>NC_090932.1:1460157047-1460802047 GCF_040938575.1 Ambystoma mexicanum
CTCCCTTGTGCATCCTCTTCTCAAGAAACCCACAGCTGATCCTTCTTGTCCGGCTAACTATCCCCCAATTTCCATTACTCCCTTTCTTTGGCAAACTCCTGGAAAAGTAAGCCATCTCTCCGCTTAACCCTCATCCAAATTCTGTTGGCTGTCTCCATGACCACCAGTCTGGCTTCAGAGCTGCCAGAAGTACGGAAACTGCTCTCCTGAACATCCGTGAAGATCTGCTCTACAACCTTGACTCTAACATTCCCTGTGTCCTCATCCTCTTCGATCTCTCTTCTGCCTTCGACACGGTCAACCATACCATCCTGCTCAACCATCTCTGTGATAACCTGGGTATCACTGATCAGGCTCTGGCCTGGCTGACCTCTTTCCTCTCTGATCGACCCTCCCAGGTCCAACTTGGGTCCTTCCTATCATCTATCTTCCTCTCTACCTGTGGTGTTCTCCAGGGGTCTAACCTCTCGCCCTGGCTTTTCAACCAATACCTGGCAACTCTCACCCACTGCATTGCCATTTTCTGCTCAGATTTCCAGTGCCATGCTGACGACACTCAACTCATTTTCAGGTTGCCCTCAGCCACCTCCTCTCCCTTTCTCATCTCTGAATGCCTAACTGCCATTCAAGATTGGTGTGCCGCCAATGATCTTTGTCTGAATGCCAGCAAGACGAAGATCCTCCTCATCGGCACACCTTCACCATCTTTTCCCCTCACTCTCTGGCTGGCCGCCCTTGGCCCTCCTCCTACCACCAACTGCGAGGCGAAGAACCTCAGGGTCATCTTTGACTCCACACTTTCCTTCTCCACCCACATCTCTGATGTCTCTAAAATGTCAAACGTCCTACTGCACCTCCTCAGAGGTACAGGTACTCTGCCTTTTCTCTCCCCCCAGAAGCTCATGGTCTCCCGAGCTTTGGTTCTCTCTAGGTTGGACTATTGTAACAGCCTCTTTCTAAATCTACCTGCCTCTACTCTCCGCCCTCTGCAACTAATCTAGAACAGGACTTCGAGACTTGTCATTGGCCTCAAGCCCTGGGATTGTATCTCTCCAGCTCTGAAATCTCTCCCTTGGCTCCTAGTGGATGCAAGGATTAAATTCAAAACCCTCTACATTGTCCACAAGGCTTTCTGAGGCCTGGGGCCAAAATACCTTCAGCTATCCCTCTGCAAATACCTCCCCTCTCGAGCTCTTTGCTCCTCTACCTCTAACTCCCTCAGGGTCAGTCCTTTTTCAAAGAAATGAGCTGGGGGTAGATCTTTGTCTTCGGCTGGGCCCTCCCTCTGGAACATCCTCCCTGCCACTCTAAAACTTGAGGAGAACCATCTCCGGTTCCGAAAGCACCTCAATACCTTCCTCTTTGCTTTTGCCTTCGCTCCCCCTCTCCTCTGCTGCTCTGTTCTCTCTTGGCACTGTGCACCTGGCCACCCTCTGTCCTCCGGGCCTAGGTACCTGCTCACCCAGCCACCCTCCCGCACTGCTTCCGGGCCACCCCTTGCACAGGGGTCTTTATCTGTACCCATATAGTCCCCCCTTTTTTCTTCCTGCACTTATCCGACCTACCCTGTCTGTTGCCTTAAACCCAGCACTTGCTAATTGCTGGCTGCACTTCCACGGTTTGTTGCCTTTATTATTTTTTTATTATTATTTATCTGTTTCTCCTTTGCTTCGCACTTTCCACTTCTTCCCACTTGCATGCACTTTTCCCCTCCCCTGCTCCCATGCACTTGCAAATTCTCAATGCCACTCAGCCTAGTAAGATCGTTGTTTTGTTCTTTCCTGTTCCCCTCCCTTGCCTTGTCGCGCTCTGAAACACTTGTGTACGAGCGCGATAGAAATAAAATATCAATATCAATATCATTCAAATTATACATGCAACGCACATTATGAAATGTATTTCACCCCTTGTAACACAACATAATGTGCAAATGTCCACACTTCCATTGAAATAGAGGCATGAAAATGATGTTGTGAAGTTCCACAATGCTTCACCCAGAAGTATGACCATAAATCCAATATTTACACTGACATCAGAATAATGCCCATAGAGTGTCCAGATCAACAGCAGCAGATCTTGGTCAAAACATGGCTCAAGGACACAGGCACGGTTTGCCACATCCACCCAAATCCCATTGTATACAAAGACCGTTGGTCTCTACTTGACTTCAGCCTCTTCTTCAAAGACCTTTAAGCAAGAAATCTATACAAATCTGGACCCTGATGAGCCTCCTTTGATAGATCAAGCCATTCATACCAATGTTCCACTTCTGCACCACTCTTATTGCTTTGGTCCAATCACATAATGATGGTGGCACCTATCTCTTCACAAGCTTCCTTGCCTACAGTCTGGCACACATAAGCCTTTGTTTTCACACAGACACCCACATGGTCATAGGTCAAAGGAAATACAACCACATCACCTCCACACAAAAGGCACTACACAGACACCACCTCCGAGCGTGTACCAACTTCAAAACATACTGCCATCATCTTCATGATGATCAATGCCAAGAAACTAACCCTCTGTCTCCACAAGATACCATAGAGAGCACTGCCCTGGAGAGCCTGGAGATCAAGAAGGATCAAAAAGAAAGAACTAGAAAACAACCTTCTCAGTCAGTAGTCGTGATAGTCCCCTGCACTAATATTATGTCCTTTCCTCAGCAGCTCACGAACGAACTTGAAACCTGCCTTCGAGGGATTCCTAAATCACACCTTACTGTGTGGATCGTATCATGGATCATAGATCATATCATGGATCAGATCATGTGCTCTTTTATCTTGCCTTGCCTGCTATGCACCATGCCCCCTTTAGCTAAAGTGCGAGAGAGTGAGAAAGAGGCAGCGAGACGAGGAGACGAGAGTACTGCAATCATGTATCTTTCCTTTAAGTATCCCATCTACTGTGCTTTTATAACATTTAAGGATACACTTTATGGCAGTAAGAGTGATTCTAGAGGGCTGGTGCTAGAATTTCCGAAAACAGCACACACCATAATATTCCCCCTAGACCAAGGCGAGGACACCCGACTTCCATACAAAGGGTTCTATGTGATTTCATTGAGGAGAAAGCACCGAATTCGATTTAGTTGAATTTTTTATTTTTACTTTTCTTAATTTGGCCGCAAATGTATACAGGGGGAGATCCCTAGTAGCCCCCAACTTCTCCCCACCCTTACTATTACCTTTACCCACCTCCCCAAAAATATCTGCAGGCAAATTCGTTTCAATTTATTTTGGGAATTTGCTGAATTATCCTACGATTGAATCTTCCTATGCTGTTTAAAGCGTACGAACATGGCGAGGCAAGAAACAGAAGACAAGACTATTGAACTACTAAGCAGACTAGACACTGCCACTGACGCTCCACCGGCAACATGCCGGCCGGCCAGCCAGCCGGCCGGCCGCATAGCCACTGCGCAGCAGGCCCACTGATAGTGGCAGACTGCACATGGAAGCGCTCTCGCTTTACTGGTGAGACGTGCAGTCAGGGTTCTCTTTTAATATACTGCAGATTCACTTTTTATTGACAAAGGCAGTCAGCGACAGATCATATTTACAGGGGTGCATAACTATCAAATTTTACTGTCAGCCATTAAATAATAGTACATTAAAATTCCAATTAAATCCATCTCCAGATGATCAGACTGAGCTTTTTCGGATTCTTGCTGCGAGCTGTGACCACGGCGGGACTCATCGCACGCACCATCCTGCGCATCCCGCGGTTGCTATATATTTGCGGTTCCATGTAATAATGTCGCCACAAAAATATCGCCATGCAAAAATATCGCCGACAAATGGTCGTTTTTTGTGGCGACATTATTGCATGGAACATGCGGGGGACACCTATCGCCACATATATGGTCACCCAAATAATATTAATACCTGATACCATGTTTGCCCGGTTTGTTCGCTTCCCAGGACACAGAGGTTCCTTCTTCTGATGTAGCAATGTTTTGTGCCACCATTATTTCTCTCTAAAAGGTAATGCATCATAAACCCCATTTGTTCTCACTTTGCTGATCCCACAAAATGTATCACAAACGCCATCCGCGTTGTGTGGATCCAGACAAGGGCAACGATTTAAGCAATAATCCAAAAAGGGCTGTGACGGTCAAACAGCAGCACGGAACAGAATCGATTTGAAATGCACAAGGACTATTGTGAAGTTTCTCTTTTGTAATGATGACATACTTCGTGATTTGAACCACGCCTACACCTGGCGCTAGACACGTGTTTGTAGGCCACGGAATCAGATCAGGCAGGTAAGCCTGCAGGGGCACGGCTCTTTGTCTTGGCCCATAGTACGATGCACCGTTGATGAGATGCAAATTCGAAAAAAGGCAACAGGGAAGTCCCGCAGCAGCACCCATCAGAAACATCTCTGATCCTAATTGATAGCTGGCGAGGGATAGAAAATATTTATGTTGACTTGGGAGATTGCCAAAAGGCAGCAGTTTTAAAAGTATAATCCCGCGGGGTAAAATGAGGCAAATTGGCACTGACATGAACTGCTCAGCTTGCAGGCTTCCGAAACATGCCCGCCAAGCACGGAGAGCTATTGTCTGAAAATCGCAATTCTTTCCTGCTGGGGCCTTCTCTGAGAGCAGAGCATGAAGCGAGCAAAGCAGAAGGGCCCTTTGCCAGCCAACCCCTTGGTGTCTGTATTTCCTTGAATCTGTTCTCAGGACCAAGCGTGGAGCATGAGGCCTCGTCAATGCTCCATATGGGACCATCTCTTGTGATACCCAGCACACTCTCATGATATGTCTATATAAGGCAGCAATGTAAAGACGCATTGATTAAGTGTGCGGGGAGCCCGCTACTACTCATGTGCCACCACATCATCTTTGGCCCCAGAACCTTTTCAAAGCAGGGTAATGCTGACTGACACAAGCTCACCTTCATTTGTACTTGGCACGCTACTCCATCCATGCGAGGTATTTGGGTATACACAATGAGGGCTCTCCCGCTCCCCCCTGCCGCCTTCCTTCCCCGAGGCAGTGGCTATGGATACACAGCAGTCTGACGAAAGGTCACTGGGGTACCGTGCAATCCATCATGCAGTGTCATTTTCCCAGTTTGTGTCCCCTGTGGTGTGCCTGCATCATAACTTCCAACCGGGAGCGAAACGGAGGACGCACATGTCCTCCGCGACGACACTGCGTGCTGATGGTGTGTGCACACCCGTTTCACGCCACTCCCAGGGAGCGAAAGAGACATGTTCCACATTTTAACTCCAGTGGGAATTCTAGAATATCTTCAGATGGCAGAGGTGCTTCCTCCTGGTTGGACTGGAAGGTGAAAAGGCCCACTGCCAAATCCTGACATCCTGAAAAAGCTCATAAATTAAAGGAACAGCTATCCCCTCCTCCCCTCCCTCTTCCAACAACAACAAAGCACTAGATAGTCTTTGATGTGGAACTTGCTCATGTCTAATCGAATGAGAAAAAAATAAACCATCATATAATGGTCCTATCATGTATGCAGTGAAATCAAGGCACTCCTCTTCAGAGTAATTACTGTCTTTATTCATCACCCACCTATCGTAATGACCTTCCCTAATACGCCATGCAAACTGAAAGTATGAGTATTTCAGTTGATGGTCACTTATCACTAGTCTATCTTGGAGGTTAATTTAACCTTTTCATGATAAACAATGGAAGGATTTCGCCAATCGTGTAGCTATGTTAAAGGTTTTAATTAGGGCCCTCTGAGTGGAGGTCGACAGATCACTTTTTAGCTGAGAAAAAAGTTGAAACATGAGGAATTAGTTGAGATACAAGATGGCATTTCACCAGACCGATGACAGAACAGCAGAACATTGTGATGTTTGGAAGGGAGATCAGACCTGTCGGAGAGTCCTCCACGAACAACAGAAACCCTGTGATTGTTTCAAAGAATGATGTCGAGAGAATAGAATACCTTGAGTGCATTTGAGAGAGCTGCGTCATCTAGAAATGGGGCTCATCCCCCTACTCTGAGGGTTATAGACACCCAACTGGCTCAATACAAGTTTCCCGACAGAATATCTTCCTGTATGAAAGGCTACCCCGCTCGAGCTCCAGCCTCTTTCAGTTCAGGTTTAAAGAAGAATTCCTGAACTTCTGAAGAGGGGTCAAACCTCACCTGTTCTTTGCCAACGTTACTAAGCAGGTGTAACATAATGTCCATTCTTTTTACAAACTGACCTCTCTGCTTTAACCCTACAGTGCTTTGAAGTTGCCTCAAGGCAGTGTTTAGCAATATTCAGGAAAACGACCTTCATACATAACTCCCAACCCTTGCTTGGTAGAACTCACAAGTTGCTATGATGCATAATAAGCACTATGCAAACATTGATAATAAAATAAAATAAATGCATGACTTGAGCTGATCTTCAACAATGATGTTCTGAATCCCGTAAGTAGAGATAATACAACCTACATCTTAGCTTTAGGCATGTAGTGCTTGGTGAAGCTGGCTGCTACTTACTGCTCCCTCCCCTGCAGCATCTCCCTGATCATTCCTCCCATGCCACCCTACTTAGGTCCTAGGAGAAAACACATATAATAAATTGGCAGAATCTGCTGAAAATGGCTATCATATTTCCTGATCAGGTTCTTCGGTGACATGAATTAAGATTCCCACAGGATGACCCGTTTCTCAGCCGGTCCCGCCTTACCCTGAGACCTTCACTGATTAGAACACCTTTGTCCAAACAAAGGTTCCTCTCAAGCAACAGTATTAGGCAGCCTCTGCATGCTAACGAGACCTCACTGCAAACTCAATGTGCTCACGTCACGCTCATCGCTAATGCGACTCTGTCAACAACCTATTACAGGTCTTTGAAAGACCTTGCGACCACAACACCACAAATGATAACCCTCAAAATGTGCAAAAGGGGGACTGTTCAACAATGAATCTCACTGTAATCCCATGCTCCTCCAATCTTAGATGCATTAGGAATTAGCATAAAGTATAGTGCACTCCAAAGTGGACGAATAGACTTCCATAAAGGCAGATTTCCTACTGGACATACGTGGTGATGGGAGGACTAGCTCTTACTCATGCTCTAAAGCAAAGACACAATTGGCCGTGTTCTGTTCCAAGTCAGTAATCAGATTTGCCGATGTCAGTCAGTGAAATGTATGAGGAAATGTGTGTACAACCGATAACCTTCATCAGAGTTGCTCAAAGACTAAGGCCAGCCCAAACAGCAGGACTGATTACTGTGTAGAGGGAGGGAAACAAAAGGTAGCACAAGAAAACACTTCTAAATACAATATGAAAAATAAGTCATGCATTTTCTATATTGTGGGTCAATGGAAAATGTTCTTAAGCATGCACCCCGTGCACACCAGCACAGGTGTCTTACACAATAACCTTTTACATTCGAGTGTTCCCTCATTCTTTTCTTGCAAGATTGTTAAGGCCTTGGTGATTATCATACAGGATCCGAAGGACGCCAGGCATAAGTCACTCGGTGCAAATGAAAGTATGACTGATCCTGGCTAAAATGCATCATCATATTCCCTGTCCTGGTGATCCAGGAGCATTGTGAATTTGACTGGGTATGTTTAGCTAGAGAGGACGGGATACTCGAATCCACTGCAAGAAATCACAAAGCACGCATGTGCACCAGCGCGTGCACACTTGACAATGTGTATACACAAAATAAAAGACAAGTTCCGCACACGACATAAGACATAAGCGATAAAAGCAACATACGACAATCTGTCCAAAATTATGTAGCAATGTTTGTTGCTTGGAACACGAACATACATTGAATCACGCACAATGTGCTCAATGGTGAGTTCATGTTTTGGCAATAGGAATTTTAAACCAGACTCTGGGCCCTGTGCAGCTCTGATCACCTAAACAGTGCGATGGATTTACTAACTAATCAGCCGATGAGCCAAGGCGTGATTTAAATGGGGGGATTATCGGGTCCACTCTGCACAAGGGGAGCCAGGGCGGTGGGGGCTTATTTGCGTATTTCTAAAGACAAACAATCCTGTAAATAAAGAAAGGCTCACATCCTGTCTGCTCAATGCTACTCTTATTGAGTGAGTCAGATGTTCCGCTGATTAAAAATTGATCCATTTCAAAATCTAATCAACAGAATAGGATTCTTTCATATGTTATCAAGGCAGCTGCTGACATCGAAAACCAAACCTGTTATTAACCCATGAACCCCAATGACCCGAGCCAGACTGGGCTTGGAGACTGTAAATTATTCAGTAGTCCAAGAGCAATATTGTAAGCCCGGTGAATGTACGCACTGACTGGAGCCTTTGTGGGCGAGAGCCGATGGCTATAGACCCATGGGCCCCCGGAGGATCGCAGTTCATGACACTGCCATTGTGTGTCATGGCTATGAATACATTACGAGGGTCTGCCTGGGACCAGCCTCCCACATGTCTGCCCCTTCAGCCCTCCCCTTCATCCCAGGCTCTTTCAATTCACCATTGTGTACGCCGCTGCACGCTTGTTCACACATCATTTATGCAATTCCGCCAGAACAGCTGACGCGCCCTTTAAAATGTCATGCAAAGCCCCTCTTTCGCTTAGCAAAAGATCAAATGCATCTGGGAGATTAGAAACGCGTTTGCGGCACAGCGTGGCTTTGCATCGATGCAACAACGGTGCACTTCTTCTATTTTCACAAACACACAAAGCGCACTGCCCAGGCCCGCCATCAGCATCAAGAGCGCCTCTTTCAGCCGCATTGCCTCCCAACACACATCAATCATTCATACGTTGAAAAAGTGCAAAACAGCATAACGCATTGAATTGGCACATCCAGGGGCGTAGGGACTCCATCCTCGGGTACCTTCCAGTCTTGCTGTCAAGTGGCAAGCGTCATGTGACCAATCTGAGTAGGCCAAAACCTGCAACCCATTAGATGTGTTCATAGCTATACTCTGCGTTACATCAAGCTGTTGTTTAAAACAAATAAGAAGACAAAATTCGTGCAGAAGCCAATTGCAACATATATGTTATGTTATACTGCACCAAGCACCACCGTAGTGGGGTGAATCTGATAATACTAGGCACTAGGCGAACAGGACATCTGAATACTCAGGCCCATGGCTAACCCTCTGACTGCAAGAGTCATAAACCTTTTATACTGCACCAAGCACCACCGCAGTGTTCTTATGGTGCCTACGCTTATGTGGGGTGAATCTGATAATACTAGGCACTAGGCGAACAGGACATCTGAATACTCAGGCCCATGGCTAACCCTCTGACTGCAAGAGTCATAAACCTTTTATACTGCACCAAGCACCACCGCAGTGTTCTTATGGTGCCTACGCTTATGTGGGGTGAATCTGATAATACTAGGCACTAGGCGAACAGGACATCTGAATACTCAGGCCCATGGCTAACCCTCTGACTGCAAGAGTCATAAACCTTTTATACTGCACCAAGCACCACCGCAGTGTTCTTATGGTGCCTACGCTTATGTGGGGTGAATCTGATAATACTAGGCACTAGGCGAACAGGACATCTGAATACTCAGGCCCATGGCTAACCCTCTGACTGCAAGAGTCATAAACCTTTTATACTGCACCAAGCACCACCGCAGTGTTCTTATGGTGCCTACGCTTATGTGGGGTGAATCTGATAATACTAGGCACTAGGCGAACAGGACATCTGAATACTCAGGCCCATGGCTAACCCTCTGACTGCAAGAGTCATAAACCTTTTATACTGCACCAAGCACCACCGCAGTGTTCTTATGGTGCCTACGCTTATGTGGGGTGAATCTGATAATACTAGGCACTAGGCGAACAGGACATCTGAATACTCAGGCTCATGGCTAACCCTCTGACTGCAAGAGTCATAAACCTTTTATACTGCACCAAGCACCACCGCAGTGTTCTTATGGTGCCTACGCTTATGTGGGGTGAATCTGATAATACTAGGCACTAGGCGAACAGGACATCTGAATACTCAGGCCCATGGCTAACCCTCTGACTGCAAGAGTCATAAACCTTTTATACTGCACCAAGCACCACCGCAGTGTTCTTATGGTGCCTACGCTTATGTGGGGTGAATCTGATAATACTAGGCACTAGGCGAACAGGACATCTGAATACTCAGGCCCATGGCTAACCCTCTGACTGCAAGAGTCATAAACCTTTTATACTGCACCAAGCACCACCGCAGTGTTCTTATGGTGCCTACGCTTATGTGGGGTGAATCTGATAATACTAGGCACTAGGCGAACAGGACATCTGAATACTCAGGCTCATGGCTAACCCTCTGACTGCAAGAGTCATAAACCTTTTATACTGCACCAAGCACCACCGTAGTGGTCTTATGGTGCCTACGCTTATGTGGGGTGAATCTGATAATACTAGGCACTAGGCGAACAGGACATCTGAATACTCAGGCTCATGGCTAACCCTCTGACTGCAAGAGTCATAAACCTTTTATACTGCACCAAGCACCACCGCAGTGTTCTTATGGTGCCTACGCTTATGTGGGGTGAATCTGATAATACTAGGCACTAGGCGAACAGGACATCTGAATACTCAGGCTCATGGCTAACCCTCTGACTGCAAGAGTCATAAACCTTTTATACTGCACCAAGCACCACCGCAGTGTTCTTATGGTGCCTACGCTTATGTGGGGTGAATCTGATAATACTAGGCACTAGGCGAACAGGACATCTGAATACTCAGGCTCATGGCTAACCCTCTGACTGCAAGAGTCATAAACCTTTTATACTGCACCAAGCACCACCGTAGTGGTCTTATGGGGCCTACGCTTATGTGGGGTGAATCTGATAATACTAGGCACTAGGCGAACAGGACATCTGAATACTCAGGCTCATGGCTAACCCTCTGACTGCAAGAGTCATAAACCTTTTATACTGCACCAAGCACCACCGCAGTGTTCTTATGGGGCCTACGCTTATGTGGGGTGAATCTGATAATACTAGGCACTAGGCGAACAGGACATCTGAATACTCAGGCTCATGGCTAACCCTCTGACTGCAAGAGTCATAAACCTTTTATACTGCACCAAGCACCACCGTAGTGGTCTTATGGGGCCTACGCTTATGTGGGGTGAATCTGATAATACTAGGCACTAGGCGAACAGGACATCTGAATACTCAGGCTCATGGCTAACCCTCTGACTGCAAGAGTCATAAACCTTTTATACTGCACCAAGCACCACCGTAGTGGTCTTATGGGGCCTACGCTTATGTGGGGTGACTCTGACAATACTAGGCACTAGGTGAACAGGACATCTGAATACTCAGGCTCATGGCTAACCCTCTGACTGCAAGAGTCATAAACCTTTTATACTGCACCAAGCACCACCGTAGTGGTCTTATGGGGCCTACGCTTATGTGGGGTGACTCTGACAATACTAGGCACTAGGTGAGCAGGACATCTAAATACTCAGGCTCATGGCTAACCCTCTGACTGCAAGAGTCGTAAACCTTTTATACTGCACCAAGCACCACCGTAGTGGTCGTATGGCGCCTACGCAGTATGTAGGGTGAATCTGTTCATTCCAGGCCTTTCTTCTCAGATACCAACACCCCCACTACCCCACTGCACTTGCATTGCGGGCCCCTGCTTGGTGACTCTGCATCCCACTCTTGGGAGTCGCCTGCACTAGCACTTAGGCAGAGGTTCTCCCCCTTGGCTCACCTTAGCACTTCGCTCCCGGGCCTTCCACCAGCACATGCCAATCCTCTGCTCCCCCTCACTCCCTAACTCCTGCACTTCTCCTCACTGCACTTGCACGCCCAAATGCCACAAGGCCTAGTAGGACCATGACTGTATTTTAGTGTTTTTGCTATTGTTATTTTCTCCTGTTCCCTTCCCATTTAGCCTTCTGGCACTTTGAAACACTATTCAGTTGTATAAGCGCCTAACACATGCTCAATAAAATAAATAAATAATAAGCAAACCAAGACCACATTATTCTATTATATTTGTGTTTGGTTGCAACTAGTAGCATAGTGAGGACGGCGCAAACCCCTAGAAAGTTACAAAGGCAAAGGCATGACAAGCTAAAGCAAATCCTGGGAAAAAGCTGTGAAAATTCTCATAGCATCATACTAGTTATGTGTCAGTGTGTGCTAGATGCATGCGAGGGTCATTGTATTTAACCAAGATTAGACGTATGAGGCTTTGCATATGTATTTAATGCAATCATGCTTCACCCTCGCGTCCACGGTTCAGCCGGCTCATAGGGACTGGGTGCCCTGCTCAGTGTGTAATTAAAGGTGTTTATAGGGGGTTTGAAGAAAGGGACTGGTGTCATTTCTTGGTATATAGGAACATGCCACCTAAAACAAGGAAATGAACCATCAGATATAGCCAACATTTGAAACCTAATCTGGACACGTATGTTAACTTCAAATTATAAATTAACTTGAAAAAGAAATGGACAATCAGTGTGTTCCATTTCCTATAAATGAAAAATACCCTTTGTACTTTACATACCCATTCTGGGGGTTTACCTTGCCCTGTTTAGTGTCAGCTGATATGGAGCTGGCATTGCTGAGAGATGGGGATAGGGCACCCTAAGGTGTCCTGGCATCTCTCATTTGTTGGTTTGGTGTTCAGGAAACATTGTGTCTTGTTGCTTTATTGCTGGTTTCCATACATTATACAGCCAATTAACCATGACCGAAATATAATGTTGGACATGTGCACCTGAAACCAGGGAATCGACTAAAACCGCTGGAAGGAGCTAAGATGTTCCTCATCACACGTAGTTCCTAACTGCTCGACTTCTACGTCTACAGATCAGCAGCACCCTCTTGAAGAGACACTCAACACTGCCTCTACCGTTCTCCAGTTTCTTTTGTTAAAGAGCGTTTAGTGAAAAGTTCTAGCCTGCAGGCCGCTCCAAGGTCAGGTTACTACGACCTGCTGGTTACTGTGCAATGACCATACAACCATAAGGCATTGGGGGGGAGCACCTTTTCACACTGGGGTTCCAAGGCAGGATGTCTTTTGAAGCGCAAAAAAAAGACACCAGATTAAGGGCCTGATTCACAGAAGCGTTTTATAATGACACAATCCCATTGGAAAATAAATGCTCCCTGATTCAGGCTCTAAGTGCGCTAAAGATTTTCTTGAAACATCCAATCCTCTTCACCATCTGGTGAATTTGTGGTGAAAAATAGACGCTCACATGCGAGGCAGCCACCACTTTCCATTCACAGCTTACTCCTGCATGTGTCTTAGTCAGCTATGTGATGCAGAAGAACCCTGGTGGTGGAAGCTGACTTTGGACTTGGAATGCTCTTAAGATCTGCCAGGTTGCTTAGCAGTAATAGCAGGAGTGAGGTTGGCTGAGGGAATTGAGGCATAGACAGATTTTGTAGACTGCAGAAGAGACCAAGAAGCGTGTAATTGGAAGACACTATAAGGCTAACATTAACACCACTATATGAAGCCCATGGAGATTGTGGAAACTGAGGCAATGAAGAGTATGGCAGAAAGAGTGGGAGGTCTGTGGACTATCAAAAGACAGAGTCAGCAGCCAGGCACAGCATTTAAAAAGCAATATCAAATAATCCCAACAATACAGATGCATGCAGTGACTTGAAATCAGAGTTGAAGGTATTAGAAGCAAGAAGAATTGTACACAAGTACGTTTTCACATGATTTGACAATTCAATGGTGAATGAAGTCTGCGTGTCTTCACATATTAAGAGTTGTCTTTCATTACCTTGGTTGGCACCAGCTGACAAGGTGTTGGTGATCCTGATGATGCATTTAAGGAAGTCATCATGAGCAGTGGGGTGGAGGTGGGGACAAGGTGCTCAGAGGAGGCGGGTCACCTATTTGAGGGAAGAGCAAAGGGGTTTGAATTAAACTGTGTACTTGCAAAACAATTCCCCAATGTTACATCTAAAGGAAGGCATTTTAGTGTTCTACTGCTCTCACTACCGAAACCCCACACCTTAGCAGGGTGAAATCCACAGTGATCCAGCTGTAACAAAATGCTGCTGCTAGATTCCTAGTAGGCCAGACAAACTGGGATTATATCACAATCCAAAAACATACAATGGGAAGGAGCTTGAGACAATGAGCCCGATGCATTGAATATTTGCCTGGTGTAAAGTGAATTTGCACTGCTGAAAACTGACTTTGCACTGCCGACACAAACCCTGATTCGGGCCCACTACTATTGAATCTCCTCACTTGTGCCAAAAAGGAGCAGCCCAATTCTCAAAATTCATTTAAATGAACGCATCTTAAATCATTTAAATGAACGCATCTTAAATGACCTCATTCAGATGCCCTTTTCCCCCTTTGCACATTTGCGCCAGTAAGGGGGCACTTCTGCACGTTTAATAGTGCATCCCGAATTCACAAATGGGATATGCTTTCAAAAGTGCAGAAATATGGGTCTTCCCACTGTGCCTGTTCGGAACCGGTGCAGGGTGAGGTACATTTGCAGCCAGGATGTAAACATCAGTTGTCCCACAAGCCTTTCCTTCACCCAAACGGGGATGGAAATGCTTCTTTTCTCCCTGGTCATTTCATAGAGACGGGCCCACAAGTGCTCCCAGGAACCACGTGGTTGCTTGGAGCCTGTCACACATTAGTATCGGAACACATACCCAGCACTAAATGATGCAAGGGGGCTGGACAACGCATCTTTGTGCCACTGTCCAGCTCCTCCTGAAATGCTCAGGTCACCTTTGAGAAGAAGGTGTCCTGAGCCTTTCAGAAAGTAGCACAAATGTAACGGGATCATTCTCTGCGCGCCTTTCATTTGCGCTACTGTATGGGAATCTGGCCCTTTGCATATGTAGCTGGAGCCACTAAGCACAGCAAGCAAGAAGTCCACGTCTGCACATACCCACTGCACATACAGAGATCTTGCATACATTTGCATCATATTTTTACTCATCACAGTAGACCCACAATGCATCAGGTCCACCGACTTGTCAATTAATCTACATGTGTGTATGCACGCGCAAAGGGTTGAACAAAAAGAAACATGCACAGTTTGCTAACACACCAACAACACTGGACAACCACTAAGCGGCAAGACCAGCTTTCACCATGACAATATCCATTCCAAAACATAACCCAATGCAGTGGGTGCGCCTTCAAAATGCTGCCGCCAGCTCTCCACTTCTGGCTCTTTTCGGGAACCCCTTTTATGTAGTTGCTGTCCTAAACCACCTAAAATATCTCCTGTTTGGGGTAGCAATCAACATCCACCAAACCCACCCCTGCCTGCCTACACTTCCTTATCTTTAAATGTATCCCATGAGCAGTTCACACAAATACTACTCCAGCACAACTTGATCCAATGTCTTTTCCCATAACTTGTGTCCTTTTCTCCAACAGGTACTCATGCAGCGCCATAGAATCCACGTGGACACACACATGTTTGTGTAATAGAAGGGAACGATTTGTAAGTTTTCTTCAAGGCTCGAGAGGAGAGATTTGAATGAAGAAAGTCTACGAGCAAAGGATGTGATTCTTATGGCTGCTGCATCATCCATCATCTTTTGCCTGTGACAAAATGCAGTGTTCCTGCAACATCTTACTCGAAAGGGCCTTACGCATCACGCTGTCAGGCTGATGCCCATTGCTCATGCTAGTGGGCCTACATTCTGATGTCCCCACGCTCAGGTGCCCATAAATCACATTTGTGCAACCATCCATTCTTAAAGATGTATGTTCCCCAGAGGCAAGTTGCAACGATTGCTCTGTGTCCAAGAGCTGAGAATCGGAAGAGAGTGCTGGCAAATGCCCACTGGTTCCTAATGTACATAGTCATTATGCCAGGAAGAGGATCATATTGCATTATTGTAATTGCAGACGCTCTGGTGATAATGTTTGCTAGTATTGGTATACACTGTACAGACAACCCTAAAGCAATGGGGCACTATTGGCATCCTCATACACTTTGTTAAGCAAACAAAGCCGGTGGCTGTTACCATCTCATTCTGCAGTGAAAGGATCCACCAGGAGTTTAAATTAATGGATCCTCTGCTCTCCTGCTCACCCTCATCCTTTTGGATTTTGGGAATAATGGAGTTCATTGCTCCCTTTTCCCTCCTGTCACGCGTTCAAAAAGCATAATATTAACGAAGGCAAAAATGGCAGTTCATTGTGCTTCCAAGATTCAGCAAAACATTGTATGAGAAGCTTTTATTTATTTATTTATGGATTTATTGTTTGCTTGTTAGGCGCTTATACAATAAGAAAATACTGTTTCAAAGCGCCACCACAGGGCAGGGAGGGAGGGAAATGTATAGGGGGTTATTCAGGGAGCTGCTTGCAACAGTGAATGTGATGAGGGTGACTGCTGCATAGGTGACTGGCTGGTTCCAGCTTGCCTGCTACCTGCTTCAGCACCCTCTCTATGGGACTGTGTTTGTTTCCTTCCAGCGGACACAGTCATCCTTGCTCGGGAAGAGGACGCGCGGATTGGCTGAATGGTGCTCATGTAATCCAATAGTTCATCCAGTGACTATTACTATCTTCCACTTCCCACAATGTGGTGAGGGGGACTGCTGCGCAGGGGAGCAGCTGTTCCCACCTTGCCTGGTCCCTGCTACAGCACTTTCCCTCTGTGTTTGCTTCCTTCCTTCCTTTGGTGGCTGCCATTCAGGGATTGTAATTTTATTATTATGGTATTTATTGAGCACGGAGCCTAGCTCCTAGAAGCAACCGAGCGCTTTACAGAGGTATACAGCAATACAAATGCACAATGGAGCACTTCACAGAGGTGACAACAGAACAGATATACCGCAGGGGTTAGGATTCAGGGGGGCAGAGAGAAGGGGTACAGCTGTACAGGGTGGCAGGGAGGAGAGGGGTGGACGCCGTCTTCCGAGTCAGTTGACGCAGGATACAACGTGATGGCCTAGGTGTTGAGGAGGAGAGACTCCTTGAAGTGGTGGGTCTTGAGATCATGGATGGGAGGAGGACTGCTTTGATTGGCTGAACGATGGTAGCAAGACATTGGTTACATGACCAATACAAGTTCTATATAGCCCATTACCCTCTTCAGTTCTTAAGACGGTGGTGATAACTGACTATTGTTCCAGTTTTGCTGGTCTCTACTGAGCACCCTCCCTTTCTGTG
Source organism: Ambystoma mexicanum (assembly GCF_040938575.1). Taxonomy (NCBI): domain Eukaryota; kingdom Metazoa; phylum Chordata; class Amphibia; order Caudata; family Ambystomatidae; genus Ambystoma; species Ambystoma mexicanum. The sequence goes on from NC_090932.1 coordinate 1,460,174,128, forward strand.
GTCATGTCTGTTTCTGTTATGCTGGCGTTGTTATCGCGAAAGATCACTGCTCTGTTTGACTGAATGCTGATCACGTAACAGTGGTCACATATTTTTGTAGTATTTTAGATTTCTTCTATAAGGCATCTCTTGCTGGGGTGTCTCTATAAAGACAGCTCTGTAAAGAGACTTGTCAGGTACTGTCATATATTAACCTTGGTATAGGACAGGTAGTAGTCATTTTACTTCACTTGTGTTGACATACTCTACAGATAATATTATGTTCTGTTTTGCTGCACCTATTCTTGTGCGTATTTCAGAACCCTCATCCACAAATATAAATATAAGCCAAGGACCACGGTACTTACTATGGCCTTATAGAACCCACTGAGAGGGTCTTATTGTGGGATAATGACCCACCACACAGCAGGGCCTAATTTGGGGAAAAATCACTATCCAAAGCGATAGTGACCCCTCTCGAGGTCTATAAGGCTAGTACCCATAATGGTAGTTGCAATACATGCTTTGGAGCTTTGGTGCTGAAATAAAAAACGTTAGTTTAATAATGAGAAAGTAAATCAGCAAAGTCAGTTAGTAAATAAATAGTGTGGTTTTTCTTTGTAGTATTTAAATAACAAGCTTGGCTTCATACAGTAGGGATTTGAATTTGCAACTTGGTAAAGCTGTAGCAGGTTTAACATAAGCATGCATTAGGGAGGTGTAAAAGTAAACAGTTTCTATATTAAAAAAATAAAAGCATTTTCTCCAAAAAAGGATCTACTTGAGAGCTTTGAGAGGAAGGTTCTTGGTTAAAGACATCTTGCCTGGAAACTTCTTCATTATTTCTTTTGAAGTCAGAATGTTCAGAATGCAGTCAATACCAGTAGTTATTGACTGCACTCAGAACATTCTGATTGGCTGAGAGGAGGTCAGTACACATTTCCACGTGCTACTGATATTTATTGCAAATCTAGCTCTCATTCCACCATTAAGACCAATTTTCCTAATCTGAAATGTACTTGTGGAGGATTATCCATGTTAACATCGTACTCATGTTTAATAATAACAGCATGTAACAATGAAGTGGTTGCCTTGGCTCTCATGGAGTGCACCCTTACCAACCCATTGTAGTATTTGATCCAGATGATGATCCAGCATGAGATCACTTGCTTTGAAAGGAACTTGCCTTTGTTGGAAGCACCATTTACTAAGAAAAGTTGTTCTGATGCTTGAAAGTCCGTGAACCCATCTGTGTTGAGGTGCAGAACACGCTTCACATCCAAAGAGTGAAGGGCTTGTTCTGTTGGTGGAGCATGATTACCAAAGAACATTTGTAGAGATATCATCTGATTGTGAGTAAAGCATGACAAAAACGTCGGGGAAAAATGGGGATCAGACTTCTGCATCACATTGAATAATGTACTGAAGGGTTCCTGGGACCAAAAGGCCTGGATCTCGCCTGCCCTTTTGGCTACTGTGAAGGCCACTAGAAAGGCTGCTTTCAAGGAGAGGAACTTTATGTCTGCGTTGTTAGTGGGCTCAAAAGGAGTCTTCACAAGCACCATCAGCACAATGCTCAATTCCTAGGAATGCATTTGCTTGCACATAGAAGGAAAGATATGCCTTAACTCTTCAAGAAGTGCTCCTCTCTAGCGTGAGCGAAAAATTAGAAGGCTTCAACCCCAGTTGGTTTGTGGTCGAAGCCAAATGCATTTTACCGACCTGTGCAGTAGACTAGTCTTGGTCAAGAAAAGCAGGTGGCGCAGTAATTAAAGAGGTGGCAAAGCAGTTTGTTGAAGAACATCTTGTGAACACCATACACAGAAACATTGAAACCTCTTGGCATATGCCTTCCTAGTAGGAAAAGGTGTCGTTAATGCAAGAATCTCAGTGTACTCGTTTAGGAGGGCAGATGCTCATAGCATCCATGCTCTAGATCAAGACGAGCAAAGAGGGGTATCTGGGGTTGTGGGGGAAGATTCTACCGTCTAATCCTTGAAAGCATGACAGAGATGGGCATACTGTTGACAGGGCTAGTAGGCTGCGAACCCACATTTTTTGTGTTCAGACTGGGACTAACAGAATCATCCAGCATAGTGATTCCTGTAGTCTCCTCGACATCAAGTATAACGGGGTAAGGAGTATAGAAACCTCCCCCTGGCATAGAACCTGCTTTCATAATGTAGGCATTTGGAGCATATTCGTGTGCTCCCTGCTCTGCCTTTTCCCTAATACAGTGCCCGTTTCTAGCAGGTTGAGGAACTACCGACCTCCACAAAACATTAGCGAACATTACCAGCCTATTTGGTATGCCTCTATTTAGTTCATAAAGTGTGGTGTGCTAGTTGAAAACTTGATTAATTGAAGGCACCACATGGACACAAAAGCAATGGCGGTTTGCGGTGAGTAGGAACAATAATAGATTATTAGAATCAGGGATGAATTGCTTTCGTGAAGATGAGGAGCGTGCTAGATTCGATGTTAGATTAATAGGCATTTGCACTGGTGTGGCTTCACAGCGTTGGTTATCAAGAGATTGTAGGCCAGATACTGCAAGCATGGATGGGGAGCTGCCTGTATGGAATGTGCTCTACGTGAATCATGTTGGATAGCGTGTGTGAGAGCCAGAGAGATGCTTTAATCATGCAGATACATTCTGCTGGATCTAATGTCACTGTAGGTGGGAAAGGTGTTGGATGGGTGCTCCAGAGCCTGGGGATTTGGAGGGAAAAGCAAGCATCTCCAATTCTAGAATAGTTGAAGCAGGATATCCTTAGCAGTTTAGGGCTGGCTGATGGAAGGGTGCCAGCTGTAGTGCATCAGAATATTGCATCTCGCAGGCAGCGGGGGTAGAGGGGTCCTTACTTCATCTATTATAAACCTTCTGCACCAGCTCTAGAGGAATTCCCCCCACAACCACGTCAGGTTTGCTACAGATCTTTCAAATAACAAGGGAAAGAGGTCACCTGGGGAAGTAACTGGATTTGGCCGTTCGTTTTATGGGATGGAGAACTTCCTGATCAGAGTCATCTCTTTCTCCGAGTAGGAGGGCTTGGGCCAAGACAGAGTCAGGGGAAATTAAGGTCATCCCATTTTTGGTGTCAAAGACTATGGCAGATACAGTGAAGTATTAACTGTTAGGTAGAGGTCTCTGAAAAATAGAGCATTACCTCATTCACAAGGGCCGAGCCCAGTGATTGTGTCATCATTTTCCCCAATCACTATGCTACTGTAGGGCTAATCGAATAGAGCCAATAGGAATACCTTTGAGTCGCGTTATGCATGTCGCCCTTTTGAAGGTGATTCCTAATGAAAAGGCTCTAAATACACAAGCAAAATTGACATTGGATCACAATGTGCCAATTCCCCTGGATATAAGTTTTGATACACACAGGCAGCGTAAATAGGTTTGATGGCCAGGAATATATAGGAAATATGTGATTCGCAGTCTCCAAACTTCAACTGAAGGAAGCTGGACATAAGAATCCCAGCCATTGACTTGCTCTTTTATGCGCTGTCCCATGGCCAAAAACATCACTTAAATTTGCAAACACACAGAAAGCAGACAGATTTGTTCAATGTAAAGCGTTTAACCAATTTTTCGAACCAAAAACATGTATCCCTGATTGATTGCTCGACTGATTAGCATAAGACCCCGAAGTACTCTTAAAATACTCTATGCTCAGAATATTCAAATCATAAAACACGTTTTTATAATACAAGCTAAGCATGGCAGTTTATTATACAACACTTCCATGAGTGCCTAAAAGTATTTACAGCAATTTGTTTTAAAGCTCTCTTTCAATTTTTTTCCCTCTTTATCTCTCACATGTTGTTTCTATCTCGCCCTCACTCTCTGTCTCTCCATCCTCCAGTTAAATTGAGTGTAAAGTTCCATAGGAAACTCAAAATTTTAATTGCTAATAACTTTTGACTTGCATGATGGAGTTGGCTGATATTTTGACACAGCACCGCCAGACTGGACATTTTGGGAAAGATTCATAAAAAAATGAAAAAGTTATTAAGAGAGGTAAAAAAAATGGTGTGTTTGGCCTACTCCCATTTATTTCCTCATAGAGAAAAAGTCAACATTTCTGCGTACAGCACAGCAAAAACCACTGGACGGAATTGGATCAGGTACAAAACAACTTGGGCACGAAGCATTGGCTCAATTTCCGGGAAGGATCTGAGGTTGTTTTTTCTATCCAGTAGTTGGTGAAATATTTAATAGGGCAGGGGGTGCCCCCTATTCCCAAAATTGTCACACAATGCATCAACAATGATTTCAGAAATGAAAAATCTGCCATTTTATTTTTTGCTTGATTCAAACTTTTACTGCTGTAATTACCAGGGTAATGTGAAAACTGAAAGTGGAAATAAAGCTATTCCGAGGAGAAAAAAGGATGAAATGGCATCCGGCTAGAGATGGAGAGTGGGAAAGAGGACCCATCCGAAGTTGGGAAGCTGGAGGTGGCCTGGGGAACCAGTTGCAGTTTGAGCATTTTTGCATTATCAGGGTAATACCACAGTAGTTTACCACAGTAATTCAAATTACTGCAATAATTACCAGAGTAATGGTGGCGCAGTTATTTTCATTAAACAAATGACATTTATTTGCGGTTATTGCTGCCAGATTATCACAGTAATTACCACAATAATTATCAGGGTAATGGAAACCAGGGAAAAAATAAATGGCGGGACATCTATTGTGATCACATTTACTAGGCAGGGTGATATGCATATTTGTGCCAGTGGCCCTGGCTAGTGTACCCCAAAGAAGCCTATTGGTGCAACATGTACCGGGGACACCAAACGGTGTGGCTAGTGGGCGTCAAGGAAACCTATAGGTGATTCATAGACACTGGGCATGGCTGACAGCCATGGCTAGTGGGCCCCAAGGAAACCTAAAGGTGGATGGCTGTGGCCACTGTCCATGCCGAAGGCCATGGCTAGGGGGCCCATAAAGAAATCCTATACGTGGAACATGCACATATGATTTTTTTTTTTTTTTTTAAACTTTTATTTATTCAGCTCGGTAACACAGATACAGGTGAGTAGACATTAAGCATACAAGATTAAAGTCGGTCAGGTAGTATGAATACACACAGTTTGTATAAACAAGGTATCCAGAGGAAGAAAAAAGGGGTCGATACGTACACATGTGAGGACATATGGGGGGTCTGACCATACACAAATGAGGGAGAATAAAGAAAAGGGATCACAAGGTCAGCGCGGGGGTGGGCTAGGTGAGGGGGGAAGGAGATACGGAATCCGAATCAGAGTCAGTGGAAGACATAAATAAACGAAACTGCAGCCAGATATCTCTGGGCCTGGAACGGGTAGGTTGTTGTACCGCCCAGGCCTCCTCCGTGTCAGAGGCCCACCTCACTGCCCTGAGCCATTGTGCGTGGGTAGGGATGGAAGGCCTAAGCCAGAAAAGCAGAATTGTGCGCACAGCAAGTAGCATGCAGAGGCCGGCAAGTTTCCTGGAGTCACGGTGGAGGTCGGGGAAGTCATGGAACAAACATGTCATTGGGGATGGGGGAATGTGGGATTCAAGGATAGAGGACATAGTAGAGCACACTGAAGTCCAGAATTGAGCAAGTCGGGGGCAAGACCACAACATGTGGAGGTAGTCAGCATTCTCACATGCACATCTAGGGCACCCGGGGGAGGAGTCGTTAGAAATATGATGTAGTCTAGCCGGAGTGTAGTGGTACCTGTGGAGCACCTTGAATTGAATTAGTTTAAATCGGGAGTTGAATGAGACATCCCGGGTGCGTGCGCACATATGAGCCCAGCGCTCATCAGTCACCTCAAGTCCAAGATCGATCTCCCACGAGCGCCGTAGTTTGGAAAATGTGGGGGGCAATCTGGACTGAAGAAGGGTGTATAATCTCGAGATTTTGCCCCTCAAGGGGGCGGGAGAGGTTAGTTCAGTAATTGCAGGTTCGTCGGGAGGCAGCGCTGGGAAGCATGTGTACTTGTGCTTGAGTACTCTACGGAGTGAGGAATATTGGAGCCAGACAGAAGGTCTCTGCCTGAGAGAAGCCGGGGGGTCAGGCCACTCGATGAAGATGCCTTGTTCAAATAGGTCACGCAGCAGTTCATACCCCGCCTCGGCCCAGGAACGAACTACGGAGGGAGGGACCCGTGGGACTTCAGGAAGAAAATTCCAGATTGGGAGATTACCATGAAAGGGGTGAGTGATGCCCAGTATCCGCCACGATTTGGATAAGGCCAGAGATGTGCATGTCGCTGGGTCCATGGAATCTAATCTCATAGGCATAGGTGTGATTACAAGAGATCGAATGTCGCGGTTGCTGACTGATAATCTCTCAAGCCTAACATGGGACATATGATTTTTTAAATTAAATTTTTTCTGTTTTATAAAAATGTGGATGTCGTGTTTTCTGAGATGAAAACTAAGAAAACACACAGCATTCAGGACCGTGGAATGTCTGCCATTCATGCAGTAACAGGGACCGACCCTGCTTAGTTTCAAAGCGAGGAAGAATCCAGCCCCCTTAGAGCATTCGTTTTTGCCAAAAGGTAGATCTTCACCATTTGTGTCACATGTGTTTCAAATTTGACACAAACTCATCCAAAGATGTAGGTTGTGCACCTATTCATTGAATGCCTATATAGTCGTATGCCTACAGGCTAGTTTAGGTTCCATCTTAGCAATGGCCTGGCTCCTAGAGGAGTGTGTACTGCCTGAGCTGTTAATTTGGTCTGCAGGGTAAGCAGGTGTCTGGGCAGTGGTTGCCTTATAGGTGTTACAGGCTATTCTAAAAAGGATTCTGGCAGGGATAGGTAGCTAGTGAAGATTTCGCAGGATGGGGATGATGTGTGGATTTTTTTAGGATCAGTGAAAAGTCAGGCTGCGACATGATGGAGTGTTTTGAGAGGACCCAGGTATAGCCCAGGGAACCAGGCAAGGAGGGTGTTACCCCCTTCAATGTGTAAAAATCATGAGAGCCTGCACTATGCTCCAGAAGTCATGGTAGGGAGTAAAAGATAAAAATGGCAAAACAGTGTTATCTGGTACTACGCGGTCTGGGCTTTTCTTGTTGATGTGCTGCTGAAAGGGGCAGATGTTGCTGTCCATGATTAACCCGAGGAATTCAGTGGATAGAGCGAGTTGGGGGGTGAATCCTTCCAGGTGCATCTCATTCAGCCATCCTTGGATGGTTTGCTGTTTGAATGGGTGGCCGAAGAGCACCCTTTCCATTTCAGTCCGGTTGAGTTTCAGGAGTGAGCTTGACATCCACCTTTGAATGGTTGCAAAGCATTTCCAGAGTCAAGTGATGTTGTTGGAGCAGTTTAAGGTACAGATGGGTGTAATTCTTGTACCATTGTGTCAAGATGTCTAGGTCATCAACGAGTGACCCGAGCCGTTCCATGTATAGAGTAAAGATCACTGGGGAGGGGATTGTGACATGTGGCTCTCTGAGATACCTGGGTGGCAATTAGATCTGAAGTTTCCCATCTGGACAGCCGGGCATCTGTCAGGGAGGTAGGAGGAGAACAGTCTGTGAATTGTTCCCACGAAGCCCAGATGTGCGAGGAGGGTGATCAGAGTCTGGCATTTCATTTTACTGAAGCAGCGGATAGGTTCAGGAGGAGCAGAGGGCAGGGATCCCCGACCATGATCTAGAGAGAATCATCACCTGTCTCTCACATCTTCACTGAATGTCTGTTATCCGGGAGGCAGAGATTGGGAAAACAGAGTACAAGGGCCACATACATAAGCTTCCTGACCATCTACTCTGTGTACTGGCACTCTGTCATATAGAACCTCGGTTATCCGGTCTGCAAACTTTGCTAGCTGGCATTTTCTTAACTGGAAAGGTACTGTTACTGGCAATGCATTTTATGGTTAATAAAGTGTTCTGTTGGATAACAAAGCTTCTAATGTATATCTAGTGTGTGTGTACTCTATTTAGCCAACCATAATAAAAATTACAAATTCAACAGCATAATAAAATCTATATGCAAGAACATGCACTGTATGTGCATGCCTGAAAATGTGCATGCACACTTCCAAACTGTGGTGCAGACTCTGGGTTGATGACAAAGGTTGTACTAAAGCACGCAGCTGTGGTGATGTACGTTCCGTGCTGCGATCCGTGACTTCCTTGTACCTGGATTGTATTGGCTACAGTTAAATCTGCAGTCAAGGGGAAAAGGAAACGAACATGCTTGTGATTATTTCAAGGCTGAGCATCCTTGTTGGGATAAAATAATCACACTTGTATGACGTGGTTGCTCTCGGTAACAAAAAAGAGAAAACATCTTTGGGGACTGGAACAGTCAAACCATTTTTTAGATCATGGAGAATTAAACTATTCCCTGTAGGGTTTACTAATCAAACAGCCAAATCCTTCATAACTAACCAATCCCTGCAGAGCAATTAAATCCTTCCCTCTTAAAACACTTGGCGCGCCGTCTGGGGACAAAGCGCATAAAAAAAGAAGCAAAAATTCATTTAATAAATTAGCAAGGGAAAAGAAAAGAGTGTATCAGCCTTTGTTCTTTTCATTTTTGTAATTATGGAATTCACAGCGCCTGAATAATGTTTTATAAGAACTATGAAAATTCCTAACAGTATTACAGTGCAACACAATAGAACTAACCTGGTTACCGTGAAAAATTGCATATTTAATTAAGAACAGAGAGTTCAAAACTATCCAGAGATTTCAAAAGTGTTGTTGCCTGAGGGGCTAAATTACATGCTTGCAGTGCTTCTAACAGAGTTACTATGCGCAATCATTACCCAGGCGCGCCCATTAAGTGACATCGGGCAGATGACATCAAATTCATTTCAGACACAACAGGAACTGAAGCATACACTTGGGAAGGGAAGGAAAAGGCTCCATCCTGCTGCTGAAAAATCAGACCCCTTGTTGATAAAAGCAATAATTAAAGAATAATGTTAATTAGCTGTTTTTATTGGAAAGTACAGTAGCTGGAGACTTTCCAAGCCTCACTTTGCTCTCTTAACAGTTCTGTGCGCCCTGCTTTTTCAAAGATGTACGCATTCCTTGGATTTCTTCATTATGCTTTGCAAACATGTTTTTCTCCTGTTCAAACACTACTGCATTGTGGTCCAAAAGAGAACCTAAAAGGAGGAATCGATGGTAGTTCTGCGCACACCCTTGTATTTTAGGACTGCGTTTTTAGGACTAGCACACACCAGCATGGCATCCACATGCCTTTGAACAATGCAGTCTACATGTCCCTCCATCCACCCCACACTGCCACTCTTCAGTGAAGGACTGATTAAGCCACAGCCTGATTGCTTACACTATAACATATTGTTTCTTCCAATAACTCCTTCCAGCCTCATCTCTCAAACTCATCCCTTTATATATTTCGACAAATGAAAGCACAAACACTCACATCAGATGTCGCTGTCCCCAGAGGGAGGCCTGAACAATGTGAAGGGGACAAAGTCTTGGACACTAATAAAGGTCGGCATATTCCGCCCACAGATGGCCACTTCAGAGCATTCATGACTCGGTCACTGTGGGGTCCATGTTCAGTGATGTGGAATTAATGTCTGGTGTGTCTAGAAACACTTCTCTTTGAAACACGCCGAATTGGTAGCCACTATTTTATTCGTAAAAGAGGATTTGGAATATTTCTAATATCTTTCTATGCCTTCCTTAGTACAGTCTTTCAATGACAAAGAATGAGATTCAGGCCAGCACCCATCACACATTCCTGCTATCCATGTTGTGGGTAGTTCACGTGGCCTATTTCGTGGCATGCTTAAATTACCACTGGCAAATCCTTGGGTATGCTAATTAGAGGTATTCTATTAATCGTGTCACGCATTTCAGAACGTGTCCACTATGCACTTTACCCAATAACCAGTTCCTGTGCCACAAAGAAGCCATTTTCAAGTGTGCACACAGTTTGGATTTGGAAGGGTTGATTTTTTAGGCGTTCTTTGGTTTCCAATATGTTATATCCACAAGTTCTATAGGGTTCGTCCAGAACTTGAGCCCCTAATTCATTCTCTCCCTCATACATGAATCTGGACCATACCCGGCCCTTCGTTTCGATTTTCAGTGATATTTGCGTAGGATTACAGTGTCTCTTGCGTTGATGAGTGGCAACAACCATGGCAACAGGTCCTGGCTGTCACCAGTGTGCTCTAGTTTTCAGTGTTATCACTGATGGTGTAAAAACTGATGTCATGGGTTATGTCACCTGTGTGCTCATGGGCTGCACAACAGGGGGGGGGCTCAGAGTTAAAGTGGCTTAGCTTCCAGCACTTGCTGAGTTTAAAGGGTTTTGCTGCATTAAACCATCACTTTAACATCACTTCAACTAAAGGTTTTTCAATGAATTTCAAGGGTTTTGATGTGTTGAACGGTTTCAACTGAACTCTCTTTTAACTGAAGATTTTTCACTTTATTTCAAGGATTTTGGTTTGCTATATCTAACACCACCTGTAGTACTAAGGATTTTTCTTTTCATATCATTGCAAATGTCAGATTCAATTTCATCAATATGTTTCCAAGCTACGCAACATGGGATTTTCCCAGGATCTATCTGATCACTATGACCCCCAGAATTCCGATGGTCGAAAATGAAGACTCTTTTTAAAACCCCCTGTAAACCACATGCATATGCGGGGGAGACCCCCTGCAGCCCTCCCATACTACTACTATATCCCATACACCCCGACATATGTATGTGGTGTAAGGGGGTTGAAAAAAAAGTCGGAATTTCGGGAGTCAGAATTCTCATGGTGACATTTTGGGCCATTACCATTTTCCACCATTACAGGTTTGAGGGTCACCGCAAGAATTTACTTCATATTTACTGCAAAATTACCATGAGAATGGCTCACATTGATAAACAAAATAGTGGCTTATTACTTCAGAAAAGGCTGTTTTGCTGTATTGCACCACGGATTTTGGTGGCAAGGGCACCTTGTTCTCCAGTAAATTTTAAAATAAACTACTGGACAAATTTGCATAACACCACCAAAAAGCACATCTGCACCACTTTGTGTCGAACTTCTTTAATATTTGAAGCAAATCTGTCCAGCAGTTTTGGCTGTGTGCCTGTTGATGAATGCACATTTTCACCTGTGGGAAAAACAATAAAAAAGTTGAAAAATGCATTTTTTTCCAATGCTTTAATATTTTGACATTACTAGAAGAATTTGCACCAAACTTTCAAAATGTTTGGGGCCAGATAGCATCTTTGAAAAATGTCATACAAATACGTCAAATGAGTGAAAAGTTATTAGCAATAGAATTTTCGCAAAGTCAGTGGACCTTAGGTTTCACCTTAACTATAGGGTGACAACCGTCACATTATTATTTTCATATACATTTTTAAATAGAATAGCTGCAAACGTTTTTTTACATGGAATTAAGGTTATTTCTTATAAAAAAATAAAGTCTACAACCATGGATGCCTCAACATTAAGGTAACAATAAACACTCCAAATAAACTATTTGCCAAATATGAACAAGGTTCCTCTGACTGCAAATCAAACCATACTCCCACTACAGCACTTCTTCACCAGACGCACTTTAACTAAAATATTAATCTAAGCTAACTAATTAAATGAATGCATATATGATGTATATTCGGATGAACGTTGTACATATTTGGGAAATAGTTCATTTGGCCTGTTACGAGTTACTTTACATTTAAAAAATGCAGGCATTTGTTGACTTTTATAGGGTAATAACCTCCCACGCGTGGAGGTCTTTTCCACACCTTGCCCACATGCATTGTGAGAGGTCCATACTGGCTTGGAGTGTCGGTTTATGTTTTCCTTGTGTACCAGAACGAATCGATTCCTCTTTGCACATGCTTTTTCGATTTCAGTACGTGTTTGTTTGTTTTCTGGGCCTGTGGTTCATGCCTGAAATATAAACAGATTTTAAAACTCTGGATGTCAAAAATGTGCCCTCATCCTGTAGATCTCTCGGCATCTCTCAATGGAGTCAAACATGCTCATCCATATCGAAATCTCCTTTGGGTTTTCTTGTATGGCTTTGAATGTGATCTCCTTTTTATTTGTCAGTGATCTGCAGTTTAGGTCGAGTCCTTTATTTTCTTAACTGACCATCATAAACTGCTGAGTCCTGTAGGTATCTATCCTTTCTCCTTGGCTGTTCAATACCCATCTCAAAACCTTTACTGATCTTATCACTCCTCAAACTCTCACATTTGCGGGTGACACCCAGAATGCATTCATGATTTGGGGGCCCTCTTTGCAACATATCCTGGACTGCCCGTTTCAGATTCAAGAATGGATGACTGGCAACTGCCTTATAGCTCTGAAAACAGAGATAATTTACCTTGGCACCGCTTCCTTGCTTTTCTCTGGCCTCCTCCTTAAGTGCCCCTCTTTTCACCTCAAGCCCTAAGAAGTTGGGTGCCATCTTTAACAGTCTTCCCTCCTTCTCTCGCCATATTGAAGAAATCTAAAAAAATCTCACTTTCACATTCACATTCCCAGATGCATTCTTTCACTCCAGAATATGAATTCAAATAAATCCAAGTTAGTGGCTCCAAAGTGCTCTCCTGCCTTCACTGCTGTAATATTCTCCTCCGAAACTGTCCTAGAAGCCTGGCCCATACTATCATGTTCATCCCAAATAAAGCAGCAGGGATAATTCTAAGCCATAGTTCCCACGATCACATTGCTCATAGACTGCTCGATGTGCAATGGTTGCCTGTTGGAGCCCATCATAATTTGAAAGTACTCATTCACAGGGCCTTCTGGAACTCGTGCCTCATGCACTTACTTCAGTCAAAAGATCATGAAATACTTGCCTCGGAAGGTGCTGACGTCTACCAGCTGCAAGACTATCAATGATGCCGCCTTCAAGAGGAACAGACTACGTGGCAGAACACTGAGTTGTGCAGGAGCTTCACTCTGCAATGACTTCCCTGAAATGATGCAATCTATGGATCACTTGCACTTTAGGTAAAAACTATACATTGCACCTTGTCTTGGCTTGCAGCATCAGTGCCTCGTTCTTTCCTGCACGCACTGCTCTGATATTGGACTCTCTTTCCTGAACCACATTTATTGATATTGAGCGAAAATGGCTTTAGTTATTTTCACGAAAAGGAAAAAGACTGATTTAGAAAGGCTGCGCTGAGAATTCTCAGAATGGTCTTTCTAAATCGTATCTGTCACCCCCCCTGCATTAACATAAACATAACTAAAACAGCAGATACATGTTAACAACACCAAATGAAACAAGTAAAGTGGAAGGGAGGTATTTGGGGAGGGAAAGCTGGATGTAGAGGGATACCACGCCCCAGACAGCCTTGTCGTGATGCAAAGGGTCTTGAATTTGATCTTGTGGTCAGCCGGAGACAGTCGAGTGATTATAGGATTGGAGAGATGTGGTCCCTGGGCTTGAGGCCAAGGATAAGTCATGCAGTCCTATTCTAGATTAGTTGAAGGGTGCTAAAGGAGGAAAGAGGCAGATTGAGGAAGAGTGTAATACAAATAAGTATTTTCCGATGAATGGCACCCCAGATGGGACTTCATTGCAGTTAGGATCCAGTTGGACTAAATGTGCCACGGTCAGAGAACAGGAAAAGATGGGAGTCGGGCATGGGGTGCACTGCTGTTATTGGGACAATAAGTTCTCCTTGCAGCCACACCTTCACTCACCAGCTGACCCCTTCGACACGATTGATCCCTGCAACTGAGGATCCCCATCAGTGTGAGGAAAAGGAATTTACATTCCTGGTGAAGCACTGGCACCTAATACTGCAGAAAATTAGGTGACACCATTCCAGAATGATATTTAATGGTTTGATATTATGAAAATGAAATGTTGTATTTCTCTGTCGAGAAAATATTGTTAATGAACCATAGAGAAACACACTTGAATATGTAAGGCTGTGTTCCGTGTGGAAAGCATACCGTTAATGAGCCATAGTGAAATACGCTTAGAAAGGTAATGCTGTGTTCCCTGTGGAAAGAATACTGTTAATGAGCCATAGGGAAATACACTTAGAAATGTAATGATGTGTTCCCTGTGGAATGCATACTGTTAATGAGGGATATGGAAATACGCTCAGAAATGTAATACTGTGTTCCCTGTGGAAAGCGTTAATGAGCCATAGAGAAATGCGCTTAGAAATGTAATGATGAGTTTCTATGGAAGTGTACTGCTAAAATGAACAATAGGGAAATACACTCTGTGTACACAGTTGAAACCATGGGATAGAGGACTCATGAAATGAGTATGTAGACTGAATTGATTGTGGTAACACTGCATTTAAAGTGGGACATTATCAAAGCAACTTTTGTGATCACAAAAGAAGAGGGAAAAAAGTAATCGATAAAGAGATGGGATTAAAATGTTCTAAGAGTCAACAGAAATTAGAAAACCATGTGTCTACTCCACTGGAAGGAATGCCAGGGTGGGAGCTAAGGATTAAAAAAGACTTGTGGGGTAGTGTTGTTTTTGCAAAAATTGCATGAATGCACTGTCAACAACCCTGATTTGCAATTCCCAGTGCATAGCTCTTTTGACCTAGGTAAAATAGGATATTTAAGGGAGTTGTTAGTCGCTAAGGGTGACAAGGCCATTAGAGCCCTGCAATGGGAAGTATATAAGCAATGGGAAGATTTTTCAAGACAAAAATCTATGAGAGAAGCACAGATTAAAAAACATAAGACACAATCTGAGAAATAGAAAGCGTGCGCATATGATCAGAAAGAGATGAAAAAAAGATTGGGATGAAGGAGACCACGAAGATAACATGAGGATTAAGGGTGTGCATGTAGCCAGTGATTACCCCCAGCCCCAACACCCAAATCAAAAAAGATCTTAGAGGATGAGACAGATACATTGTTAGACTGTTTAATGGTAAAAAGGCCTCCTCCAGCCCTCTACCGGGTACCTGGTGATGAGGTGATCTCCTTGCCACCTCGTGCCCGCAGGATTACAGCCCATGACACAGAAACTACAGAAAAGGTAGCGTTAGCATGGATAAAAAATTGGCTACTAGGAGTGCAACAGGCTAAAGTTTATGTGCCCCAGGAACAAGATACACTTGCATTTGCAATAGTACAAAGGCTGGGCAAACACATGTGGGAGCTGCATAAAAGGTTAAATGCTAAGGAGGAAGTGTATCGCCTGCCAGATAATTATGAGGACATAGACCAAGCAGTTAAGGAGTATAAACTGGACACAAAATTCTTTTCTGCAATAGTATCAACATTTTTATTATGGATCATAAATGCCCCATCAAAGTCTATGGCAACTCAGGTATTTCCAATGAGAGAGATGCCAGGGTTTCATGCTGAGAACCCGACTCAACAGGTTAATGTCCCTTGGAACTAGATGGAATAACTGTTTTTTACTGAATATTATCAAAATATTAGACAAAATCAAGAAAAGTGGTTTACCCAGACAGACCAGGTACTTAAAACAGGTCCACTCACATTGGGAGATGTAGATCAGTTGTTTTCATGTATTCTGCCAGAAAGATATATGGCACCAATGCACAATGCAATATAGTTTACATCTTACCATAAATTGGGATGAGCGGACACAGGCAGCGAATGGAAGGGGGAAGACTGGGGAAGTGTCCAAATAAATAGTAGCTTTTTCAGCACTGCTAATAACACGTTTCCAACAAGTGGTTCCCTGCAAGCAAATGAATTGTGATAAATTGGCTGCTTGCAGACAGGAAGAAGGGGAGTCAGTTGAAAAATATTTTGCATGAAAAGAAGAAGCTTTTACCTCGTTTAGTGGAATGGACATGGCTATGCCAGAAGGACAGAAAGCTTTTTGTTCACATTTTGTAGAGGGTTTGTTGCCTCACCTAAAAAATGATATACAAATGTATGAGTCTACATGGCCGACTCAAGCTGCTGCTCAGACCATGACTATGGCTAGGAATTATGCTAGTCACCATGCCAAAGATAAAGGGGAGAATGAAAAGAAAATGAAGGAATTAAAAACCAGAGCACTAACAGCTAGGAATAATTATGAAGATGGATACCCCAGTTCCCTTGCCATGGAATGCTGCTCTGCAAGAGAGCCGTGATGTTTTAAAAATCTGCTTTATATAATTTACCTGCTTTTAGGCATGCCCGATTTATGTTGTTGGTGCATGAAAAGCAAGATTGTGTGTTATCTGTACTGAACTCAACAGTAACGGGGAAAAAAATGGACAGTGTGCGTATTCTTCTTCTACATTAGAACATTGGACCAAGTGGCAAAAGCACTTCCGAAGTGTTTACGGGCTGTAGCGGCCGTAGCCGTTTGTATGAAACAGGCTGATGTCATAATATTAAGACACATAGGGCCTGATTCACAGAGCATTTTCCTATGGGATTGTGCCATTATAAAACACTTTTGTGAATCAGGCCCCAAGTTACAATGTTTGTGCCACATGCAATTGATATTTTATTTGAATGAAACGAAAAGACAGCACCTGACAAATGTCAGGTTAACGAGATATGATTGATTGATTGATATTTTATTTCTATCGTGCTCGTACACAAGTGTTTCCACTAGACGTTAGTAGTTCTAAACATTACCATGTAGAGATGTGAGACTCTAAATCCTACTACCTTGCGGCCCCTCCCATAAAATGAATTAAAAATAATGCTTTTGTTGACCAAATTGCAAAGGAAACCATGCAGTCCCTTGTATTACACATGTATATTACACACATCAAGCAGCCATAGGAAATTATATGTTGATAAATATTCTTGAGATAGAGCGAACTATTTAGGCTGAGGCCGCTGAGCAAGAGCTTCAGGAATGGAAACAGGCTGAGAAATATGCAGATGGTTATTAGCTAAGAAATGTAAGATGAGAAAAAAATGGAATTATCACATATGTTTTACCTTTAATGTTGTTCTATGCTCAGGGCCCATCTTATGTAGGTCCAGTAGGAATCTGTAGGGTTGCTCACCACAAGTGGGGGGAACACTAAAACTTAGAATCAGCCATGGCTGCGTATGTAGAACAGTTTAGTATGTGTGTCCTGTAACATTGGTGGGAGTGAGGAAGCCCAAAAGCTACCTGCATTTCTTTTGAAGTATTCCAGACACTAGATAGTGTGCAGGGGACGTAAGTTCCCTACTTGGGAACTTTTATTTTTTGCATTGTATTTTGCAACCAAGGTGTCAAGGTTGCTCCTCTCTCCTCTGCACCTCATATTTGACTAGTAAACTCCTCAAATGCTTAGTAGCTAAATTGATTCTTATTATTCACAAAAATTTTCTCCTTACTAGGGTGTGCCATAAAAGGTCCTTCCCCTTTTTTTCTTGTTATTTTCACCCCGGAAGGGGTTGACACCTTACCCTGGACCTGAGCACCCCGATATCTCTGAGATGTCATTTTCTAAAATCAACAGTCTAACAGATAAAGCAGCGACTACCCTAGCTTTCTCAGACGAAGAAGCCGTTAGGATCTTAGGCCTAATTAAAGACACTAGTACTGAGGCAATCAATAGAGAAAATCCAGAAATACTTATCCAACGACTTGAACGACTCATTAGGAGAGAGATCTCACAGAAACTTCATGCCACTACTTTAACGCAGTATTATAAGGCCAAGAGAATCCCGAGAGGACTTAGAGTGTACCTTCGTCCGACACTTTGCAAGGACAACAAGGAGTTTGTAAAACGGTGGGAACACATCCTAAACAAATGTTCTCTTGATCTGATATTACTCACTATTGAGGAACTTGCAAAATCACTTCATATCATTAACCAAGAGATTGAAGAAGTCTCTACACAATTCTTGAAATTCAAAACAGCATCTGAACTTCAGACAATTTTGGAAGATACCAATATTAAGCTAGATAGCTATAAACGGGATATTGAGCAACGAAAGATTCGTAAATTCCGGAGAGACACATTAGACTATGCCAGAGAAATAGCATACACTTGGCAAGAATACTATAGTAACTATAAACCAAGATCCGGACCATCCGGAGCCCCTAAGAAACCATCTTCTGACAATAATACTGATAGCAGTGACATCACAAGTGGTGAACAAGAAGAACAACCCAGTACAAGTACAGTAATTCCAACTAACACCCTCACAGTCACGGATAGTACTATTTCAACCCCCAGGATAACAGATACATCAGTTCCAACAATCCCGACACAGCCTTTTTTAGGAGACGCCCGACCAGAAGAGGGCAAAAGAAAACCACGCCAGAAAAACAAATAGACTCACCTTTGATCATTAACATTTCCTCCAGACAGCTCTCTAAAGCCCAGACCGATACGCTTAGCCTTGGGATATCATTTATTCCCACAAACTCAACTAACCTGTTTGAAGAAGAAGTTAATCTTTTCAAATTTATACGCAAAATGGAACTGAAAGTCTTTTTTGATAATCTGGGAGAAATCACCCCAGCAAAAAAACATGATTTTCTAGAGATGAAGAATCAGAGTAATTTTCATCCGCAAATTAATAATCCACTCATCAATCTCTTTAAAACTAAAACCTCCCGCGATCTGAGAAAAATCAAATATGAGACTTTCACCCAACAGAATATCCGGCATCATCAACTCAAATTGATTAAAGAGCTTGCCCATGACACTTCTATTATAATTAAACAAGCCGACAAAGGGGGAGCCCTTGTCCTCATGGATACAAGTTTATACAATGCAGGCTGTCTTAAGCTTCTGGACGATAGACAGACTTACTTATTGTTAGATAATGACCCTACAAATGACATTAGTACCGTCATCAAACAGACAATTGAAAAGGCTAGTACTATGGATTGGATCTCCGATAAAACAGAGGAATTTTTGATTAAAACTAACCCAATTATTCCAGTATTCTATGGGTTACCTAAAATACATAAAGATCCCAAAGACCCACCATTCAGACCCATTGTCGCTGGTACTGACAGTATATTTCAACCCCTGGCTGTCTACCTTGATACTGCGCTTCAACCTCTGGTACAGAAAATACCGACATATCTAAAGGATACCACACACTTTCTCCAAAGAATCAACAACTTACAGATTAATTTCCCGGACTCCCTAATATTTTCTATGGACGTCACAAGTCTATACACCTCAATTCCTCACGATGAAGGCATAGCTGCCTTAGAATGGTTTCTTCTACAACATGATGAAATCCAGATTCAAAAAACATTTGCTATTGAACTTATTAATCTGATACTTTACAACAATTATTTCAGATTTAATGATAAGTATTATCTACAGATCTCGGGTACCTCTATGGGCTCGGCGGTGGCTCCTTCCTACGCAAACATTTTTATGTTTAACTTTGAGAAAACCCATGTCCTGGATCATCCGCATTGGAAACACAGAATACACTGCTGGTTAAGATATATTGACGATGTATTTGGCATTTGGAATGGTACAAATCAAGAATTGAAAGATTTTTGGCAATATTTAAACCAATGCAACCCTCGGATCAAATTCACGTTGGAAATCGGCATACCACAGGTGAACTTTCTGGACGTAACAGTGGAATGGAAAAATATGGAATTAACGACACTAATGTACAGAAAACCAACTGATGTCAACAGTTCCCTCCATTTCAACAGTTTCCATCCAAGACACTTAAAAGAAAACCTACCGTTCAGCCAATTACTTCGGGCTAAGCGGATAACCTCCGACACTGAAAAACTGCAGACAGAATTTGATACTATGCGAACAAGATTTCTAGAAAGAGGTTTCCCGGAAGAAGTAGTAGCCCAAGCTATTTCCAGGACAGAAGCACACCCTCGTGATGTACTATTTAACAAACAACCGAAACCAACTAAGTCTAACCTCATTTACACTCTGAAGTACTCTGCCCAGAGCTTTCAAATCAAAAAAATAATCACTAAGAACTGGGATCTTATTAAATCAGATCCGAATCTTAACCGTCTCTTTCCAACTCCCCCAATGTTAGCGTACAAAAGAGGACGGAACTTTAGGGACATGCTCATCAAAGCTGAAAGACCTAAAAAATCCACTCAAAGAACACTGACGAAGTCACGTAATGGCACCTTTCCGTGCCTGAATTGTCAGCACTGCTCGAACATTATCAAAGGCAACCATATTAGACATCCGAATAATGGTAAAAAGATTCTTCTAAAAAACTTCGCAACCTGTGACTCTAAAAATGTCATCTACACCATTAGATGCCCCTGTGGGAAATACTATGTGGGGAAAACGTGTAGGAAAGCCAAAGAAAGATGGACAGAACATAAGTCTCAGATTCGCACAAAAAATTTGAAGTCACCTGTATTCCGGCACTTTAGAGACAACAAGCATAACATCTCGCAAATGAGATTTGCAATACTGGAAGTACTACACCCCCTCCAACGAGGAGGTGACCTACCCAAACTTTTGGCACAAAAAGAACTATACTGGATTCATAAACTAGATGCAATGACTCCACTCGGTTTAAATGAAGACTATTATTTAGGTCCATTCATTTAAAGATTTCCGACATGAAATTTATTTTTTTCTTTCCCCCCCCTTTGTTTTTCATCCTTTTCAATGTTTTTCTATAAACAGTTGTTAGGATTGCTGATTAGCATTGGCTTAAACACATCACAAGATTGTGAACCATTTGGCATGGACAGGTGAATAGTAATCTAAACATGCTGTTAATGCTTAGATATTTCTATTTATTCCGCTAATTTTGTCTTTGAAATCCAAATTTGCACCAATGATACCCCTTTCACTAGACTGTGAACCAGGAACACGGGCAGATTAGCATTGGTGGATTACATTACAAGGATGTAGCTATATACTATGTGTACCAGTCTTATCAACTAGGATCTTTACGCTAAGATGTTGGTCCATAACATGTCACGCCTGATTCTCTCTCCCCCTACACACCTTCGATTACCGAGGGGTATTCATACATTGGACACTGACTTTCCCCTTGAGGTTTTGTTATTACCTTTTTACCCTGTCACCTGGTTTGTTTACATGTGACGACACGTACGCGCGAGCGTGATGACGTCACACTGTAAACACGCCGCGGTATATACTGCTCAGTTTAGACCATGACGCACAACACGCATATGCGTGATCACGTCACATTACCATTTACTCTATAAATAATGGCGGCACAATATATGGAGACAAGCAACCCCTCGGCAGCAGGTCTCCTTTAGTGCCACCCTGGTATGCACTAGGTAAGAATACTAAACCTTTCATATTCTGACTCGGACAAGAATTCTACTTTAAGTCTGTGGAAACTTGGTCCACCTCCTTTGTCTAATACGTAGACCTTACATTTGATCCTCTGCCCTTACTTTCTCAGTACTTCAGTCCGGAATTTCCTTCAGACCACTTGCGGTAGATGATTTCCACTCCGCCTCACCTATCCCGAAACTGGTCAACTACGATATCTCCGTAAGTGACTCATCATTCCTCTATCTTAATCTATCCTCAACTTACTATCTTTTACGGTCCTAATAGACGCCTTCCATGTCTATTTTACTTCTACAGATAAGGACTTTTTCATCAAGACTTTCTGTCGTATTTAGATGAAGGCCTGGGATTTCCGCCCCAGACCACCCACGTTCTCCTGAAGAACCTTCTTTATTGCAAAACACAAGGTTAGACTCCTCAAATAGGTGCTTTAAAAATTTTAGTTGAAGCCACGATTAGTAGAGATTTTCTACATATTTCCACATCTGATCAATGTGTAGAAGTTAGTATTAATCTAGTGAATTTATCATTAATCTCTATACGTATGAAAGAGGCACAGGGGGTGCCCCTACAGGTTACTGCCATACTTTTAATCCTTATATGCTATGAGTGTTTGTGATATATATCTTGATCTACAATGAGTCATTTACAAAATGGAGTTGATTTAATGGTGTTGGTCTAAGTATATTTCTAATGTACATTTTGTATATATTTTCTTCTAGAATAAACTTTTGTTATTGCCCCTGATGAAGAGTGTTGTAGCACTCGAAACGCGGTGGGCCCTCCATATCTTCAACATCAAGAATAAACAATGAAGAATTGTTCTTGTAACCTTATCTGAGTTAATGTTATTTGTTCGCACAAATTACCTTTTCCTATATATTACAAATCACAGATTCTCTTGAATTTATTATGAAATATTTCTTGTAAGTGAAATCTAACTGTTGGTCTGGTATTCCAGACACTAGATAGTGTGCAGGGGACGTAAGTTCCCTACTTGGGAACTTTTATTTTTTGCATTTCTTTTGAAGCATTACAGCCAGAGTTTATTAAAGTTGCCTCCCTGTCAAGCAGAAATATGTTAGCAACAGTATGTTAGTGAAAGTGTGTATGTTTAGCAAATAACCAGAATCATTTGACAGATTGAGCAGTGCTGAAGTGAGCTTTGTTAAAAATACATAGAGGAATATTTACCCCGATTTGCCCTGCCTTATACTGTATGGAGCAACAGCAATGTATACATTGTTAAGTGCTGGCATTGAGGTTTTGGATGTTCCCTTTATGGGGTAGTCATGGGCCGCCCAGGTATCAAAACATGTGTTTTATCCGCTGTTAATCAACTACTGTAAGAGTTAGCTAAACACCTGTCTATTCTCTGCAAACAGGCTCTAAAATACCACTAGAAGGGGTCAGGACATGGCATGCAGCCTGGTGAATGAGTATTTGTCAGCATCAGGACTGCAACGCAGTTGAAAAAAGGGCTTTGCGGGCATTGTCTACCACTCAGAAGGCAGCGGAAATATGGTGGCTGCTGGTTTTGGATCCATGCTTTTATGCTTAAAAGCAAGCTTCATCCTTCTTCTACCCACACCATTGCCTGATTTGTCCAGTACTAAAAAGGTACCCTTTCTGCTGAGACATTGTATATTTGCATCATTACCATTCATAAAAAGACAATTTAGGATCAACAGAGGAATCACAATATCCAGGAAGCTGGAAGCGGATCTGCAAATGGAGAAAAGGAATTCCTTCCTGTAAGGAACAGCTACTAAATGGGCAAGGCCACCACTAAAGACTACTCTGGGTGAAAGGAGACACTCCAAAGAGCAATTTGGCTCCATAAACTCTGTCCTGATGGAATTTTGCTTTGCTGTTTCACTTTGCTCCATAGTAAGCTATGCCAAAACCACATGTATGGCTATTTCATCCCAGAGAGGATTTGTGCAAAGAAGAAAAATCAACACAAAAGATGTGCCAGGTGGTTGTACCTGCAGCACTGGTAAAACTAAATGATTTAAATTAGGTGAGTAGGTTATTACTGGAATGTTATGTAGCACTATCCTTATTTAGTATAGTAATTCATGTCTCCATTGCCTTCCTATCGCAGGCAACTTTTGAATCCACTACAAATGTTTTATTATGCAAGAGAAAGTGGTTAAGGAAAATGCTGGTTATAGGTGTTTGAAGAGCTATGAAAGAAATACATTGATTGTAAAACTTGCATTACAATTGTAGGCTTTGTACAATTCTGTGACATAGATTCTCCAAACCAGGAAAGCTGTGAACATGTCTTGCTTTAGAAATCCCAAGCTTGCAACAACATAGAATTCCCATATATGGATTCAGCGGTATTAGCATAATTGACCTAAAAAATGTAATTAAATATATATATGAGGATAGGTAAGGGTATAGATTAGGTTGAAGGGAAGTGGGTGATGGGGTGGTTGCAGGGGGACCGAAAAAAAAGGTCAAATAAATGTTGTGCTTACAAAGCAAGCTTAGTATGCTATATAGCAAAGGAACAGCTGCAAGAAAGTAAGTTGAGTCCCTGGCCGGAGTTTAGACTTAGCCCAGACCTGTGTAAGACTACACTAACTGAGAAATGTACAAATGCTCTCCTTCTGAATGGGGAGAGCAGACACAGAGAGATAATGAGAGAGGCCAGGTGGTTCACATGGTAGATTGTACGACCATGTGGAGTCCGCTGCAGAGGAAATAAAAACCAATGTCTCTGAGCATTAAACAAAATTCTGTTCTTGTGTTTCATTTTGCCTTAAAGTTATTTTCTGAGCACAGGCGGGTATACAAATACGTATTTTCCCACAAGAGGCTGTTGCAGTAGTTCAGCCTAGAGAGAACCAGGGCTCTGGGGACATTGAGCTTCTGGGGGAATGTGAGGAAAGGAAGAATGCCCCTGAGGAGGTGGGGCTGAAAGTTGGACTTCTTGGCCGGGTCCGTGATGGGTGGAGAGAAAGAGAGAGAGGAGTCAAAGGTGGCCCCAAAGTTCTTTGCCACACGTGGGTGAAGGGAGGGGAGCGAAGGAGGCTGGCCAGAGAGTGAGGGGAAGCAAGGAGCCTGTGTCCCAATGAGAAGGGTCTCCGTCTTACTGGCATTAAGGCAGAGATCATTGGCAGAGTATCATGCCTAATTAGCAGTCAGGCAATCAGGTATGAGAGAGGAGGGGAAGGAGGTAGAGGCAGGCAGCTTGAAGGAGAGTTGTGTGTGTTGTCTGCATAACGCTGGAAATGAGGAGAGAAGGTGGAGATCAAGTAGGCCAGAGGGGTCTGGCAGATGTTGAAGAGCCATGGCGATAGGATAGAGTCCTGAGGGATGTGACAGGTAGAGATTGAGGTGGGAAACAGAAAAGAACCCATTTGCACTTGGGAGGGTTTGTTTGAAAGCAAGGTCAGTCACTCCAGTGCCCTATCTGTGATGTCTAGGGTATCACAGAGACGATTTTGTGAGGATGGAGTGGTTGACAGTGTCAAAGGCGGAAGATCAAGGCGGATCAGAATACAGGGTGTATTTGGGTCAAGGCTAGAGAGCAGGTCTTCACAGGTGTTAAGCAGAGCAGTTTTTTACAGTATATAGAATAAAATCGATTTTGATAACATACTAGCTACTTTCATGCATATTTTATTTTGTCAGAATAAATTCTGCCAAGGATGTGGAGATGAGAAGATCAGTATCAAAATCAATATCAATATGCACTAAATATAAATAGGGATGATGCGCTCTAGCAAGATTTTGTAAAGACAAAATTACCGAAATCTAGAAAGATGGTGTTCTTATAAAAGGTTGTACCTTATAACTCGGAATGCCAGAATTCCCTGTATGTGTCTTTTCAGAACGAACTCCAATTACAATAATGTGCATACATTAATGTTGCAATCTAGTCATTCTGATTTTAATTGATGTCAGTGTAATGCCCCCTCGTCCCCCTTCACTCACTCACATTCTCAAAAGCCAGGCAATTATTAACATTTGCCATATAAAGCTTTAGTCATTCCACACATTTGTTTATTTTTAAAAATCTTGAAGAGAATTCCCACAAAAGTCAGCACACAAATTGTAATGTAGTTTACTGCTGCAATCACTGAATGCAATATAGTCCTGGATTGCTGTGCACTCACTGGCCATAGAGCCTCTCAGCCTTATACGCAGAGTTCGAAATTGCTGGGAGCTATTTAGCTCTTGCTTCTACCCTAGGGGAGAGTGGTTAGCTTAAAACAAACAGTTATGAGGCGCTATGTTAGGCCTCCCAGGCCAACAGGTGCCTTACAAACATACATATGTGACATTAATCTTCAATGTTTCAGAATGTAAATAAAGAAGAATTAGGGGGGCGTGGCTAACTGCCATGTAGAGAAGACGTGTCTCTGGTGAGCTCCGCTTGATGTGCCAAATATAAGCTGTTCTTTAAGGCTCCGAGGAACCTCTGGACCATGTGAGCCACATCACCTGCTGCGGATGCCATCTAGAAGCCCTACGATCCTTTTTTTACATCTGGGAAAGCCTGCAAGCACCTTAACACCGCACGCTGAGAACTAGCGGATCGGAGGTCAAAATGGCGGCTCCCGCGCGCTGATCCCCCGGAGGGGCTGGAACGCATAGACGTCGCTGGGGATTTCGCTCGACGTCTGCGGAGCGGACCGAGGATTGGCGAATCTGCATAAGTGCTGGAGTGTTCGAGCGGACCCGCCTTGTTCGGAGACTGGAGTGACGTGCCCCGAGGTCCTGTCCGGGGAGGTCCGGGTGGGCCGGGTGCGCTGCTGTGTGGAGGAGCTGCGGCAGAATCGCACCCTGCCTGCTGCGAGCAGGCTGCCTGGGCACACGCGTGCCTTGAGGCTGCGGGGGGCGAGAGTCGCCCCACCTGGAGACGCTGATAAGATCGCGGAAAGGACCAGAGGTGAACCAGCGCCGCAGAGGTGAGCAGGGAGGGGACCAGATTAGACACTAGCAGACTAGGCCGGGCACAGGCGACCCGAGGCTGTGTGCTGACCCACCCCCCCTACGCCACGTTCCGCCGCTGGTGCCGAGGGAAGTGGATCACCCAGCTTAAGCAGGAGAAAGAGCTGCAACTCGCGCTTTTGATTATCCCCGCAGCCCTTGGAGAAGAGGCAGGCGCGGGGGGTCACGAGTACCGGCTTGCAGCGCCGAGACCCAAATAGGCCCCAGCGGGCCGCCCCTCTGAGGGGGCCCCTACATCCTCCCATAAACCCGATGGGAGGAGGGAGGTGATTCGGAACACCTAAAGGTGCAGATAGCTGACGGCCTGGTGCAGAGAGGGCTCACTGGACTTGAACTTCCCCACACTTCTGTAAGGGCCACAGACAGAAACCTCCTTCACGCCCTACACCTGGAGACTGGAAAAAATAGACTTGCACTCTTCCCTACCTCACCGAATTGGACGACACTGATGCAGGGAGACGCCGTTTGCAAACATCATATAAACCGCATCTCGGCCCGCACAACATCCTCTTCCTATGCAACACAACTGGCATACGAAACTGTGAGTGGTAGAAGCAAGCTCTCTGGATCCTATAGATAACACTCAACACTAAGCTACCACATACCAACCCGCCCAGCTACCCAAGGCCTGAGCAGGCAATTGACTGAAAGGTGCCGGAGTTCCTTGTGTCTTCAATACAAGCACTCTGCAGCGTCTGGCCGAGTTCAAAACACCATCTCATCTTGACGCAGTGAAACTACAACCAGATCTGCAACGGCAGTCACATGTCACTGTCCCAATCCCCACGTTTGCAGCCTCCAATCCATGCCACCTGCACCTGGGGCAGAGGGATGTCACCAACTGACAAGATGTCTGGGAAGGAAGCAAGGTCCAAGCAGCGCCAAACCACTATAGACACCTTCACAGCCACGGGCCTACAGGCCCTGAATGCTCAAATGTGGCAACTATAGAAGCACAACCCAACCCCACCGAAGCGGCAGCTGAACCCAGCAATACCCAGATCCTCGAGGCCATTAAGTTGTTCCAAGCATCAATGGAAAACAAAATCGACGCCGTGGCCACAGACCTGGGCCTCCTGCGTCAAGACGTCCGATCCTTAGCCAGCAGAACCGAAGCACTAGAAACCCAGGTCTGACAAAATACAGAAGCCAAAACCCAACTCCTTCAAGACGTGGAGGTGCTTCAACAAAGAGTCAAGAATTTGGAGGATAGGGCTGAGGAGGCAGAAGGGCGAGCTCGCCGGAACAATATTCGACTCCTCGGTCTGCCCGGAGGGTATTGAGGGTCCTGACCCCACTAATTACATTGAGAACCTCCTGCTGCAGGAAGTTGGGGCAGAGAGGCTTTCGCAAGGCTTCACTATCGAGAGAGCCCATAGGTCTCTAGCAAAGAAACCACCGCCGGGTGCCCCACCCAGGCCTATGATAGCGAAGGTACTTAATTACAGGGATCGGGAGGTCATACTGGCCTTTTCGCGATCAGGTGGTCAGATCCAAAGAAAGTCAGCAAAAACTGCCATCCATCCAGATTATACCTTCCAGGTACAAATGAATAGGGTGCAGTTCATACACACAAAAGCCAGACTGAAAGCAGCAGGATTGCGCTACATGCGTTTGTACCCTTCTAGATTGAAAGTAATAGACAACAACAGGGCCCACCTGTTTGACACACCGGCACAATCCCGAGACTGGATGGACGGGCAGCAGATCCCTGACATTGAGGATAAGAAGCGGAGGCCACACTGAGCCCTTTCCCACGAAGCACAGGAGAGTCCTTCCAATCGCAGTAGCCCATCAGCAGACGGACCGGGCCTTAGTACAGCTGAAATGATCCTCTATAGTGAGACACCGGAGCCAAAGGTCACTACACCACCGGAAGTTTCTTACAGGGTATATGTACCCGCCCGTAGGGCACCTGAAGAACAATGTGTGGTCAAACGGAGCGGAAACGGGACTGTCATAACGAGGGGAACCTCGCTGTACCTGTTCTATGTTTGGGGAATTTACAGTTAAGGGGGGGGAGGGAAATGGGACGTTAGCACCAAAGTTGGGAACCTAAACCAGGAGACACCAAGACCACAGGGAAATTCCACATATGACTCATCACCAGCAAGACCTCAGGCGGTGCCTGAAACGAACGATGGACCGCACGATACCCATGGCTGATAGGATAAAGGTTATGATGTGCAACATCAGAGGCATGAATAGCTTCATTAAGCAATGCCTAATTCACGCATACCTGAAAAGATGCAAGGCTGGGATTGCCATGCTCCAAGAGACGCACCTAACTGCAAAAAAACTGGCAGCCTTAGCCAAGACATGGCGGGGGACCCTAATAGGATCCTCTTACTCCTCTTATGCCAGAGGGGTCTTGATTTGGATTGATCCAACCATCCCCTTCAGGCTAGTAAGCACCAAAACGGATGATGATGGTAGGATTGCACTGGTGTATGGCACTATTGAGGGTAGAGAGTTATGCCTAATCAGCACCTACGCACCTAACAATGACAACAGTTTTTTTCCACTCCTTATATGCACGACTTAGCCCTTATAGAGACAGCATTATGATTTGGGGGGGCGACCACAACTGCACTCTTGACCCCCTAAAGGATAGATTGGACAACAAGCATACTCGCCCATCCCCTCCTGCCAAAATATTATCTAAACTAGCACATCAGCTGTTACTCCGGGATTTGTGGAGGGAACAACACCCTGAACAACGTGAATACTCCTTTTTCTCCCCACCTCACGCCAACCACACCAGGCTGGACTACATTTTTGCAAGTCAGGAGCAGCAAGCCATGTTTGGCGACGCACACTACCGGCCCAGGGTGCTGTCCGACCACTCCCCCCTGTTGGTCACCTGGGAGGTGTCCCTGCCTAGACCCCCTGTGCCCATGTGGAGGCTTAGGGCAGAGGCCCTGCTTGACACGGCTTTCCGTGAACACATAAGGGATAGTACCGAGGAATATTGGCGAAGTAACTTGAATAGCGTAAAATATATAAGCACAGCGTGGAAGGCGTACAAGGTGGTTATGAGGGGAGAGATGATTGCAGCTGTAGGTGGTGCCCAAAGATCCATCATAACCCCATTAGAATGCTCTGAGAAAGAACTGGGCGAACTGGAGGGCAGGACTGACTCAACCCCAGAACACATACAAAAAATAACCAAACTAAGGCAAACCTGTTTAACACACTGGGAATCCCTGGGAAAATTGAGTTATGCTAAGCACACCGAAAGAACCCATGCCCTGGGAGACAAACTCTGGAAACTCTTAGCTTGGCTCTATAAAAGGGAGACTCCCAGGACACCCATTTGCCACATACTCAAACCAGACGGCACCACTGCACATACCCAAAAAGAAATCAACTCACTCTTCTCTGCGTTCTACCGCAAGCTCTATTCCAAGACCCCACCCCCTACTGACAACGAGATCGAGGATGTCCTGGACATCATTGAGCTGCCCAAATTAGATTCACAGATGGCTGAAGCCCTATACGAGCCTATCACGCCTGACGAAGTAATGGTAATAATTAGATCATTACCATCCGGAAAATCTCTGGGCACGGATGACCGCCCAGGGGAGTTTTATAAGTCATATGAGGAAACCCTGGCCCCACTGTTAGCCCAGCTATTTAACAAAGCCTTTGAACATGGTACCCTTCCGGACTCCAGGAGAGAAGCCGTAATTATCCCCCTACTTAAGCCGGGAAAGGACGAACGGACTGCGGTTCATACAGGCCTCTCTCTATGTTAAACGTAGATAGCAAGATTCTAACTGCCCTACTTGCAAATAGATTGCACAGAGTAATCCCCCTGTTGATCCATCAGGACCAAACAGGCTACGTGCCGGGGCGCTCCATCACCGAGAACCTGCGCAGGTTACATCACATTATATATAGCACGGAGCGAAGGCCTCAGAAATATGCAGTTGCGTCACTAGACACTACCAAGGCCTTCGATTCGGTGAGGTGGGAATGGTTATATGCCACCATGGTTAAAATGGGGATAGGACCAGCCTTTTCAAAATGGATGCAACTGATTTACACCAACCCAACCGCCAGGGTGCACACGAACAAGGTATATTCAGACAAGTGGTCTCTCCATAGGGGCACCCGTCAGGGATGCTCACTGTCCCCCATGTTATATATTATTGCCGCTGAACCCGTAGCTGCTTACCTCCGACAGGAATACGGAGATGGGGGCATTGAGATAGATGGGGTGACCCACCTCGTCTCCATGTACGCTGACAATACACTATTGTACCTACACAATCCTGAGCACCTCTTGCCCAACATCCTAGAGACCCTAGACGGCTTCCACAGACATACGGGGATAAAGATCAACAAAGACAAGTCTTGTCTCTACCCTCTCGCTGCATTATATAACGACGAATTTAGGTCCCTGCCCCCCTTAGATCTTAAATGGCAGGTGACCTCCTTTAGATACCTGGGAATTACTATACATCAAAATCCAAACACAGAACGCATCCTCAATACGGTTAGGGCTAAAGACACCCTTGTGAAATCTATGGAATTTTGGGGTAAGCTCCCGCTCTCGGTGGACAGGAGGGCGGGTCTCCTCAAGATGGTGGCACTCCCCCGCTTGCTACACAATTTCACCAATGTCCCCTTCAACATCCCCACCTCATTCTTTAGAGACATAAATAAACTCTGTAGGAGATTTCTCTGGCAGGGGGGTAGGCACAGGGTGGCGTTGGAGACACTCCAAAGGCCCTATGAGAGGGGAGGAATGAAAGTTCCCAACTTTGAGCTATACTACCTTACAAGTCAACTGAGACATGTGATGCGATGGATGGCCGACGAGACCACAACAGCCACCCATCTCCTCCAACCAGCCCTGCCCCGACTGTTACTCAGAGACCTACTTTGGGTCGAGGAGGGTGCTCTGCGACACTGTCCATACCTGGCCAGGCTTGGGACCCAGCTTTGGAAACGGGCCTGCAAATCAGTGGGGTCAGCGGATCCGTACTCCCCGCAAATCCCCATTGCAGCAATCATGGCAAAATACTCATGGGGGCAATTGGAAGCGTGCACCCAGTGGGACCCCTATGGTGTGGCCATACTAGGAGACTTGATTCAGGAACAAGAGATCTTAACATTCACCGAACTCAGCGAAGCCACAGGCCTACCTGCAGGACAGTTTTTGCTCCACAGGGCAGTGGTACAGGCTATGAGGAACAGATGGCCTGGGGCTGCCGACCAGGCTTCGGAGAACGAGATCATAGAAACAATGCTAGACACTGCCGAGGGAGGCCATGAAAGTTCATGACTCTACAAAGCCTTGATGCAGGGCACGACCAGAAACGAATTCAAATGCAGGGGAAAGTGGGAAAACGAACTGGGCCTCGAATTTGAAGACAAAGAATGGGAGGAGATAACCCACTCAGCGAAGCCACAGGCCTACCTGCAGGACAGTTTTTGCTCCACAGGGCAGTGGTACAGGCTATGAGGAACAGATGGCCTGGGGCTGCCGACCAGGCTTCGGAGAACGAGATCATAGAAACAATGCTAGAAACTGCCGAGGGAGGCCATGAAAGTTCATAACTCTACAAAGCCTTGATGCAGGGCACGACCAGAAACGAATTCAAATGCAGGGGAAAGTGGGAAAACGAACTGGGCCTCGAATTTGAAGACAAAGAATGGGAGGAGATAACCCACTATCACAACAAAATGTGAGACCACAACAGCCACCCATCTCCTCCAACCAGCCCTGCCCCGACTGTTACTCAGAGACCTACTTTGGGTCGAGGAGGGTGCTCTGCGACACTGTCCATACCTGGCCAGGCTTGGGACCCAGCTTTGGAAACGGGCCTGCAGAGCAGTGGGGTCAGCGGATCCGTACTCCCCGCAAATCCCCATTGTGGCAATCATGGCAAAATACTCATGGGGGCAATTGGAAGCGTGCACCCAGTGGGTACCCTACGGTGTGGCTATACTAGGAGACTTGATTCAGGAACAAGAGATCTTAACATTCACCGAACTCAGCCAAGCCACAGGCCTACCTGCAGGACAGTTTTTGCTCCACAGGGCAGTGGTACAGGCTATGAGGAACAGATGGCCTGGGGCTGCCGACCAGGCTTCGGAGAACGAGATCATAGAAACAATGCTAGACACTGCCGAGGGAGGCCATGAAAGTTCACGACTCTACGAAGCCTTGATGCAGGGCACGACCAGAAACGAACTCAAATGCAGGGGAAAGTGGGAAAACGAACTGGGCCTCGAATTTGAAGACAAAGAATGGGAGTAGATAACCCACTATCACAAATAAATGTCTAGAAATGCCCGTTTACAACTTATCCAACTGTACATCACCAACAGGGCTTACCTCACACCGAAAGCCATATTGAGGTTCAGGGGTGCCGAAATCCAGGTATGCCCCAAATGAAGCGAGCCTATGGCGGGAATGACTCATATGTTCTGGGGCTGTCCAGTGATACAGGGTTTCTGGGCACAAGTGAAGGAAAGAGTGGCAAACGCGGACATCGAAGCGGAAGTGCATGAGCCAATGGCCTGTATTCCAGCAGATACAAGCAGCAGGAAAAACAAGCCTTTAAACAGACTCAGAGACCTAATATACATAACGGCGAAAAGATGCATAGCCATGGGATGGAAAAGCCTCAGAAGCTTGAGCGAGGCTCAATGGTGGGGAGACCTTACGAGGTAGATAGCCGATGAGACTGCAGCATGGGAAACCACAATTCATGAACAGAGGCTAGACACCAGCGAAGAACTACATCGTTGGCTAGCGATAACAGTGCTATTGCTCCACCCCATAGCGTCAGATGGTGCCTCAGACAGTACGGATAGCCCTGGCCAGAAAAAAAACGGATCTATGAGGACTGAGGAACCAACCGTGGTCTTGGGAGGGGGAGGAGATGGCGGGGAGGGAAAGAGATTGGATTTGTGATTAAGCGTATTGCATTGATAAATGACAGTGGTTTGTTTATATTGTTAAAAACCAATAAAGAAACAAAAAATAAAAAAAGAAGAATTAGGGCAAGTCTAGGAAACATTTAAATATAACGGATCATACATAATGGGCAAAAGGTTAAAGTGTGCACCTCATTTGAAAGTTAGATTTGCAGTGTGCTGAGTACTCTCTCCTGGTTCCCCACTGGGTGATGTCTGACACCCAGGGTCTAGTTTTAGCTCCTGCTCAACAAATCTGAATTTCAAGCCCTGATACGCACATCCTTGCAGCATGGGAGACTGAAAAGCAAGTCTAACAGCAGCCGATCAAACCAATGCTGTCACACTTAAAGAAAAAATGCATGCGATGGTCAGAAATGACCCTATCATGCTTTGTGCACCCCCTGCGCCTGTTCCCAACAGTGCAAGGGAAGGGGTCTAATTTGAATTCAGGGTGCTCATTGAAATGAGCAGAAATGCCCTCATAGGTGCACAAATGTGCAATGGGGTTAGGGGAGGGCATCTGTATGTGTGCATCTATGATGCACACATTCAGATGCACTTTGAGAATAGGGCACATGTTTTTCTTGGTGCAAGTGATGAGATTCACAAGCGAATCTCATCATTTGTTACAATAAAAGGTTTTAGAATCTGGCCCCCTGTCTTCTTGCTGCGCTATTATGTCCCTCAGGAAAAATTGTCCTTCCCAGTTCAAAGGTTAAAAGAGAGCGAATGCGAGGAGCTGAGGCCCTTTGTTTTTAAAGGGTTCATTGGGAGAACAACGTGCATGATTATTGTAGATCCACCACATCCAGTTTCACCAGAAGGCAAAGACTTGTTTCCTCTTACAAAAGCTTTGCTCATTTTTGGTAATTCTGTTGCATACATTTCCTTTACTACACTCCTTTCTCTTCTCTCCTGTGCCACACACTATTCCATCATTTGATCTGGCTGTCAGTGTCCTATGGCTGCATTGTTTCGCTGGTTGACGCTATAGAAACACAGTTAGGACCCGATTCATGGAAAGGTGCACAGAAATCCTGCAAAGGGCCTCGCGCCGAGAAGGACACTGCGAGTGCCTACTCACAGATAACAAAATGCACGCCCCACGTATTCATGGAATTGTTTGCTCAAAGTAACCGTATTCACAAGTTGCGGCTGGAAGGCCCCCAACACGCCCACACGCAAAGCATAAACAGCCATATCACCCACCTTTGCGTGTTCCCAGGGGAGTTGCTAGGTCTGGAAAAGACCTGGGGCTAAGCTGATGTCGGAACTGTTGGGACTGGGGGCTAGCTAGTCTTTTGGCTGTAGCTCCTGAGATATTATCCAGGGCTACAACCAAAAGATCAGGGGCTATAGCCTCCTTAGCCCCCCCCTAGCAATGCCCCTGTGCGTTCCCCCAGGCGCGAATACACGCACCCTTCAGTTTGTGGGGTCCCCTGCAAGCAGGCCTGCATCTCTGGGACCTTGCGTAACTGTTCTGGGCACCTGACAACCTGCGTATGAAAAATCGCAACTCAGTCTAAACTCGGAAAATCTGCATGCGAACCTCCATAAAACTTTCCTGCACCCTGCTACACTGCTTATGCGCACCTCTAAGTAAGTTTGGAACCCCAGTTGAATACACGCACACCAAAGTCCAACATGCAACCCTTCCTGCACGCTGCAAATCCTGCGTGCAAGTGTAGTTACGCCTGCCTTCAGGTGGCGGATAGTATGAAGGACTTTCATGGCCATTTCCCGACCGAGAGGTTGCTTGATCGAATCCATGAATACGTCTCGTGCTGCGCAATTGTGGGCGTGCGAGGGAATGCCTGCAGGCCGTCCCTCGGAATGCCAATTTTTTAGCAAGTTCTTCCCCGTGTTTGGTGTTCCACCCCTTCCCAGCCCTCTACGCAAGCCACTCCCATGCTGTGCGTGGAGTCTCGCGCAAGGCCCTTGACGGCTCGCAGAGACATGCCGAGCATAGGGGGAACTCTACGCAAGTCCAGGAAAAGTATTAAGCATTCCATTCCATGAATCAACTAATGGGGATTTGCGTGCAGAATGGCGCTTAAGTACCCTTTTTTCTGCGCAGTTTATTCCATGAATCAGCCTTTAATACATATTCAGCCTCATTACGAATCAGGCGTTAAGGGGTTAACGGCGCGGAAAACGGCGCCGACCCTTAACGCCTGATTACAAGGTCCTTTAGCGCCATGGTGAGTTTAACGCCTGCTTTTTGCAGGCGTTAAAATCCATGGCGCTAAGGGACCATGGTGCTAATTACGCCACCGTAATTTACGGTGACGGAATTAGCGCCTTCCCCACTCCCATTATGCCCTATGGGGCAAAAATGGGAATGGGGAAGGGTAAAATGGGAAATGGGGATTTGCCGCCCCACTCACCTTGGAATGGGGCGGTAAATCCGCCATCCACCATGGTGTAAACATAGTTTACACCATGGTGGTAAGGGTACGACCCAGGCGGTAACTTACCGCATGGGTCGCAATGAGGCCCATTATGAGACGACCAGGGTGTATTCAAGAAACTCTGTATATTTAAAAATGAGGCTTTTTTTTTTCATCAATTAGAGTGTAACTTGAAGTTGGACTGCAATTAGACTGCCTTTAAAATTGTGCCAAAGAATTTTCGAACTGCTGCTACACATGTCCTATTTACAGTTTAGTTCTTAAAGTTAAAGTTGGAAATGTGTGACTTTTAATTAAATTAAAATTGTAGTGTGCACTTTTTGACTCTTTTTGTCAGTAAATATAAGATTACTTTGCAAATCTCCGATTGACTAAGCTATTTCCTTCACATATTTTCGAGGTTACATGTAAAACAGCAAACCTTGCCAGGCAACGAGGACTATGGGTTTAGCACTTGCCTTGAAAACTGGAGCTGCAGTTTCAAATCCTGCTGTCACCGCTTCATACACCGGCGCCTACTCGAGTACATTGTCCTTTCATTCACAAAGGTTTACCTACAGAATGTAAAGGCTGGGGCAGCCCACCGAAGCACCTGTCGCATCTCCGAGCGCACCACTGACTCACAAAGGGAGTGCTCGTTTAAGCGGCAGTCCCAGCATCTGTTTCCCTGCACCTGGGCAACCTAGACGAAAGCCAGGCGAAGGGAAAGTGCAAGGCTGACAGGGGTCTGTGCAGTGATCGCCCCGGATAGAAGCAAACGAAAAAGAGGTGGTCATTTTAAAGAATCATTGACAATGACAGGCCCTTTAAGGCATTTAACTGCTACTTTACACCCACAGGGGTGGGCTGATAAGAGGGTGGGTGCTGCCGACCAACGCATATGCTAATATTCAGGGATTAGCTGAACCCTTAATTAGCCACACATGGGTTAGCTGCATGTCCTTAGTACCACATCCAGCGACTTGCGTGCTCGCTTATTTAGTTGTAAAAATGGAATGCCACTTGTCCCTGAACATTCTGAAACTGTCTCATTTGCTGCATTTGGTCAATGTGTTGGATACACAGTATAATATAGCGGAAGTGACGTGGCTGGTGGAGAGCATCAGGTTATTTCTAAGATTGCTTTGAAAACTTACTGAGGCTTAAACAAGCATCCTGGTTTACTTTACTGGTTTTCTGGTTTACTCGTACTGCACCAGCCCAAGGAAAATACTTTTATGGTCATGAAAGCTATCAAACAAAAATGTGATTTAGCCTAATAAAGATATCATCTATGCAAGAGCCTGTACTTTTTTGCTTATTTAAAAATAAAACAAGCTGCGCTTCATAAAGATGTTATCCTCGCCTGCTGTTGCTGGACTTTTTAAAACAAATTATATTATTTGCCTGGCTTAACCAATATTGTATGCATGTACATTATTTACCAGTCTTGATTGGACATGTTAGTTTCTCGTGCATTTTTATTATTGAATTTAGCTGAGTAAACTCAACTTTTTCAAAACAGTTTTACATTACATGATTTAAAATTTACAATTACTTACACATTTCTCGTGCATTATAAAGGTCGCCCTTTCTGTAGAGAAAATAATATAAATTTCAGTAATAACAGAATACACTAGTACAGCACTTAGAAACAGACAAAGGCAACAAGAAACACTGTATGAAACATGATGCTAAACAACTATCATTGTTATTTTGTAGACAATCATTTGTTCTGAAAATAGGGCTGACAAGCTTGGATTGAGTTCTCCATAATATTTGGAGGTGTACCTATACTATTGCATGCACAGTGGTTTTGTGCTTGTTTCTTTTTTTAAGTTGTCTTTAAGAGATTGGGTTAATATTGTGGGAGCTCCTACTCTCATAGAAATATTCAAAGAAGAAATGGGTGCTCATTTTTGAGTCCTCTAGAATTTAAAAAAGGGTACTGGAGACAGGCATAAATGGGTTGTAGCTGTACTATCATCTTTTCTCATGCGCTTGGGGATTACCATTGCTTGTGTTGGTGGAGTAGGGGTATGGAAAATGCTATAACAAAGTTCTGCAGCTAATTCTGGGGGTGGCAAAGGGAGCTGGGTGCCTTTCCAGCCAGTGGATGATGGGTCCTGTAGAGGAGGTCCCAAATACAGCCCGCACTCCAACCGTCCATTTTGAAATACCAGGAACGTTCACACCGGAATATGTGACATATGATGAGCAAATAAACCAGCAGAGAGCCGCAGTGGGGCTCTGTCCAGTACCTATTAGAAGAGCAGCACCTATTGAAGTACCCATACCCAGAAAACCATGGACAGTAAGGTATCCATTAAGAAAACCCTATCAAGAAATGAAACAAAATGAAGATCACCTAGGTACAGTTCCTGAAGAAATCAAAAAGGTCTTGATGGAAGACGAATGGTGACGTCACAAGGAACCCGGACTGACCCACACACACAGAAGAAATGATGACCAGAGAATGACGCAAAAAGACGAAACGCCATGAACAAGGATATCGTGAACCTAAAGTGTAAGGATGATGTCAAATGCAGAAGCTTAAGCCTCGAGCATAACAAAGATAGTCGACCAGTTTACACTTGTACATATGCTTGGAACCGCATGAAAGCTAAGAAAACTGTGCGGTTGCTATGCTTATTAAGCGCCATTATACATAAACTACCTCAAACGAAGCACATTATAAGTGTATTTCCACTTTGCATGAGAAGCAGAATCAACCCAGGTTACTAAAGGCCACACGAGGAAAGCTTCATATTTAGCTAAATCTGAAATAAGCGGCAGAAACGAAATTCAGCAGAGGCAACACATGCCAGGAGAGCCAAGGTCATACCAATAGAAGAGATCAATAGTAGTAACACTTAATTGGAACTAAGACCAGCATATCCTGCCTCTGAAAGGTCGAGATAAGAAGACAAAGGCAGGTTGTGGGTGAAATGAAAATCAAATACACAAATTGATGCAAAAGAGGCAAATTCACGGTGCCTGAATCAAGTAACCAGCCGAGCAAAAAGAAGCTAGGACTCACACCTACGCATGGCACAAGGCTAGACAAAGATATCAGGACTTTTTCCAGACCGAAGATGCAGTCTCGAGGCTAACCACAGTGAAATAATTGACACATGGCTACTAAAGTGATGATTGATTGTAACCATAATTCGAGCAAGGCTGGGTAACTAAGGGGCACCCCACACCTGGCCAACCATTCTGCATGCTGCTAAGCAAAATGGAAAAGTATGCATGGGGTTGGTGCCAACCCAATCACAATGGACCAAATAATCTAGGGTCCTATAGTTAGTTAAACCAATAGAACATTGTACTTTTAGTGACATTCGCAATAGTCATTTTGAAGGACGGGCTTAGATGCCCACCTGACAGTGTTTATCCAATCCCCTTACTCCGTTACCATATACAGATATAATACCTATAGTAAAGTTACCTTTCCCGAACCAATAGAATTGCATGCCAACTTTTGAGTGTTAAACGTCAATGATGACGGTCTTTCAGTATAAATGCTATGATTTTTATGAAGTTCATTGGAATTGAAGCGAGAAGGAAGATCGCACCATTTGCTGATATTCATGACTCCCCGTTTTGCCGGCCGGCGGTCTCGGAGTACAGTCCAGAGGCAGTATGGAAAGGATACCCTGGTCACCCACTCTTGATTCCTGTCATGTAGTTATTCTAGCCAGACTCAGAAGCCCAGAGAAAGAAAACCAACACACTGAGTCATCGCCTGCCAACTTTACCGAGATGATACTTTTGCATGCTGCTACTGTTGCAAACATCCCATAGTAGAAAATAAGTCATCTCAGAGGCTCAGCGAGATACTCCCTGAGCCTCGAATGCCCAACCATGATGCAATGGTGTTGCTTTGCAGTTTACTGCAGGATGTTTACTAATGAATGATATACTGTTGCCCACCTACTGGCAGAGTCTTACACGACCAAGGATACAAAAATGTACATTTACATAGAGCCAGCATTCCTTTCACAACCTGCAGGGTAAGAGATACTGTCAAGGGATTTTTCAGGTGCGGATATTCCTTCCCAGATAGCGCTGTGCAGTGGCAGGAAGGGGGAAGTGGACTCCAAGATGCAGATCAGCACAGATAAAGGCTTGATTTAGCCCCTAGAGCACAAAGTAAGTTCAGATGAACCTTGGTAAAGCAAACAATCCCAGCTTGCATCCATTTCACAAACACAGCAGCAGAAGCTAGTGCAAGGGAAGGGAAGAGAGTCCTAGGAAACCCAGAGACCCCAGTAATTCAGTGTGGGTTGTTGGAGAAGGAGGTTGGAGTTTGAAGGTCGTTGGTGAACAGAGAAGACTGGAGAGAACAAAAGTTGGCGAGGCAGATGTTAGTGGAAAGAGAGGAAGTTGAGAAAAGACTGGCGAGAAAACCTTTAGAGGAGCAAATTAGTACTGAGTAGGAGGTGGTAAAATCAGAAGGTGAAGGTGGTACTCAGGAGCTGAAGATATATTGTGATGGGGCAGTGACATCTGGAGGAGGAAGTGGTATTGAGAAGGAGGTGTAACATCAGCAAGTGAAGACTGTATTGTTGAGGAGGGGGTGATATCAGGAGGCAAAGGCACTATTCAAGAGGAGGTGGTAACATGAAGAGGTAAATTTGGTATTGACCAGTACGTGGTAATATCAGGGACAAGAGATGGCATTGAAAAAGAGGTGGACACATCAAGAGGTGGAAATCATCCAGTTTCATCAAGAACGGAAGGTTGTGTTACAGAGGAGGTAAATGAAAACGAGAAGGTGGTATTCTGAAGGGAGCGGTTTTGACCAATGGTCCAAAGGAAGGAGAGCATCTTGAGAAGCTACAGGAGAATCACAGAGGGATGAACTTGAAAGGAACTACCAGGACAATGGCTGCAGGACAGATGAGATGAATGAAAGCTAATGGGGATTCCAGAACTGTCAGCACCAGAGATGGCAGCTTAAGTGCTGAGCTCCTGCACCTATGTGGATATAACTTCCTAATGATGGCTGAAACACCCTGTTCTGCTGAGACCACCCAGACTACTAAGAGACAGAAAGGAAGAGATGATAAAGACAATGACAAAAGAGATGACAAACTGCTTGAGTTGCTCACCCAGGTGACTGTAGATATTGCTGATATCAGAGCAAGAATGATAAGCACTGAAGAGCAATACCTAAATCTACAGAGTAAGGTTGTGGCTGTTGAAGATCATCTTACAACTGTTGATCAAAAAGCATTACGACTTGTTGATCAAGTGAGGCAGCTGGAGCTTCAAAATGAGAGACTGTCTCTAAAGTTGTCAGAGCAGGAGGAATAACGTGAGGATTGCTGGTTTTCCTGAAAATGTAGAAAGGGGCAATCCTGTAGCTTTTTTAGAAAAAACTTTGATAACTGTGCTTAACTTGGACCCAAAAACATCATTGGACATTGAAAGAGCGCATAGATCTTTAGGCCAGAAACCAGCTATTGGCCAGAGACCCAGACATTGTATAATTGCATTTCTGCGATTCCAAGTCAGAGAATTAATTTTCAAGAAAGCTCGTGAAGTTGGAGATCGCCATGGGGTGGAAATAAAATAATGAACTTTGCAGACTTGAGCAGAGATGTACTGGAAAAAAGGAAATTTTCAACACTGCAAAGGAAAAGGCAAGGAAGAAACAACTCAAATATTACATGGTGTACCCAGCAATTTTGCGGATTGTGGTAGAAGGTCAGGTTCATTCATTTAATGACTGTAAAAATGCAGAGGCTTTTTTTGTCTGCTTTAGATATGGACCCCATGGAAACTGCCTTGCCATCCTCACAAGGGTCTGCACAGATGAGAAGAAAAGATGAGCTGCTGTGACTTTTATTAACATATTTCATATTGAACGTTTTTATTTTTATTTAACTTGTTTCACTTTTGTTATTATTATTGTTTATGGATCTCCTATTACCGTTGGTTTAACGGTTCTACTATTCTTTGAATTCTTGTTGTCCCCCGGAACTTTGGAAAAGATGATCTATGTACGCGTGCTTTGTTGGCCCGACATTGCGTGCTACATGACCTCCTTGTTATGGCAGAGTGTAATGGCGGCTGCTGTCTTCGGATGTCCGACGTTTCTGTGTTATGAGGACGTCGGAATATACGTCGCGTAACGTGAGGCTATCCTTGTTGGAACTCGCAGCTCAAGTGTGCGCTTCATCCTTATTGGTTATTAAATACCTGCAGACGGCCGTAGTCTTGCCTTTCGGAGCAACACTGCCACTACCTGACTGTGCATTTGTCGGTAAAAGGAAGGGATGTGGGGCTCCTATGGAACTAGAGCAGAAGCAATCGGTAAGGTGAGTGGGGGCCAAGCAGATTGAGAGAAGCGATCTGAGCACTTAATTCTGCCTACAATACAAAAGCTTCATAGTGTGCCTCCCTCTTCGTGAATAAAGCTCATTCTTTTCTCGCAAATCATCTACCACGATGCAAAGAACTGATGGTGGCACAGAGTGTTGTCAACATGCCCCGTTTCCAGTTTCTTAGCGATAATGCATCTTGATCTTGCGTGTTTCTTTACATGTTTCATTGGCACAAAATCTCCTCTTATCATGAGCTGCGATCTCTAGGAAGTAAACATATGACCCTAATCACATGTCAGTTACAGGTCCCCTATGGATGCATTTAACTGTTGACACAACTTACGGCCTGATTGATGAGTGACTCCAAACGTCTACCCCCGTTACATGTTTG
This sequence comes from Ambystoma mexicanum, assembly GCF_040938575.1. Lineage (NCBI taxonomy): Eukaryota > Metazoa > Chordata > Amphibia > Caudata > Ambystomatidae > Ambystoma > Ambystoma mexicanum. The sequence goes on from NC_090932.1 coordinate 1,460,216,304, forward strand.
TTGTTCTAGATACTGCGACCACTTGCACTCAGACTTGGGGAGTCTCTGGCCTATTTATCCGAGTGTCTGGTGACCATTGACCTTTTCTGCAAAAAAGATAACACGTGGAGTGAAATGGACTGTTCATTCTCTGGATCCGGCCTTTTAAACACAATACACATTCCATCTGATGTATTTCAATGTAGTCATTTTTTAACAGACCTACTATTAACGCAACCAAAATACAAGTTCACACACGTTGCACTTTTTTCAGTGCTATTTGGTCTAAAAAATGTGGATGTCATTTTGCGGCATGAACTGGTCTTCTACATCTTTAGATCAACTTTATTAAACATGCAGTCTGATTCCGAAATAAATGATATGTTCACTCGGGATTTTATAACTGACACGATACCGAGCATATTTATAACATGTTTCAAATATGAAATCACACAAACATCTTAGTAAACGTGTACGATCTCCCTCAGAATAATATAAACACGCGTAGATAGAGTGTAAATAATGATGCAGGCTAACAATAGGGTCCAGATAATACTTTCACTGCTCAAATGCAAAGCATTTTTCAAATATTCTCCGGGTATGGAGGGGGCGTGGCCAGCAGGCAGATGATGCAGATGTGAGCCCGCACTGCTCCCGCGCCGCCAGCTAAATCCTGAAAGAATCCTGCCTTTCCTTCGTTCGTAAGAGTCAACCTGAACTGCCTCCCTGCTGTGGGAACCGACAAGGCATCTTCACGTCAATTCCCGGAGGAAATCAGTGCGCAGAAACGCACATTGGAGGGTTTTGCAGGCGGCGGCTCCAGACGCCGTATGATCAACAAAATGGCCGCCGCACATCGCGGACCCATGATGGGTACCGCATTCCACTAACGTGCCCGCCCTGTGGACCCGCGACGACCCGGAGAGTGGGAAGAGCCTGGGACGGCTGTGGAGGTACGAGCGGCGGCGCGTGTGCTGACACCGGCAACATTTCCTACTTGGCTGGAGCCGAGCAGACCCCGACCGGGGACTCCCCGCTTCCCGCCCGATGCTTCCCCCGAGATCGAAGGACCTCTCTATCCGGCAGTGCACCCGTGCGTGGTGGGAGCACGAGGGCTCTCCATCATTCATCCACGACTGCGACCCCACGGAGCGGCTGCCTTCCACCGCTGCCGGGCCCGTGGCTCACTGAAGGCTGCGGCAAGCGGAGGGGAGCAATCCCACCGAACTCGACACCGCGAATCTCCCGCACGACGCTGAGCGCCTGATATTCCTTGTGTGCGGACTCTATCCACTTCCCTGCTTTATCGTGGTGGACCCAACTGGCGGTAAGGAGCGGGGGGGACATGTGACTGAAGTCGGCTCCCTTGAGCGCCATCCCCAGACTCCATGCAAACATTCACTGCACTCTAAGCGAATTCACTGTACTACGCCCAAGTTTCCGACCTCCAGCACAACCCATAGCCCGGAGGGATACCACCGCTGAGATAATTGTTAGCCACAACGAACAACACTATGCCAATCCAGCCGCATTATGGAGAATTGAAACCATCAAGCGGCGCCAGCCGACCCCTAAACGGACGCTGCCTGAGTCCCCCCACCGTCTGTGGCGAACTGTTGCCGATAGCCCTCTAGGCCCAGACCAGCGCGCACTACTGCTATCCTCCTCCTAGTGTGCGCTTTAAGAGCAACTACTCAACAATACGAGCTGCGCTGGGTGCACCACCTATACCGACACGGTGTGCGGCTTGCTTAACCTACGGCAAGCTCAGATATAACAGTGGGCTTCTCCCCCTCACAAACCTGTACGAGGGCCAGCAGCCTGGAAACATTCCTTTCCTTGCAACGCACTGTTACACTAAAGCGGCAACCACAACGGCTCACGGCCCTGAAGTTACGAGGTGATCATACCTGGAAATTTCCCCCTCCCTCCAATAACTCTTGCTCCTCTGCCCTCCACCTGGCATAGCCCTCCAGAAGCAACCTGGATCTTCGTAGTCACCCTATCAGGAAACCAGATATGGGGAAAGAGAAACCCAGGAAGACCTCCACGCAAAGCAGGATCGAACAATACGTGTCCACACCAATGTCTCATTCCCCAGAGAGACCGTTACAACAAGACACTGACTGCATGGAGGAGAACATCTCCCTCAAAGACATCATGAGTGCCATTACCAGCTCAAGAACCTCCATGGAGAAAAAGATGGACAGTATAGGTGCAGATGTATCCTTGCTAAGACATGACCTGCAGAAGCTGACCTCACGCACAGGAGAAGCGGAGATGCGGATCTCCGAAACAGAAGATAATCTTCGCGGGTTGAACCGTCAGATGTCTGGCATGTTGGCACGCATAAAGCTCCTGGAATCAAGAGCAGATGACAGTGAGGGTAGATCGAGACGTAACAGCGTCCGCATACTCGGCCTTCCAGAAAAAGCAGAAGGAGACTGTATGGAGCTATTCCTTGAGAGTTGGCTCGCGGACATATACGATTCACAGTCCTTCTCTAAGTTCTTTTCTATTGAGCGAGCCCATCGCATCCCCACAGGCAGGATTGTACCAGGAGCACCGCCACGTACAGTCATCGCAAGGTTCCTTAACTACAGAGATCGAGATACAGTACTGCAACTAGCGAGATCTAAGGGAACAGTTACGTACAATGGATCTAGAATTGCTTTCTTCCCGGACTTCACCAGAGAAGTGCAGAAAGCACGCCAATCTTTTGATCCCCTTAAGAAACGCCTGCAATCAATGGGTGTGAAATATGGACTAATCTTTCCTGCCCAACTTAAAATATTCCATAAAAATACAACCGTGCACTTCACGGATCCTAGAGAGGCGTGGAGTTGGGCTGAAAGGCACATAGACGGCGACTGGAGCACCGCTGGAAGGGGGAGACGAGAAAGGAACAGACCACATCCAGAGAGACCACCTGATATGGATCCTCAACCGCAACAACAGATTGTGAACCCACAAAATGCAGAAGCTTAAAAATAACGACACTACTCCAGTCATCCAGACCACTGCCAATGTGCTGCATATGCGCTATGCTGCACGTTACGAACGTAGAAACAAAAGAAAACTGGCTGGCGGCCACGGGTGCCCCCCCCCTTGAACGGAAAGAGCACCCAAAGCTACGCAAAGCGGAGCTCCGCCTCCCTGCCCTGAGTTTCTTTCTGTGCCACACCACCTGGCATACTGGTACTCTAGAATCGAATAGACTCAGGGCAACCAGATGTAGAATTCAGTTAAAGTGTTGTGAAGTTAACACTGGGACGACAGATGCTTCAGTTGGGGATGGAGTATGGGGAGGGGGGAGTTGGACTCTATGGTTTTATTCAATGTTTAGCATACAGGGACCTGTTGAGCATGCGGAATGGAGAAAACGCGATAGGACCTCCGCATGTGCAACAGGGGGCACACACCTGCGAAAATAAATCCCAAAACGTCAATGGCAGCTGAGACCACCCCGTCCCAAAGAAAGCTCAAACTTTTGGCTTGGAATGTGAATGGGCTTGGTGCCAGCATCAAGAGACGACTGGTTCTCCAACATCTAAATAGACATTCCCCAGATGTAGCCCTTCTGACCGAAACGCATTTAGCTGGAAATGAATGCAAATTCTTTCAAAGATCAAACTACCGCACCGCAGTGCACGCTGGCTTCTCCATGGGAGCGAGGGGAGTCCTCATTCTAATTCACAAAAGACTTCCGCTAGCGATCACCCATACCATACAAGACAGAGGAGGCCGATTTGTATTTATTCAAGCAACTCTTTGGAACCAAACGCTAGCACTCATGGCAGTATACTCCCCGCCAACCCTCCTCAATGACCTGCTAAATGTAATTTCCCCCATCATGGCAGCTAGACCGGCAGATACCTGGGTGTTGGCGTGAGACTTTAACGAGGTCATGGATAATACCCTGGACCGCACACACCTGAGAGCCAGGAATCCCCTCATCACAACCAAACTGGCTTCCTTTGCGTCAGCACTAGGCCTATGTGACGCATGGAGGGCCCTACATGCTGAGTCTCGACAATACTCTTTCCACTCGGGAGCCCATGCTTCGATGTCACGAATAGACTACTTCTTCCTGCCAAACCAAATCAGTCATAAAATAAGCAATGTTTCCTTCCTTCCACGGGGAATTTCCGACCACTCCCCATTGTTGCTAGAACTGGAAACGGAGAGACTGCGACCGCCCCCCTCGTGGAGGCTGAATTCCTTTTACCTGGGCTTCCCGGAATTCCAAGAATTGCTGGAGACAACCACTGTCAACTACTTTGAACTTAATGCAGCTTCAGTTGGTACATTATGGGAGGCGTACAAGCCAGTCCTACGTGGAGCAATCATATCTTGGACATCCCACAAGAAGAAGGAGCATCGAGAGAAAATTAACGAAATCGAAAGTGAAGTCATGTCCAAGGAGATGGCGCACATCACCATAGACACTACGGAGACGAATAGAGACTTGGTATTGGCACAGAAGAAGTTGCACAATCTTAGTCTAGACTGCACCCAAAAAGCGCATGCTGCCATGAAAGCGCGTGTTTACGAAACAGGAGACAAAGCGGGCAGAATGCTTGCGTGGCTAGAAAAGCGTGATGAAGGACAACAGAAGGTGAAGTAACTCTGAACACTAACCTTGTCCATACCGATGCTGAGATTGCGGACCGCTTTGCTGAATTCTATGAGGACCTATATAAACCCCCCGCCGACGCCATAAATAGGGCCTTGCTAGCTGATATAGCCCTCCCAACTCTCACCACAGAGCAAGCCAGTACTTTAGACAGCAAAATAACTACTGACGAAATATCGGCCGCCATTGCGCAACTTCAGACAGGCAAAACTCCGGGCCCGAATGGCTTCCCTCTTGACATCTGGAAAAAGCTAAATCATCTAGATATTCCAGCTCACTTACTCGCCGTGTATGAGCACTCCCTAAATCAAGGCGAGCTTCCACCAGATCTCCGCAAAGCCACCATTATAGTGATTCCCAAAAAAGATAAACCCCCAGAGGAATGTACCTCCTATCGTCCAATATCCCTCATCAATAGTGAAGCCAAAGTACTAGCCAAAATACTAGCCAATAGATTGCAAGAAGTCATCACGTCATTAATCCACCCGGACCAATGCGGCTTTATGCCCCAGAGGTCGACCAGAATGAATATTCGTAGACTGCATCTGGCGCTGGAGAGAGCACCAACCCTGCAGCAATCACTAGCTCTACTGTCCGTAGACTTCGAAAAAGCTTTCGATTCAGTCCACTGGGAGGCACTATGGGCCATAATGCGTAGGATGCATTTCGGGGAACTATTCATAAAATGGGTACAACTCCTATACAATAATCCAGTTGCAGAGGTTAAAGTAAATGGGTGGTCATCGTGCACTTTCAATTTAGGGAAGGGAACCAGACAGGGCTGCCCGCTGTCGGCGATGATGTTTGCGCTAATTATAGAACCACTAGCAGTCCTCTTGAGGAACTCTACCACATGGTCTGGCTTCAGGTGGGGGCCAAACTGGGAAGACAGAGTATCCCTATATGCAGACAACCTCCTGGTATATCTGGGCGACCCAGCGACATCCTGCTCTGTGGTCACACAAATTCTAATAGAATATGGAATCTTTAGCGGACTAAAAGTAAACTGGTCCAAATCTGTGCTGTTCCCGATAAAAGGTGTGGACTGCATACCGGTGACAGGATCCCCATACATGGTTGAAAACACACAGTTTCGATACTTGGGCATCCTAATCACCAATAGACTAGATAACTACGTAAAACAAAACCTTCACCCACTAGTTAAAAGATATGAGAAGGACGCAGCCCACTGGCATACATTACCAATGACATTGCTAGGCAGGGCGGCACTCTTCAAGATGTTGGCCTTACCCCGATTTCTATATGTCCTCCAAAACGCCCCTCTTCACATCCCCTCCGCAGAGTTTCACAGAATAGATGGCACAACACGCACACTCCTATGGGGTGGGAAACGCCCGAGAATTGCCCTCAAAACCCTACAACGCTCGGTTTGGGAGGGAGGTATAGGACTTCCGAACATGCAGATCTACTATTGGGCGACACAGATGGCAACAGTCAACGACATATTGCACGGGGACCCGCTAACCCCTCATATAAGAGCTGAACTAGCTGCGAGGCATGGGATGTCCCCGATTGAAAGCCTTTATTGTAAACAGACCCGCTCATCAGAATGCACGATAGCATCGCACATAGCCCGGATATGGAGAGAGGTACACAAACACCTAGGCTGGGACAATAAAATTACCCCAGTCCAGCCCATCTGGAACAATGCTCACCTCCCAAACATATACAATCTTCCGAAGTGGCCAAACTGGGCTACAGCTGGGATACAGCTTATTCGGCAGATAATCGTGAATGATCGACTGATTCAGTTTCCCGAGCTTGTTGCAGCACACAACCTCCCTGAGTCTGAGCATTATCACTACGGACAGTTACAGCACGCACTCACTATGCACAGAGCCCAGCTGGCAGATATGCCGGAATGCACGCCCATAGAGAGGAACATAGTTATTGAGAGTGTAACTAAAAAAGTCACATCCACCATGTACAACGCTATTTCCTCATTTGCCACGAAGGAACTCCTGTCTCTGAAGACAAAATGGGAAAGTGATATTGGCCCTATAGAACCCGAAGATTGGATTACGACAGTTTCCTAGAGAATGTGCAATCTCTGCTCGGATCAGACTGGTTCAACTCAAGATACTTCATAGGATTTACTACCCCCGAATAGCCCTGTATAATTGGAACAGAGTGACTGACCCCAGATGCCTACGCTGCAAACAGGAGGAGGGAACCTTCTATCACATTCTCTGGCAGTGCACAGGTATTCAACGCTTCTGGCATAAATGCAGCGCAAGGCTCTCCAAAGTCTTATGTCGCTCAATCCCGACAGACCCTAAACTCTTCCTCTTGGGCATTGGCAATGCAGTGGAACTGTCACGCTTTGAAAAACCTCTTGTCTCGACCGTCACGGGAATTGCCAAAAGGAATATTGCGCAGTTGTGGGGCTCTGAAAACACCCCGAAATATGATCACTGGGTAACTGATGTAGATACTGTCATCCTAATGGAACGCCGAGTCTCTCAAGCTAGAGGCTGCCCAGGCAAAGCAGACAAGATCTGGGGAAAATGGGAACAGACACTATAACACTGTTGTACTATGATTATTGTATACCATCATGTAACCCTGTTTAACTGTATGTGCCAATGACAACCCTTGGGATGTCCGGAGTAATACCAGGACTTGCAAATGCTCGCTGTAATCACTGCCAATATGCCTTATAGCGTGTGTGTCCCTCTGGTTGCTTACATTTCAACTTGCTCAATTATGTCCTTCCGCACTGCTCTTTCACCTGTATGCAAACCTTTACGGTTGTAGTTAGTAAATTGTTGTATTATTGCACAAAATGTAATAAAATGTGTTATCAAAAAAAATATATATATATTCTCCAGGTATGAAACAGTAAAACTTCTCGGGCTAGGACAAAAGACTGTTCTGCTGCCTCATTGAATACGTCCTGTATATAGATGTCACCTGGTCGTCCAACTCATCTCGCTACTGCTTAGTACTCTCTTTATATTATACTGGGAAGCCGGTAGCAGGCACGGCACATTTATTTGGCATTAGTTGTGAAATTCTGCATTACTGGGGCACGCACTTTTGGGAAAGGCAATGTTATGAAAATAAATATGGACCATTATTGTATGGACTGGAATACTGGACAGACTTATACCCTAGAGCTGCGCCGCAGAATGGTGGCTACATGTGCTTTAGACTGGGGATGTGGGGTGTACCTCTGCACATGGCACCAATGCATTTTAAATCCACCCATTGGAAACATAAAGATAGTTGGAATCCTTTCATCAATTCTATGAATATGAAGTACTGAATTATCTTTGCTTGTAATTATTGGAATTCTGTTCATTTCCATGGGTTTCCACTGTCCCAATGCAGATTACTATTGTATTACTCTGTCCTAAGGGGCTCAGGCGTTTGAGTGACTAGTTGGATTTTTGATCAATCCCCTTGTGTGTTGCTGCTAAGAGGTCGCCAAACACTACATATTCCAACAGGAGAGCATTGTGTGATTATATATGTAGGGGAGAGAGAATGAAGGTCATCGAAGAGGGCAACGGGTGTTTGTATTATCTTACATAACAACAAGACTCCTTTTCCCTGTCTTTTGCAGTTGGATTGCAGTACTGTGCCTAATGAAGTTTGTTTGTTTGTTTATTTATTTGTATAGCGCACCAGGCCCAGGGGCAACCGGGCGCATCACTTAGTTACAACATAAGTAAGACAGAATAGAGCAATAATTACAAAGTTTACAGGTATAGTACAGAATTAACAGGTATACTAATAGCAATGAAAGACAAGCAGATTGTATATACATGGGTCCAGCTATGTACCAGTTAAGCAATGAACCCAGAGCTAGATGTCTTGGGCGGTCAACCAGGTTTTGGTAAGGTGTTTGAATCTCAGGAAGGAAGGTTCAGCTCTAAGCTCATTAGGAAGCGTGTTCCATAATTTAGCTGCCATGATAGGGAAGCTGGTTCCACCTGATCTTTGGAGATTGAAACGTGGAATGACAAGGCAGTTTGAATGAGCCATTCTACGGGGTCTAATGGAGTTGTGGAGGGAAAATCGGTTGGCCAGGTAACAAGGAGCTTGGTTATGAAGGCATTTGTGGGTAAGAGCCAGGGTTTTCAGGGAGATTCGGTGTGGGATTGAGAGCCAGTGAATGTTGCGTCTAGTGTCGGATATGTGTTGGCGCCTGGGAATGTTGAGGGCAGCTCTAATCGCATTGTTTTGGATAATTTGTATCTTGTTTAGGTTGCAGCGATTGGTGCCTAGGTACAGTGCACTGCAGTAATCAATCTTGGATAATACAAGAGTCCTAGCCAGGGTAACACAATTGGTTGCAGAGAGAAAAGGGCGACATGCTGTAATAAGCTTGCAGGTATATGTCGCTTTGGATGAGACGGAGTTAGTTTGTCTGGTCAAGGATTGAGTCGAGTAAATGTAAATCCCTAGGGTTTTTGTGTCCTTGGCGGTTGGGATAGTATTCCCATCGAAGATGAAGGACTTAAACGCAGGGTCGAGTTTGGTAAGGTTTTGTGGCGAACCAAGAATGAGGAGCTCAGTCTTTTCATCATTAAGACATAGTCCGTGTTGAGCCATCCACACTTGGATGACCTGGTAGATGACATTGATAGTGAGGGAGTCAGCAGTGTAGTCACCTAAGATAGGGATTAGTATCTGGGTGTCATCAGCGTAGTTGGTGTAAGTGATACCCAGATAATCCAAGATATCGAAAAGGGGCTTGGTGAACACGTTATAGAACGTGGGTGAAACACAAGATCCTTGTGGCACGCCACAGGAGACAGGTGCAGGTGGGGCGGCTTCTGGTGGAGAGAACACGCGCATTGATCTATTGTCTAAAGAGGAGCTAATCCAGGTTGTAGCTTTATCAGAGAAGTGTGCAGCTGATTTAAGGTGGTGGCAAAGAATTTCATGATTGACGAGATCAAAGGCTGCCGAGAGGTCCAAAAGGAGTAAGAAGGCAAGTTTGCCTTTGTCTTTTAGATCTTCGATCTGTGTTTTTAAATCTATGAGGGCAGTTTCGGTGCCGTGACGTGGCCGAAACCCAGATTGCAGAAGTTTGTTGGATTCAAGGTAATCTTGAATTTGTAGATATGCTGCACGGTCGAGGATTTTTAGTAAGAACGGGACCGTGGTGATTGGCCTGTAGTTTGTGGGTATGCTAGCGTCCAGGGTAGGTTTTTTCAATAGGGGATGACCCACACATCCTTTAGATTGTCAGGTACAATCCCAGAGCTAAAGGAAGTGTCCGCTGCAATTGTTGTGGCTGTGGAATACAATTAGTGATAATTTGTCTTTATAGATTATAATGGGGACTTTGTCAGTTGGAACCTGGAATGTGAAAGCCCTAAATTGTCTGAAGAAAAGGATAATGGTGTTGTCCAAATTATGGAGAGATAAAGTTGATGTTGTTTTTAGCCAAGAGACACATTTGCTACCGGGATCTGAATGTTTGTTAACTAACTCTAAATATACAAAGATACTATCGTCATACAGCAAAGTGTAGAAGTGTAGGTATTCTGTTTAGGAGGGGTTTGAATGTTATTATGGAAAGAGTGAGTATGGATACGGAAGGTCGTGTTCTATTAGTTGATTTCAAATATGAGGGAGAATTGCTTTCTATTGGTTCTGTTTATAGTCAATGTCTTAATAATGGTAAATTCTTTGCGTCTTTGGAAGCAATGTTACGTGATTTGAAAGGAGAGTCTATTATCTTGGGAGTGGACTTTAATTGTATATTGGATTATAAAAGGGATAGCCCCTTATCTGTACTTCTGCTATCTCCAGAAGGAATTGGACTAATAAAAGCTTACTGGTAGCTATTAAGCAGGGGTTAAAGGTGTGGAAAACGAGGAAGAAACCTCTTATGGAGGGATGGCTATGTGACATGAAGATTCTTTCAAGGTATGAGAAATGCTTATTATGTAGACAGCAAAAAGAAACAGTATTTGATGAACTTCAGGGACCTTTCAATGAATTTTATGGCTGTGGATGATTATATATCAAGGTGTGAGTTTTATGTTTCTTTTTTTTATTGTGGGGGGTTAGGATGTGGGAGTGTTTTATGTATTGTCCTTTGTATTGATTTGTCTTGTTGTATTGTTGCTCTATGTTGTTTCTTGGTACTTTAAAGAATCTGAGTTTGGTATTTAAATTTAGTATTGATAGGGTGGTTCTTTACTTTTATATGGTATTGCATATATTTTCTTTTTTCTTTTTGTTGTTTTTCTGTGATCATTTATTCTTTGGAATCAATGCTTGGTTGTAATATATTTTGTGGAAATTATAAATGAAGTGTTTAAAAAAAAGGAATGAAAGCTAATTGCAGTAAGCCTTAGGAATTTATGGCCAACTACTAAAATGTATCCAGCCGAGGACGTTTCCAGTGGACCAGGTCAGACGTTGAAATGCCCAGAAGGAGGGTGGAGGAACAAGCATGGAAGACGGAGGGGTACATCAAACATGAAAAGAAGCAATAGCAACCCAATACAAGGTAGAACGGTATTCCACTCTGTTTCTCGCTGCATCTCTCAAAGTACACGCTACTTCCCCTACAGGTTGGAGGACTGTTTGCCAGGATTATTCTTTGGGGTACGGGACCTGATAGGACACAACTAATTAGTACATGAAGAAAGAGTTTGGGTACCCTAAAGCCTGTAACAGTGGATAGATTGCAAATGGGGTGACAACCTCCCTTTTGGACCCAGAGGTCACCCAGGACAAGCTTGCAAAAGTCAAGAAGGCCAGAGATGCCTATCAGTGGCAGGAGAATCAGATCATCATGACTTAGTATTTCAATCAATCAATCAATTTGCTTTTATTCAGAAAATAACAATTCATGAACCATACATCATAAAATACGAGTCAACCAAATACATCTAAGGAACCTTCATAAAATAAATATAATAACCTTATATAAGACCTCCACCTATTTGATGGCAACATGAAAGCCTGATTGTTTTATTCATAGCTTTTTTTTTCAAAAACTGTACAAGTGACCATCAGACAGATGGGGAGTTAGCCCATATGAGAAAGACAAAAGCAGGATGGCACTGCTATGCTACTCTGTCTCAGGATGGGAATTAAAAACCTTTTTCTTGGACCAGCATATTTCCCGCAGACAAAAGTCATTTGGAACGCTGTGTGGTCGGTATGACAGAACAGATAGAATAAAACATGTCTTGCACCGGTGTCCGGTTGGAGATGAACATTTACACGATTAGTAATCAAACATCCAAATCGCAATCTGGTAGCCAGATCAGATAGATAAGGACTACATATTGGATATGATGGCGTGCCAATCTTATTTGAAATTGCCAGAAAGCCATGGTTAAGAGGCTTATTAATTTCATGTACTTCTCTTATCGCTTCATATTTTTTAAACCGGTCCGGCATAATCTCTCGTATTAATCGTTAAAGACCATATTTTATGTTATTTAACTTATTCTGTATTCTTTAACCATAATGAACCAGTTCCATGTGATAATAACTAATGAAATAATAACGAAAACATTGAAAACTAATTATAAACAACAAAAACATATCAAATCTTTTCCTCTTATTAAATTTGGGGTCCTCCCCAATCCCTCGTTTCCTGGCTTTATTACCCCGCAAACTACTACCCATTTTAATCCCTTACCCGACCCCTATATATACTTTTAACAAAAAAAAACAATATTTTTTCGTTATTTATTATTCGTAATAAGAGTAATTGGTTATTTTCATTTTGTTATAATCACTGTATACAAATGAACCAGATGAAACTTGCAATTTGGTTCTTGGCATACTTCTTGGTCCCAGTCCTGTTTGTGACTAGCATTCCCTCTTTTCGTGCAAAACCCTCTGATTTTATGCCAGCATGACATTTTTATGCAAGTGTAAAACCAATGGATTCTTGTAGATAATGTTGGTTTAGTACCTGCTTGAGCTGGCAGATTCCATTGGAATCCATTATAAATGCCTCCCGCAATCCTTAATTGAGGAAGGCATTTAGACGTCATCCAAAATACAGTGGAAAAAAGATGATAAGCGATTTCAGCTGTTTTTTTAAAATTAATAAACCACTATTGTTTCTAAATGATTAAAATGTCATGGAGCAGAACTAACGGCACACAAGTGCACAAGTGCACATGTTGGCTGCCCGCTTTGTATGATTAAAACATTGTTTACATGAGGCCAGTAGAACTCTCCAAAATTGGGAATTAATTAAAACCACCAAGGAAAAATAGTGCTGCTGCTCTAAATGTTACTCCCCATCCTACCCAAAATATGAAAATGCACAACATAAATATGTGAATTTAGAATGTCTTTTCAAATAATCCAAGGTGATTTTGTAATATCTTAATGTTGTTTAGGCAAGTCTATTTGTAAGCAAGACACAATTGCCCAATCTGTAATGTCAGAACTGCTCAGTAAAAGCATTCCCTTTGCAAGAAGATGTATGCTACTGAAGGTCCCTTTTCAACATGAGATGCCCCCATGCAATATTACTACCCTATTCATGTTTGCACAGCTTTTCTGCTGCAGGTACATGAAACCAGTGTTGTGTGGCTGTGCAATGTAAAATTCCTGATAACATCAGTGTTAAATACAGTCAATAAACCACATTTTTCTGTGAAATGGCCAGACGAAAAGGGGGGTGCATCTCAGAGAAAGCAACATAAACTGCAAGTTGGGAACATTCCCAGTCCCCCTGTGTGTCTAGGCCTAGAGCGAAATTCAAGCAGCTGCAAGACGGACATCTCTATCAATATCAAGGAGTGTAGGTTTGGTCTGGTGTACAGAAGATTCAATACCCAGCCTGTGCAAAAAAGGACTCAAATACCTCGATAAAATAATGGGGTTTAAGGGATTGATAACCACATGCGTATCAACTGCGGATCACTTTTTTTAACTCAGCATTCACCTTGCCGCATCTGTGTAAATGGGGAAATTCATTCTTTCAAATTATTATTGACGCTTGACCTTTGTTTTGTGTCTCAATCTGAATAGTGTGTTATTCCACCAGCTAATTAATTGCAGATCTTCCTTTTTGTCACATAGATTATTATTTTCACATTCATTTCTCAATTCGAGTTAATTTATTTTGATCGTTGTCAATTTGTTTTGGTCAAGAATACATTTTTTTCTCAAATTGATTTCTTTTTTTGTCGCAAATCAGTATGTTTTCACAATTTCGCTGGGACAAACCATGTTGGGCGAATTGAGGATCTGCGTTTGTGAGAAATGCAATGTTTGTGAGAATAAATGTTTCCCAGCCCTCTCAATCACAACAGTTTAGAACAGGTTGGTAGTTAAAATCGTGTTCTTCACCTTTGGTAAGGGTTTTAAATCCTGTTAACCCATTAAACAAGAAATATCATTTGTGTATGTAACCTCACCCCATTTTCATCAATAAGCTAAATACATTCTATCCAGTGGGCTCACAATTTCGAACAAGCCATAATACAACTCTGACTCCTGCCTATGTCTCTAGTGCACAAGAGGAAACACATTTTATATACATTTTTTTCCAATATAAAAGCACCCCTTCTGTGGACATCTGCCACAGGCACGGCTTTCCATCCATGCACTCTAGAGTGCAGCACCGTCTATCACACATTCGGTATAGGTGGTCACATAACCTTTCGCACTGAAACACCATACTTGCCTCAACACCTCTGCCATTAGAATACAGTAACAACCTACGACAAATTCGATCTAGCTGGGTACACATCGAGTCTCCTGCACTAGCGCTCTGTCATGACCACCCTCAGCAGCCGTCACCATACCTGACCTCCTGGGCTGCTTACTGGAGCCTACACAGCACTCCCAAATCCTAATTTTGGCCAAATGCACAAACGCATCTTAAGTCTTCTCTCAGAACCTTTCCCATAACTGGACATCGGTCTCTGAGGGCAGTCCTTCCACAAAGCACGTTGAGGCTATACAAATGGGAAAAGGCACTACATAAATGATGATTACAATACAATACAATATTATAACCTTTCTGCCTCCAGCAAACATACTTAGAAATGGATACCAATTTTTGATATATTTTTGAAAAAGGATATTTTGCAAGGCTGTTTTGATTTCAAGTGTGCTAACTTCTCTGTTGTTGGAAATCCACTTTCAATACCAACAAATGTCACTTAACTGCTGTGAAAAGTAATTGCATTGAATATGTATTTTTGTTGTTCAGACAGCATCTTACAGTATTTTGCCACATCAGCCGAGAGCCTCTGTAACATACTTCAAAGAGCACCGAACGTCGAGAAATGCAAGTTAGACTTTACAGGGGCAGGGTTTGAAATTAGGATTCAATGGACAGGAGTTAAAACCAGCTCCTGAGTATCAGGCATTAACCAGTAAGCGGGAGCTATTGCTGAGGAACCAGGAGTGAGTGAGTATACAGCGCACTGCAAATATAACTTCCACATGAGACGCAAACTTTAACTTTTTGCCCATTATGTATGATCCATTATGTTTAAATATGTCCGAATTCTTCTTTATTTACATTCTCAAACACTCAAATTGTATGTCACACGTGCATGTTTGTAAGGTACCAGTTGGCCTGAAGAGCCAAAAGTGGCTCCTGGTAACTGTTGGCTTTAAGCTCAACCGGCTCTCCTAGAGTACAAGCAGGTGCTAAATATCTCCCAGCAATTTTGATGCCTGCAGGTGACCTGTGAAACTTAGCATTTAATGCAGCAGAGTTTTATCTGGTGAAAATACACCCTTGCAAATCACAGACATGTGTACATGGGTTGTAGGTTACAACCCTTCTTAGTTGGTGTGTCACAAGAAAAATGATGTGTCAGATACAAAGTAATCGATAGAGCAGGCTCAATGAGCTGCTTCCACACAGTTTTATATCACAGACTTGTGTCTTGCTGTCCTCCCACAAACTGAATGCAGCAAAGAAATACAGAATCACTCCTGCTACAAATTGAACTAAATGGATGAATTCAAGAATAAAACACCAACACACAATAACCCTGAACAGATGAATAGCTCTCCATTCAAAGCACTGCCAAAGAACCTTAACAAATGACACATCGCTTCACAAAACCCCATGCAATTGAAGACCACCCTCAGAGGTCTAAGCATAAGGATATTAATATACCGCAGGTAACCTGAGTATGAATGTTTGCATCTTCAATGCATTAATTTAAATGACTGTTACATGGCATTGTTTGGGTAACGGCAACTTCGTGTGTATTATTTGCGTGGATAGACTGGCATTTTGGTACAGCCAGTCTAGCTATTACTAGGCATCTTTGAAAAAGCAAGCATGACTAGCGGTATTACATTATTAGGCTGACATTTTGGTGGGCCAGTGTAACCATTTCTTACGGTGGCATGACATCTATTACTGGGCATCTTTGATAAAGTACGCATGATAAGTGGTATTGCATTACTAGACTTGTATTTTGGTTCATCCAGCCTAGCTATGTCTTACTGTGGCATGACTTTTTTTTTACTGAGCATCTATGATAAAGCAAGCGTGTTCTTATGTGTTTAGACTGACCTATATTGAAACCAGTTTGGACATTTTTTTTTATTGTGGCATGGAACTTTTAATGGCCAATCCAACAGAAGCATGTTCTTACATAGGGGTACTGACATATATTGGCAGCGCCAGCATTGACATTTTTTTAATAATCTAATTACTGGCATTATGCGCAAATCAAACACAACTATGTTCTTATATGGGAATACTGGCATATACTAACTATATTGGTGAAGTCAGCATAGAAATGTATGGGCACAGCCAGCATGAACATGTTTTTATACTGGCATGTATTTCAGGAAAAAACATGAAAATGCATAGGGAAATATTCCTGGGCACTTTTGATGACTTGCATCTATTGGATATTTTCATGATTTACCCTTCCAAACCGATTGCACATTTTCGGGCCTTTTTCCCAATTTTTCACAGAAAGTGTGCTGTACAATGCACCATTTTAACCCAATATTCAAAACATTTTCTTGGGGGTAAGGGGGAGAATTCCACTCAACCACTCTAACCTGTTTTCGTTGGTTCGGTCGCAATTGCATACGAGTAGCAAATATTTACACCCTCCAATAAAACAACTCATCTGCTGGGGGCTGGTATATTTGGGAGCCAGGTACCGCCCGCCCCCTTTATTCTATGCTAGGTGAAACATTTAAGCATTGATTAAAAGACATACTTCCATATTTTACCTGGAGCAGTTTACCAAATGCTCCAGTGATCCCCGGCCTCCCAGAGCCTTGCACACACACATAGGGCCTCATTACACGGACGGCGGTGGACCAAGGTGCTATTAGCACCTTGGTCCATGCCGGTAAAATACCGGCACTGCCCTGGAGGAAAGGGGAATTACCGCCCTATTCCAAGGTTGGTGGGGCAGTAATTCCCCCTTCCCCCATTGCCCTTCCTCATTCCCATTTTTGCCCCATAGGGCATAATGGGAATGGGGAAGGTGCTAATTACGGCACCGCAAATTGCGGTACCGTAATTAGCTCCCTGGTCCCTTTGCGGGTTGGTTTTTAACACCTGCAAAAAGCAGGCGTTAAAGTCTCCAACACGCAAAGGGACCTCATAGTAAGGCGGTAAGGGTTAACGGTCACCGATACCATTAACGGTGACCGTTAACCCTTACCGCCGTCCGTGTAATGAGGCCCATAATCACATTCTCTCACAACCACCCGCACAGAACATCAAACACCCACATAATCACATCCATACTCATTCACCCATCAGTCAGTCACCCATAGACCTTCCCTGACATCTACTCACACTGCATTCTTCACACAGGCACCCACCCAGTATTCACATGAATACCCATTCACCCATCCGTCACTCACCCATACACCTTCCCTTACATCCACTCACACTGCATTCTCCACACAGGCACTCATCCACCCAGAACATTCAGACACCCACAAAATCACATTCATACCCATTCACCCACCTGTCACTTACCCATACACATTCTCCCACATTCATTCACACTGCATTCACCACACAGGTACCCACCCAACCAGAACATTCATACACACACACACAGACACACACACACACAATCACATTCATACTCACCCACCAGTCACTCACCCATATACCTTCTCTTACATACATTCACACTGCCTTCTCCACACAGGCACCCATCCACCCAGAACATTCAAACACCCACATAATCACATCCATACCCATTTATCCACCAGCCACTGACCATACACATTTTCCCACATCCACTGAAACTGCATTCTCCACACAGCCACCCACCCACCCAGAACATACACACATAATCACGTTCCTACTCATTCACCCACCAATCACTCACGCATACATCTTCTCTCACATCCACTCACACTTAATTCTCCACACATGCACCCACCCACCCAGAACATCCACATAATCACATTCATACCAATTCACTCACCAGTCACTCACCCTCTCACATCCACTCACACTGTATTCTCCACATGCACTCAACATTCAAACACACACAATTACATTCATACACACCATTACTCACGGTTTATAGTCATAATGTCGAAAAAAAAATGTCGACAGACAAAAATGTCGAAAAAAAAATGTCGAAAATAATAATGTCGACATCCTATACTTATAATGTAAAAAGTCATTTTTTCGAAAAAAAATGTCGACTTTTTTTTTAGACATTATGACTATAAACCCTTAAAACTATCAACACCTCACCCAACACCCTCCTGCAACCCCCCCACACCCCCCACCACCACCCTCCCACCCCTCATATGCAACACATTCTATTTATATATTTATTTATTTATTCAATAAATAAATAACCAAAAAAAGGATCATTTACTATGGAGGGGGTCCCCCCAACCCCCCCTCACCCAACACCCCCCTGCCACCCCCCCACACCCCCCCAACCACCCTTTCACCCCTCATACTCAACACATACCAATTATATATTTATTTATTTATTTAGTCAATAATTAAATAAATAAAAATAGTATCATTTACTATGGGGGGGTCCCCCCAACCCCCCCTCACCCAACACCCCCCTGCCACCCCCCCACACCCCCCCAACCACCCTTTCACCCCTCATACTCAACACATACCAATTATATATTTATTTATTTAGTCAATAATTAAATAAATAAAAATAGTATCATTTACTATGGGGGGGGTCCCCCCCCAACCCCCCCTCACCCAACACCCCCCTGCCACCCCCCCCCACACCCCCCCAACCACCCCTCATACTCAACACATCTTATATATATATATATATATATTTATTTATACAATAAAGTCAACATTTCGAAAAAATATCGAAAAATGTCGACATTATTGTTTGTCGACATTTTTTTCAACATTTATTTTTCGAAATTTTGACTGTCGACATTTTGACTGTCGACATTATGACTGCACACCGTTACTCACCCATACACCTTCTCTCACATCCACTCACACTGCATTCTCCACACAGGCACCTACCCATCCAGAACATTCACACACGCATACACAATCACATTCATACTCATTCACCCACCAGTCACTGACCCATACCATATACATTCATCAGACACACACCTCACACACGCAAAATACAAATATAACACTTTACACATATACACAAATAAAAGAAAACAAACAAAAAAAGGGTTTCTCGCTGAAGCTTTGTTCTGCCGTGACATTCCAGACCTCCAGCTCCTCTGCACTGCATGCAGACAGGAACCAGGAAGCTGGGAGTGCTTCTTGGTTCCTATATGACACCGAAGGAGGAAGCCGGAGGCGGAGCCCCTCCTTCCCGTGGTACGAGTCGCATTTGGCCTTTACCCTAATGAGTGAGGGCTGGGCTGGGTGGGGCCCCCCTAGACTTGGTGCGGCATGGCCCCCCCACACCATGCGGGCCCTCGCTATGCCAGTGGACACACTGAAACAAGTAATCATCAACATCATGATATTCCGAATTCAAATTTATTGCAGTACAATTTTAAAGAGACTATGGGCCTCATTACCCGGTAGGCGGTGAGCCATGGCGCTATTAGCGCCATGGCTCATGCCGGTAAAATACCGGCACCGCCTTGGCGGAAAGGGGATTTACCGCCCCATTCCAAGGTTGGAGGGGCGGTAAATCCCCTTTCCGCCATTGCCCTTCCCCATTCCCATTTCTGCCCCATAGGGCTCTATGGGAATGGGGAAGGCGCTAATTACGGCACCGCAATTTTGCGGTGCCGTAATTAGCTCCGAGGTCCCTTAGCGGGTTGGATTTTAATGCCTGCAAAAAGCAGGCGTTAAATCCCCCAACCCGCAAAGGGACCTCGTAGTAAGGCGGTAGGGATTTACCGGTACCGGTATTTTACCGGTACCGGTAAATCCCTAACGCCATCCGTGTAATGAGGCCCTATGTGTCTAATTCACATGGGAAACAAATGTTATTTTGTGATTGTTCATCCATTAGAACAACATGTTTGTGTATGTGTACCCCTGTCTAGTCCAACACAGTACAAAATGGACATACCAAAGGATGTAGGTACCTTTGGCCAATTCGTCCTTAGGTAATCTTCATGTCACAGAAAGGATCTCTATCAACCCTACTGCAACTTTAAACCTAATAGCACAGATGAATAACAAATGACGTGATGAGGTAGTAGGAGGCAGGATCAAGCGTCACCAAATGTTCTGCATTTCGAGTAGAAACATCTGAAGATCTCCATCCAAAATACAGATTCCCTCAAGCAGACGGGAGGCAGAGGCCTTGTTTATTCTTGAGATAGGTTGATAGGATTACTTTCTTGCAGCTTGATTTGGGGCCCATCTACTTAATGAATTGTGTGCAATTTGTATAGAGCCACACTATTCATGCAAAGATGAATATATATTTATTTATGTAAAAAAAGGACTTGAAACCAATCCGAGTTACATCGGCACTCCGGCTATGATAAAAGCGAAAGGCTGGATGTCGCCAATAAATCCACACACAGGCTTGTGTACCGTGCAGTAAAAGTGTCCTTTATTATTTAAAATACATGGACAAAGGAGGCAGCACCGGTCTTGGATGCAAGAAAGAAACAACGCGTTTCACCCTACTCGGGCTTCGTCTGGTATGATATTTATATATATATATATATGGGAAGAATAATGCTCTTTTGAACACAAACGAATGTACAATAGATAAGAAATCAGATTTGACGGGAAGCGCTGAGCTTCTTACAATTCTTACAATGGGGTGAGTTTGAGGGACATTCTGACCAGGTTGTGATGGTAGTAAGTGGAATAGTCACCAAGGACAATACATAAGTAGACATACATAGATTAAGGACAATGAACATTGGACATTTGTCAGTGCAGGTGGACGGTACGGCTAGCTGTGCGTGGGATGTGACCATAATGGGTGAAGTGCTACAGTGGAGGCAGATGAAGTGAGGGATAGAGACAGGTTAGAGGCGAGGGAAACAAGTTAGCTAGCAGGCAGATGAGAAGTAGGTTAAGAGAGCAAATCAGAGGCGAGGAGGTAAGCTTTTAGTTTGGTTTTGAACACATCCATGTGTACTGTTTCTCGGATGTCTGGGGGAAGAGAATTCCATGCAAGTGGAGCAAAAAGAGAACAGGAGCAGAAGCAAGAGGAAGCATGGGTAGGGCGAGGAGCCACAAGGGTTGTCGATGAGGCAAAGCAGAGATTACAGGAAGGCTTGTGGAGTTGGATAGAGCAGGATAGATACAGTGGTGCCTTACCATGAATGGATTTGTGAATCAGGAGAATAAATGTAAATCTGGCCCCTTTTTGCATCATCAGCCATCCAGTCTGGTCACGGTACGAGGAAGTAGGTGCGAAGTGAGGGAGTTCAAAGAGAGTTCTGGTAGCGAAGTTAATGATTTTGTCAAGAGGACAGAAAGCATAGTTGGGGAGATGAAAGAGTATGCTGGCCAGTCCAGTTTAAAGAAGACAAGAGTGGTTAAGAAGTTCTTGGCATTGTTGAAAGGAAGGAGGTGCCCGAAGTTGCTAATATTTAGGAGGTTGAGACGAGCTACTGTTTTGGAGATGAAAGTAGAGAAGGTGTGAGAAGCATTATAGATGACACTGAGGTTTCCAGTTGAAGAAGAGTAGGGGAGAGTGTCAGGTGGGAACTGGATAGGCAGAGGAAGAAATGGGAGAGAGCTTTTTGTAGGAAAGAAGAACACCTGCATTGGTAAATTGTGACATCAGAGAGTGCAAATCCATCCAATTTTTAATGGCAGAGACAGTTGGAAATTTTGATAGAAAGTTCAGAGGAGAGTTCTGGAAAAGAGAAGAAGATTTGGGTGTTGTTGGCGAAGAGTTGGTACGAGAACCCAAAGGAGGAGATTAGTGACCCAAGAGCAGAGCTGTAGAGTGTAGAGAGGAGGAGGAGTGAGGAGTAGAGAGAAACATGTGAACCTCCTGCGAGAGAAGCTAGTTAGTTTCCCCTACCCCTACTGCTCCTTAAATGTCTAATTGAAGTTAGCAAAAGCTAATTGTCTGACGGACTGAAGGCACTGATCTAGTGCACTTATTTAGCCCATTGATCCCTATTGGGGTGTAGTGTGCTAAGTGCCATTAGTCTGTCAGTTAAAAGAGATCAAAATGCAATACCGACAAGCCATACAACATATCCTTCTAGAGTGCATGCATGCTACACAGCCTAGTTGTGTTCAAATGCATTTGTTTCAATAGGAGGTTAAATGTTTCAAACACTTGAGGCGCATAAACAGAGAAATGATTTCATGTTTTGGCATGTGCCACCAATACATTGCCATTGTAAAGCCTATATAGGGCTCCAGACACGTGTAACCTTATCCCAGGTCCCGTCTAAGTTGATGTATGTGCCCTGAAAAAGGTTTAATTGCTTAAATACTGACTTCTGCAGAAATCATTACCTGCTTATTATCTCACATTTTCATTAACATAGTAATGTAGAGATAGAAGGGGCTCCCATGAAGGTAGTTCGATTCCGTCAGCTTCCCTCGCACGCGGCTGCAGATTCATCATTGCAGAAATGGTGTGGGACAATGATCCCTGCGGCAATGGATGGTTTCCTGCCTCCTCCTTATCCCCGGCACCAGTGGAAGCTTCTTCGAATGATAACTCACACGGCTGAATAAGTAATGGTCCTAGCATGCACATCCTCCTGCAGAAGGGCGCATAGGTCCTGAAATACACATCCAATCACCTGCTGCTAGCCACTGCTTGGCAATGCGCACTGGAGCCATGCATGCTCAAAACAGGAACAGTGAAATAAATAATCACATACCTTGGACAGTGATGCCTTGGATATTATGCTTGTGTTTAGTCGTAGTGGCTGTGGACGCCAAATCATTCAAACTTCTTTAGAGGGGGAGTATGGTTGCAAAGCTGAAACTTAAAGGAATTTTCAGGACCCTTGCTTTCTTGGATTTGTGACTGATGGGCTACTACTATTTTCCCCAGTTACTGACAAGATTATTTCACAGTCCACCTGTGGCCCTTAATAGCACTTGAAATGTAAAATAATTAAGGTGCTGGTCATCAGATTGATAAATTACCTTGTCCTACAGAAATGCATCCTGCCGAGATGTAAGTCTTTAAGAAAAACAGTACTGATGTGTCGGAGCCCAACTGCTCATTCCCATAAGACACACTAGTCTTAGTCAGCAATCTGATAGCCCACTGTACAACTCGCTTCATAGGCACCTCCATGCATCCTCACCTTCTGCAACCCAAAATCATTGCACAATTAAACACCTTGTTGGGCGCCTCAACATGAAGGAGGCCGTTCTAAACCTCTGAATGAGTGCAGACTCTCTAAAATGAGAATCTCAGATAACGGCCTCCTTACGAGTTGGGCAGATTGTCACCTGAAAAGTCTGCCTGATGATAAGACCACCTCCACAGGTGGAAGCGGGCCGTGTTGGTATTTCAGCCACGGTACTCGTTGTAGGTAACGCCCAAACTATCACTATAGCTGGCAGACTTTCCCCCAAAAAAAACGTTTCTGCCAGCAGATATCTGGAAAAAGTCTTGCTTCGCTCACCACAGGGACAACATCTGCATGTAGGGCCATTTTGAATATATCAATGCATTGCTGTTCTGTCTATTCACTCATAGCAAGTCACCGAACAGAGACTATGGCAACAGGACTGTGGGACGGAGGTGGTTGCTGTGACGCTTGACGCCCATTTCCACCTCTGGAACGAGGACAGTGGAGGTCGGCACAGGACCACTGCCAGCTGTTGGTTAGTACATACGTCTCACACGTGCACTTAGCAATGTGTCCCTTGGCACATGGATGTGTTCCCTGTGCACTTATCACCATAGCTAGATTAGCAAAACTGGAAACACATGTTCAAACCAGTAGTAGAAATTCCAGGATGATCACAGGACATTGGGGTTGACTACACACATCCAGGACACCAAGGGACATCTTTCCATGTGTTCACACCCTTGTCACTCAACAATATGAAGAATCCTTACAGTAAGCATGAACAACAGAATCCTATGTGTATGCCTTCTCACAACAACTAACAGCCCAAAGCATAAATATATGTTGCATAGTATGGGGATGTCATCCAAAGCTAAATAAGGCAGTATGTGAAACTGAAATGTTATGTGTGAAGTGCAGGTCTGATTTATATGACAAACTTCATACCACATGTCACTAAAGGTCACAGTGGTTCCCTTGGGAAGGGAAGCCAAGTGTATATGGGTGAAGCAAGATGCAGCAAGAAGCACTGTGGTATCAACATGCACAGGTTTGACGGATCACATACCCATCTCTGCATATAGGTCAATGAAGTGTGGGCCAAACATAATTTGGCCAGAGTATATGGAGGCCAACATTCCTCATGTAACATGTAAGTCAGTGGAACATCAGCATAGATGTAAGAGTACTCTGATCCCATGTGCTGTTCTATGACCCATGTCAATGCCTCCAAAACCAAAATATCTGGGGAGATGTCAACTAATGGAAACGGTCTGGAATCCATGTGCATTGGGTAGAGAAATTCAACATATCATGTGTTCCATGCCCAAACCACAATATCTGCCACAGCCATATGTCAAGATGAAATAGATGCAAGGCACCTTGCAACCCAGAAACTTACACTTAAGCTAGGGGTGATCAATCTACATATCCACTAAGAGCTACCCATGTACGCTAGGGGATACGGTGCAGCAGCCACATGGCACAATGTGGTCCCTAGAAGAGGCTGTGGCTTAACATCTCAAATACAGACTGCCATCCTACCCATTGCCATGCCCAATGACTTGTGGAAATCACACGACATTCATTGACTCTGGACCCCGGCTGCATCGCCTGTTGCAATGGATCTGTCGGTGACTCACATCCCAGCCACAGGATGGGCCCATAAACCACAAATTGCATTTTCTAACAGTCACACATCCGATTTTCTCTGTTCAGCAACTAACTGTATCTTGCATGATTGTCCAACAGGAGTGCCAGAGAACGATTAGGAGGGGAGGAGAGTTTGAGTAAAACCTCAAGATTACCCCACAGTACCCTAAGCCAGCTAGCCTTCCTCCAAGGCCATCTTAAACACCTGACAGTCACTACTGCATTGGCTGCCACAACCAACCACCAACAAGGCTGCTGCCACCACCACCACTACGGCTGCCACCAACAAAACCATCACTCCCTCTTCCACAACCACTTTGCAGAAGTATAATTGGCAGTAGAACACCTGTACCTGGTGCCGCCACCAAGGGCCATCACATTGAGTGACGAGTTTCTGGATCATTTGGAGCCGGGTGACATCACCACGCTGGGGACAGAGGAGAAAAGCCATACCAGGCTGCGGATAAGAAGGATCCATGGCAGTCTGTCCCTCGTCATTAGCAGTACAATTCAGACATGTTGTCTGATGTAAACAACAGAGATACTCACATTGACCTCCCAGACCCCGGGCCCCCTACTCTGACAAGAAGATCCTCTGTCCTCAACAGGGCCCAGACTGGGCCTTAATATCTGGATGATCTTCATGAGGCAGGAAATTTGCAGCTAATGTTGCACCTAAAGGAAATGAAAAGTATCAGGAAATCCAGGAGAATCATTCGACTTCAATAAAGCTTCCACCAGACTCACGCTAGGGTGGCACATGGGTTGTCTCTGCCATCTGCAGGCAGCCACTTTCATTGCTTTGCTGTCCAAGTCCAGTGGAAAAGGAAGTCAACAGGCACTCTGGTGCAAGGATTAGACCTCCTCCCAGTTATCCTAGAGAGGATAGAATGTATTTTGGCATTGGTCCAGATGTGGCAGTAGGTAAGTCATCAACCCTCACCAGTAATGCAACCTCAGGCACTTCAGCATCTTAGAGCCAACATTTCCACTCTGTCAGCACTGTTGGGTGTCTGTGCTGCTGCTTAACTACCCCAGCATAGATGTGAGACATTAACTCATGTTTTGCTCTTTGCTGCTGCATCAGCATTAAGACTTGTGTTTGCCTCAACCTGAGATCAAGCTCCATTTTTCCGTCAGCAGCCCATGGCAGTGCAGGCTATATTAATAAAAGTAAAGCAAGAAAGGGGTCAGCACTGAACTATCACCGCATCAGCAAACCTCTGACCTATCACATGCTCCTAAATTCTCGCCCTGTTCATATCCAATTGCATGTTACCTTCCCCTTCCTGTATACTTTGTTCCTCATCACCCTCATCTTTCCACCTATACTCTTCTTCAATCTGTCCATAAATGTAGCTAAGTAAAGACATTTTGAGTCATTTCCGAGTACATCCCGTCTTTTTCCATATGGACTACATGACCCCCATGTAACAGTCCAAACCTATCCATATCGAGCATGTCTTGTGCCTCTAATCACTGCTCTCAGCACATCACTGTCCTAACACCACAATTTTTATGGTCCTCATTTAAAAAAATGTTCGTTTCACTATTAAATTCTTGTTCGTTTCAACCCTTTTTTTCTGGACCACATGATCACATGTAGAAAAATAACCTCTACCAATCTTCAATTTTATCACCCAGACACTACAGTAACCATTTGATCACACACTCCATGTGCCTTACTTATAAGTAGATCCATAATCCTTCAGCTCAACTCACCTGATAATTGATATTATATAATTAGTCAAAACACTACATATTTATCTTCGATCCGCCATAGACACCGTATACTATTCCAAAAACACACACGTTTCATAAAATAAAATAAGTCGGTAACGGCACGGCAATGCATATGCACGATGATGTCATCGCGCAAAAATGTGCGTGTGCGTGACGTTTTTCCCGCGATCTCAGCACTATTTAAACACTGCTCTTTGTTTGTAGAGCAGCAGAAAACCGAACGGGAAAGACACCAAATCTCCATATAGCGGTAAGCAGCCCCACAATTTGCAAGATTATATTCTTCTTGGACCCATGTCCAAATATCCCTCTTTTTCCAATTGATCTTAAGTAATGATTTGTTTCACCCTTTCCATTATATAATCTAATGGTCCTCTACAGCAAAACCCTTAATCTACTTACCCTAAGCTCTAGAACCTTACCTTTCCATTCCTCAGTCATACTCTCAATTTACCTGCACAATTTAAATCCACTTATCCTAGCTTTACCTTACTAGTAAGTGGCCTAATACTTCTATGCAATGAACAAGTGCACTTGCATTTTGAACAATAGCACATATCACACTGTCATGACTTTTTTCACTTAACTATTACTACTAAAATCTTACATGGCTTAACCATTGCAGACCAGACTTTGAATCAAGACCAAGAAAGACCTCTATTGATTAAGCGGAACCTACCCTATCTATAACGTTGATCTCAAAAAAATGTAAGTACTCATGACTTTTTATATCTTAGTCTTCACATTGAGTCATTTTGATTGATTACAGCACCAGACTCTATGCTCCCCCATATCTGACACCCGCTTCTCTCTCTTCTTCCTCTCAGACTACATTAGTTCCGAATCATTCAACACTCCTCCTGAAGAACCTCCGTAATTAAACGGTGGGGAAACACATGTTGAGGAAACATATTGTTTTACTTTGTTCTACACCACCCAAATTGGAGTCCATCAGAGGACCCTCTTCCTAAAGCAACACTTCAACTCAAAGAGACAAGTGTACTCACATTAGAAACCAGGATTGCTCAAACCATTCGGGCCACAGCCAAATCCACAAATGTACTCTCGCAACTCTGTCCTAGTGACAGCAACTTAGCATATTTCAAGTCTTAGTCAACTCACAACTCTTCGGTTCCTTTTGAAACCTAGTGAAAGCAACTAAGGTTACTTCAAGCCTCAACTAATTTGCAACTTTTCTTCTTGTAACTTGGATCACAGTCTTAATGCCTAGTGCAAATAACTAAGGACATCACAATTTTGAATTTGATTGGACTTTCATCGCAGTATTAATGTTAATCAACTAATCAGGAATCCACCACCAACTTAGTGCAATCTAACTAAGGACATTACTTTTCTGCATGGATAAAAACAAAATCCTGATAAGACTGTATTTGAATAAAATTATTTTTTTCTTCCAAGATCGACTTTTCGCCTTTTCTTGTTTCCTACTCAAGGCTTATTTCATAAGTGTTCATACCTCTAGACTTGAAACTGACAAATGCAATACTTGTTTGATAACTCACCACTTGAGCCAATATATAATTGTGGAGAAGCGCGACAGGAGGGCCTCTCTCCCCCTTAGTATATTAATAAAAGATAAGCTTCATTACAGGCGCCGGCAAGTTCCACTGTATCTCTTCAACATTGACTGAGCTTCACTGACTCCCTCTCTCCACTGGGATTATATTCAAAACTATATATAACACTTACAAAGCAGTCTCAAGCCAAACATCAACATATCTGGCAGCTAAAGTTCACACCTTTGGAGGATATTGTTCAGGTATACCAGAGGACCGTAGTTCACACTACACATTCACTGTTCAGAGCACCCAGGGCCCAACAAACCCTCCTGTGGTATACAGACGGAGGACTCAGCCAAGGGAAAGTTAGAACTGTCCTTTATTTTCCATAACAGACAGGGATCCTACAGGAAATTGGGGAATCTCTAGCAATCACAGCTCCTGAGCCTGTGTCAGGGACTTTTGTTGAGGTCTGACGGCACAAGTCAGGGCTCTTCCCAAAAAACCTAAGAGCTGACACGATTGGGTGGTTGGGGTGGTATTGCCTATAGCTGGCACCTATAGAAGTTAGCTGACTGGCCCTCTCATGTCAGGTGGCTTTGCCTGAGCCTTCCCCAGAAACTACCTATTACATTGTTGCAGGGTCGCAGGATTACCATTGGCCCTTGCCCTTTGGCACCCCATCTCTGGATTTGTGTTCCCTGATAGGCTGGAGCAGGCCACCTCATGCTTGGGACCCAACTCTGTTCTCAGCGCTCTGTGTACCTTCTGAAGGTGATGAGAAGGACTATGGGCCTCATTACGACCCTGGCGGAACGGGTTAAACGGCGCCGTAAAAGGCTGCGGCGTCTTTCAACCCGTTCCGCCACATTACGAGGTCCTCTCGCGGGACACGTTAAGCATGCCTGGGAAAACCAGGCGTGCACACCGGGTCCTGCGAGGGGAAGAGGGAGCAAACAACGGGCCATCTCGTAATGGCCCGTTGTTTACTCCCTCTCCCATTCTCATTCAGCCCTATGGGGGCTGAAATGAGAATGGGGATGAACCGTGTCCGTGTCCTCAAGTGAGGAATTACCGGGCCATCCGAACTCGTAATGGTCTGGTAAGTCCTCATTCCGAGGACACGGATGCGGTTTTGCTGGCAGCCATGCCGCCAATAGCGGCATGGCTACCGGCATACCTCGTAATGAGGCCCTATGTGTCCCCATTGTTGCTACTGGTATAACCACTTTGCCTTAGAGAGCCTGCAGTTTGCAACACTGTAAAACAACCCATGTATCACTTTGTGTCTGCTTTGCTGGGAACTGCTCGTCTTCCCACCACGGGTCAATGGCCATTGTTCAGCTTGGCCGCACCATGTGGATGAAGACCGCAAAATTGAGCTTTCTGGTCTGCAATTAGTGAGGATTTATTCTCCTATTTTGCAGGTGGCTCCTTGTCTACAGAGCATAGGAATGTTCTGCTCGTCTCTGACCTTGGCTGCGAGCACCAGCCCTTGACAGTGTGCTGCAAACTCTGTTTTCCTTCGTCCCATATTCTGAGGCCTGTGGATTCATGTAATTCTACTATGGTTATGCTATGATTTCTATATATCTATATTGTGTTAGTTTCCTTAGTTAGTGGTAATTGGTCATTCCAGGTTCCTTATACAATCCTGTAGTTCCATATGGTTAATTGCAATAAGCAGCTGCAAGCTTGCTTTGCATCTCTTGCTTTTCTTGTGTTTCTGCATTTGGTTAATGAGAGAAAATAATAAAGGTTTTCGATCGTATGTATATGTATCTGTCCTCTATCTACAGAACTGTGTAAGCATGTTCTTTGTGTGTGCACGTGTGTGTCCATGTAACTTATGTGCAGGGAAGTGAGTTTGCTGCATGGCTACTGTTACTATGTCGAGGTGTCTCTAATGACATCAGTACAGTTAGATATTTGGCATTAGTCGATAAGGTCCAGTGAGGCACCTGCATCCATGATCAATTTTGAAGCACATGTATCCAACAAGACGTCAGCTGGATACGGTTTGAATGGTTGTCTGAGAGATATCTGTTCGCATATGTGGCTCTTACTGGCCCTCCCGGGGGCTGGCCAAACAGTGAGTGCCATCTTGCATTTCTGGCTTTTCGGGCTGTCATGCTTATGGGGGTCAAGAGGGGCATTCCAGCGACCCTCTCTTTACTATCTTACCTTCCTTTTTCTGCCGTGCGCCTACCATCTGGAACTCAATCCCAGCTGAAATGTCCCCACCATCCCCCAGTTCCACAAAACTCTAAAAAACGTGGCTCTGTGAAAAAAAGCTGCTGGACGAGTAAAAATCTACCTCACCCGGTGCGCTGTTGAGCAGCCGGAGAAAATGGCTGCCTAGCCAGTGAGCTCCGTCTCTGCCCGCCGGAATCCGTTGGACATCAGCGCAAATCTCCTATCCAGCCCAACAAAACTGTCCCGATTTTTGTCCCCTCATCCCCCTGAGTACGGGGTGGCAATCCGGACCGAAAACGGTGCTTGGGGACGGTGTGGCGCGGCCTCCTTGCGAACCCCTGCGTAGGCTGCTCGCGGCCTCCAAACACGCTGCTCTCTCTGGCCCTGCGAGGACGCTGCCGCGGACGCCCCTCGCCGCCTCATCGCCTGAAGACTACACCGCTTTGCGAGTGCCCTACAGAGCGGACCTTCGCTGGTTGCAGCCCCCGCCCTGCTGCTGGACTGGGGCAGCCGGGAGCTTGTGACACCTGCTCGGCTCTGCCTTCGGCCGTGTACGGGGGAGGTCCTCTGTCCTGACCTCGACCTCCCGCAGGACGGCGCGGGCTTCCGTTGCCCCCCCCGAGGCGGCCTGCGGTGGCCTTGGGCAGGCGACTCCATCCAGAGGCCTTCCAGCGCGACCCGGGGGAGGCGGTTGAGGCGGCGGCGACAATCCGGGCTGGCTGCACGCGATCCTACACCGCATAGGCCCCGGACCTGGGCCTGACATTGGGGGGGCGAGGCCCGATCCTCGGAGAAGAACAGCGCACCATGGAAGACACGGGCCCAGCTGCCCGGAGGGCTGTGTGTTGAGTGCCTGCACCTAGACTATGCCCCCCTCCCCTCTACACTAGTGGGGCCCCCTGTACTCCCCTGCACCGCGTGCTGTGCTGCCTTAGCCAGCCTCAGACATGGACTCTTTTGGTTAACCCCTTGGAGGGGGAAAATCCACTTGTGGCCGCCGCTTCGCTGGGTTCCGGGGCCCAGCTGCGGCTCCTGGGGTGACTCCCCACCTGAGCAACCCACAATGTGATTACTGGAAAGAAGCCCCTTCCTACCTTACTGGCACCTCTTTGCTCAGGGCACCCGGCCACACCTGGTGAGCTACACATAACGCAAGACTAGTGGGCCCTCTCTGCCCTATCCCCAACTGCAGCTCCGCCGCCATTGCCTCATTATCAACTGGCCTCTGCACCCGGGCTGTATAACATTGCGCCTGCTGCTCTTGAGTGACGCACGGTCCACGGTTGCGGGTTTACTGCCACCCCACCACCAAGGAGCTAGCCTGTGGCCACCACCGATCCTTTCCACGCAGGCGCTACCTCCCTCCTCTGCAATGCCCAGCAAGACGCGGTCCAACGGTAAAGTGGGCGCCATGGACAGATTCGCCAAGATAGCGCCTAGGGCAGATCAGGCATCGTCCTCTGCGCCACAGGAGGAGGACGAATGCAGTCCGGACCCCCCGCAGCCAGACCTCTCCACGATGATGGAGTCTATGGCCAAAAATGTTGCGGCCTTTCACGAAAAGCTCGACGATGTCAATGCAAACGTAGCCTCCCTGAGAACGAAGATCGATCAACATGGGGCCAAAATCACCGAAGCGGAGCAAAGGATAGGGACCAATGAAGACAACGTTCATGCCCTTCAGAGCACAGTCTCGGACCTCGTCCACGACATGAAGCAGGTCAAAGCTAAGTGTGATGACCTTGAATCGAGGTCCCGGAGAAATAATGTCCGCATTGTGGGGGTCCCCGAGACTGCTCTGAAGGGCCGCATGGAAGTGGCGGTCGAACAACTCATTAGAGACCTCCTTGACAACCCGCCACTCTCACCATTCTTCACCGTGGAAAGGGCCCACCGTTCCTTGGCTCCTCGGCCTACACCTAGAGATTTCCCTAGGCCAATAATAGTCAAACTACTGAGCTATAAGGACAGAGACCATATCCTTCGATTGGCCAGGGAGAAAGGGGAACTCAGGATGGATTCACAAGTCATCAGGATTTTCCCAGATTTTTCAGTGGCAGTGCAAGCGGAGAGACGGCAATTCAATAGGGTGAAGAAGCTGTTGAAAGAGCGTAGAATAGAGTATGCAATGCTTTTCCCCGCTCGCCTCAAATTTACCCACCGCAACAAACATTACTTCTTCACGGTCCCGGATGAAGCCGTCAAGTTTATTGAGGCACAGATCCCACTGGCTGACCCTCCTGTGGAACGAATGGAGGACGAGTAATATCTGGTCCCGAGGTCTTTTGTAGCAGACCCCAGTGGTGGTGGTGTAATGTCTGTTGGCCTCCTTATCGGACTCTGGGCTCCCCAATCTCTGTACTGTGGCGGACACTTTGTGGCCCAGTAACACTGCTGCGAGCGCACAATTTGCCAAGGGGGACGCGTCCTAGGCTCATTTACTGGCAACACCACTCACTGGGCCCGAACTCCGCAAAACTGAACAGCACTATGGAACACTATCCTAGGAGGTGCAAGCTGGGACTTTGCTGCCCTGAACCATAGGGGCCTTCCCCTAGTAATCTGAGTATTCTACTATCCTCTCTTTGCAACCGTCTGTTCATCAACTGATTTCCAGCCTTATACGAGTTTATTGTGATCGATACTAGTATATGCGGGCAGAGCGGCAGCGGCAGCCCCCACTGCAGCTGCAATCCCTTCTGAGTCTAAATGTTTGAGTTTTGGCCCCGGTTGGGGAGTTCCCCTGCGCGACCGAGTTGGGGATGGTGCGCAGTTGAACAATGTGTGGGTGGGTTTCTAAACACTGCTGGTTGGGCCAGGGCGGTGAGGGTGGGGGGTGTAGAAGTTGGGGTAGGTTATTTACAAAATGGCAGAGAAGTTGAGGCTGGGTCTGGGGGGTGGCGCCCTTGTGCCGGTGCAGCGCACATGGTGGGAATCAATGTCAAATGCTCTACTTGGGATGTTCCGTAAGTTGGCGATATGGCAGTCAAAATGATGTCATGGAATGTCCGGGGGCTGACAAATTTTACAAAGTCTCGCAGGATTGCGGCCTATGCGCAAAGGCAAGGGGTCAAGGTCCTCCTATTACAAGAGACACACGCTCTGAAACACTTATCGTCGAATATAGCACATTCTTGGGGTCCCAATAGATACTATACTCAATACTTCACTCAAGCTAGGGGAGTTCTGACCCTTATCCATAAGTCCTTAAACTTCACTCTCCACACGTCCCACATTGACACAGAAGGCAGATACGTTATTCTGCACTGTACCTTAGCTCATGAGGAATGCCTACTGGTCAATTTATATGCTCCCAATACCGACTCCCCCGTTTTTTTTGACAATGTGGCCTCTATTTTAATGAGATATCTAGATATCCCCATCATGTGGGGTGGAGACATGAATTTGATAATCGACAATGTCCTAGACAGAACAACAACCACTCACAGGGCCATTACGCGTGCGGCGGGATGGCTCCGCATACATATGGACTCTCTAAACTTACACGATATATGGAGGACTCTCCACCCCCATGATAGGGACTATACTTTCTATTCCACAGTACATGATAGCTCCTCGCGGATTGATTTATTCCTGCTCTCTGGTGCTTTAGTGGGTAGAGTCTCGGACGTCAAGATCCTGGCGCGCACACTGTCTGATCACTCCCCTGTGCTGCTACAGATCCAACTTGGTAACACAGGACCAACACGTCCCGCTTGTCACTTTAAGTCTGCCGCCTTGGCGGACATTGTATTCAAAGGATTCTTTGAAAAAAACAATACGTCCGACACAACGGAGGGGGTTAGATGGGAGGCATTCAAGGTTTACATAAGGGGGATGTGTATCTCCAAGGAAGCAGGTGTCCTAAAAGCTATAAAGCATGCCCTGAATGCATCGGAAACTAAACTCAAGGCTCTAGAGTGGGAATATATTGCTACTCCATCCCCGGGAACCCTGGCAGCGATCAGAGCATAGCTGGAACAGTTCGAGGCACATGCTATGAGGGAGGTGCAGTACTATGCTCGTCCTGTAGCCGCCCGTAGGTATGGAGAGGGGGATAGACCGGGTAGAACACTGGCTAGGCTGGTTCGCGCAGAGAGTGGCAAGTCTCGGATTGATTGCATTGTGGACGAGCAGGGACTGAGGCACTGGACTGACCGGTCCATCCTTGACATGTTTGCTAGCTTTTATGCTAATCTATATGGTCCCCAACAGGAACACTCAGATCAGGATTTGGATGACCTCCTAGAGAGCATCTCGATGACTATTATTTCCCAGGACACCAGAGAGCGTTGTGAAGCCCCGTTCACACTAGAGGAGATAGTCCAGATGATTTCAGATCTCCTCAAAAACAAAGCTCCTGGTCCGGACGGACTCACCTCTGAATTTTACCAGGAGCATGTGTCCGTTCTGGCGCCAGCACTACATGGGGTCTGGACCGAGGTGCTTCGATTACACATCCTTCCCCCCCTCCTTAAGGGAAGCCTTAATAACAGTTCTCCCCAAACCTGGAAAACCCCCGGAGGAGTGCGGTCTCTTACAGACCCCTATCCCTCATTAATACTGACATGAAAATCTTTGCCAAGATAATTGCAAATAGGTTTCTCCCCTTCATGACCCACATGGTTCATCCTGACCAGAGTGGATTCATCCCTGGTAGGTCCACGGCACTCAACATCCGTCGCCTATTTAACGTAATGTCCAGGATTGACCCGAGCGCCGAGGCCGTGGCGGTAACCTTAGATGCCCAGAAAGCCTTTGATATGGTCTCATGGCAATACCTGTGGGCGGTGCTGGAGAAAATGGGTGTAGGCCCAAACATGCTCTCTTACATAAAACTCTTATGTACTGATCCGTTAGCTAGGGTCCTTGTAAACTCTATTCCCTCCCCCCTCTTCAAGCTACACTGCGGGACCCGCCAGGGCTGCCCATTCTCCCCCCTCCTCTTTGCGCTCGCCATCGAGCCCATGGCTGACCATGTTAGAGGGCGTCACATCAACAAAGGCATTCGGCTAATTGACACT
Organism: Ambystoma mexicanum; assembly: GCF_040938575.1. Lineage (NCBI taxonomy): Eukaryota > Metazoa > Chordata > Amphibia > Caudata > Ambystomatidae > Ambystoma > Ambystoma mexicanum. The sequence goes on from NC_090932.1 coordinate 1,460,251,709, forward strand.
CCGGAAGTCATATCACTCTATGCGGATGACGTCCTACTCTATATCAGAAACCCCTCCACATATCTGGACCCGATCATCCCCGACATCACTAAAATAGGCACGTACTCCGGGTTCATAATAAACTACTCCAAATCGGAAATGTTCCCCCTTTCCGTAGCAACACAACAACCGTCATGCGAGTACCCCCTGCGCTGGTCCCCGGAGGGAGTCAGGTATCTCGGGGTTCAGGTATCATTAACCAAACCGGCCCTACTAAAGGACAATTATGAGGCTGCGTCTCAACTCATTATTTCCAAGTTCTCCAAGTGGCAACACTTGCCGCTATCGCTGGCTGCCAGACTTTCCCTGATAAAGATGATAGTGGTTCCCAAGCTCCTTTACATCTTCACTAATGTTCCAGTCTGGCCCGGGAAGCAATACTTTAAGGTGCTCCATTCGGAATGCGCCCAGTTTCTCTGGCATCCGGGGTCGGTCCGCAAGAAGTGGCTACACATGACTGCACCATATGATAGGGGGGGGTTTGCAGCTCCAGACCTACGTTTATACTGGTACGCAACACAGGCCCAACATGCCTCTCATTGGTACGCAGTCCAGAATCCGCCTCCGCATGTAAAACTCGAGAAAATGGCGGGAGGCGGGACCAATATCATGACCCTACTGTTGCACCGCACTCTCCGTACGGATGCCGATGCCGACCCAGTGACCACCACGATTAAGGCTTGGCATGCTATTCTGTATTCCGAACAAGAGAGTTCCCCGTACTATAAGTGGCTTCCCTTGTGGCAATTTCCTGGACTCTCCCCTACACACGACCAGCTTCTCTCGAGACACTGGGAGCAGCTCGGCTATCGTGGCCTGACTGACCTCTTCCCAGAAGGTAAATTTATCACCCCTCAAACATGGCGCCCAGAACACACTAACTCCCTGCTCGAGAGGCTACAATACTACAGGCTCCGAGCTGCAGTACGTGCTATGTGGCCCTCATACCCAGACGAGCACCCAGAATCACCTGTACTCCAGTACATAGCGAACTCTGCGGGCTCCAAGGGGATATTATCCAATTTGTACAGGATGCAACTGGGAAGAGGAATAGTGACTGGCTCCCTCAAGCCACGTGAGGCATGGGCTAGGGAGCTCGAAATGGAAATAACCGATGAACTGTGGGGTAAAATGTGTGCACATATGCGCAGGGTCTCCCTCAGCGTGAGATTCCGCTGCATACAATTTAAGTTCCTCAACAGGCTCTACTATACACCGTATAGAGTGGCGAAATTCACAGGTTCCCTGTCTCATACATGCCCTAAATGTAAATCTTCTGAGGCAGACCATATCCACATGTTCTGGGCCTGCCCGATGATAAACACATTTTGGGTGGCTGTAACAGAGGTGCTCTCTGAAATAATAGAGTCCTCGGTGGACATGGACCCACTTACCCTATTGTTTGGTATCTGGGAGGGGGAAAGTGCAAAGAAAATGGCTAAATTTTTTAATGTGAGCGCCATTGTTGCTAAAAGGTGCATATTGCAAAGCTGGAAGCGCCGCAACCCCCCCACCCTCACGATGTGGCTCAAAGCCCTTACCTGGATACAAGTGTGCGAAGAGGAATACATTGGATCTCTACCGACCACATCACGCCCCAAAAATGTATGGTCAGAATTCTGCAGCTACCTGAACAATAGAGATGGTGTGGAATGGGTAGCTTCCCCTCCCCAAACACGACCCGCTACGCCATGAAACTGTACTTTTTTTCTTCCTTTTGACCTATCTGAGCCACTCCAAGCAACTAACTGATCTTTTCCGATGAAATTGTCCCCATTCGTTTTGTGTTGCTGTTTGCGATGCTAAATTGATAGATTGCTGCCATGTAACCTGCATTGTGCATGTCTTAACTCTGCCAATAAACAAAGTTTAAAAAAAAAAAACTCTACTTCACCCTCCACCAACAGTACTACACTTCTTTATAAAATGCCAAGCCCAATGCTATCACCCTCCTGTTATAAAGCGATCAGCTGCACTTGTTCTAGGTTTAGGATGTAAGCAATAAAATATATATTGTCATGTAATTTGTGCACTTTCCAAGTCAGTTCTACTAAACATAGTTGTATTTTAGTTCATGAAAGCCGGACATTCACAAGTAATTACACCTTTCTCTATGATAATGACTTTGAAACCATGTCGTCAAGTGCAAGGAGCGTAGACTGGACTCAAACTCCAGCTACACCCCTTAGCCAAAGTGTGTGATACTAAGCACTTCATTTAATCTTGTAGTGCCTAACATGTCAATATGACCAGTCTGATCATTTCAAAGTTGTCTGCTCCTAAGGTTCATTTAGTTCTCAGAGAATGCTATTCAAAAAAGTCTCACTCATGTTTTAACTGGCTAGAGAGTTGCTATATGTATAATAATAGTGGCCAGTGATACATTGCACACCAGATCATTGTTAATCGTCATGCCATTTAAAAAAAAACATTACTCTCTTCTAATATCTGTCAAGCTACGTGTACCTTTCTGGTAGCATCTAATATATATGCCCTGGTATGTGTACCTTTCTCTCTGCTCCCTATCTGTCTCCATGCTTGAGCGTGTTTATGTTCTCTAGGACTGCTAATCCGAGTCCTCTGGCTATGCTGGTGTTTGTGTCCTGCATCTACACTGCACCTCGCTCGTAACTGTTCAAATGTGTTCTAGCCTATGTACTGGGTACAAGTACCATCTAAGTGGACTGCTTATGGACTGCTTATGAACTGCTTATTCTGCGCTTGCAATGGCACTTTTTGATTCTGATTCTAGCAAATATGAAGAGGGTAAGGGGGCTGCAAGGGTGTACCCACGCATAATTTGATTGATGCAGGCAGCATATGAAGCCATGGGTTGTGATCGGAGGAGGGGGTGCCACTTATATCCCTGTCTCAAATGACAGCCAGATTGAGAAGAAGAATACGCAACAAACAGAAAGATGCAAGCCTCCTGGGTGTTTACTTAGTAACCACCAAAGCAAGGAGTTTAATAGTCTTGCCTGATGCCAAATCTTTACTAGATGTCTGATATTATTCAGGATGGGCAGAGCAGGGGACCAATGTATGGGTAAGTAACTTGTTCTTCAAGTCTTTGTATCAATTTGCTGTGGCTATGGAAACGACCTCTAATCACAGCTACCCACAGAATTTTTCAGAAATTCTAGATAATGGGTGAGTCGATCTGCATTTGTTAAATTGATATGTGCCACGCACCGGCTCACCTGTGAATTCAATTGACCATACTGCGAAAACTCAATACCACATATACTAAAAATACATTCTTGCCTACTCCACTTCTTCTTTTAACAAAACTATTAGTCTGGATGCTGCAGTCAAAAGGTGGAAGAGTCGTCCATCTGAAAGTCAGAGATGTCCCTCAATGTCAAAAGATGATCTCATGTAAATGATGATCTTGCAATGAGTCTACCAGGGTTCTATTCAGACAGGGATTTTGTTCAAAAAAGGCCTTTTCCAGCTTTCCTAGTAACAGAACACTCTGCCTTCATTGCCTATCATTAAAGCAAATCGGAATATGGCATTTTATCTAGGAAATACACACTCACTTTTAAACATGTTGTATATCTGCTTCTTTGCAAACATCGAATATTAGATCTCAGGCATCCCATTGGATTGAAAAATGGGTTCAAAATGTAGGAAAATATTAAGCAGCTCATCTGATCAGGTCAGGTCAGTTTAAAAGGCTTTTTTTTTATAAAGACCACATCTTCATTTGGAGCTAAAAAATTTAAGAAACAGATGAACTAAGAATGTCAGTACTGCAGCCGCTTGAAATGATCCCGCTGCCTCTCATTACATGTGATGCGAAGGGAGGGCTAATTTGCAGATTGGTGCCCCAGAGATCTCACTCAGGAAATGTTGGATTATTAAAATGATATGCGCAGTGGGAGACCTAGGACGCAGAAAAATATTAGAAATTAGACATGTAGGTAGGTGGTGTCATTTTATTGAGGAAAACAGCTTAGGTTCCTTCGAACTTTTCACCCGACTAAGGGGGATTGTTTATTAAAAAACTAATAAAGAAAACAGTTTCAAAACGTCTGTAAAGAACAACTTCAAAAGTGCAAATCCAGCCTGGTGTCAATCAGGCTTTTTTACTCCCTCACTTGGGACTTCAGCCACACACCATATTCAAAATGGCCTATTAAAATCGTGAAATATGCATGTAAAACGTATGCACCACAGCCGCTTACTATACCCTCATCTAGCGTTGGTGTTTTCACCAGTATCGCTCTCCTGCGGTCCCTCACACTTCACCATTTGATGGTAATAGTGGTACTGCTGTGCAATAGCCTGAGAAATGAGAGTGGTAGCTCAAGCCCTAATACTAAGTGCTAATGGCTGCATGCCACATACTGCACATGCTGCTGCCACCTGTTCCAGAGAGTCGGAGGACCCAGAAGCCTGCAACCTGCTGTAGTGGGCGACATACAGCCAACCACAACATGACCTGTACCTATCCATCCTGTGAGGCAGCATGCAGACAGCATGTGCAGCCGCTACGACCAGCTGGTGCAAGAGCTTGCCATGATCCATGCCAAGTGGGCCTTGGCCACAGGAGCGGACCTCGGCATAGATATAATCACTGGAAACAGGTGAGCAGATATTTTGGCTGCTTGCATTTGGACCATGGGTATCACTGTGTGCCGACCTGCTGCCCAGGTAAAGGTACAATTGTGCTCATCAGAGTTTGCCCCTCCTATCAAAAGGAGGTTAAAGCCACCTAGACATATGTTCATAATCTAATGAGAAGAGGATACGAACACTAAAAGCGTCAGACTCTCTTAAGAATATTAGACATAGTTTAAGCAGCCCTACAAGGGATGCCTAGGGAAACGACACGCCTTACAACAGGGTTGGTACAAAACCATAAAAGTGCCAACCTGGTCTGAACTTCTTGTATTAAGTCTAGTGCAGAACGCATGAAACCACTTTATTGAGTGTGGGTGTAGAGTGTGGACTTGGTGGGCACTCTAGGCCACGGTAAGGTTTAGTCGTTGGCGCTGCTTGTGGTAGCGACTGCTCATTGTCTTGTGGTGCAGCTTGCTGGCAGATAGGGGCAGGCATATAAACCTGTGCTCTTATAATCCATACCAAATCATGAATGGCATCACAGACAGTGATTCCTAGCACTAGCCAGTCAGAGGCATCGTATACTGTGACAACGCGTTCCTTCATACTTGTCTAACGAGAACATACATGTATTCCATGTTTCTCAGTACACCTTACATACCTTGATGATTATACTGGCCTCTAAATCATTTGAGCAAAACGGCACTTTAAGTCGTAAAGTACATTGGGGGTCATTCCGAGGTTGGAGGTAAGGAATTACCGGCACCAGTAAGGGTGCCGATGCCGGTAATCCCTTACCTCCATATTCCGAGGTCCCTTTGCGGGTCCTTTCTTACCTCCTGCTTTTAGCAGGAGTTAAGTACGGGACCCGCAAAGGTACTTCGGAGGTAATTACGGTACCGTAATTTATGGTGCCGTAATTACCTCCTTCCCCATCCCCATTGAGCCCTATGGGGCAGGAATGGGAATGGGGAAGGGCAAAAGGTGAATGGGGAATTACCGGTCCCTCCAACCCTGGAATGGAGTTACTCCATTCACCATGCCGGATTTGGGACGGTTTCGGAGGCAACCATGGAGCTAATTTCTCCATGGTTAGCTCCAAACCCGGAATGAGGCCCAATATCTATTTAAATGGTAAAGCTGCACAAGCGATCAGCAATGGTAATGGTACAGAGGATACAGGAATCGCATACGCGTGTCCTGTAGGATGTTAATGCAAATCGGAACATTATATGTAAAGCTTCCATTAAGAAACACTCATATTTTTCTTTGTCTCAGACTTGTACAGTCAGGATTTAGGGTGTTATGCTTGTCAGCAGAGAAGGAGGTTTCCCCCAGTGATCTATATGTCGGGGTCTGCTCGGGAACCTTCACTCCAGGAGCTAGGATCCAGGAAATCAAGTGTCTTGTGCACTTCGGAACCTTTGGAAACAAATAAAACCTTAATTTCGGGCCCCTGGAAGCAGCACGAGGAATCTCGCGTCTCTCTGCTTCCTTCTCTCTCACACACTGTTCATTTTTGGGTGTTGCACACTTGGAAACCTTCACTTCAGGTTGTTGTGTGTAGTGCAAAGGCTTCTCTCACTCTATTGCAATTTTCAGTTTTGATTGTTTTGTGCTGAGGAACCTTCACTCCATAGGGGTGCACTCGTAATGACCATGGCCCTCATTACGAGTCGGGCGGTACAGGGTTAACGGCACCGGTAAAGGTACTGGTGCCGTCAACCCCGTACCGCCCGATTCCGAGTTCCCCTCACGGGACCCGCTCTGCACATCTGGTCTCACCAGACGTGCAGAGCGGGTCCCGCGAGGGTAAGAGGGAGCAAACAACGGGCCAACTCGTAATGGCCTGTTGTTTGCTCCCTCGCCAATTCCCATTCAGCCCTATTGGGGCTGAAATGGCAACGGGGAAGAACCGGTCAGGGTCCTCGGAGGGAGGAATTACCGGGCCTTCCGACCTCGGAATGGCCTGGTAAGTCCTCATTCCGAGGACCCGGACCCGACGCGATTTCGGCGGCAGCCATGCTGCCAATAGCAGCATGGTTACCGCCGAACTCGTAATGAGGGCCTATGTCTTCAGAAAACACATTGGGCCTCATTACGACCCTGGCGGTACGGAGTGAACGGCTCCGTAAAAGGTGCCGGCGCCGTTCACTCCGTACCACCGCATTACGAGTCCCCCTCGCGGGACACAGTAAGCATGCCTGGGAAAACCAGGCATGCTTACCGGGTCCTGCGAGGGGAAGAGGGAGCAAACAACGGGTCATCTCGTAATGGCCCGTTGTTTGCTCCCTCTCCCATTCCCATTCATCCCTATGGGGGCTGAAATGGGAATGGGGAAGGACCATGTCCGGGTCCTTGGAGGGAGGAATTACCGGGCCTCCCGAACTCGGAATGGCCCGGTAAATCCTCATTCCGAGGACCCGGACCCCGATGCGATTTCGGCGGCAGCCATACCGCCAATAGCGGCATGGTTACCGCCGAACTCGTAATGAGGGCCATTGTATTATACGAAATTGTACCACATCCTTTTTGGAGGTAAACAAGCCGCACTTTATTACAAAATTTCTCCGATATTATGACAGGGACCACACCCATTTTACATCCACCATAATCGATTACCATGACCTCGACCCTCGCAGACCTGCCGACCGGCCAGCTGCCTGTTTGGCCTACGAGCTGTCTGAGCTGTACCATGGCTAATTGCAGAATTAGCCATGTCAATGGACCAGCCGGACAGTCCAACGCATAAGCCTGGGCTAACATTCCACCCAATGGGCAACACGAGGGGCCATCATCACCGCCTGCTTGGCCTGTTGGAAAAAGGTGGACACCTCAACCCACAACCCGGGCAGCAAAATCATAGTTCACCTAGTTCAACATTTGGTCATGGTCCGAACATTTTTCATAATCGATTGTATAGGTCACCGTCAACAGAGCTACAGGGTTGATTGGGCTACCGTCCAACAGACCTCCCCCACGCTAGGATACAAGCCCTGTCAATGCTTGCTCCTCGTACTCCCCCAACATTGTCGTGCCTCATCCTCCAAAGATCTTACACTAAACCTGCTTAAACACCTGGATGGTCGACCAATAATTTAAAAGCAGTTCAAACGAGATTCAATACTTAAACACAGGATACGCTTCGCTGGCTGGCTGGCCAACTAAAAGCAGCCCAGACCTCGTCACTACCTACTAGCAGGTGACACATTCTCCTGCAATGCCCCTTAATGGCATCCGGCTTCAACTATATAGGACGCCCTTCCCCCAAGGAAACATGAGCATTCCACCGGAATGCAGAAGTGCCACACCTTCTGCACACTTCCAGCCCACATCTTTTCACCTAGTTATGCTCCGTTTAGATAGCTGACCAGGATCGTCCATGATCTTGCTCCCTCCCACCCCACACCTAGCAGCCATTTTGGACCCTTCCGATACTCATCACCACAACATCAAAGAACACTGTGCAAACAACTGCCCAAATCACCAAGTCATAACTACTAACAAAAACAGTCTGGTGTCAGAAGCAAGGAAGAAACTAATTAACCAATCCCATACTTGGGTCGTAATTACAAGCTAACACCAAAAACCGACAACGGTCTGGAGGCGATTAAGGAAGAAAACCTTACACTATTTGCATACTTGCCAAGGCAATATGAACCGAACCTACTATGCCACAGGATAATATCCTGATACCTCTGCAACATGGATAAACCACTACCCTGAGGAACATTGGAGCCAATAATGGTACCGCAATTTGCGGTACCGTTATTTGCTCCTTCCCCATTCCCATTGAGCCCTATGGGGGCTGAAATGGGAATGGTTTTGTCAATGGGGACTTACTGGTCGCCCCAAGCTCGGAATGGACCGGTAAGTCCCCATTGCACCAAGCCGGAGGCGGTACCGGTATGGGAGGCAGCCATGGAGCTAATTGCTCCATGGCTACCACCATACACAGAATGGGGCCCAGTGTCACATTATTGCTGGGTATATTGCCTTATCACCAGCAGAAAGCCTTGTAGGAAGGTGATGGGAATATGGGTAGGGGCGGGGGAGTTGCCGCCTGTGTCTAGGTCTAGTGTTCCTCGTTAACTGGGGTGTCACAGGGTGGGGCATCTACAATGGGGGCTCACTCTGTCCTTTCCCCTACTGCTACGCCCTAGATCACTTCCTAACGCTGGGTGAATGACTGACATGATGCGCCCAATTTAGGCCCTTTAATCTAGTGCCGTTCTTCACTTCACTTCCCTTTGGATTCTGGTCAATGAGGTGCTGCATGTTTCAAAATGTAATAATGCAACGAGGAGGGATATGATACTCACCCCACCCATTCTGCAAAACCAGTCTACATGAAAATGTATCTTTGAGCCACACCATTAATGTTTTGAAAATTGTCTCGGTGGGTTCGGCCCTTCCAACACAAGGTTCGGACGCTGGTTGCCAGGCTCCAAAGCCCAACACTTACTGACAAGACCACAATGGACCAACGTGTGAAAGTGAAAGCGTTCACTGTAACTTGAGCTCATAATAACGTTCATGTTGCTACATGATTAATAATGTGAGAAATATACACCTCGTGTTACCTTAATTAGACAACACTACACTGTGTGCTGAACTGTACTGCTTTCTTCTATCTACATGGGAACATTCCTATGATAAATGTTTTCCTTTACTCTGTCTACATTAAGAATGCAATTTCCAGATTCCATACCCACAGTACTTCCGCTAGGCGTGAACCTGTTAAAGTGCACACAGAACGTCTTACTGATGTATTGGGCCTCATTCCGAGATTGGAGGTAGTCATGTCGCTATTTGCGCCATGACTGCCTCCAATAACAGTACCGGCACCGGTCTCGTTCAATGGGGACTTACCGGTGTCGTCCAACCTTTGCGGGACCGGTAAATCCTCATTGAAAAAACCATTCCCCATTCCCATTTGAGCCCCCATAGGACTCAATGGGAATGGGGAAGTAGCTAATAACCGTACCGCAATTTGCGGTACCGTTATTGGCTCTGATTTGCCTTAACGGGTCCCGTCCATAACGCCTGGTCAGACCAGGGGTTAAGGGAGGGACCCGCTAAGGGAACTCGTAGTAGGGCGGTAAGGGATTACCGGCACCGGTCTCCTTACCGGTGCCCGGTATCCCTTACCGCCCTACTCGTAATGAGGCCCATTGTGTGGGTACGATTTTCAGAAGCAATGCGAAAAAAGGCAAATGCCAAGCTTTCTGGCAATAAATATATTTCGTAAAATATTGACTTGTACCACTTTGTTTTCACATGCCTGAGAGGCGGCTCAAACCAAGGACCTTGCTGCTGGTAAACACATGGTCTACCAGATGAGCTATCGGGATGTCTGCTTTTCCAAGACCGCGTTTAAAAGCAAGGAGCAGAGTCCCCAGGGACCATCATACAATCTCCTTCCCGCTGCTGGTAACACATGCTCTATTAGTTGCGCTATTGGGATGCCAACGTCTCCCAGAAAACAAAAGTAAAAGCATAGGGCATAGTCCACACTGATGGTCCGTAACCCAGGGACCATCACACAATCTAACCTAACAGCTTGTTTGGAGGAAATCTGGAGCAGCCGTTGTTAATGTCAACATTTTTCACAGATTGTTGCATGACATTTTGAAAATATTGACTTGTACCTCACTTTCACATGCCTGGAGATGGCTTGAATCAAGGATGGACCCCACTGCTGGTTGTTGTGTACTGCGTACACGAGGTACGCATGCGCGAGCCTCTACGGAGCTCGCGCATGCGCATTGTAATAATAAAGGCGGTGCCCGGCAGTTCGCGCCGGAGACCGGAGCCATCACACGTCTCTGGCGTGTGTTCTCTGCATGCATGGGTGCGTGTGGTTGCATGCATGTGTGAAGGCCAACGGCCGACCCCGCACAATACCAAATTGGCGACGAGGCGGGATCGGAGCTGTTCTTCCCGTTTTTCCGACGACGTCGGCGAAACGGAACACAACTCCGCAGTCGCGGACCCGCTCTAACAGCCGGCGGCCATTTTGAGTGCTTGTTCACTACGACATACAAAGTGGTTGCGGCCCGCTTCGGGTGCTCGTGCGCCATCTGCCCGTTGCAAGCAGTTGCAGCAATTTTTGGACACTCCACAGCCCAGCTGGTGCAGGGCTGTGACACAAGAAGTGGCAGAAGAGCCAACAGGAAGACTCTGCCACAGTAGGGAGTCGGATCACCCATCAACCTGCAAAGACAATACTGTGAGTACCTATTGTGATGGGTGAAGAAACAGATGATGAGGGCGCCGTTGCCCCAATACCACGCAGAGTGCGCACCACTCTGGCTCCCATGCCTGAATTTGACACCACGGGGCCTCCATCGAAACTTGGCCCAAAATGGCTCATATGGGTCAAAAGACTGGAAATGATGTTCAGAGCCTCGGGGGAGACAGAAGACGAGGCAAAGATCGCCATCATGATGTACTCCGCAGGCACTGAAGTCCAGAAAATATATGACTCACTCGACATTCCAGTGGCGACGTATGACGCTGTCAAACAAGCACTTCGGGATCACTTCCTACCCTTAGCGAATGTTGACTTTGACAGGTTTGTCATGGGGGCGGAAAAACAACAGAGCGAAGAGTCACTGGACCAGTTTTGTGCCCGTTTGAGACACCTAGCGAGCTCCTGCAGGTGGGTCAACGAAGAGGAAATGGTCTGCAACCAATTGCTGCAAGGATGCTGCTCAGGAAACCTTAGGAGGCAAGTCCTGAGGGAACCAGAGCTGACCCTCCGGCAGATCCTGGACATGGGAAGAGCGTATGAGCTGGCGGAGGCCAGAGGATCGAAAATGGACGCAGCCACGCATCCCAAGAATGAGGAGGAGGCACTTGCAGTCAGACGTTTCGCACCTGGGAAGGCCAGATGGACACCGAAGAGGGGAGAAGGACCCACGACATCAGGTACCCCTCAGTCGTGCTCCTATTGTGGATATGACTTCCCACACAGAGGCGAATGTTCAGCCAAATCACAAACATGCGGCAGGTGTGGGATACATGGGCATTATGCCAGGATGTGTAGGGCCGCCATGCCCGTGGCAGCAAGCAGAGGACCTGAGAGGGCCGGTAGAGGTGGCGCTCGCACTGTGAGGGGCATATCGTCCCTTGAACAGGACGTGCACGACCTACACATTGCCGAAGAAGAGGAAGAAGAGGAGGAAGAGATTTTCTTCATTTCCAGCATCGCAAATGGCCCTGGAACTTGACGAAGACCCATATGTACTGTAGACATTGGAGAGATTCCCACTCCAGTCCTCATCGACACGGGAGCCTTAGTCTGCGTACTGGCGGACAGACATTACAACGCACTGGCAGGCCCACCAACCCTGTCGCCCTCCAAGGCTCAGATATACGCTTTTGGTGAAGATACTCCCCTACCCATCCAAGGGGTATTCGTAGCCCCAGTGACCCATGGCCAAAACAGCATCAAAGCGAGGTTTTTTGTAACCAGTGTAAGTCCGCACTCTCTTTTAAGCTGCGCAGCATCTTAAGCACTAGACCTGGTTCATTTCACTTTTGCTGTATATCATACGGATCTGGACAGCCTGCTGACACGCTTTGAGGGACTCTTCAGGGGCATAGGGAAACTGAAGGCTGAGCCAATAAGGCTCCACATTGATGAGTCAGTCAGACCGACGGCACTGAAACATCGGCGCATACCGTTTCATCTGAGGGCTCAGGTGGAAAAGGAGCTGCAAGACTTAGTGGAACGAGATATCATTGAAAAGGTGGAAGGGCCCACCACGTGGGTTTCCCCAATTGTAGTGGCCCCAAAGCCCAAACAGCCTGGGGCTGTACGCATTTGCGTAGACATGAGACTTCCTAATATGGCCATAAAAAGAGAACGTCATCTTACTCCCACTCTAGACGACATTGTTGGAGAACTTCAGGGTGCGAAATTCTTTTCGAAACTAGACCTGAGAGCGGGTTACCACCAGTTGGAGCTTCACCCGGAGTCTAGATATATTACGACCTTTACAACACACGAAGGACTGTATCGATATAAAAGACTCCGTTTTGGAATATCCTCGGCGGCAGAAATCTTCCAAAATGCCATCAGGGGGGCTCTGTCCGGACTAAAAGGAGTAATAAACATGTCAGACGATATCCTAGTCTTTGCCAAATCCGAAGCAGAACATATCAAGCGGCTGGAAAACAACTTTCACAGACTCCACAGCCTCGGCCTGACGCTGCACCAAGAAAAGTGCGAATTCCTGAAGGACAGCCTAGAGTTTTTTGGATTTGTCTTCCATGCGGGAGGCATATCCCCAGATCCTGAGAAGGTGAGAAACATTCGAGAGGCATCACCTCCCACGTCCCCGGAAGAAGTCCGCAGTTTTTTAGGGATGGTGAACTACTGTGTGCGTTTTATTCGAGATTTAGCGTCCCTCTCTGAACCCCTGAGAGCACTCACTAGGAATGAAGTAGCATGGACGTGGGCTGGAAAGGAACAGAGAGCATTCAAGGCCATCAAGGATGCTCTGTCTGAACAAGATACCATGGCATATTTCAACCCGGCCCGGGAGTCTGAAATCATAGTGGATGCCAGTCCAGTGGGACTCGGGGCGGTTCTCGTGCAGGCGGATCAATAGGGATCCATGCGACCAGTTGCATACGCCAGCAAGGCACTCACAGACACAGAGAGAAGATATTATCAAATTGAACGCGAAGCCCTCGCAATACTATGGGGCTGCAAACATTTTAGATTATACATCCTAGGGAAGCCTGTTGTAGTGGTGACGGACCACAAGCCCCTAATTCCCATTCTGGCAGGCGCCTCTTCCAAACCGCCACCTCGGATAGAGAGGTGGATGCTATCCCTCATGGAGTACGGGGTGAAGCTGGTATACCGCCCGGGTACGCACAACCCTGCAGACTATTTGTCTCGTCACTCCGGCGCAGGACGACCCAGAGACACTACAGAGGTTACAAATTGTGTGGACATCATTCACATGGTCGTCGAGTCTGCGCTTCCCATTGCTTTGACAAGACAAGAAATTGCCAACGAATCGAACTCGGATGAGGCATTTCTGAGAGTAAAGGGTGCGGTAGCCTCGGGAGCATGGCGGGAGCTCCTTTTGAACAATGCCCAGAGAAATGCAGGAACGCAAAGAGACTTGCAACTGCTCTGGGGTGCACGACATGAACTGTCAGTAACTGCCGATGGTCTCCTGCTGAGAGGGCACCGGATTGTGATTCCCAGGTCACTCATGCCGAAGGTCCTTCAGCTGGCACACAACGGACACCAGGGGATGATCAGAATGAAGGCACGTCTCAGACTCAAAGTCTGGTTCCCCGAATTGGAAAAGAGAGTGGAAGAGTTTGTGAGGGCATGCATCCCGTGCCAAGCCACGAGCCCGGCGGAGAAGGGACCCCCGATTCAGACCATGGCAAGGAGTGAGTTACCCGGGGGGACAGTACATGCTGACTTTGGCTCTACCGGAAGAGGGCTACATTTCCTAGTAGTAACTGACCAATGGTCCCGATATCCAGAGGTGGAACTGGTCGAGTCCCAAGCCACCGACCACACCACCCTGGCCATGGACAAGATATTTGCTACCCACGGTTTTCCCATCGAGTTATGTTCTGACAATGGGTCACCTTTTCAAGGACAATCGTTTGCTCGGTACTGCGAAGAGAGAGGGATAAAACACCGAAAAGTCACCCCACTATGGCCAAGAGCCAATGGAGAAGTAGAGCGGTTCATGCGCACACTAAACAAGGTGTTTCGCATATCCGAAAATGGAGGTGAAGATCTTCGACAGAACTTATTCGACTTTCTCCGGGAGTATCGCACAACACCTCATCGATCAACTGGAATAGCCCCTGCGGAGGCACTTTTCAAGAGGATCCCAAGAGGACTCATACCTGAATCAGAGGGGAGACAACCAGGAGTGATCGACAATGACCAAGTACAACTAGAAAGGTCATGGAGAAACGAGAATGAAACAGCGCGGAGGAGACTGCCGGAAAAACAGATTGCAGTTGGAGATACCGTGTTGGTACGAAACAGAAGAGCAGAGGGAAAGCTGTCGACAACTTACGAGACCCAACCACTGCGTGTAACACACATGAAAGGTACAATGGTCACCGCAGCCAATGCCAGAGGAACCGTCACCAGAAATGTGTCGTTTTTCAAGCGCACCAAGGCCGCTGGTGGCGAGACAACAGCAGAACAGGTCCCGGAACAAGGGGCAGAGACAGGGATGGAGGAAGCTACCCGAACTGCAGATCACGAGACATCGGAGGCTCCTGGTGACGCTGCACCACGATACCCGAGCAGGGCCGGACGACGACTTCCCCAGAGGTTCCGAGACTTTATCATGGACCCTGCACCATAGGCGGGGAAAGGTGTTGGTGCAAATCCGAAGAAGGAACCAGGTTGTACTTCTGCAGTCAATTGTTAATTGTTGTTGTTTCCGCAGTTAAGTGTTAATTGTTTGTTTCCGGGGAAAAGGAGGGATGTTGTGTACTGCGTACACGAGGTACGCATGCGCGAGCCTCTACGGAGCTCGCGCATGTGCATTGTAATAATAAAGGCGGTGCCCGGCAGTTCGCGCCAGAGACCGGAGCCATCACACGTCTCCGGCGTGTGTTCTCTGCATGCATGGGTGCGTGTGGTTGCATGCATGTGTGACGGCCAACGGCCGACCCCGCACAATACAAAACTGGTAAACACATGCTCTCACAATTGAGCTATTGGGATGACCGTCTCTCCCGAACCTCGAGTAAAAGGACAGAGCATAGTTCCGGCCGATGGTCCCTTAACCAGGGCCCATCGCACAATCTCCTTCCCACTGCTGGTAAACACATGCTTTACCACTTGTGCTTTTTTGCCTTTCGGAGTCTTGACTCTTTGCACACACTGTGCTCGCTCACACTTATTTGTGGCAAATATTTAGAACCCTACAATTAAAACATTCACCAGCTGCCACTGCTGGGATCCCACAGGCAGCACTGAGAAGAAATAACAGCAAGTTATTGTAATGCAAAAAGGCACAGCTCTGTAGCCACTTTACAGCATGCAGGCAGACGAGCAGGCCAGTGCCGAAAAAGACTAAACCTGTTCCAGAATTGTGTGGAGGCACCAGATTACATACAATGAAAGAAGGCCCTGCCGCTCAACAGTTCGTAGAAGGGCAGCAAATAGTTGCATACCTACCAGACATTATACCCACTGCTTCAAGATATTGGTATGATTATTACGCTGAAGTCATCAACAAGTTAGAAAAAGGTTTTGGGACGACAGGTAATCTAATGAACTATAGAATGCTATTTTACAACTGTTCAAAACGTAGCAAAACACTGAATGATTGTGTGGCAAGCTCGAGAGAGCTCTCGGTTGTCTGTGGTTTTGGCACCAATACTGACATGGTAGTAAGGGACATGGTAATCACGCACTGTACAGACATGAAGGTACAAGAGAAAATGCTATCTACCGAAAATCCAATGCTCAAAGAGGTGCTAATGATTGAAAATACAGCAGAAGAAGCTTCTCTCAGACAGAAAACGAATGAAGGGAAATCACAACTGTTGAAATCCTTGCCATGACCAGGAGAAACGGAGAATGGAGGCATGGCCAAGGGAAACGGGCACAAAGCACATCCCACAAAGAAAATCCAAAAGCTTTAGGTGTAGAGCCCCATCGCATCTGACAAATGTATAGTTGTGCACTGCTAGTTGTGCAATGCCTTTCAGCAGGCGGAAGAAAGGAAGGCCAACACAAAATTGAAAAAAGGAGGGGTTGACAATGTTTCCAATGCACGCTTTTGACACACCTGATGTTTTTCTCGTCACCTTTAAATGGTACTACGAAGGCTCCCTTTGCTGTGCCACTTGCCCCCTAGCCCCACGCTTCCTTTGTGTGCCCACTTAAACCAATGCCTCCTATTCACTCCATCATGCAGAGGCTAGAAAGATGGCTTTGCTACCATTTTCCTAGGAAAACTAAGTTACCCAATCTGGGTCGCTAACGCCCAAGGCCTTAGCGCTTTTCCAGCACAGCCGAAATAAATGTATCATAAAGATGCCTCGGAGAAATAAAGATCACCTGGGGGTGCTTACACGCATTCCTATAATAAACCATGTGCACATTATTCATCTAGACAACTAAAATTATTTGCAACATCCATTATTTGACATTAATATATAAAACGAAGACACGTTTGTTTTCGTACACCCTTTTTGCACACTATCCCTGTAAACGAAGGAAACACTGCCCCCAACGTCACCTTACACCCTACGTACCTACGGTGTTGGAAAACCCCTCATTATCACACGGAGGGGACACCATGATAGATAAGTTATTGCACCCTAAGAGGTGTATAGTTAATGACTTGGCCGGTCAGTTGCCATTTGAACAATTATTTTGCTTTCCACCCATCGGACAGCTGTAATTTCGAAGTAGGAATTAACCCAAAATCGCCAATTACTCTGCAAAACGAAGCCTTGGCTCCTGTGCTACTCTCCGAAGCCACAAGTCTGCATTTGCAGAAAGCAAACGGAAGGAGCTGCTCTTCACGTCACGAACCCTTGGGAAAACGAGCACTACGGACCTGAGCGCATAACAGAAATGGAACAGGTCCTGGGTTCAAATGGCCCACAACATGCACCTGTGTGGTGGTGGTACAAAGGTACTCACCAAACAGGGACAGTCGCGCCATTACTGCATAGCGCCCCCCGCCTGTGATGTGCAATGCGTTTCACAAGAAGGATGCAATTGTACATGAGCCCTAATGCAAGGAAAGAACACGCCGGGGCCGAGCGTCTCTGTCCCGCCCTTACCGCACACACAGCCGCTTAATTTTTCTCTCTGCTACGAAAGGCAGACATTCAGCGCTGCATCATCACGCTTTATAAGATGCTTGGCCCTGCAGGATACAACAGACAACGTAGCCCCAACGCCGAAATGCTGGACCCGACGTGATCTATCTGCTAACTGAAACAAACTCAGAGGCTGGAGCCACAGCTTGGCCTCCTGTTATGGGACAGACAGTGAATGCCAGGTAAGGGAGAGCCCAACCTTCCGCCACCGCGACACCCCACCCCTCAGAAGTTCCTGCTTGAACGGAACACGGGCCACACCATGGACCCTGAGGCAGCCCCTAATGGCGCCACCCTGGTAAGGACCCTGGCAGCGCCTTCAGATTCCAGGTTGCGGGGCAGGGAGTCAATCTACGTCAGAATGTTCAGTTTTGGCTGTTGCATGTTGGAGAACCTTCCCTTCAGGTCCCAGGAGGCAGCACATAGGTTCTCTCACTCTCATAATGTTCCATTTGGACGGTTTGAAGTTTGAGAAGCTTCACTCCAGGATCCAAGCTGTGGCACAGTGTCTCCTCCTCACTCTAACATTGTTCCGTTTTGGTTGTTATGCAATTGGGAACCTTCACTTCAGGCTCGAAGATGCACTTGAGTATTCTCACTCTCACAATATTCAGATTTGGTTTGTGTGTGCACAGAAGCAGCTGCTACAGTTTTCAGGATTCAACACAAGAGTTCTCTCATTCAGACAGTGCTTTACTTTTACTGTTGCATGCCCGGAAAATGTATTTATTTATTTATTTATTCATTCATTTATAAAGCACATTAAACCTGGAGGCATTGAGGTGCTGTTACAGTACAGTACCAGTTACACACAGAAAGCGTTAAAGTCAAAGCAGAGAATAAAACAGAATATCACCTGCAGTTAAGCGAACAGCCACGTTTTTCGGAATCTCCTAAACATCCAGTACGATGGTTCAGCTCTCAAGGCGTGAGTGAGTGAATTCACCTGTTTTGCTGCAAAGGTGGAAAAGCTTGCGCCACCAGCTTTTGACCGTTTGAAATTCGGTTGTAGGTTTGTTGGTATAAGCTGATCTGCAGGACCTGTTGAATTGATCTATGATGATTTCCTGAGCGAAGTAGGGGTAGCTGAGTTGGAGAGACAGCTATGTGTAATGACAATGGGCCTCATTACAAGTGAGGTGGAACGGGTTAACGGGACCCGCTAAAAGAGGCGGACCCGTTAAACCCGTTCTGCCTCATTACAAGCTCCCCTCGCGGGACCCGGTAAGTAACGCCTGGTCAAACCAGGTGTGCTTACCGGGTCCCGCGAGGGGAAGAGGGAGCAAACAACGGGCCGCTCGTAATCGGCCCGTTGTTTGCTCCCTCCCCCATTCCCATTCAGCCCTATGGGGGCTGAAATGGGAATGGGGAAAGTCCGGGCCCGGGTTCCTGGAGGGAGGAATTACCGGGCCCTCCGAACTCGGAATGGCCCGGTAATTCCCCATTCTGGGAACCCGGACTCGATTTTGGCGGCAGCTATGCCGCCAATAGCGGCATGGCTACCGCAAAAATCGTAATGAGGCCTAATGTCTTGAATATGATTCGTTCTCAGAACAGAAGCCAGTGAGCATTTTTTCTTGCAGCTGAGATGTGCTCCTGTCTCAGAATATTGAAGACAGCTTGGATGGGATTATTCTGGATCACCTGTAGTTTCTTGATGTTATGACAGGAGGTGTCAGAAAACAAGGCGTTGCAATAAACAAGTCTTGACGCTATGATGGCTTGTGCGATGGTAAGGCAACTGTCCTGAGAGGGGGAGGATCTAGAGGCTTTGATCAGTTTTGTTGTGTGTGCAGAGGATGAGGCAATAGCATTCACTTGGTACTTGAGTGAAAGAGTAACGTCAAGATATACTCCCAGAATTTTCACTGAGGAGGATACCAGTATTTGGATGCCGTCAATATTCAATGGCTCGTATTGGGCATTAAGATTCTTGATCACCGCCGGCGGTCCTACCAGGAGGAGCTCTGCCTTTTCGTCCTTCAGACAAAGGCGGTGTGGGTGGTCATCCAGGCCTGGACCGTCGTGTACACTTTGTTTAGTGAGCAGGTGTCATCAAGATAGTTGCCAGCCAAGGGGAGGAGGATTTGTGTATCATCAGCATATTTGGTGTAGGTTGCACAGTTCAACACAAAGCTTCCCTTTTTTTTCACAGTGATTTACTCTGCCTTTTCCCACCATCCAGCCCCTTCCTTACATTTTCTGACTCTCTCGCGTGTTTCCTAGCCTGAGTTGCTGCTCACCGGTGCTCTCATCTCCCCCTGACATGCACTGCATGACCAATCTCCATTCTTAGTGGCATTTGGTGCTTTTCTCTCCTTCCTCCTACAGGGGTTCTCTCTTGCTTCCACTGCTTACCCCCTTCAGTGTCTCTCTTCCGCTCCGTCAGGATATCCACTATCTGGTGTTTTAATGGTTTTTCTCACTCCTGCAGAGCTGGGGATACCCTCCTGTGACTTTTAACATGAAGGACAGACTTCAAAGGTCTCTGGTTTTCATCATGTGATGGAGACTCTTGAACAGAGTCCCTCTAAGGGAGTGGTGTGTGGAAAATTAGGCACCTTTTTCTCTTTTACGCCTCTTGCCACAGAAAAGGCCTTGGATCACAGTGGGACTTAACGTGATTCAGTTCTAAAATCCATCAGAAGATGATACATAGAATGGACCATGTAACCAATGGTATCCCTAACATATCCACAAATCAATTCAGAAATGACACACACAATGGTCACACTCAGGCTTCCCAAGTTGGAAATGTACATGTACCAGAACAGACATTGATGTCCATGTTACCACAGTGCCTTAGACACACACAAGCTACCTCGAATCTGAGCTATAATCCTCTAATAACTAGAGATGAGAAACATCAACTATGGAGTAAATTATCTAATGACAAACCATCTTTGATACCCCTTTTTCTAAGAAATTCTGCCCTCCCTCCACCTGTCAAGTCCCTGGTGATTTTCCAATGATCAATCTGTAACCTAACAACTATAACCATCAGGCCTCAGAAGGGTGATTAAGAAAGAATAACTAGACTGGCATCAACACTAATATTTGAAATGGCCACTCAATTTGTTTCCTCACCCATTCCTCTACTGTCTTCATTCCCTCTTTTTCTCTATCTCTTTTGTCCGCTTTATTCACCCCTGCATTCGAAGCAATTTGCTTGGCATATGGCATGTTACAAAACTTCAATAAATAAATTGATGGGTCCCATTTTGATTAGAGATCCTTAATGAAATCAGTGCACAATAATCCAAAGGAGACCAAAACACAATCAGAACCTTGTCTGAATGACAACCTCTACTAGCTTTCCTTCAAATCTTTGTAAAATAACACATAAGCCCCAAAAATAACTAACGATCGACAAATACCAGAATACTGGAGCAACATGAAAGTCTAGAATGGCACCTCTGCCATAGCCATTGTTAACTACAAGAAGCTTAGCACATTAGGCAGTTGGCACATGCAAGTTAACAAAAGCAAAAGAGGCCAGGGCACACAAGCGGACGCCCAATCTGGGAGGACGGACTCGCCAATCGACCATAGAGAGATGGGGCGAGCTGTTGCAGGCGAGCCTTTGCAGAGAACCAGAGCTCAAAGAAGTGACAGCTCACTTCCTAGAAAGGAAATTTCCCAGAGAGAACATAGCCAACCGGGACCCCTTAAATGTGGCAGCCAGTCGAAGAAACTCCCTGCAACCGCAAAGAACTAGCCTCCATCACCCAGCACCGCGCTCTCTCTGGGTGGACTCCCCCCAAAAGGAAGACACCGCCACTCCCTAAACCAGACATGTTATCTATAATGTCAGCCGTAACAATAGCACTAGCTCCCTTCATGAAACTGTATGAAGGAATTAGCGACTCCCTAAAGGACCATACATCGATTCAGGCCACAATGTCTGGTAAGATAACTCTTTTGGAAGCTTACATTATGGCCCTAAACAACAAGGAAAAGACTCAACCGAAGGCACAAGAACGACCTGCTCAGCTAACATTGGCAGCACAGAACCATCGGCCTAACTTGGCGGCTACAAAAGAAACTGGGAGTCAAACGTTGATCATGATCAACTCAACACAGACTTCCAAAGATAAACTACCCCCCAAGTCATGAGAAGCTCCCTTCGATGAGAATAGACGAGCCTAATAACTTGAAGACACTGGAACCAGTCTTCATTTTGAACCGCCCACAAAAGGTCCCATCTAAAGGACCAAGAGAAGCGACAAATGGCGCAAAGCCAAAACAGAAATGTGCACAAGAAGAAACTATCCCAGCGCAGCTAACTTCAGCGGATCCTCACTCACCGAAAACAATTGAAGACTTCCTAGAGAGAGACGAGTTGATGAACATAAGTGTGCACCCTAATGAACCTCAGTCCCCAGTACAAAAGGCAACAAACGATCAACAGTCACGGAAAGCACAAGCAAGGTCGACCGATAGCCCAACTTGGGCTAATGAAAGAAATGAGGCAAAAACAAACGATCCACGCGAAACAACAACAAACGAACCAAAAAGGAGGAGGCCAAGTAAAACCTCACCAGGACAGGGCACGGAACGACATAGGACTCAAAGGGGTACGACAGACCACGAACTTAGGAAAGCCTCGCACTCCTCCAAACAAAGGATAGCAAACAAGAAAAGGTCACCGAAAGACCAAGTAAGTCAGATCAACAGCCCAACCAGGAATATCCAGAAGAAAAAAGTAAACAGAAACGACTCACGGGAACCTGAGGAGCGTGAACTAAAGGAGAGTCGGTCTATAAAAAACACTTCAAGCAACCGGATGGAACGCCCTAGGCTACGGAAGGATCCAAGAGAGTTTGACCCAGGGCAATACCGGAGAGAAAACTCAAGAAGATCGACTGAAAGCTCTGATAAACCTTCTTGGCAGTACCGAGATCACAACAAAAGAAGCAAAACTCGCAGAGAGGCACTCAATGACCAGAACGCACATAATAGTTCAAACTTCACTACATTACAAAAACAGCAATTTATAACAAAGTAACAAAGTAACAAAGAAGAAAGATCTAGCCAGATGGATCCTAAAGTTGGAGCAAATTGAGGGAAATGATGACGACATCATCTTAAACCGAAACTCGGTCTTAGTCCTCTTCAGTCACATTCCGAATCTTCAATGAATAAGAACAGAGGACCTACTCATTGTGGATCCCAGCTAAAGGAAACAGAAAGCAATAGCTCATTTGTACATTAGTTCATCGTTAATACAGCTGCAGCTAAGTAATGAAATTAGAAGCTTGTTGAAAATGGGCTACGACTTGACCGAATCATCAAGAAAGGTAAATGGACCGACCTCAGGGAGCAACACAGCGCAAATACCTCAACCTTACGCTACCACTGACAACTGGCACAGTAATGAAAAAGGAGAGAAGAGACAAAGGGATCATCGCAAACAAACCAAGACAAGCAGAGCCCCAGAATTTACAACAGAACGCTGTAAAACTAAAGACACAAGATCCCGATCAAAAGGAAGGCGCAGTTGGGCTAAACCAGCTTTTAACAATAATAGGCAGGCCATGGAAAAACACGCTAATAGGGTACCCCCTACGAGCCAGCGAAAAAACACCAGAACAACATCCCAAGCTACCAGGATGAAACTCTCCACCGGGGACAACAGTGGCAAGAAATCCTCAATACAAAGTTTGTGGTCTTGGCTTCCGAAAGTCTTGACAACACAACAGAAAAAATAGCAATCCCTGATTCCCGAGCACTGCAAGCCAGCAAATATTACCCTTGAGGAAAAAATGATACAAATAAAGCTATGCTCGTGGAACACAAGGGGTCATGGTCACCTGACATCTACAAGCGACATAAACCTCGGGAACTACAACGTCCTTTGTCTTCAAGAGACCTGCCTGACTGAAGCTCTGACACTAGAGGGCTATGACATTTTTTTTATCACCAGCAAAAAATGCCCTCTGGGTCGTCTTTCATCAGGAATCTTGATCGCCATTCGCGGCTGTGGAATTTCATCAGCAAAGGTTTTAACCTGCAATCAAGCCTTACTGATGATTAAGGCAGATGGTTACATCAAGAAAAAGCCAACGACAAAGACACAAAGACAGCGATAGTTGTTTTAAACATTTATTGGAATCCAGCAACAAGTGAAACCAACCAATTTCTGGATATGGTCGAAAACGCCATTGATGAAGCGACAGCTGTACACCTAGTTCCACATGTGCTCATATGCGGTGACCTTAATTCAACCTGCAAAAGGAAAGCCGAAACTCCATCGCCAGCCAAAAAGGTTACGGCGGCAGACATAAGAGGAATAGCTTGGTCTAATCTAATGTCATCACGAGAACTTCTCAACATGGATGAGGTATTATCAAACGCAAAGAGTCTGCCGACGTGGGTGTGAAAGTCATCAACAGTAACGATCGACTATATCTTTGCAACACGCAAGCTAGCACAAATAATAACCACATTTGAGGTGACACGTTTGGCTGCCAGTGACCACAACTACTTATGTGTTTCTTGGCCAACAAAGCTCGGCACATCAATAAAATCCAGTATGCACCTGGAGTCAAACAACCAGGGATCCAGACTGAAAATGTCAGTGGAAGCAATAAGTGACCTGAAGCTTAAATACCTGGCCCAAATCCATTTTGAAAGTCCAAGACAGATTGATTATTTACTGCTCCTTTCGATATACAAAAAGAAACAGACCAAACTCAACCGAGGAGGTACTCGAAAACATGCATATGACAAAGCCTTAGTGGAAAAACGAAAGGAACTAAGGAAAATAAAAAGAGAAGCAAAATACTCAGGCCCTGTGAAGACAAACCCTCTCGTCAAAGAAGCCCTGCAGAGGTAAAAATCGTGGCTCAGAAACCATTGCATGGAGTTATACCAGAACGACGCAGAAACTATCCAAAGAGCCATAAGTGGGAACAAAAGTAGAGAATTTTGGTTCCTCTTGAATTCAATCACTCCATCAGAAGAAGTTTCGATCCTGAACAACATAGGTGAAACGACCTGGGTAAACTTCTTCAGTGCGCTGTTTCAGTGCCCAAGGACCACTCTACATTTGAAACAGCACCCAACTGTGGTCGAGTGGGCTCGCCTCGACAACATAGCCGAGATCACCCGGACAATTAAGTCCCTCAAGAACTCCAGGGCCCCCAGGCCCAACAGAATTACAAATATTGACTAAAAGGCACATCCGGAAGAATGGGCAGATCTTCTAAGCAATATATTTCAAAGATGTGCAGAGCTAAAACCGATCCCACCATCATGGAAAGCGGCCACTGTAGTTCCGATCTACAAAAAAGGAAATAAGAGCGACCCGGCAAATTGTAGGCCAATCGCCTTATTAGACTGCATCGGCAAGGTTTTCGGAACTATGCTTATACAAGGTCTGGGCAAAAGAGGTGCAGTGCGAGGACTTCTTACAAACTGGGTTCAAGAAAAATACAGGAACAGCAGCCAACATCTTGACGCTAAACATCTTAAAAAACAAGGTTCTGGAAGGGGGTCCGCGAACACTAATTGTCTTCATGGACCTCACACAAGCATTTGACCGTGTAGACAGGTCACTGCTCTGGAATAAACTAGAGAGGTGGAACTGTCCCACCTCAAAACTGGCACCAATCAAAGCCTTATACTCAGGCACTAACATGCGGGTGCAACTGAATCAACAAGGCTTATTATCATCTGAAATTATCACCCATAGAGGAGTTAAGCAGGGATGCCCGTTGGCGCCGGCTTTGTTTTTGGCCTTTTTAGGAGATATCAAAGACACAGACACAGAGGTACGTTGTTTTCCTCCCAAGATGGGCAGAACTCCCATAAACAGACTCTTATATGCTGAAGACTTGATCCTCCTCGACTATACATCAATAGGTTTGCAACACCAGCTCAGCAGCTTTCAGAACTACATCTCAGCAAACAACTTGGAGATCAACAAAGACAAAACTAAATTTTTGATTTTGTCTAAAGGCACGAAAAGAAAGGAAAATATCACATTGAGCCTTGATGGGAAAGCAATTGAAAAAGTATGTGAGTTTAAATACCTTGGTGTCACACTCGATAACACCAAAAACAAGCAAGCCATGCAAAGGTTTCTGATTGAAAAAACTGGAAAACTAGCTGCCCAAGCACGAGCTATTGACAATACATTTGGCCGTTTTTCATTGATCCCTGTGTTAAACTTCTATAAGATGAAAGTAGTGCCAACATTGACCTACGGGGCTGAGGCGATGCCAAACATCCCCAAGACGCTGTGGCCTAGATTGGAGGCCAAATTTTGGAGAAAGGTGTTGGGCCTGCCAAATAGCACTGCGATAGCTTGCATCAGGAAAGAACTAAGCCTCCTATCAATTGTGGCCACTGTTAAATGCAACACCCTGATGCAGTTCCGAAAATGTCCTCTTTCAGAAGAACCCTCAACCTACAACCTTATTTTACAAGAGATTTTGGGTGCAAGATGTAAGATGCTGAACCAGTGGACAAAACAAAACCTGGAGACTTTACAAGAGGTGGGGATGGACGAACAAAACCCTGAAAACTAATCTGGTGAAAGTTCTGAATAAGATCAAAGAGCTTGACTGGATCGTGACAGGAGAACTAGCTGCTGCAAACAAGTTAACGCTTCACCTACCGCAAAACCTGTGGAAACTGAATGAAACTCAACCTTTTTTAAAACAGTTTCCATAAAAACAGGCAAGGAATCTTCTATTGAGAGCAAGGTTCAACTTATTACATGCAAATGAAATTTTGACCATTCGAGTGCATGTGGCCTTCATAGGATATAGATTCTGTGACTCTCCAGAACTGGTGGAGTTGATCCGTCATCTCCTCCTTTCTTGATAAGGCACCTCAACGATGAGTGCTCAAACACCTATTCTCAGATTTTGTTTTGAGCGACAAAGACCTATGTTGGTCTCGCATGATGATGGGAGACAAAACCTCGTGGTTGGTGGCCACCTACAAACTCTTGCAACACATAGAAAAGTCTCTCCTCCTAATAAACCAGCCGACAGATGCCCAGGGAGCACAGACAATGCACTTTAGTGCCTGAACTTGTTTGAATTTCTTTAGAACTTCTTCTGAACTCTTCTCACTTTTCGTAAGACTTTTTTTTTTCTGAAGACATGGAAAGACCTTAGAGACTGAATAATGGATTTGAACTTCTTTTGTAAAAATCACATTTGATTAATATGCAAAATAAATTTTAAAAAAAGCAAAAGAAACTAACATGGTCCTGGGGCACAAACAAACAAAAACGTTGAGGCCCCATTAATTACTGTTAATCAATTTGGACAACACCCACTTTAATGCAATGCTGGAGGCATCAGAAACCAAATGCTACCATACAAAAAAGCTAATCACAAAAAAAAACCAAAACATATTCTACTGCTCTACGAGCTGACCAGATGCATAGGGCTACCTTCCCATAACACGCTGGTGTGCATCACCACAAATATACAGGTTATGGGGATATATTTCTACATCATCAACAGTCCTTCTAGAATTCTTTACCACATTGTCTTCATCTCAAGCTGGAGCGCATGACACTCAGATGAACATTGAACATTCATCTGCTCCACATCACTTACGGACTTCAGACGCAAATGGCGTCTGGTGAATTTGTTACATTGGGGAAGCATATATTTTTCCCACAAATGTGTGAGATGTACTGAGCATAACAAAAGAGCTGAAACCAACTCCCATATCCCTCCCAAAATGCCCCCCTTCCCCGAGTGTGAGCTCTATATTAGACCACCACAAAGGCCCAGTCCGATGCCAACCTCACCCGCACCTTCTGCATACACTACTGTACCCCTTCCCCATTGGGCTATCAGGAATGAGGCGTTCCTGAATCCAAGAGACCCCATCACGACCATCCATGCCCCTTACAAACGCCCCAGGCCTCCCTGAAGGATCCGCCAAACAACCCCTATGGCCCGCAAAACATTAACATGAATCCACTCCCATGTTAGACCTCCCAGTAGTAGAGGGAAAGGACCAAGTTAGGCCAGGAAACATGGCAAAACATGCTATTCGCACCTGGGGGTGGACCTTAACCATGGACAGTAAAGTGGATCTTACTCTCCATGGATACTCTGTGCTCCTGACTCTGTAGATAACCCCCTATTAGAAATCCCAGTCCCTTTTCTGGCCATCAGGGGCTAGGTCAGACAGCCAAACTCCTGCTCCCCCTGGCTGCTCGAGAGGAGTGCTCCAACACATGATGGGCCAGCCCCTCCCACCACTCCCTAGGAGATCACGGCAGCCTCTTCATTCCCCTCCCCAGCCCTTCCTGCTTATGCACGTCCAGCCGGGCCACCACCTACCTCACCATGCTCCTCCCTGAGTGTTCCACTTTGCGCCCGCAGTCCTGTATGCCGCCTGGCTGCTCTTCGACATGCCACCCAGAACCCTGCTTGTCTCCACTTCCCTCCCTCCCGCCCACCTGGCCTGGAGCTAGGCTCTCCAGATTCCTGTATGGTCAAAGGTTTTATCACAATTGGGGTTGTTCTTTGGGCAGATGTTAGGGGGGGGGGCCAAAGGGTTGCTGGAGGGTTGGTCTTGGGGAAGGGGTACAATTATGACACATAATGGGAGCATTGTCCATTGAGTAGTGGGTTGGGTGTATTGGGGATGTGTGCTGTCTGCCTAGGAAATGCTCCACTTTAAATTGAAGTTTGTGTAGTCGGCGAATGTCAGAGGGGATGGCAACCTGCCTTGGGAGTAGTAGAGGTAAACCGAAGGTGGATTTGGACATCGGGCTGGTACAAGGATTGCTGCCACCCTAGATGAAAGGTAATTTTGCCGCCCCCACTACTAACCCATGTGTCCTGCCTATGCAATCCCCTCATTCCAAATGTGTCCTAACCACTTTGCATGCATGTCTTGCCCACCACGTTCCCAAACTGAGGTTTCTCCAGCATGTTTCACACCTTTTCATAACGAGGAAAAGTGAAATCCCTCTCTCTTAAACACAAAATAGATAATATACAGGATGGAGTACAAACTATGACCTGTTCAGGCAGGATTAACAATACAAATGCACGTCAATGTTTGGGGCTGTTGTGAGCCACTTTAATAACACACAGTAGGCATCAATTTAAAGGTTGTTGGAAGAAGGCTATCGCTTTCTTCCCCTAACCACACTCACTGGCTCTCTTCGAGCATCCCCAATTTGGAGGTGAAACTACTACTAGCTTTGCTTGCCATATCTCTGCCTCTGCCCTGCCTCCAACTCCATCCCTTAAGCCTCCACTAAAGAGAGTGACAGAAACCACTGCTCAAGTAACTGAAAGCAGCCAATTCACATCCTCTTTCCAGGCATCAGGGATGGCAGAGATGTACCCTTTGCTCCACTGCTTTCAAAGGCACTTATAGGGAATTCCTTTGGTGTCACAGAGACGGAGAGAACAAGAGTGATCCGGCCTCCGCCATCCCAAAGCAGGTGGTACACTACCAAAAACACCTGATGAAAGTTCTTTGACAAGGCTGGTTCCCACCAATGGACTACCATTACGGCCATATGCGAAAATGGGGCAGTGGCCTGCCTACCTAACAGTGGCCTGCCTCATGGAGACCTGCCTACCAGCCGGTCCTCCATGAGATGGAAAAGTGGTGAAGCTCTACTTCCACCAAGTCTTTAAAATATAGGCTTATGTGTGCTGTGGAGCCAGGAGCCTTAAGCTATTGTACTGGGCCAAAGTAATGCTTCTCTATGGATCCAGTCCTTTCTCTCTAACAGAACAATGAGTGTATTCACCCCAACTGCATCCGCTGAACCTTCCCCAGTATCTTGTGGAGTACCGCAGGGCTCTTGTGTTTCCCCTACAGTGTATAACATATTCACTAAGCCTCTTTTTGACCACTTGGATGACTTGGGTATCACCTACACAAATTATGCGGACGACACCCAAATCCTCATCCCCATCACAGGTTCCTACGACACTGAATCCAAACTATTTAATGAAATAGACCAAACCATACAAGTGTGGATGGCTAGCCACAGCCTTTGCCTTAACGACGATAAAACTAAGTTACTCTTTATCGGATCGCAGAACAAACGAAACAAACTAGACGACCAATTAAAATCCTTTAACATCAACAGTATCACTATTAAAGTATCAAAAGAAGTGAAAACTGTAGGTATCTACCTTGACTCAGCTCTTACTCTTATCTTACTAGACAAGTTAATGCAACATTATCAGCAGCAGCTGACATTGCAAAACTAATCAATGCCTGTAGTCAGAAAGACGAAATGTCCACTGGCTCCCAATCCAGGATAAAATTGCCTTCAAAACACTTTCTCTGACACACAAGTGCTTCTCAAATACAGCCCCAAAATATCTAGTTAACAAATTTACAAAAAACCAAACAAACAAACCTACCTGGTCTACACATGCACACCTGCTATAGACCCCTAGATTTAAACTACAAAAAACAGGGGGTAACAGCTTCCCGATACTAGCTGCTAAACTTTGGAATTCTATGCCCCCAGTTCTAAGAGCAGAACTGTCCTTTTGAACCTTCAGAACAAATGTGAAAACCTGGCTCTTTGCACAAGAGCAGTAATGTTGTCCTTTCTTTTCAATTGTACCTGTACTATCATGAAATGTTTCCTGTGTACTACTAATGTAATGTAATCTCCCTCATGTTTGTAACAACACTGTAATCCCTTAAGGAATGCACCCAGATACCTTCGGGTTAGGTGCGCTCTACAAATGAATAAATAAAAGTTCTTTAAAATGTCCCTTTTCCCACAAACTGCACAGAAAGGGTATTCCTAGCACTACTCGGTTTGCTGTCTAAAATCATTGTTTCATGAATGTGTGTTATGTCGCTTCCTTAACTCACTAAAAAGGTACAGCACTGGCACAACCAGTGCAAACTGTATTCACATACAGAAAAGACAACATACACAGCAGATGTTTAAACGTCCATGACATACAGGAAAGGTACACTATGTGTATCGGAGTAAGTGGTCCTCAAACAAGGAACAGAATTGAAAACTTCCATTACACACTGGACACATGCATCCTAGTCAGCAACACTGCAAACTCCTGTCACACACCAAACAGGTACAGAATGAGAATGAGAAGCAGCAGGTCCAAATTCCCTCAAAGGAACCCATGAGTCACAGTCTAGGCAGAAGTGCTGCAAGGTTTTCAAACGTTGAAGCTTTCCTCACAAATAAAGCACATAAAGTTATTATATATGGAGAGGACCAGCACATGCTTCCCTCACAAAGAGAAAAATAGGCACATTTACAGGCACAGCTTAGGCAGGTCCAGCACAGGCTTTTCTCAGGGAGGTACAACACAGGCCAGGCTATTGCAATCTTTCCTCAAAACCTATCATATACTGCCTGGGCAGGGCCAGTGGACACTTTCCACAAACAGGGAAGCTTATAGTGACACGCACATGCTATACCTAACAATCAATTATTCATACAGTATGGACAGGGCTAGGTCAACATTGCATCTCAAACATATACAGCATTTATACAAAAGCCTATGTCGCTCACAAACAGTTCAACATGGACAAGTATAATTTGCCTCACAACGAAAAAGTGAATGTAAGCATCCTTCACAAACAAGTACAGCTATAGAGTGGGAAGGCCAGTGCATGTTTACATCACAAGCAGATACAAGTTCAACATGGACAAGTCTATTGCATGTTTCCTCTAACAAATGGGCACATGGACACCACATGTAGGGCCTGGCAAGCTACCCTCACAAAGCGATACAACATGGACAGGGTCAATGCAGGTCCTGTGCAAACAGGTACTGGAACAGCATGACAGGGCCAGTGCAAGTTTCCTTCGCAAATATGCACAAGCATAGCATTGGCAGAGCAACTGTTTGCAAGGGTCTGTGCACACTTCACTTAAATTGGTACATTTATGGCAGAAACAGGATAGGTGCAAGCTTCCCTCACATACTGGTATAGGAACAGCATGTGCAATGTCAGTGCACATTTTCCTCCTAAACTAGTACAGATGCAGCATGGCCAGAGCCAGGGGAAGCTCTCTCAACAGACTAATTGCACAGCATAGGCTGTGACAGTGCAGGTTTTACTTGCAAAGAACATGTACAGCATTAGCTGTAGAGCCATGCAGCGTGCTATCTCCCATGCATGCAGAGAGCTCTCCTTTCATATGACCCTCTAGCCCTCTCAGCAGCCTTTACCAGTTACCCTGTACTGGTTAGGGTGCAGGGTAGATACAGGGGGTGCACTGTGCAAACCACCTGCTTGTTTGCACTCGTCACTAGCTCATTACCAGACTTATTTGTGTGGGAGTGGAAGGGCTAGGTGCAGAAGATGGGGTGGTAAGCACAGCTGTTACAAGTCTTTACAACAAAAACACAAACAAACACAGCACTGCTGCAGAAACTATCCACTCCCAAGTCTGTCTTGTATGCCCACTAGCCAATCTCATGCTGTTCAAGGGCAGGGCAATTCATCTTGACTGGAGCATATGTTGCCCTGTGGAGGGCAAGTGCAATGCAGGAAAAGTGCCATCAACGTCCTATATTTTCACTGGCAGCCCCAGTGGCTTATTAGTTGCTCCAGCCCTGCTTTTAATTGACATATATTTGGAAGGTGAGATCATTTTCCAACATCAAATTGCTAGTATGACCTTCACAAATGTGCAATTAGTTCAATACTTTTCATCGTGAGTTTAATGTTTGACCAGCATTTTAGTATCAGAAGATCCACATATCATTTTGACAGGTTGAGCGCTGTCCATTTACCATAAACATGCACATATTCCCAGCCAGCATGCTTATCTTGGATTTATAAAAGCAGAATATGGGGGTGGGAGTGCACTGCCGTGTAATTGGAAGTTCAACAGGAAGTAAATTTGTTCGAAATCCAGATTAGGATTAAGTAAAGGTATTTTAATGTTGTTTCAGGTGCAGGCGGGCTATTGTCACAAGACCACTTGGGACACAACATAAGACTAAAACCAGAACTGTGTATTACTAAGCAGTAAGCCCAAATGCACTCCTCTAGAACCTAAGTTCTATAACTCATTTTCCATGTTAGTGATATGGGTTTAATGAATCATATCAAACTCAATATTGATGTATATTACCTCATAAACATCAATCAATCAATTAAATAGTACTTCTTCCATTCATGTAAAGGATTATTATACATAAAGCTTTAGAACAGGTGTACCAGAAATATCGAAAAAAGCATTAGTAACAATTTTAAGTGATAAGGTTTGTTTTAATTAACCCATCATCTCTTTTTCTTTTCAAAATAAAATAAAATGTTCAAACAAGGATGCATCAACAAACAAAAAGTTATACACATTTGTGCCACGTAACATGAACCTTCATTTAGACATGAAATCATTACTGTGCGTCGTGGCAAAACGACCAAAACAAACAAATTCCAGTGTAACAGTTAGACACAACTTTTCATCTGTGTGACAATCCCCATCAGGGAAAAGTGTGTAGGGGCTCTTATACATAAAGACAGCTCCCTCCAGGGAAGCCCTTTTGTGGATGTTGCAAAAATAACCAACGCGTTTCGGATCCTATAGATCCATCTTCAGGGTGGGGCTTCACTGTTCTTGCGTTCATATGGGGCAAAAGTAATTTATAATTCTTTCTGGATCTTCCTCTGTGGGGAATTTAGAAATAACAAGTGTTTTAATCTATTTGTCTAAAATAGTTGATTACCAAGGATAAACTATAAGTTTAAATGTCACTGACCTCTCCCGGAAGATAGCTGTGGTCCGGGATCAGGACCTAGTCAAAGGAAAGTACAACGGTAACTAGAAGCTAATCATCTCATTTGTGTATTTGAATTCCCCAAGATAGAAGGGTACTAAGTTAACATGTTCCAATTACTCACAAAGTCTTCAGAATGTAACTTCCAGGAGACTGAGGCGGCAGAAGGTGACTCCAGAAACCCTAAAAAGTCAAATTTAGTGTCAATTAGAACTTAACTGAGAGTGCAACTCGGTAAAGCAGTATTCAGGCTAGAGGCAGATCTCAAGCCAGGATATAATCCCTAAGTGGGCCGATGCTAAATCGAAATAGTTTAGGGATGTGCGTCCAGTGTACATCAATGTGTCCGCATACCACGAGCGACTTCACGCGAAGAACGCTCACGGAGACTGAAGGAAAAGTTGATAGAGGCTCACCTGAAAAACGGGTCTAGGCGCTCCGTGCCGGTTGCTGCAGTGTCCGCCAGCCGAATGTCGGTAGCGAATGTCTACTCGACTGCCGGTAGCGTTCACTGTAGTCACGGCAACCTCACGCATGCGCATGAGGTCTGTTCGATGTTCGCAGACATTTATTTTCAGTACCAAAAACCTATTTATCCCTATATCTATGAGGGGTTTCCGTGCCCCAAAACTAATACTAAAGGGTCCGTCAGAATGTCCGTCAAAATAAACTCCACTAGCCTGTGTCACAACCTACTTCTATCCCACACACTATAATTAAAGGATAAACAGAAAGTGTGTTCTTCAGGAGAATACCTCCCTTCTCCTGTTGCCTGGACAGCATCCAAAAGAATGTTCTCTTGCAATACAAATGCCAGGGGGAATGCCTCCCTTCCACTGACCTGCAGGTTTCACACAGCCCTTATACATGGTTCACCTCCTGGAGAATGACTCCCTTCTTCTTGTGTACCTCTTCACAGTTTTCAGTAAAGCTAGGGGGATGGCATCCTTCCCCTGGTGTCTCCTGCACAAATCCCAGTTCGGGACCAGGAGAATCCCTCACTTCTCCTGGTATTGCTTCATACAGTTCACAACAAGGCCAGGGAGAATGACTCCTTTCCCCTGGTGTCTTTAACACATCTCCTTGCTTGCTCAGTTTATTCTCAGCATTTGCTCTCGGGTCCCAGACCTTCCTCTGGTGGTCAGTGGTTCTCTCTTTCCTACTCTGACGAGGAAGATTTCCTCCAATACTCTCAGGGCCTGATTACAAGTGAGGCCGAATTGGTTAACGGGACCCGCTATTGGAGGCGGACCCGTTAAACCCGTTCCGCCTCATTACAAGCTCCCCTCGTGGGACCCGATAAGTAACGCCTGGTCAAACCAGGCTTGCTTACCGGGTCCCGCGAGGGGAAGAGGGAGCAAACAACGGGCCGCTCGTAATCAGCCCGTTGTTTGCTCCCTCCCCCATTCCCATTCAGCCCTATGGGGGCTGAAATGGGAATGGGGAAGGTCCGGGCCCGGTTTCCTGGAGGGAGGAATTACTGGGCCCTCCGCACTCGGAATGGCCCGGTAATCCCCCCTTCTGGGAATCCGGACCAGGACCCGATTTTGGCGGCAGCCATGTCGCCAATAGCGGTATGGCTAACGCCAAAATCGTAATGAGGCCCTCAGTGTCTGAATTCAGGTCCCAGACCCTCCTCTGGTGGTCAGTGGTTCTTTCTTTCCCACTGTGTTGAGGAATATTTCCTCTAATACTCTCAGTATCTGGTTTGGGGTCCCAGACCTTTCTCTGGTGCTCAGTGGTTCTCTCTTTCCTACTGTGACGAGGAAGATTTCCTCTAATACTCTCAGTGTCTGCACTCAGGTCTCAGACCCTCCTCTGGTGGTCAGTGTTTCTTTCGTTCTGTGATGAGGAAGATTTCCTCTAATACTTTCAGTATCTACCTTTGGGTCCAAAACCCTTCTCTGGTGGTCAATAGTTCTCTCTTTCCCACTGTGATGAGGATGTTTTCCTCTAATACTCTCAGTGTCTGCTTTTGGGTCCCAGGCCCGTCTGGTGGTCAGCGGTTCCCTTTTCCCCACTGTGATGAGGAAGGTTTCCTCTGATGCTCTCAGTATCTGCTTTCGGGTCCATACCCTTCTCTGGTGTTCAGTGGTTCTCTTTTCCCCACTGTGATGAGAAAGATTTCCTCTAATACTTTCAGTGTTTGCTTTTGCGTCCCATACCCTTCTCTGGTTCTATTCAGTAGCGGGCTCCGGACTACAGATGTGAGAGGGAACTTCATGAACCTGCCTCCCTTCTATCACTGTGTACACTCCCGGACTCCCATACCTCCCATTACCTTGTGTGGGATTGTGGTATGTCACTGTGACTGTGAGTCTTCTCTCCGGGCTCTTCTGGTTCACGGGTGTTGCTCATTGGCTGTGCAGTACTTCTCTCATCTGTTCCACGGCTCCCCTCTCTGACTTGGTCTTCTGCCGCATTCACTCCTGCAGAACCCATGGAGAACTCCCACGGCACTTCACCTGTGTGTCCTCTTCCCCCTGGTCCTTTGACAGCGCTTTGACCACTGGCGCTGATTCGCATCCAGACCTGCTGCTAGACCTGGAGGGGTTTGATATGGGTGCGCTTGACACCGCTGGGCTTCTCTCATTTGTTAGGCCTTTGTTCCTTTTTATACATTGTATCGAGTTCCTCCCATGTGGATTGTAAAAGTCCTTTATCTCTGTTAACAACAATCTCCTTATGACTCCTGAGGGCCACCTCGTACCAGTAAAAGCACAATCAATGACCTTCATGTCTCCTGTGTTCTTCTTCATCCTAGTGGTTTTGGCTTTATGTTTATCTCCGGTATGGCAAGAGTATATGGGCTGACATTTTTCAAAAAAGGTAGCAGGCACCCTCTTCAGAAAAAACATGGCATGATAACCTGTTCTGTGGGTTTTTCCCACTTTGAGAGTTCGCAGCCATCTTTTTTTGCTCACTGTACCTTTCACAGATGGGAAAAACCATTTGCATATCAGTCTTTGTCCCGCCCACATGGGCAGTCCAGCACCGAAATGCTATGGCAATTCCCTTCTGAACAAGAGTACCAACAGCACCCCCAAACACCTGTTTCAGCCTTGTTGGGCCTCATCAGCGAGTTGGAGCTGTGCTTCTCTGAGCACAGTGAGCAGGGTGTCCACGTCTGGGTTCCCCCAGGTAACTCAGGGTGACCAACCCCAAGTTCCTTGCAAACATTTTTAAAAAATGGTAGCAAGTGCCCCTCTCCAGAAAGAACATGGCATGATAACCTGTTCTGTAGTTTTTGCCCACTTTGAGAGTTCGCAGCCATCACTTTTTGCTCATTGTACCTTTCACAGATGGGAAATACCATTTGCATATCAGTCTTTGTCCTGCCCACATGGGCAGCCCAACACCGAAATGCTATGGCAATTCCCTTCTGAACAAGAGTACCAACAGCAACCCCATACATGTGTTCCAGACTTTTTGGGCCTCATTAATGAGGTGGAGCTGTGCCTCAATGAGCACAGTGAGCAGGGAGTCCACGTCTGGGTTCCCCCAGGTAACTCAGGGTGACCATGACCAACCCCAAGTTCCTTGCAAACATTTTTCAAAAAATGGTAGCAAGTGCCCCTCTCCAGAAAGAACATGGCATGATAACCTGTTCTGTGTTTTTTTCCCACTTTGAGAGTTCGCAGCCATCACTTTTTGCTCATTGTACCTTTCACAGGTGGGAAAAACTCATTTGCATATCAGTCTTTGTCCCGCCCACATTGGCAGTCCAGCACCGAAATTCTATGGCAATTCCCTTCTGAACAAGAGTAACAACAGCAACCCCATACACGTGGTTCAGCCTTTTTGGGCCTCATCAGTGAGTATATGGGTTGACTTTCAATAAAGTGGTTCTGAACAGTGGGAATGGCTAGGGGATGTTGGGGAGTAACAACATTCAATGGGCTGTACCCCACGTGATCGTTCTTGTCCCCAGAGGGAGAGTCCCTCCCCATGAGGTCTACCACATTAAACCACCCCAAGTGGGACTATTGGGTAGCGGCCGCACCTCCTTAGCCTCATGGGAAAGGGCTCCCCCTTGGGGACAAGTGACAACACCTTGTGAATCGTCACACACTTAATGTTGAGGGAATTAGTGCACTGTGCACACAAAGATAATGGGGAGGACCCTGCCATGCAGAGGACTTTTTAGAGATGAACAGTGTGCCACACTTAGTAAATTATGATGTTTATTGGTCAAATATTGTTATGGACCTAAACCAACACCTGCTGAAACATGGGATGAAGAATGCTGGGGAAAATTAGGGTTACTTTTGATTCAAGATTGTGTTGAATCGACAAGATAATGCAGAGGACAGTTGAAAAATGTAAGGAGAGGGAACAATATTGGGGTATTTTTAACTGGGAAAAGGGACAATATAAATATAATTAGACATACACATACACCTATGTAGGAATGCTCATTTGAGTGAGTATTAGCCCCAAAAAATAATGAGGTTGTCCCAGAGCTTAAATCTTTCAATGGCAGTCCCATGATAAAGTTCAGTGCTTGAAGGTTTTAAATACCCTAAATGTGACTCTGTGTTTCAATCAAAAGTATAAATGGCCCTTTTTATTGTGGAAGCAGCCTTATCTCTCCCAAATACACTGATTGAAACAATCTTATTAGAATCAGCATATAACCCCTGGCATCCTGGGCATACTGTGCAGATCAGTTACTGAGAAATCAAGCATTAAGCTTCTCCAACTATGTAATTGTGAATCATTTGATCTTAATGTGATAGGCATGGATACACATATAAAAAGATGTTGGTACAGTAGAAAAGCAGTATTAATGCAATATATAAGGTTAATGCATCAGCAAAGACAGGGGAGCTAGACCGGATCAATTTGGTAGAAGTAACCACCTCTCATGTAAGAGAGGACATTAACTATACTATACAGAGCAATTTCAAGGTAGAATGACATTGTGGGATTAAGCAAGCAGCCAGAGGGCCTATAACAATTGTAGCACATACATATATGCTGGATTTTATAAAGCGCAAGCCTAGCATTGAAGCAACATAGGACTGAACATCAAAGCGATAGGCTAGTAATTGTGTAAAATTAGGAGAGTTAATTAAGGGTACACTCAGAAGAACATGGGGAGAGGGGAGAGGAGTTATCTTATCCAAAACACTGTAAATGTGCACTGAGTCCCTCACATATGATTTGAGTGTATATACTCCAGATCTAATTAGTGTTTCATTATATTAAGACATATGTTCTGTTATCCAACATATGCCACTTACAATTGGTCATACTTCTAGTAAGCATCCATATTCTTTGTGTTCCTTAGGTAGAAAGTACATTTATGGTATCTTATAGTGTTCAATGATAAAAAAATACATCCTGTCATCGTCTGTTAGTATTCATTGTCTATGCCATTTAGTTATCAGTTATTTCACATTTTGGATTATTGCTCTAGTGTGTTTATCATTTAGCCTGAGATAATATCCTGGTGTTTGGAAATGCAGATTAGCTGGTTTGTAGAGGATAACTATAGTTCCTCCCTTGTCTGACTCTTTGATTTTTATATCTTCATTTGTGGATAATTATTCTAAAACAAATGTTTCAATCTTTGTCAAGTTGCCTTTGATCTGATGGTTTTTCTAAATGTATGTCAATAATTGTATGTGTATCTGTCACTATTGCTTTATGAAAAGTATCAATATGGTTCTTCTATACCAAGTGTGGTACTAATTTGGATGTTTACCTTAAGTTCTGTTGTTAGACGTGTTTCCGATATTATCTTAAGATCCTGCACTATTTGGTAGTTAGAAATGTCCATTCCTTCTTCTAGTGAAATCAGGAATTGTGTGATATTAATGTCTTGGATGTTTAGTTCACTGATAGATGTCTCTATTTAGTTTCAGAGCAATGTACTTTATTATAAAAATATGTTTTCAATGTAAATACACAGATGGAGCAGATCAGCACCTTTGTTGAGAACTGCAATTTCTGTCTTACCTATCACTCTGCTGGAAAGATTCAAAGCTAAATTGTCCATCTTTCCTTCTTCAGAAGGTTCTGCTGTTACCTGTAACCTGATTGTGTTCTTATCCTGGCTGGCTCTTCTGTTTCTTATGTCTTGTGCACCTGCATGATCGGAATGTACCCTGCATAGTAAAATCGTTTGGCTTGTCTTCCTTATGTCTTCCCCTCCGATGCATGATGCACTTTGAAACACTTGTGTATAAGCACGTGATAAATAAACAATTAATCCATCAATTCTCTGGCTGTGTCACCTTCATGTTCTGACTCTGGGGTTTGTATTGTGATATATTTTTGGATAGGTTCTTGGAACCGTACTTGCTCGGCTGAAGACTATATGTTCCCATTTCTGTATTGCCTTATTTTATCCAAAAAAATCTTTTTTTAATTAAAGTGTCAGCATATTTCGGTGTAGTGGCCGGTTGTAAGGGTTCATCTAGTTTGTCTTATTCAGTGTCTATATCTGAATTAGTTGGAGATGTTGCTGGAGTACTATCTATCGAACCTAGTTTTTATTGTTTTCATGACATTTTGGTTGATATGTACAGACACTAACCTCCCCAATGTATTCCAGATCCGGCAAAAAATGTCTTGATTTTCTGAGTTTTACTTCACCCTGATGTTGTTAAGAATTTCATGCATTTCAGAATCCCCTGTATTGTTAAAGTCCAGAACATTTCAAATCCTCAGATCTTTAGGAATTCTGCTTTGCTTCCCAATATTTATTAATTTCTCTTTTTGAAAGTCGTTCTGAATAATATATGTCCTCCGAAATTCATTTCCCATACTTCCTGCGGACAGAGATAAAGCTTTAAAGCGCTTCATCCCTATTTAATGAGTATGTTACCATGTTTCTTTTGTTTATCTAGTTTCTATTCCTGGCAGCAGGATATTACTCTGATCGAATTGTTTAAAAGAGGGGTATAATCTATATGCAAACCTTTAATATAATTAAATGTTTTGGTCAACAAGCACTTTGTGCTGACACTTCTGTTAGCTAGCTCTTCACATTAAGATAATCCTCCATGAAACAGGTTTTAAAGTTTTATATGCACCATCTGGGTAAAGCATGCCATACTTCATGGGTTCATTCGAGAACATTCTGAACACACAACCATGCACTGACTTGATCTGGTTCCTTCCGGCAATGTACTGGA
This sequence comes from Ambystoma mexicanum, assembly GCF_040938575.1. Taxonomy (NCBI): domain Eukaryota; kingdom Metazoa; phylum Chordata; class Amphibia; order Caudata; family Ambystomatidae; genus Ambystoma; species Ambystoma mexicanum. The sequence goes on from NC_090932.1 coordinate 1,460,292,048, forward strand.
ACAAGCCATTCAACAACAATGCTTGAGCCTCTGATCAGGGCTTAATGGTCTCTTTTCTGATCAGTGCTACATCTGGTCCACGTACATGACTAATCACACACTTACTTCCACAATCATATCCCCTTCTCACACATTCCCATTGTCTTGCATCATCTTTCTGAAAGTCGACAGCCACCTGCTCCCATGGTCGGTCTGGTATGTGGGTTGTCTGCAGTGGTGTGGGGGCTTCCACCTGTGTGGTGCACTGGCATGGAAGACAGCTCTTCAACCAGTTGTCCACCAGTGAGTCCATGAATGGGAACCAGACGTTGCACCGTAACTGTTGCTTTGTGTTATCGGCTCCCCGATGTCCCTCATGTGCTGTTTTGATAACTTCAGTTCTGAGTGTGGCGGGAATGACAAGCTTCCACCCTCTCAGTAGTATTGATTGATCCTTGACCGCTAGTTTGTTGTGTAATTTTGCTAGTCTAGCTTTCTTCTTGGCTCTTGATGGATGACGTTAGTCCCTCCACTTCGTTCGTGAGGGCGATGGCCAGGGCCATAGACAGGTCTGCTGCCGAAGCATTTGCAGTGGCCTCCAATGACAGTTCGGGTGGCAAAGCATTGGCCGCGATGTAGTTGATGTATTCTGTGTCGCCTTTCCTGGTCATTGGAGCACCTGTCGGGTGGCGTGAAATGTAGTCTGCAGGGTTAGGCTCACCCTCCGGTCTGTGAATGATTGTGTAGTCATATTCCTGTAGGCGAATGCCCCATCTCTAAATCCTGGGTGGCATCTTTGTGCAACGGTTCCCAAATAGGGAGAGCAAAGACTGATGGTCAGTTGCCAGGGTGAACTTTTTGCCGATGATGAAAGTGTGAAAGTGCTCACACGCCCAGGCTTTATTTTTCGGCCTGGGAGTAGGTTGATTCCGTGTGCGAAAGGGCCCTGCTCGTGTGGACATATTATGTGTTTGGGGTGTGTATCTTCCTCACTGGTTTGGGCAAGGAGGGCGCCCAGTCCCATCTGTGTTGGCATCCACGATGATTTCTTTGTGCCACGAGGAGTCAAAATATGCAAGTGGTTGAGATTCTGCAAGCGTTTTTTGATGTTCTCAAATGCAGCTTGGCACTCTTGAGACCAGTGGAAGTCAGTGTCCTTTTGTAGTAGCCTCCTCAGGGGCTCTGTGTTTGTTGCATAGTGCCGGATGAATCTTACACAGTAACCGGCCATGCCGAGGAAAGATCTCACATCTGCCACCTGCATTGGAGCTTGAATGTCAGTGATAGTGTTAACTTACTCGGGGTCTGGAGTCATCCCTTTGTCTGAAAAGATGTGCCCAGAAAATCAGAGTTTCTTCTTGCTGAACCTGCATTTCTCCAGATTCAGTGTCAATCCCACATTTTGTAGGGTGCCACAGATCTCTAGTAGGGCTGTGTCGTGCTCTCCCTGTGATGTGCCGAAAACCAAAATGTTGTCGCTGTAATTTCACGCCAATTTGACAGGGCGAATGACTTGCCTGATGGCCTCCTGGACGGTTTCTGCTGCAGAGGAGATGCCAAAGTTCAGTCTGTTTGTTTGTTTTATGCGTATTTATATAGCGCACAACAGCCCGTGGGTGTGATGCTGGAAATGCATCCGAGGGACAGGGCCTCCGTATCCTTGTCCTTTATTGCTTTTTATCGTATTATGTCGCGTTTTCCGCGCAGGAGTTCATGTGGGACTCCTGGCGGTGCAACTCTCTCTCTTGGTTTGGTGAACAGACCCATGGGATACACTTAAGGCACCCATGGGTAGGGGTACAACCAACCCTGTGCCCCTAATGTATGTTTCTGGGCACTTGTGGGTGGCCCACAGAGCAGGGTACGGGCTGGTGGCAGCTCCGTGCTGAGTTGACTGGTGCCCTGAGCGTCCTCTATTTTGGGATGCCCAAGCCCTGTCATTGGAATCTGTAGATTCCTGATGGAGACAAAATGGCCCCCATGGCCTCTTGCCTTCCATTGCCTGTTATCTTGATCTTCCCGAAGTCCCGGGAAGTCCTGACTCTGTCCCTTCCCACTGACTGGCTGTTGGGTGGAAGTTCCATATATGGTAGTGTGGGGAAGTGCTGACCAGACTGGCTGGAGCCTTCCCAACGACCGTATGTTGTTGGTATGCCTGTGGGTGGGACCTGGGTGAATGGAGTGTGTGACGAATACGCATTCTATGTTGTGGGTGTCTAGTATCTGGTGGTTGACACAATGACTGAGACAGCCCTGCCCGAAACCGGTATGAATGCAGTATGAAGTGTTGAATGGCTCGGTACTTGTCCCAATACACATAACTTGTACACATAACTTGTTGTGAGTGTCTGGAGATAATTGAATGGCCTGAATGCACTGTGTGCCTGATTGGTGATTGGATGCTTCAGTGTGACCCAGCGCAATGAATGGGAGATCAACAGTATATCTGGGGTCCTCTCACTGCTAGGAATTGTGTTCAGAAGTGTTCAGAGGTGAAGTCCAAACTACGAAGAGTAACTGGTGTGAAACTGACACTTGACCTTGAAGCCCTGCTGGAAGAGAAGAATTGCTGTCGCTCTCCTTCGCAATCTGAAAGCTGCTGTGTCTCCAAGGACTGACCCAGAGAGGACCTGGTAAGGCGCCCTCTTCCCGAGCTACGAGGGACCATCGTGCACCAGCTGACCTTTGCCAAAGCTCCCTGGTAGACAGACCTCTGACAGGCTGCCGACCCGATACGGGGACTGCTGCGGAACTCCAAAGAGACGCACCCGGACTGTTGTCCGCCACTGTCGAAGATCGCCGTCGCTGACTGGAGCCGCCATGCTCCCGTTTTGCCTAAGAACTTCATTGATCCTAGGACGCTCTTGTCCGCATCGTCGCCGCTGTATCCTGCTGGAGAAGGCCTGACCATCGATGCGCCGAGGAGCATCCACCGGTGGGTTTCCCGCCACCCAAAGACCCAAAGACCCAAAGACCACAGAGACGCCGACGACTCGACGCCCTGGCTGGGCCACAGTTCTTCCAACTTTTTGCGGTCCAGAACTATCAACACCAAGGTGCCCCGCACGCCTCTTTCTTGCAGGACGTTTTCGCTTCCCCGTCAGGAACGGCGCGGCCACTTAACCGTCGTAGCTCGACCTGTTCTCCGTCGGATGACTCCTGCCTGAAAGGGAGGATACTCAAGAAGGGCTGACGATTGCCCGACGAGGAACGCTACAACGCAGAACTATTGGGAAGTCTAGTGTGAACAATATATGGACTCGGCTTGTATCTTTCTCCTACAGGTTGCCCAGGTGGGGGGATCTCCACGCAGAACTGTGTCTAGGTATCGGGGCCAGTATTCTGACAATTGTTCAACCATCTTGCTTTCCTTCCTCTCTCTACTGCTGGTTTCCTCTTTATTCTGATCTGTGTGTCATTCTAACCGTATGCACTTTAATGAGATCTAATAACGTTAGTGGTACCACTTTAGAACTGTATATATTTACCATTGCTGATTTTCGGAGTACAAAGTGAGTTATCGTGATATTGTATATACCTTTGAATATTAATTATATAAAGACTGTGTTGTAACCGATACAGTGTGTGGACATTCCTTTGTGGGTGCTTGGGGACTACACTGTACTTAAGAACCAGCCTGCATCACCTCCTGAGAAGCTAGGCCTTGATTGCTCGACGTTTACCAATAATAGAGAATCTTGGCTGGGGTCCTCTGTGCCTCTCCTCTACCATATAGAGAGCGGAAGTAGAGACACCCCCGACCGGCGTCTTTACACTGGTGGCAGCGGTGGGATGCTTATGGTTTTAAGAATCAGTGTATAACCGTGCCACTTACGAAGGAAATCTGCACTTAAATTAAGGTTTAGTCGGGTACAAGATAACTGCATTACAAGCAATGGAATCTATTGCGAATGGTAAATTGACTCGGATGAGTTTAGAGGCTCTCCAGAGTGCTTGTGAAGCCAGGGAATTAGACTTTGTGGATAAGTCTAGGGCTGAGCTGATAGCTGCCCTGGTGGACTACCAGATCGATTGTGAAGCACTTGAAGTGGGGGGTGCAACCCATGAGGACTCTACCCCGGGGGTTGTCACCGAAACTGATTCTGGGAATGCCACCATTCCTGCTGCCTCTGTTCCGAACCCCAGCAGTTCCTTGAAGCTTGAGTTATTAAGGATGATTGAATATCGCAAGTTGGAAATAGATGCTGAGCTTAAGAAAGAGGAGTTGACACAACAAGTGGAGCTCAAGAATCGAGATCTTGGGAGGCCACCAGGGGGCGCACAGGCTATGGCAGCCTGAAAGCTAAGCTCCCGCCGAAGCTGCGTTGAGATAAGGGATTGAGCCCCCCCCGCACTCCCCCCACGGGATTCTCTCAGCCCGCCGAAGCAGTGAGCACCGGGGGCCCCCCCGGCCAAAAAAGCAACGTCAGAGGACCCCCGGGTGCCTGAGAGCGGGACCTGTGGCCCGGCGAGGGGAGCCGCGAGCAGTAGGAGCGGCCTCAGGGCGGCAAGCAGGGACGCAGTGCGCCGGAGCGCGGGAGCCTGCCGGCGCGACCAATCTCTCACCCCCAGCCCCGCCCGGGTGGACATCAGAGGTTCGGCGGAGGATACACTTGCGGGGACCCGCGGCACTGGGGGACGGCGCCGGAGTGGGGCGGGAGACCCTCCCCCAGTTGGCAGTGATCCACAGCGCGTGCCCGGGCCCGTTGGCGGTGAGGATGCCTGTCCAACTCCAGGCCCGACCACGGAGAGGTGCAGTGAGGGCGCTGTTTCCCCGGCCTGCTGATCCCTGAGATGGCCATCAGAGCGGAGGCGCAGCAGGCCTGGGCTCGCAGGCCCATCGGGGCCCACATAGTGCCGGAGGGGGTGGGGGACTCCCCCCGACCCATGCACTGTTGCGGCCCCGGCTGGAAGACTTTTGGGCCCACGGAGCCCTATCAGGTACGGGACGGCTGCCGAGATGGCGCCGCGACTGCTGGGTCCTTGGCCCCCCCCATGAGGGCAATTGATGGGAATTAAACCCTGCTCTCATCAAGTGATAAGAAGAATAGGTGGGGTGACCCTGCACCCAGAATCCGCACAGGTGGTGGCCCCTGGTTACCGGCCCAGGGTGTGTGCCCGTCTGGTGTCAAATTGAGAGGGGAGCACGGTCAGCTGGAATAAACCGGTGCAATACGAGCACTGGACCCCCCCCCCCCGAGTGAATATCCTGTGGTTCTTCCCAGGCAGACTCCATCAACCTCGTCACCCCCCACCCCCACAGGAATGATAGGAGGTCTCGGACGGACACAAGGAGAACGGACAGGGTGTGTGGCCCCCACCTGAGGTTGGTGGGGTGTGTGCCCGCCCAGAGGCTATCCACCAGAGGCGTTCAAGACAGAAGAAAAGAGGGCAGACTTTTAATTTGGTCCTCTCGGTCAGTCCCTGAGGGATACCAGCAGGAGAGAGGGGAAGGGGGGCCTGATGAGCTGGCAAAAAATGCTCCAGGAATACTGATACCAGGAGGCCAGAGGCGAGAACAGCGGCCCAGACCGAAAGGGTGGAATGGCCCAGTCAGGGACCTCTCCCCCGTCCACCCTAACAATGGAAAAGAGTTTTGCTTCTGTCCTGCAGGAGATCAAAGAGGAGCGAATTTCGATACCAGCCTAGCAGCAGGCGGTACGCTGGTGGTCTGGCCAATTACCAGGAATGGTGGAACTATTTGGCTGGACGCCGAGGTGAGGGGAGGGGGTCGAGTGGAACATTGGGGTTGTTAAATTTGAGGGGGGGAACAGGGGGCAGTTGGGGAAAAGTTTAAGGCCCACCTGGGGAGGTAGGGGGGGTAAAGGGGAACCGAATACAATTCAAACGGAGCTGGGAGGGAGCGGTGCTGTGAGGTGGCTAACCGAGAGAAAGGAGAATCTGGATAATAGCTGAAAACCTGCCTGCCCTGGGTGTGGGTTCCCTTAATGTGCGGGGGGCTGAACACCCCTATCAAGAGGTCCTTAGTCTGTAGGGAATTTAGGAGGACTAAACTTGACCTGCTCTTTCTACAAGAGACGCAGTGGGCGCGGGGGAAGGAACCAAAAATGCGGGGGGATCGGGGAGGTATTTAGTGCATCGCACAGGACCAAGAAAAGGGGGGTAACCATATTGCTGGCAAGGGACATCGGTTTCGAAAAGGAGGCCATGTTGGAGGACCCGGAGGGCCGATATCTGCTGGTGAAGGGCTCCCTGCGGGGCTCCCCCCTGACACTTGTGGTGGTGTATAGCCCAAACGAAGGCCAGGCTCAATTCTGGGAAGAAGTGAGGGATAGATTGAAACTTTTTGTTCATGGTATGATGGTGGTGGGGGGGATTTCAATATGGTCCTGGACCCGGCCACTGATAGGAAACGCGTGGGGCCCCAGCCCACTAGGGTCATGGACGAAGCCATGGCTCGAATTGCTAGGCGAAATGCTAGACGCCATCACGGAATATTTCAAGCTAAATGACAATGGTGAGGTGGGCACGCATGTACTGTGGGACGCCTTTAAAGCGACTATGCGAGGAGTCCTCATTAAGATGGGAGCCCAGAAAAAGAGGGAGAGGGAAGCCCAGGAGAGGTCCTTGAGAGAAAAAATAGCCTATCTCCTGCCGGGAGGCCCCCCCAGAGGAGCCCCTAGCGAGGGAGCGGATGGCCTCATTGGAAGACTATAAGCTCCAGTTGAAAGACCTCCTGCTGCATAAGACTGAGCGGAGTCTACAACTGGTGAAACAAAAGTATTAGGAGAAGGGGGATAGAGCAGATATATTTCTGGCCTGGAAGCTGAGGGAGGTCCAGAGAAGCAGGATGGTGAAGGTAGTGAGGAATGAACGGGGGGTCGCTGGGTTACGACACCCCAAACATAGGAGCGGCCTTCTGTCGATACTACGAACAGTTATACTCGTCAGGGTACGACGGGGACGACGCCCAGATTGAGGGATTCCTGGACTCCATCCAGGTCCCGGCCTTGACGGGGGAAATGGCAGAGGGTCTGGAGGGCCCGGTGACAGAAGAGGAGGTTGAGCATGGGATTAGAGGGATGAAGGTGGGGACATCCCCTGGAGAAGACGGCTTCTCAGTATACTTTTACAAGAGGTTTCGAGCCACCCTAGCTCCACACTTGGTGAGGGTGTTCAATGCGGTGTTAGAGGGAGGAACTCTACCGGAAACTATGATGAGGGCCATAATAGTGGTACTGCCCAAAGAGGGCAAAGATCCGACTGAATGCTCCTCCTATCGCCCGATATCTCTTCTCAATATAGACGTCAAGATCCTGGCCAAGGTGGTGGGGAAGCGAATGGAAGGGATAATGACTAAGCTGGTTCATGGGGATCCAGTGGGATTCGTAGAGGGTAGGCAAGGCTCGGATAACATCAGAAAGATGATAGACCTAATCCACTATGCCCAAGAGTCGGACCTCGAGGCGAGCCTGCTTTCTCTGGACTCCGAGAAAGCTTTTGACAGGGTCGAGTGGAGATACATGGAACTCCTCCTCCAAAAAATGGGTTTTTGGGGTACACATCAGGACCTGGGTGTCTGCCTTATATAGAGCACCAACGGCAAGGGTACAGGTGAACGGGGCGTTGTCAGAATCATTCCCCCTCACGCGGGGGAGAAGGCAGGGATGCCCACTCTCCCCTTTGATATATGTCCTGACGATGGAACCCCTCGCCATAGCAGTGAAAGCCCACCCTGACATCAAAGGGATCAAAAGAGGTGAAGTGGAGTTCAAGCTCTCCCTGTTCGCTGACGACATCCTGGCGTACTTGGAGGAGCCCGGCTCCTCGCTCCCCCCTCTCCTGTCCCTGATGAAAACCTTTGGGCGGTTCTCACGGCTAAAAATAAACACATCAAAGTCAGTGCTACTCCCCATGAGGGTCCGGGACCCGGGGCTGGATAACTTGGATAGGTACAAGGTGATTGAGGTGGGTAAAGACTCCATTCCATATTTGGGTGTTCTCCGTACCAGAGACCTTTCAAAGCTGGCCCCAACAAACTATGGCCCCATAATGGCTGGGATTACGTCGGACCTGAAGAGGTGGGGTGGGATGATCCTGTCCTGGTATGGGCGCATGACGGCGGTGAAAATGAATATCCTGCCGAGACTGCTGTATCTCTTTACAGCACTCCCAACGGGGGTCCCCGACCAAACATTCCGGGATCTACAGAAGGCAGTTCGGGAGTTCATATGGCAGGGGAGGACCCCGAGGATAGGGAGGGCCTCTCTAACGTTACCCAGGGAAGAGGGTGGTTTCGGGCTACCAGACTTTCTTCTCTACTACCGGGCCACCCAACTGCGCGTCCTTTTGGAACACATGAAAGAGGGGATGGGCACCTACTGGTCGTACCTGGAAGACATGGATGTCCACCCTTTAAAAGTGCACGACCTTCTGTGGATGCCACGCAAGTTTATCCCGCGCAGACTGAAGGCCCATCCAACATTAGGAGTACTCTGGTCCATTTGGAAAGAGGGGCCCACGACCGCACACCTCACTTCATGGCCCTCCCTGATGTCCTCACTCTGGGGTCACCCGCTCAGACTCGGTAGCAGGGGTTCAGGAATGCCCAGTCCTGGTCAGACAGGGGGATGGAATGGGCGGGGCAACTCTTCAAGGAGGGCGAGTTTCTTGAGTACGAGGAAATGAATGGGGCTCTTGGGCGGGGGTCACTCTCAGTCTTCGAATACCTGCGCCTAAAGGACATCCTCTGCGACCAGTCATGGGGTCAGAACCTGCGGAGACAGCTGAACCTTTTTGAAAAATTATTGGACACGGCTAAAACAGGGAAGGGGGCAGTGTCCAGGATGTACAAAGTGTTGAACACCGCAAACTTAGTGGGGAGGAGAGGATTTTGCAGGTTTTGGAACGACTTGGCGGGGGATGCTCTTTCAGAGGACGCATGGTCTAGGACATTTAAAATAGCATTTCATGGAACCTATTTACATCGGACATGGAGCACAATTTCAAGATTCTGCAGGGATGGCATAGGGACCCGTTGAAACTGTCAAAGATGTTCCCAGGGGTGTCACCCAGATGCCCAAGAGGATGTGGCCAAGTGGGTACGAGGGGTCACATGTGGTGGTTCTGCCCAAGGGTTCAGAGGTTTTGGGAGAGTGTACGGGGGTGGATGGCAGAGGTCACTGAAGAACTACTCCCACAAAACCCGTTGACAATGTTGTTGGGGCTCCCCCCGGAGGAGGCAGAAAAACATAGGTACCCAAGAATGTGAGAAACAATGTTGCGGGCGGGAAGGGTGGCCGTGGCACAGAGATGGAAGAGCCCGGAGACCCGCTCTAAGCAGGATTGGCTGAAAAAACTAAAGAACATGTTCCTCATGGACAAACTGACGGCTATGGTCAATAACGAGTCCGGCTCTTTTCAAGCAAACTGGTATGGAGTACATCAGGCATGGGGGTGGGACGCCCATTGATACCATGTGGACTCTCTGGCGTGGGAAAGGCGGGGACCGAAATGAGTGATATCCAAGGTCAACTGTGCAAACTACTGCCCGGGGGACAGCAGACGCAACACAGCCAACGCTGATGCGAAAGTATAGTACAGCTCCCAGGTGCCGAGAGGAAGTGTTCAGATGAAAGCTCCCGTGGTTAAAGTTTTGATTGGACATTTATTGGGGGGGATGGTTGGAGTTGGGGTGGGGGAATGGGGGGTGGAAGGGGTTGGGTTCTGTGGTTTGATGATGGTGTTAAATCTGTATTCTTAATGAACCCGTTTGTTATATTAGGAAAATGTGAATAAAACCAAAGTTTAAAAAAAAAAAAAAGAATCGAGATCTTGAACTCAAAAATAGGGATCTTGAACTCAAAGACAAGGAAACTGAATGTCAACAAATCCAGTTAGAGAAAGCTCGAGTGGAGACTTCAGCTAACCCAGTTCAGTGTGTCAGGTCCCCCGCAACCAAGTTTATGAAAGATTTGGTTGGTGTGTATGCGGAGGGTTCGGATATCCTCCAATGGATTGAAGCGTTTGAAATGGCTTGTGCAATTCACAATGTTGATAAAAGAGATTGGACTAAGTGTTTGTTAAGCAGAGTGCCTCAAACTGGATATGACTGTATTCTGAAACTGAGTGTGGAAGAAAGGGGTCAGTATGAGTGCATGAAGTTTGCCTTAATCGCCAAGTTTGGCAAAACGCCTACCCAATACCTTAAACGGTTCAGGGATTTTAAGAAACAAGAGAATGTGTCTTGGATTGACTGGGTGAGTGCTGCGCACATGAACATGATGGAGTTTATTGATGGTTACAAAGTAAAAACATTTGTTGAATTGTCCCACCTCTTGTTCTTTGAGCATTTTTCGGAAGCCTGTTCACCGGAGCTGCATCAGTATGTTGCTGGCCAGAACATTTTGGATCCCTTTAAGCTGGCTAGGTTGGCTGACAAGTGGGTCTCCCACCGGGTGTCCCCTAAGGACTCCAGTGGGAAGGACAAGGACAAAGAAAAGGGGGCCTCTCAGAAAGCTGAGGAGTCCCAAAAGCAATCACAGTCGGGTAAACCAAAACCCTCCTCTCCGAAGACCCAAAAACCTAGTGGGGATAAGTCTGTTGTGGGTGGGAGTAAGAATAGTGGTCCGCCTGCTGCAAAGCAGGGTCCCAGTGGTTCCAGTACCGTACCCCGCGTTCCCGGCACTTGTTGGGATTGTGGGGCTCTGGATCACCGAAGGGGTGACCCCAAGTGTAAGGGCAAGACATTTGGCGTCCAGGCTGTCAGCCTGACCTACCCCTACTCCGTACCTGAGGTGGAGGCCACTGTCCTCCCCTCCTCTACTGGGATCACCTTCGGTGCTCCCGTAGAGATTTCCTTAGTGTCCCTTGGGGCCTGGAACCAGTACGGAGAAGCACTGGCGACTATCCCACAAAACACTTGGAGGTTTTTGAGAAGTGTCCTCTTGAATGGCCAGCCTTCTACTGGTTTGAGAAACACTGGGGCAAGCATGACAGTGGTGGACAGGACCCTGCTCAAGCCAGAGGACTATGTAGGTGCTCCTCTGAGAACCACCAGGTTAGCTGGTGGGCCTCCCAAATGATCGCCTGTAGCCTTAGTCAACATTACGATTGGAGACAAGACAGCGAAGCTTCCGGTCCTGGTTCAGGATAACATGCCTGCAAACATTTTGTTGGGGAGCGATTTGGTCGAGTTGGGGATGATGGTGTACCCATGGCTGCTGTGGCGGTCACCCGATCGCAGGTCACACAGGGTCCGGATGCAAGCACGGTATCATCGCCGACGGGAAAACCCAAGGCACGAAGGAAACAGAAGAGTACGAAGGCCACCTCTGTGGAGGGAGCTCCTGCTCTTCCTGCTGTTCCGACAGCACCCATTGGGATCCATGCTCCGGACGGACTGGGTCCAGTGGTGAATCCCGTCTCAACTCCTGTGGGAGAAGAGCCAGAAGACTTTCCTGTGGGAGAAGCTCTCAACCCGGAGGATTATCCCGACCTTCAATGCTTGTTAGCTGAAGGGGGACCCTCCCGGGCGGACTTCTGTAAGGGACAGAGAGAGTGCCACTCTCTCGAGGGTCTGAGGAAACAGGCCCTGTCCCAGGAGCAAGGAGAAGTGCCTAGGACATTCCGGATTTATTGGGAGGGTGAGCTCCTTGATAGTGAGCCCACTAAGCCTGAACCTGGTGCCCTCAAGAGGTTAGTGGTACCCCAGGTTTACAGGCCCTTCCTGCTGCAGTTGGCACATGAGGTGCCCTTTGCTGGTCATCTTAGTACCAAGAAGACTAAGCAGAGGCTCTCTGCCCATTTCTACTGGCCCCGGATGGGAGTAGAAGTGGAGTCCCACTGCAGGACCTGCCCAACTTGTCAGTTGTCTGGCAAGACTGGAGGCAGTGTCATTGCCCCACTGCAGCCGTTGCCAGTGGTCGGCACACCGTTTGAGAGGGTGGGCATCGACATCGTCGGTCCCCTTGACCCTCCCACATCAGGTGGACATCGGTTCATCCAAGTCTTGGTAGATCATGCCACCAGGTACCCTGAGGCTATACTCCTTCGGACTGTAACTGCCAAGGTGGTTGCCAGGGCTCTCCTGGGCATTTTCACCCGTGTTGGATTCCCTAAGGAGGTTGTCTCTGACAGAGGATCCAACTTCATGTCGAGTTACATGAAATCCATGTGGAAAGAGTGCGGGGTAACCTATAAGTTCTCCACCTCTTACCACCCCAGACCAATGGTCTGGTAGAGAGATTTAATAAAACTCTCAAAGGCTTGATAGGTGCTTTGGAAGAGCCCCTAAGGAAGAAGTGGGATCTACTCCTGCTATGCCTGCTGTTTGCCTACAGAGAGGTACCTCAAGAGGGTGTTGGTTTCAGCCCCTTTGAGTTACTCTCTGGACATCCCGTGAGGGGGGCCCTTGCCTTAATCAGAAAAGGTTGGGAGGCCACCCCTCCAGGTCCCGCCAAGCAAGTGGGGGACTATGTGTTAGGCCTCAAATGGAGGATGACACAGATGATGGGTCAGGCAACAGCGAATCTTAAGACCAGCCAGGAATTGAATAAGTACTGGCATGACCTTAAATCATCGCAGGTGGACTGGACTCCGGGACAGGAGGTCCTCATGATGGAGCCTACCAAGCCTTAGGCTTTGGCAGATAAGTGGACTGGACCCTTCAGGATAATCTCCAAGATGGGCAATGTCAATTATCTAGTTGACATGGGAGCCTCGGGCGTAGCCCCTCTGGTATTCCATGTTGATAGGCTCAAGCCTTTCCACAGGCGAGCCAAAGTCTCATGTCTCTTGCTCGCTTCAGAGCAAGAAGCCGATGAGAGTGAGCCCCTTCCTGATTTGCTGCATAGCAACCCTCAGGATGGCTCAGTGGAGGGAGTACATCTCTCTCCCGATCTGACGACAGAGCAGCAGAAGGCCTGCAGGACTTTGCTCCGGCAGTACGCCTCTCTGTTCTCACTGATGCCAGGCCTTACACTGAGGTGTAGGCACGAGATTGACACTGGTGACAGTGTGCCTGTCAAAAGCAGGTGCTACTGTATGTCAGATACTGTAAAAACCCACATCCAGGCTGAGGTCGCAGAGATGTTGGATCTGGGTGTTATTGAACCCTCAACCAGTCACTGGTCCAGTTCTGTGGTCCTTGTCCCCAAGGCAGGTTCCCAGGCCGGTACCAAGGATTGGAGGTTCTGTGTGGACTACCGAGGAGTCAATGCCGTCACCAAAACCGAGGCGCACCCATTGCCTGAGGCTGATGAGCTCGTGGACACAATAGGTGCTGCCAAATTTGTGAGCACCTTTGACCTTACCTTAGGCTATTGGCAAATAGCTCTTACGGACCATGCCAAAGAAAAGACGGCGTTCTCAACACCAGAGGGGCTCTACTAGTTTAGGGTCATGCCTTTTGGGTTGAATAATGCCCCTGCCACTTTTCAGAGATTGGTCAACCATGCGCTCAGTGAGCTGGAAGCCTTTTGTGTGGCTTACTTAGATGACATTGCCGTCTACAGTTCCACCTGGGAAGAGCATTTGACGCATCTGGATAAAGTGTTGCAGGCCTTAAAGAGGGCTAACCTCACTATCAGGGCCACCAAGTGCCAGATAGCTCAGGGGAAAGTCACGTATCTTGGTCATGAGGTAGGAGGGGGTCAAATCCAACCTCTCCCCAGTAAGGTACAGGACTGGGGGACTCCCACTGCTCAAACCCAGGTGAGAGCCTTTTTGGGCCTCACCAGGTATTATCGCAATTTCATGGCAGACTATGGAACCATAGCTGCACCCCTGACAGCTCTGACTTCACCCAAACAGCCTAGGAAGGTTAATTGGACTGAAGACTGTCAGAGGGCCTTTGATGGCTTGAAAGGAAGTCTGTGTAGGGCACCCGTGTTGTGTGCGCCTGATTACAGCAAGCCCTTTATTGTTCAAACTGACGCCTGCGACACCGGAATTGGAGCTGTCTTGTCCCAGTCAGATGACAAAGGAAGAGAACATCCGATCATATTCATCAGTAGACAACTTAAGGGTAGGGAACTTAGGTGGGCTACTGTTGAAAAGAAATGTTTTAGTATAGTTTGGAGCCTTAGGCGTTTTAGACCCTACCTTACCGGGTCTACCTTCAAGGTCCAAACCGATCATAAGCCCCTTAAGTGGCTTATGTAGATGAAGGGTGAAAACCCGAAACTGCATAGGTGGTCCATTAGCCTGCAAGGGCTAGACTTCACCATAGAGCACAGACCAGGGAAGAGTCACGATAATGCAGATGGCCTTTCCAGAAGGTATGTTGACCGCCTGGATGAGGGTGCCTATCTCGTGGGAGATTAGGTACCCTAACCTCAGTCTGGGGGGGGGGGGCACTGTGATGCTGGAAATGCATCGAGGGATAGGGCCTCCGTATCCTTGTCCTTTACTGCTTTTTATCATAGTCTGTCGTGTTTTCCGGGCAGGAGTTCATGTGGGACTCCTGGCGGTGCAGCTCTCTCTCATGGTTTGGTGAACAGACCCATGGGATACCCTTATGGCACCCATGGGTAGGGGTACAACCCTGTCCCCTAGTGTATGTTTTTGGGCACCTGTGGGTGCCCCACAGAGCAGGGTACGGGCTGGTGGCAGGTCCGTGCTGAATTGACTGGTGCCCTGAGCGTCCTCCATTTTGGGATTCCCAGGCCCTGTCATTGGAATTGGTAGATTCCTGATGGAGACAAAATGGCCCCCATGGCCTCTTGCCTTCCATCGCCTGTTATCTTGATCTTCCCGAAGTCCCGGGAAGCCCTGACTCTGTCCCTTCCCGCTGACTGGCTGTTGGGTGGAAGTTCCATATATGGTAGTGTGGGGAAGTACTGACCAGACTGGCTGAAGCCTTCCCAACGACCGTATGTTGTGGGTACGCCTGTGGGTGGGACCTGGGTGAATGGAGTGTGTGACGAATACGCATTCTATGTTGTGGGTGTCTAGTATCTGGTGGTTGACACAATGACTGAGACAGCCCTGCCCGAAACCAGTATGAATGCAGTAAGTGTTGAATGGCTCGGTACTTGTCCCAATACACATAACTAGTTGTGAGTGTCTGGAGAGAAGTGAATGGCCTGAATGCACTGTGTGCCTGATTGGTTGTCTGTCTGCATGAATGCCCTTCATAGTGATTGGATGCATCAGTGTGACCCAGCGGAATGAATGGGAGATCAACAGTATATCTGGGGACCTCTCACTGCTAGGAATTGTGTTCAGAAGTGTTCAGAGCTGAAGTCCAAACTACGAAGAGTAAATGGAGTGAAACTGATGCTTGACCTTGAAGCCCTGCTGGAAGAGAAGAATTGCTGTCGCTCTCCTTCACAATCTGAAAGCTGCTGTGTCTCCAAGAACTGACCCAGAGAGGACCTGGTAAGGTGCCCTCTTCCCGAGCTACGAGGGACCATCGTGCACCAGCTGACCTTTGCCAAAGCTCCCTGGTAGACCGACCTCCGACAGGCTGCCGACCCGATACGGGGAATGCTGCGGAATTCCAAGGAGACGCACCCGGACTGTTGTCCGCCACTGTCGACAACCGCCATCGCCGACTGGAGCCGCCGTGCTCCCGTTTTGCCTAAGAACTTCATTGATCCAAGGACACTCTCGTTCACATCGTCGCTGCTCTATCCTGCTGGAGAAGGCCTGACCGTCGATGCGCCGAGGAGCATTCATCGGTGGGTTTCCCGCCACACAAAGACCACAGAGACGCCGACGACTCGACGCCCTGGCTGGGCCACAGTTCTTCCAACTCTTTGTGGTCCAGAACTATCGACACCGAGGTGCCCCGCATGCCTCTTCCTTGCAGGACGTTTTCGCTTCCCCATCAACGAGCACCGCTAGGAACGATGCGGCCACTTCACCGTCGTAGCTCGACCTGTTCTCCGTCGGGATTCGACGACCGTGACTCCTGCCTGAAAGAGAGGACACTCAAGAAGGGCTGTCGATTCCCCGATGAGGAACGCTACAACGCCAAGGTACTTTGGGGTTGCAGAACTATTGGGAAGTCTAGTGTGAACAATATATGGACTGGGCTTGTATCTTTCTCCTACAGGTTGCCCAGGTGGGGGATCTCCACACAGAACTGTGTCTAGGTATCGGGGCCAGTATTCTGCCAATAGTTCAACCATCTTGCTTCCTCTATCTACTGCTGGTTTCCTCTTTATTCTGATCTGCGTGTCATTCTAACCGTATGCACTTTAATGAGATCTAATAACGTTAGTGGTACCACTTTGGAACTATATATATTTACCATTGCTGATTTTCGGAGTACAAAGTGAGTTATCGTGATATATTGTATATACCTTTGAATATTAATTATATAAAGACTGTGTTGTAACCGATACAGTGTGTGGACATTCCTTTGTGGGTGCTTGGGGACTACACTGTACTTAAGAACCAGCCTGCATCACCTCCTGAGAAGCTAGGCCTTGATTGCTCGACCACGTTTACCAATAATAGAGAATCTTGGCTGGGGTCGTCTGTGCCTCTCCTCAACCATATAGAGAGCGAAGTACAGACACGCCCCACAGCCGTCTTTACAGTGCATCGTGGCACTTGTTGCAGGACAATGCTTCATTACATAAAATATGAAATCGGCATTTGTTACATAGTGAGCAGTTGAGTACAGGGGTCTAATATATATACAAAGATTACATTCTAATATATTACATGTGTGTTTATATTACAATTACATGTTAGGAGCACAGTAAATGGTAGCAGTGTTAGTTAAGGAGAGTGGTCTTGATTTTATTGCAGAAAACAGAGATGGAGGTTTCACTCTGAGGGTGGCAGGGAGTGAGTTCCATAGTTTCGGCGCAATGTAAGAAAAGCCTAGCCCTCCCGCTGTAGCTATCTTAATGCGTGGTATGTGTAACTGGTTGGTGTACTGAGTTATGGTAGGGCGCATGGAGGTGGTTCTTGATATACCTTCAGATAGGTATGTGGGAGCAGTGTTGTTGATGCATCTGTGTGTCATAATGAGGATTTTGAGAGTAATGCGGTCTTTGACCTGTAACCATCGGGCTGTTTGTTTGCCGTGGGATATATGGTCTCTTCTAGGGATGCTCATAGCGGCTCTTAGGGCATTGTTTTGTGTGGTTTGTAATCTGTGAATGTTTTTAGTGGAGGTGCCAGTCGGCGGTAGCAGAAGAGTCCTTCATGCGTGGTGAACGTAATGCTTCTGGACTCCGGGTGTAGCTGGAGCTGGTGGTATCCTTACACAAGGTCTAGCTTGGAAAAGGTGGTGGCTCTTATTTCGCCTGAACTATCGTGTTCTCGATACTTGGTCCTGGGTGTTGTTCCCGCTAGATGCCCGTGTTGGCCATCCTCATGTTGACACAGAGTCTGATGCGACCCTCTCCCTTAGGGAGGATTACCAGCAGTGACACCCACGGGGTTGGTCCGGTGGCGGGTTCTATGATCTCTTTTTGGAGGAGCTGGTCCAGTTCTTGCGAGACAGCGTTCTGAAGGTGGAAACCCACATTCTTCGGGTGTTGGGGGACTGAATAGATGTTTTCATCAACATGTAGTTTGACAAGCATTCCTTTGAGTTTCCCCGAGTCCGGTGCATAGGCCTGGGAACTTGGACTGGATGAGCTCTTGTGTGATAGCGCCACCTCCTTCTAGGATTTTGATGAGTGCACATACAGATTCTCCATTGGCTGAAGGTGCAGTGGTTGACTGGATCACCTTGCCCTCTGGAAATCGGATGTCGATGAGTCCAGGGCAGCTCACTGTGTGGTAACTAAGTAGGCAGCAGCCTTTCGTGGGTCTACGAATGACTTGGATGGTGGTGTCAATTGTTAACCCATTGTGTAGCAATTTTTGTCGGAACTGCCCGATTGAGTGCGGGGGCAGTGCTGCGGCCCATTGGAATATCCTTGTGTTGTTCCTCAAAAGATCTGGTGCCTCCAGCATCTGTAGGAACTCCTGTTCTCCCATAATGTTTGCTGTCGCGCCTGAGTCAAACAGAAAACAGTAGGGTTTGTTCTCACGTTGAGAGAGATCTTAGGTGCTTCTCTCACTTGACAATCGTCTTGGATGAGGTTGACGTATTCGTCAAGTTGACTCTGGTCATACTCAACATTATAGTCGTGCTGTTAGTTGTGCTGTTGGTCTCCATATAGCTGGTACGGTTATAGGGGCTTTTCATATTCATCACTGTAACTGGCGTATGGGTTGTGCAGGTCATATCCTTGGTTTGGGTCTTGGGGTGGAATCTCCTCCACTGCCCTTACGTTCCTTCTCTGACCTTGGTAGTGTGTTGGGTTGAACCTTGGTGGGCAACTTGGAGGCAGGGGTTGGAGATTGTAGGGTTCCCCTTGTGGTTGTATGTTCGGTCGAGGTGTGGGAAACTGTCTCCCTTCTCTGCAGATGGATTGAAAATGGCCTTCTCTCCCGCAGTTGGAGCACTTTTTGGTCAGGGCAGGGCAGGTCCCGGAATGTGGCAAGTTCATACCACATCGGTAGCATTGTCAGTGTGTCCTGGGAGGTATCTAGCTGCTTGGTCTTCCCATAGGCATCCCCCTGTCACCCGGTCTTTGCGGTTGTGGTTGGATCGCTGCCATGGTTTCATGCTTGTCATGCTTGGGTCCTGGGTTGTTTTCGATGGAAGCTGCCTGGGTGACGACCCTCTCAAATATTCTGGCCAATTCGCACACCTCATCAATAGTCAGTGGCTTTTTGAGTAATTGTTTCCAGAAAGCGAGTGATGTGCTGCCGTCCGTCACACGTGGTCTTATCGCTTCGTCAATGGAGAATAAGGTACATTGGCAGTGGGCACGCTTCATGGACAAGCACGAGATGAACTCATCAATGGTCTCTTCTGGTTTTTGTTTGCACTGGTTGAACACGTAACATTCACAGTCACGGTTGGACTCAATAATGAGTTTTTTGTTGAGAGGGTTGATCAAAGAGGCAAAGTGTTTTTTCTTTTCTGGTGGGAAAGTTTTTACAATGGTTTTGATTTCCCCTCCCACTAGATTGATGAACATGTCACTCAGTGTGGGGGATTTGTCCTCGCCTGCCGATTTAACGAAATGGTTGAAGTCCTCCAACCACTCAATCCATCTTGGTCCTTTGCCCCTCTGTGCCATTAGCATGAATGGGAACGGTTTTCTCAGTAGGGCCACTTTGGACGCAAGTGGCGTGGTGGGGGCCTTAGCCCCGGGCGAACTGGGGAGGCTGAGCCGCTCATCATGGCTGCAGCGTTAATCAGGGTTCAAAATGGCAGTAGCGCTGTGTGGCAGGTTGTGGGAGGAGGGTGCACTGTACATCTGGGGCTGGCTGATTTGTGGCGTTGAGGCGCCAGTTTCCCTTGTGTTCCTTTACTGCACAGGGCGTGGGTGGATCCACCCTGGAATTCGGCTGCATGCCTTGTCGCTTTCTCTGCCCTCTCTTGTGATCTCAGTGCTTGCTAGGAAACTGCTTCTGCTGCGTTGTGTGTGTGGACAGCGGGATCACCGTGCAGCTTGTCCCTCAGTATGTGGCTGTTGCTGGAGCTGTCTGTGCGGCTAATCTCTGTGCCATGGGTGCAGGGCGGGATCGCAGTGCATACCAGTCGTTGCCGTTCGGGATCGCCTGGGAGTTAGTGCAAAGCGGGAACGCCAGTGCACAGAGGAGTTTGGGGCAGGAGGGATCACCCTCTAGTGGTAGATGCCGGAGCAGAAGCAGGATCGCCATTCACGGGAGAGGGCTCGGTGGGATCACCAGCCCGGAGCAGGAGGAGGAGCAGAGAACGATGCGCGAGTACAATCCTCGTCACCAGTTGTTGCTCTCTCTGCAAGAATGACGCAACAATGGTTAGGGGAAAAGACCTTGACTTTATTTGTCCTCCTTCATATGCATACAAACTGGAACTGCCGTTCCAAATCCCTGGCGCCTCTCTTTCCTCCCGCTTTCTGCCTCAAGGCTGCCTTAAAGGCACAGAGGCTCACAACATTCAAGAATTTTGAAAATCAAACTTCATACATTACTTTTTACACTTGTTCACAAAACATCAGCTTACACATGCATTGCAGAGAACATTGCTGTCTTATAGTCTATACAAGTAGCAGGCACCGAGTTGGTACAAAATAGTTGTAAGGTTCATCAAAGTTCTTAGGGGAGGCGGGGACGAGGTTGCGCTTGATGTTTTCAGGAGAGATGCCACTGTTGGGAGTGAGGCAAAACACCTGTCACATTTCACGAAATGCAGAACTGCAGTCTGTAGAGGTCATCTGCCACTTCTGTAGTTCCACCCACGAGGTGAAAGATGTGCCATTAGGTGCACGAATATACAAAACAATCCTATCCTAAAGCGCTTGTTTTTTTTAAATGTATAATTCTGTAGTTTTGATGTATTACATGATTGCATGGTTGATAAACTTTCATCAAGCAATAAATTAACTGAACTGGTTGGCAGAAAAGTCTTGCACCATCCTATGATGACAGCCAGTGCAAACATGCGAAATGCTGTGCGTAAACGATCCAGGAGGCAGTGCAGGTACCACAATGGATTCTGCCTATACGGCCTGCAGGTGGAACTATTCACCCAGATCTAATTGGCAGATATCAAATGCAAAATATGTACATAGCCGTACAACAAAAACAGAGTTAGTCATGCAGAACTGCTAACAGCAAAAATATGAGTTGTAATGAATTATTTGATTATGTCTTTTAGGGTTTTTTAATGGCAGAAAAAGGCACAAATAAAACTTCTAAGAGTGCCAAGAAGTTACGTCTTCCATATGTTTCAGTATATTTAAAACATCACTTCCACATGTGATCCGTTTGGGAAGCAGTGGATGGATTTGCATAATGCTGGTCAACTTCTGTAATGTCACAGACAATTTATTTATTTACAGAAGGAACAATGCTATTTTGATCACAAAAGAATGTACAATAAATAAGGAATTAGATTTGACGGGAAGCAGTGAGCTTCTTACAATGGGGTGAGTTTGAGGGACATTCTGACCAGGTTGTGGAGGAGAGTAAATGGAACAGTCACCGCGGACAATACATAAGTAGACATACATAGATTAAGGACGACCAACATTGGACATTTTTAAGTGCAGGTAGATGGTACTGCCAGTTGTGCTTGGGGCGTGACCATGATGGGTGAAGTGCTTGAATGGAGACAGAGGAAGTGGGAGCCAGAGGCAGGTTAGAAGTGAGGGAAAATATTAGCCAGCAGGCAGATGAGAGGTAAAGTAAGAGGGTAACTCAAAGGCGAGGAATTAGGCTTTTAGTTTGGTTTTGTACAAATCTGTGTAGACTGTTTCTCGGATGTTCAGGGGAGGAGAATTCCATGCAAGTGGAACAAGAAGAGAGAAAGAGCAGAAGCTAGAGGAAGCGCTGGGAGAGCGAGGAGCCACAAGGGTAGTCCAGGAGACAAGTGGGGATTACGAGAAGGCTTATAGAGTTGAATAGAGGAGGATAGATACAGTGGATAGATTTGCGAACCAGGAGAAGACATTTAAACCTGGCCCTAATTTGCATCATCAGCTATCCAGCCTGGTGATGGTACAAGGAAGTAGGTGTGAAGCGGGGGAGTTCAAAGACAGTGCTGGTAGCGAAGTTAATGATCTTGTCGAGAGGACAGAAAACATGGTAGGGGGGACCAAAGAGGATGCTGACACAGTAGACCAGTTTAGAGAAGACAAGAGTGGTTAAGAGATGCTTGGTGGTGTGAAACGAAGGAGGTGCCTGATTTTCCTAATATTTAGGAGGTTGAGACAAGCTGCTGTTTCAGTTTTGGAGCTGAAAGTAGAGAAGTTGTGAGAAGGGTCAAAGATAACGCTGAGGTTTCTAGCTGAAGAAGAGTGGGGGAGAGTGCCCGGTGGGAACTGGATAGGCAGAGGAAGAGATGAGATAAATCTTTTAGCAGGGAAGAAGAGTATCTCTGTTTTGGTAGAGTTTAACATCAGAGAGTGCGTAGCCATCCAATATTTAATGGCAGAGAGAACGTTTGACATTTTGATAGAGAGATCAGAGGAGAGTTCAGGAAAAGTGAAGATGATTTGGGTGTCACCTGCAAAGGGTTGGTACAAGAACCCAATGGTGGAAATGAGTGCCCCAAGAGCAGAAGTGTAGAGTGTAAAGAGGAGCGGACCCAAGACAGAGCCTTGTGGAACACCAACAGTTAGAGGAGTGAGTTGAGAGGTGGTGTTGCTCCAGGCCACAGAGAGTTGGTGAGGTCCAAGGTAGGATTCAATCTAAACAAAGGCTTGATCGTGAATCCCAAAAAGAAAGATAGTATTAAGGACATCAGAGTGATCAACTGTGTCAAAGGCAGCAGACAGGTCAAGGAGAATTAGAATAGAGGATAGGTTTGAGTACTTAGCAGAGGCGATGAAGTTGGACACATTCATGAGAGCAGTTTGCGTGGAGTGACAGGATGGAAACCTGCTTGCAGATGTCTAAGAAATTGGTAAAATGGTTGAACACAACGCTTTCAAGCACTTTAGAGTAGTGCGGAAGGACAGACAAAGGGTGAAATTTAGCCGGTAAATTTGGGCCAGCCCCTTGCTTTTTTAGGAGAGAGATGACCATGGTTTTTGTGAAAACAAAGGGAAAGCAAGCGGAGTCGATGGGCAGGTTGAAGAGTTCAACGAGGAGAGAGGCCGCGATAGGGGCAACAGGCTTGACTAGCTGTGGACCAAGAGGGTCTGATGGGGCACAAGAGGGGGGGTAGCCTTCATCAGAGATAACACTTCATCAGTATTAGTGTGACTAAAGTGGGAGATGAGGCAGAGGATGGTGGTAGAGTAGGCAGGGTGTAGAATGTAGGAGGACTGAGTGTGAGGAAGGTCAAGAGAGAGTCTCTAATTTTGGAAATGTTTGCAGCAAAGTATTCAGCTAGGTCATTCCCTGTGAGAGTGGAGTTGATAGTCGTAGACTTAGGAAGAGTGAGATTATGGTGCCCTGTAGCCAGTGAGGATGGTTGGAGTGAGAGTCAATGGGGGTTAGGTAGAATTCCCTTTTTTTTCAAAATAAAATTATTATTACTTGATTTAACTGTTTTTAGACTGTTTTAACAAGAATTCATTCATCATTCCTTTGGGTCTAGCTTGTCTGTTGTCCCACTGTTTCAGTTGCGTTTAGGAGGCGACCTTACTCCAGAGCTTAAATGTATGTTTTGAAGGAATTGCACAACTGCAATTACTGTTTTGGTATCTTTTCCTGACATCAACAGGTTCCACCAATATTCTTCTTCCCAGTATTGTGTGTTCTTAAACAACTGACCCATGTGCATCATTCTTTTCTAGCTCAAACCTGGGCATGACAGTAGAAGGTGTTTCAAAGTCTCTATGGCATCCGCCTGGTCACAGAATCTGCAGATTTTGTTTTCGGCTAGACCTCTGATCACCAGTATTTCATTAATCTTTAGAAGGTTGAGCCTAGCCCTCAGATAAGTGGATCTGATTTTTTTGCTTGGACATTTCATCAGGTATCCCATGGGTTTGTTTGCTTTTTGAGAATTAGTTGGTAGGTCAGTGGTTAGCTTGTTTTTTGGCGCAATTTCTAAGGTTTTGATTCAGTCATACTCCTTAAATTATTTTGCTGTTTTGTTTGGGTTGGATTCCAGTTCCACCCAGGAGCTTCCTATTTCCTCCAAGATTTGTGATTTGTTTTTTCCCCACATGGTCAGCATTTTGTTGGAGCCTGCGTTCAGTTCTTCTTGAATCACTTCAAAGATTTTTTGGGTTGAGAGTCTTATTTTTCTGTGTAGCATCAGACCATTCAATTCAACCGTTCCTTTTAGAGATGTAAGGCTATGTTCTCTTCGTATAGAAGCCATAGGAGTAGATTGCGGGAGTATTAGCAATTTTCTCCAAAAGTATCCTTCTAATTTAGTCCAGATGTTTAGTGGTATCAGAGGCATATCTTCCGCTCCGTACGTGATTGCAGGGACATCCTTAGCCTTGTAAAAATTCAATGCCGTTTTTAGTGAAAATCTGCCGAATTTTCTGTCCAGGGTTCGTATTTGGACTATCATAGTTTTGTTTTCGCTAGCATTGTTTCTTGCACGATGCGGTTGCAATTAAATGTAACGCCCAGGTATCTGAAGGCCTTGATTTTCTCTAGTTGGTCACCTGCTATGTACCATTTTGTTTTTGCCTTTATGGTAGTCGTTTTTTTAGTGTCATCACCTTGGTTTTTGTAGAGTTGAGTTTCAAATCATTTGTCTGCAGATAGGCCAGCAGGGCGTCCAGTTTTCTTTAAAGTCCAACCGGTGTTTGATCAAGCAGAAGAATGTCGTCAGCGTACAACAGTCTGCTTATTATCTGGTTCCCTAAAGAGGGTGGAAAGACTAATTGTGTTTTCCCATGTCTAGTAGTCACCAATATATACATTGTACAATGCCGGCGCCAGAGGGCATCCTTGTTTAACGCCTTTGTTTGGATGGGTTCGAATAATTGACCAGCCCCATTTAAGTGAACTCTCATAGATGTCCTGGAGTGTAGTTTGATTATCGGGTTGAGAATCACACAACGGCATTGCTAACTCCTCAACTTGGACAATAGTTTCTCCCTATTGACTGTGTCAAATGCTTGGGAGAGGTCCACGAACGCCAGATGTATTTTTGGACTTCCCTCCAATACCTTGGCTTTTAGGATGCTCAAAAGCATTATGTTTGCCGTTGTTCCTGTATTCTTAACGAAACCGGTTTGGAATTGGTTGTGGCCTTTGGAGTTTGCTGCCCAGATCTTGATTTTGTCAAGACGGAAGTATCCTAATAGTTTCCCTATTGTGTCCAGTAGGGCAATAGGGCGATAATTACTTGGGTTGCCCTTGTTCCACTTTTTGTAAATTGGGACAACATTGGCTGCCTTTCATGAAGTCGGAATCGTATGGGCAATAGCACAGTTCTTGAATAGCTGTGCTACTAAGACCCCCCCAAGATTTGATGTTGTTTTTCAGGTCCAAGTTGGAGATTACGTCCGGCCCTGGCACTCGAGAGTTGTTTAACTTGCATATTCTTTGGCAGATCTCCGTTTTGTCTTGTTCTATGTCCAAGCAATGCTGTTTGATTGAGGCGATCTGGTTTTTAGCCGTAATTGGAGCAAACATCTCTGAAACGTATGATATCCAGTGATTTTCACCGATGCCGTTGGTCAAGGCGTCCATCGTACTTTTCCCTTTTGAATAAATGAGTGCCCAAAAGGCTGTAGGTTGTTTACCATTAAGGCTTCTCAGCATGGTTTCAGAGGGATTTTGAAGGATTTTACCCAGTTTGTGTAGATCTTCCTCGCTTTCCTAGCTACTTTGTAGTTGATCGTAGAAGGGGAAGTTTTGGCTCTTCTAAGGGCCCTTCACATTTCTCTCCTTTTTTCAATCAATTGCTTGTTTGTAGCATGTAAGTGGTTTTCAAATGCTATTGGATTTTTCCTTTGTTGTTGAATTGGGATCAGCAGAGGGCAATAGTCCAAATTTGGGGTTAGTGACTTCAACGTGTTTTCTGTGGTCGCCTTTGCCTATTGTTTTGTTATTGTTCTTAGCGCCTCGGTGTTGAGTCTCAATCTGGTACCCACATTGGTTGAGTTAATTTTGAAAGTCATGGCTTTCCTTTTGATCAGCTCTTGAGTTTCTGGCAGTATCCAGGTGATCGACAGCAGGTAATGGTCACGGTTTTGAATCCTAATCACCTTAAATGAGGTGACTCTTGCAAACAAGTTTCTAGATATGTAAACATAATCCAGAAAAGCTTTATGGTTGCCCTGTTCCCAGGTAGGAATGGTAGTTGCTGTTGTGGGAGTTAAAGCGTGAAGGTTGTGTAGATCTAATCCATCCATAAGGTTCGCCCAGCTTTTTCCTCTCTGATCTGAGTGTCGAGCTGTCGCTCCCGCGCCTGCCCTCAAAGCTTCCGGGGCACTGCGGGGGACCTCTTTATTCAGATCGATGGTAGGTATCTTTGCGTTTACATCTCCACAGTTTATGTTATGATCGATTTCCATTGAGTGTGTCGTGTCCTCAATTAGTTGTTCTATCTTGAGCAAAAAGGCTGGTTCCTTGAGAACTTTCGGGTTCCAGTAGATATTGACAACCAAGTAGTGTCTGGATTTAGTTAAGACTCTGAGAGCTGGAGTTGAATGCCACGAAATCCGAGATGCCAAAATGAAAGCGTTGTTCACAAGTGTTTTTTCCAGTTGTAATTCGCTGCAAGATCGAATAGCAGTGAGCAGACCAGCACATGACCTGCCCACTGGTCCCTGGGTTGCTGGAGAAAAGTCGATTTCAAAGCCGTCAATTGTTGGTTTTCTTAGAAGCCACGTTTCCTGAAGGCATATTAGGTCGAACGATCCTAGGTTCACGTCCGACCTTGATGTCAAATGAGTAAAGCCATGAGTGTTCCATGATCCCATGGTTAGTTTTAGTTGGTTTTCTGATGTTTCGGTGGCTCATGTTTCTGTCTTGTTAGGATTGATCGTGGCTATGCCCTTTGGTGGGTTGACAAGGTTTCCGGAAGCCAGGCCCAGCTTTTTTTTCTCTCTGTCTCTTTGGTTGAGACGCAAGTGGTTTTATGATACTTTTTTTCTGGGTCTTGTGAGGTCTTGATCAATGGTTTTGTTCCAATTTGGCAAGGGGCCGTGCGGGACTTGGTTGTTATCAATGGAAATATCAAACTCCTTACTGTGAGTGTGAGTTGTTTGCCTTTGTTTTTATGCGGCTCTGAAAGTTGTTTAGACCTATGCACCTCTGATTGTCTATGTTTCCCTTCCCCTAGGGGTCTGCTTTGATAATCCTTGTGTTGATTTGTCAAAGGGCCTCGCCTTAGGTCTGTGTCTTTCTTTTTGCCAGTTGGAGTTCTCCACTGGACCAAACTCTGTGATGCTTGAAAGTTTGACAATCCCGAATGTTTCGATAGAATGGCTCTTTTAACTGAGTGCTCTCTAGGTCTTCGACTCCCCATCGGGTTACTAAGAGAGTTCTTAAGTGAGTAGGATCTTGTGGACCCTTTATCTGTTTTGTAATAGTGACTGTCGACTTCTCTCAAGTCGTAGCCCAGGGTTCTTAATTTAAATGTCTCTTCTTTAAGCATTCTTCTGACTGTAGATGAGCAGATGTGGACGTATACGCTGTTAATTGAGTTTGGTTGAGCAAATTGTACCACGTCTATGTCATCTGAGTCTAGCGATCGGAGTGAGGGGATCTGGTGAAGCAGGTTCAGAATGAAGGTTCTGTTCAAGATGATGTTATTTCCCTTTTTCTGGCAGGGCTCCAGGGTAAAATTGCGAGTTTTCAATGTTCTGTTCTCTCTCAAAATGCGCATTCGTTTTACTTCTCTATCAATATAGTTTCTCTATCAATATCGTCTGTTGAACGCCTCCTTCTTGTGTTGTCGGTGATCTGTATCTTGTTTTTTGTGGACCCTTGATTTCCATGTCATAGAGCGATCTCTGCTTTTGTAAGGGAAGGCTTGGCCGGACCTTAATTTGGATGAGGTAAGTTTGGACTTGTCCATGGCCAGGACCAGATCTTCCTTTTCTTCTAGGGTGAGAAATACTGGTGATCCAGGATCCAGTATTCTTACCTTTTTGACTGGGGTCACTAGGCTAGGATTCCTCGGGGCGATAATGCTTTCCTTTTAGTTTGGGAAGGCTTCTTAGTTTTGTTTTCCAGAACAGTCCACTGACTGTCCAGCTCTAGAGCACTTGCCATCAGATCACTTTCTGTTGGAGAGAGAGTTCCCTTGATAGGATACGAAGGAGCTGAGGTCGTCCCGACGTTCAGTGTCGTCGATTTATTTGAGGCTTTACTTACTGATCTTTTTTCCAAATAGAGGTGCTGTTTGTTTATGAGCAGATGTTCTACTATCCAATTTGAGTAGAACCGGTGAAATGGTTTTCAATGAAAATTCGCTTTTAGCTCTAACAAGAGCAGACACGAGAGAAGAGTTCACAGCAGAGAAGTAGAGTTGCAGGTCCTCATGGGAGTGGGTATGCCTCAATTTGCGGAGCAGCAGACGCATGTTTGTGCAGAGCAAAAGTATGAATGGGGTGACCCAAGGCTGAGGATGCTGAGATTTAGCTGAGAAAAAAAAGCAGTGGGAAGTGAGAGGAAAATAAGTCATATAGTACGGATTAGAAGGCAGCTAAAACAATGGAAATGATATCCAGAAAATAATCACTGAAGTGTATGGTTAAACATTTTCACCAGCACCCGGGTACGAGTGCTTATCCAATCAGGTGGGAGAAAAGACAGACTGTATTAAATGATACGAGCACCGGTTCTCTCGCCAATGGTCCAATGAACAGCTGCACGTTGCTGTCTCCCCTGCCTGACAGAGTGTATTTAAATAGACGTTTCTGAATTTCCACTAGAGTCACCTGCCCCACGCTCAGGCCTATCAACTTGGACTAGCCAGGCCAGGTCAACCAACCATGGCAGCCATTACCAGATAGCTTCTGTGCCTGTGCTGTGCAGTTTTGCATTCGTATTTGTACGGATAGCCATTTCTTGCTATGGGAATCATTTACTCACAAAACTTTGAACATATAAGTATTTAGACTTCCAAAATAATGGAATGGCTTTCAAATTACTAGTATTGGAATTTCATGATTTACTCTCACTGTATATCTGTACTGGGTAAACATTGCAGGCCACGGAAGGACGGAAAAAGCATTCCTTTTAATCCCACCATACATGGGGAGGTGGGATAAGAGAAAGGGAGAGGTAAAGGGGCGTGTCGCCATCATTGATTTTACTGCTGACATTCCATGGCAGGCATTATCACACAGAACAAGAACTGAAGCATTGGCTACAATGTACAGTTGCTAAGGATGCCAAAGACATGTGAAGATCCAAAAAACATGGTTACTTCTATGCTCCCATCAGGGCAATGGCAAACGCTTTGCAGATAAAGCTAATGGCGCACCAACGTGCCACCTGGTCTAACTGCAAGCAAAACAAACCTTTTCTATGCCATCTTGCCTGTAATAACTAATGTCAATTTTTTTATCACAACGAGAGTATGCTGTCCAAAAGGGTTATTTGTGCAGTCCTGGACACAGCGAAATGTAATTGTGAAATGTACAAAATGTTAGAATGGGAGAGATGTTGAAGAACTACACATCCACAAGTATTTCTCCTCAGGCAATCTACTGAAATATGTGTCAATAGGATCTCAATGAATAGAATTACTTAAAGGTTGACAAGCATGCCAGACTGCCTATCACACTTGGCAGTGAGTAAAAATGGCAGACTGACATTGCATATGTTCTTCTCAGTGACTAATCAAGGAATGAGTGCAACTGGTTATCACTGCTAAAGAATAAGCTAGCCTAGCCCCTTTATCAAGTCGACAACAAGAATGGTGCATTGCATATAGGGGCTGATTCAATTAATTTACTGCGCAGAAAATAGGGTACTTGCGCACGCAACTTCGCACAAATCCCCCTTTGTCGATTCATGGAATCGAATGCGCAGTACTTTTCTTGGAATTGCGTGGAGTTCGCGATTGCTCGGCCCGTCTGTTCCGAGCCGTCAAGGGCCTTGCGCAAGACTCCAAGCAGAGCGTGGGAGTGGCTAGCGCAGAGGCCTTGGAAGGGGGTGAAACACTAAAAATGGGGGAGAACTTGTGAAAAAATTGGCATTCTGAGGGACGGCCTGCAGGCAGTCCCTCACACGCCCACAATTGCGCAGCATGGGACATATTCATGGATTCGATTACGCAATGTCTCGGCTGGTAAATGAGCATGCAAGTCCTTAATACGATCCGCCATCCAAAGGCTGGAGTAAGGACACTTGTGCAAAGGATTTTCAGCGTGCGGGTGGACTTGCGTGTCAGATTTTGAGGTGCGTGTACTCAATCGGGGTCCTGATGTGATTTAGGGGTGCGCGTAAGCAGTGTAGCGGGGTGCAGGAAGGTTTTACGCGGGTTTGCATGCACGTTTCCAGAGTTATTGCGAAGTTATGATTTTTTCATACGCATGTTGTCGGGGTGCCGGATACAGTTACAGGGGACCCTGTGCAAGGTCCCCGAGTTGCATGCCTGCTTACTGGGACCCCACGCACTGTTTGAAGGATGCGTGTATTCATGTCCGTGGGAGCGCGTAAAGGTGGCGGATCTGGCAGTTTTCTGCTTTGCGTGTGGGCTAGTCGGGGGCATGTCAGGGCATTCCGGCCGTGACTTGCGAATACGGTTACTTTGCACTGTCAATTCCATGAATACGTGTAGCACGCATTTTTCCTTCAGTGCACAGGCTCACGCAGTGTCACACTCGGCACGTGGCCCTTGCACGATTTCTATGAGAAATTCCATGAATCGGCCACATAATGTTTGCGTTTTGAAACGTGCTGGAGTACAATGGAGCAAAGCTACAGACGAAAACCTCTATTTCTGGTGGCAGTTTTACTTTTTATGTTTTGAGAAACGTTTTGCAGCGGGACTACTGTACTCACTTTCAAGGGTGACACAGATTTTGCCAGCTAATACTTACCCAATAGGCAGGGCAAGTTTAGCTGCTCAACTTTTGAAGAATAAGCTTCAGTCACTGGAACTGATTGCTCATTTCCTGCTGGCATCTACATAGAAAGAATTCTGACATGCTGTTAAATGACAGCACTTTTAACTAAGCCGACGTGCCATTTCCCTTAATGGACATCTCAATTCCCTCTGCGGCTCATGAGCAAACATTTTTGCAATGCAGAACATCATTTTGTAACAACATTTTAATCACATTCAAGCTCCTTCGAAGGCTTGAACAGAACCAAATGCTATGTGGCATTTTCAGAGGCTTCTAGTTATGAAAAGTAATACAACTTTAGGAGGCTACACGCCCAAGCGTCACACTCCTTTCTACACACTGCACAAAGCCGAGTAGTGCACACAGTGGCGGAATACTATAAATAAAACGTCCTGTGGAGCGGGCGAGAACGAAGAGTGCTTTCTTGTATTTGATAAGACTGCTCGCTCAGCATAGCACAAGCTGTAATTGGTATCGAGAGTTTACTAGGCCATGAAGACTTGCTTTAAAACAATACAAAGGAAACCACTTGGGTCTAAAAGGAGGATGTACGTTCCTGGCACAGGATTAAATTCCCCAGGGTGTGTTTACTGAACATCTATGGTCAAAAGGTTGGTGTATATATAATCTATGCATTGTTATAACGGAACAAGCACAAAGGGCACAATAGCCCTAGTTATGATTCCAGTAATGGCGAGTAGATACTGGAACGTAGTAAAAACAAAATACTGCATTAGTAACGTACACTAAAAAAATGAAATATGCCTGGCATTATCTCGGGTGGAACGTTATCTTTGCTCTGCCCTAGCCTACCCTAAGCCAGTGTGTATCAGGTAATATTGTCCCCACCAATAATATTGCCAGATATATGGTCGTCCGGAATGGCCATAGGAGATATTATTAGTGGGGATACTTTTTGGGGTAAATGGGAGCGGGGTTGCAGGTGTGTCCCCCGCTCCCTGAAAATAATATGGGGGTTGCGGGGTCCCTCCCCCTCGCCCCCCGCAGGTTCAATGGGATAATATTGCCGCAAAAATACAGAACCATTCTTGTATGGCGATATTTTTGCGGGGGATATTAACACATGGAACCCTGCAGTGTTGCAGGCAGAATGTGTGTTGCAGGCCATTGGAATGCTTTCATATGCCCACAATTGATCAAGGTTGTCCAAGCCCGACGTTCTACTGGCGCCCTAAGGCAAACAGGCCCGTGTGTACAAACGGTGCATTAGGAGCAATAATAAATGGGTTGCGTCGGGATTCGTAATGGAGGGCATAAGGCCGAATGGGCACAAGGTCACCTTTCCCACCAGGAAGCAGGGGCGGCGCTAGCACGGCTGCCTGGCCAGCCCCCGCTGCCGCTGCTCACTTTGCAGCTCAGCACCCAGGCACAGCTGCCCATTCAGCCAGAACATCAGAGGGAATTAAAGCCATACACCTCCTTCTGTGGAGCACAATTGAGCTGGAGAGAAAAAAAAATCAATCTGGATCTTGCTCAGTTGTACACACATTCCTGAAGCTGATCAGATTCGTTTTCAGAAAGAAATACCAGTTGCCAAGTGCTGTACAAAGGTCACGGGCATAGTGCGGTGAATCGGGGGCTTTGTTTCTACGTCCCTGGGCAGGGAAATGGGCGGAAAACTTTCAAACACATGCCAGTGGAAATCCATGGAAAGCAGGCGATATGCAGCGATTGCATCATGTGTGTAAGCATATGTGAAGTGGTGTGCTTCAGTAGTGGTGTTCAAACAGCAGTCCTTAGCCTAGTGTACAAAAGAATGTTTTAGTTGTAGGCTGTACATCTTACAGAGTGCATTTTAAACCAACCAGTAGCCTGCAGAGAAAAGATCAGGTTATAGCTATGCAAAGTAGCAACTACCTCTGCTGTGCATTGCAATATACAGTAAATACAGGTTTCCAGGGTGAACAGCGCCAGTTGTTGGAACCCACATAACAGGCGCCATCCACCTTACAGTTTAATCTATAAAAAAAGGGCATTCATAAAAAATAATGCACTACTCTAAAAAAAAAAAATTGCGTACCTCTGTGTATGCCTTGAACGAGTTTTTATAATATTGTATATTAGTTGGCTAATACAGTACGCTGGTAAGTGCCATTTGGGGATGAAGGCATTGGAATATACCACTGCTGTAAATCTGCACATTAATGATCAAGCGCTGAACAACAATAGGGCCACAGAGGGGTCCTAGCCAGCCCTGAGCAGATTTCATGCTCCCGTCTGCCTTCTCCCCCCGCCCCCCATATCTGCTTGCCATGCTCTTGTCATTCCTTATGTTACAGAGCATCAATCATAAATAAAAAGCCTGCCCTCAGAGCGCCCAGGTCTGATTTACAAACATTAGCAGGGAATACAATTACAAAGCCCTTAATAGCCAACACAGGGCGGCCGGCGAACCCCTACACGACTCACTTGCACTTAAAGACACACTTTTTGAATTTTAATCAGACACAAATATAACGTGTTAGAAAACCTTTTTTTAAAAAAAAATCATACGTGGGCTGCGCAAACATGTAAAAATGTCACATTTCACGCAACATTATATGTACAGTGCTTCATTGCTCACCAGCGAGGAGCTTTCTTTTTAAATCCCATACAACCATACAATTATCTGCAAACCATTTGCATTCGGGGTAAGACATTAAGACCGGCTTGTGAAAATTAGCAATATTTGCATCATCGCATTGAAAGTCTACGGACTGCTTACAATATATCAGTCACTGAAATTCAGTCAATATAGAGATGCTGGCACTGACCATCTATTAATTAAAGCAGAACTTCAAAAAGATGTACACACCTAGACAGCATCTACTGAAACACAAATGCAAGTTTGTACTCGCAATTCAATGTGTGTGTGTGTGTGAGAGAGAGGGCGCGAGAGAGATGGTATTACATAAGAGCTCAGTGAGCAGTACAAATGCATGTTCAACAAATATACACATCTACAGAGAATGGACCTGCAATATTTGCATACGTCGAAAACACAGTCTCAATCAAACCATGCTTGAAAGCGACGGCACATTGAATTGTGTGTGCACTACAAACACACACACACGCACACACACATGGTAATAAACGCAATCTCGATTTCAAGTTAGCATCAAGCCCCATATCGATGTAATTCTTGTAGATTCGAGTCCCATCCGAGAGGACCACACACCACTTCCACAATTCTCAGTTGTGTGTTGTCATAAAGAGTCAAATACATTTCTCGCAGCCAAGCAATAAAACTCCTGAAAGTAGAAGCAGCAGCAGCAGCTCCAGCGCAGCCCAGCAGAGGGGCAGAGAGAGCGACCTCCCTGCTGCTGGAGAAAGGAGGGGAAGGCAGCCTCTCTCTGGAGCCGGGAAGAATATTATAAAAGTTTAACGGCAGCCCGGGTCCCACGGAAAAGGGTGTTTGCGGGATAAAACCCGTGTAAGCAGAGAAGCGGTGAGGCTGCAGCCTCGCTGTGCGGCCGGCAGGCAGGCGGCAGTGCCCTCAGCGCGCCGCTCTGGTACTGCTCTATGGTCGCATCCGCCGCCGCCGCTAATCAATGACTGAACTGAACAAAGGCAAGGCAAGCGAGGATCAATTGCTAATACCTATCAATCGGCGGACGGGGCGCTTTTCGGACCCCAAACTCGCCCCCATCCTGCCCCGGCCGCCGCCGCCCACTCCCGGACCTCTGATAGGACCCCGAGAGCCGAAAAAGCGCGGGCCGGCCACTCACCTGCAGCCGTCCCAGATCAAATTTCTTCCAATATTGAAACATCGATCCCACATTGGCGGCCATCTTGGGGGCTATTGAAGAGAGCTTTTTTTTCCCCTCCTCTCTGCACTCGGAGGCTGGGCTCGGCGGTATCGTGGCTGGACTCCCCGCCTCAGCCCGGCAGTCGGACTCTCCTCTTTTATCACCCGCTTTTTATATAAAGATTAAACGGGGAAGTGAGGAAGAGATGAGCATGGGAAAGTCTGTCAGAGCTAGGAGCCGGGCCGGGCGACGCCGCCGCTACCGCGGCATGTTTACCACACACACGCGCGCACACACGCATACCACAAAATACACACACGCTACACACACACACACACACACGCGCACACACAAAGTATTCGCCGCGCCCGGGTCAATTTGGGAAGTGTGCAATTGGATTGCACTTGACTTTGCTTTAGCTAAAGTTATCGATACTGACGTATAACGTGCTGATCGATGAGGGCTGGGAAGGGGGAGGGAGGGGATGCAGTGCAATTCAATTAAACAGCTGAGCTTTTGAGGGTTGTGTGGAGAGGGGGATGTGAATAAATAAATAAAGTTATCGTGCAGCTATTTTGGCACCTAGTGTCGTGTGCATGTGCGGCTGGCATAGATGGTCATTTCTCAGGACAATTTAAAAACCCCTGACGTGTCTACACCGCCTGCTGCTGGTATGTGAGATTTTATCACAACAAATGGACAGCAAAACAATGTGTGACAGTATTGTGTCTAGGAGGCTGGTGGAGCCATCGTTTTACAGCATCTTTGCATTCACCGAGTGTGACAATGCAATGCTAGCGCCTTGTTATTTGTTTACAGTATTTTTTTTAATTTCTGTTTTTCTCCCATGAACGACCAATGTGTAATATGTTTATTGTATGAAAACAAGAATCGAAACCTCCTGCCGTCCCCTGACAGCACTGGGACATTGGATCAATGGAACATGTTCTCTATTAATGATTGATTTTCGGATATTAGAGGGTTTCTGGGAGCTGTGCAATTTCCATTTTCAGTGTGAGCTTCCACAGTTTGCTTAGTTAAAATATAATTCTGGTAATCATTTCCCTCACCCGACATGGTTTTAGGGCACCAATATTGAAAATAGTGCAAATAATTTTCCAATAGCCAGCAGTGCACGTCACCATTGTTACTGTAATTGTGTTTGCCACTTTTAAACAAAACTTGTTTTTCTATGTACACATAAATATATGCACAGCTGATACTTGTTTTTTTCAAACACAGAATCTTGCCAAAATGTAAAGTTTATGCAGGTTCTACAACTGATGTTTTAGCCAGAAAAGCTTACTTTCAGGCATATATAGCATAATCTACTAAGAAAGACATGGGCATGGGTTTTGATGAAACAGTCCTGCAGTGTCTAGGCTCCCACTTCTCCAACAGTTATCATGTTGTCCAAATGGACCATAAAGATTCCTAACACCACCCAGAAACCTTCTGAGTTCCATAAGGGTGCCTCTTGTCCATTGTCAT
Organism: Ambystoma mexicanum; assembly: GCF_040938575.1. Lineage (NCBI taxonomy): Eukaryota > Metazoa > Chordata > Amphibia > Caudata > Ambystomatidae > Ambystoma > Ambystoma mexicanum. The sequence continues at coordinate 1,460,327,686 of NC_090932.1, forward strand.
CTTCAACCTCTACATGGAACATCTGAGGGAACTCCCTGCCAACACCAATGTCAAGATACACCAATAAGCAGATGACACTCGGCTTTACCTAAAGATCAATTGCATCAATGACATCTATCGACTCAAGCACTCTGTGTCCTTCATCCAAGTCTCGATTTCAAGCACCTACCTGAAGCTCAACCAGAGAAAACCCAAATGTGTTCTCCTAGAACACTCCCAAGCATGTCCAAGTCCAGAATTAGCTCATGGAAACAAAGTTTAATGAATACTCTCCTCAACTCTCACCTAGAGCAAAATATCTTGGTATACCTAATGACTGTGACCTCTCATTCAAAATTCACATTGCCAAAAAAAATCCAGACAGCATGGTACCTGGTCATCCACAAAGTCAAGTCCTTCATCCCAGCCTGGGTTTCAGAACAGTTACCCAAGCCCTTGTCATCTCCTAACTGGGTGGTAGCAACGCTCTTTCATTATTAATTAGGCAGTCACTCTCAACTCAGGGAGTTCTCCCCCCCCCAGCAAGGCAGCGAGCACCCAAAGCACTTATACAGATTCAACTTTAGTGATGCCTCCAACCTATTTCGCACCATCCCAGCAAATACCCTCTGTACCACCAATAAGCTAGGAACGGCCGGTGTATAGTAAGAATATATATTTATTTAAGGTTTGACAAAAAAGAATAGCAACCAAAACATCAGCCACCAATGCCGTGACACTACACAATATCACAATTTTACATTACTTGCACCAATTGACTGACTTGTAATTCTAATGAATTTACAGATCTACAACACACAGGTAAAATGTAGATACTGTGCATCAAACAAACACAGAGGATTTCTTGCACATTAACAATTATGAAATTTGAACAGCCCCCAGTGATTGCTTGGGTTATCACAATGCACTTCTCTCCCAGAAACCCCCACTCCCAGGCATCAGTTATGTATGAGGCCTTAATTTGGAGACAAGGGACAGGGAGTGGGAATACAGCAGCAACATCGTTTTTGGCTTTTTAATAAAAGGCAAGGTTTAACAAACAGACACAATGAAAAATAAATCATTTTAGTTTTTTTAATTCGAAGGCAATGGGCCTCATTACAAGGTTGCCGGTCTCGTAATAATGATACCGGTACGTGAATCCCGGCATCGTCTACCGGACCGGTGCATTACGACCTGTGATGCCGGTGCTACTGGCATCTGCATGGACCCATTGTTTCCGGGTAGCAGCTTCCTGGAACGAGCGAGGGCACGCGGCATCCGTGCCAGTAACACCAGCATGTCGCAAAGAAGAGCACAGTATGAGGTTCACCAAAACACACTTACCGGCATCGAGAGGCCGGTAAGAACGGTTACCTTGATGCCGTTAACACTGGCATCACAGGGCAGCTGTTAATAGCAATCTGCTGTGTTGAAACCTGCTGCAGGTGCACACAATCAGCACAGGTGGAGGCAATGGAGTCTGGCAGAGCACAAAAGGACCACAAACACACACCACATCCCTTCCAAACCCAAAATGCTACCATTGACAGTTGCAATACTGGGGCTGGAGGACATGCCTGCACTGCTACTACTCCAGCAGGCATTGAACCAGGGAATGCATCAGAGGAGAAGGAGGGTCAGACAGGGCCAGCACATATCACCAGTACAGGCAGTTGTACTCCACAGGTGACCACCAATCCCTCCCCTAAGGGCCAGTCCATTTGACCTAACTCCTGCACAGATCCACATCCTGTACCGCCTGGACAGGGACACCATATGCACAATAGTGGACCTCATCCAAGACAACCTGATAATACTCATCAACATCCGGACAGGCATCCCCCCTTTGCTGAAGGTAGTCTCTGTGCTGCACTTCCTTGCCACAGGCACCTACCGGCACACAGTGGGGCAGCTGCATGGCATCTCACAACCATGTTTCTCCCGGGTGCTCAACCAGGTGCTAGATGCCCTCCTGAAACATGAAAGGGACCACATTTATTTACCACGGACTGTGAAGGAGAATGCTTCCAAAATGGCATTCTATGCACTGGTAGGCATGCCAAACGTAATCAGTGCCATTGACTGTACCCATGTGGAGTTGCTCGTCTGGCATGCTGAGGATGTAGTGTACCGCAACAGGAAGCTCTACCATTCACTGAATGTCCAGTTGGTGTGCGATGCAAGCCAAATAATTATGCATTGCTGTGCAAGATTCCCGGAATCCACACTTGATGCCATGGTGCTGCGCAACTCCACGCTTCCCCGCTACATGGCACGACATGCTGCATAACGTACCTGGCTGCTGGGTAAGTCCAACGACAGGACAATGAGGGGTTTTGCCTGGGGGGGACCACAAGCATCAGCAACCTGTCTGCTGGCGGGGGTATGAGGGGTGTTCTGTGGGGGGGTAACCACAAGCATAGACAACCTGCCTGCTGGCTGGAGTATGAGGGGTGTTGTTGGGGGGGAACCCAGCAACCTGGGTGGTAAAACTGTGACCCCAATCACCTCGACAGAATATTGGACATAGCCAATGGATGCAGTTGTGGCATGCCTACACGGCTGTGCGTTAATGTAAGCAACATACACAGCACCCAGCACATGCACCATGAAAACCATCAGACAGGAACCATGGGTACCACGATGCACCACCCTGCAGGCACAATGTATGAAATACATGAGCGGAGCAAAGTCCATCACGAGGCATGCAGCTATGCCTGGGGCAAATCCAACTGGTACACATGGCAATCTCTGTCACTGCACCCACCCCACAGGTACACCACAGACAAGTATACCAGCCCAGGCACCTCAAGGGACACTTCCAATTGCAATGGTGCAAGCAAGGAAAGTAATGTAATCACCAATCAGTTACCACCACTAACATATGAGTGAGTTGCGCAGGACCCATCCACAGTACCTCTGCTCCACCATGCCAGTACACACCCAGCCCCATCACAGAAATGTTTGCCGTCACTGGCGGACCATACCACCATTGCCATTGTGCCACGGTCATATGGGGGAAGGCAGTGATGGACAAGTACATGGTGACATTAAGTAGTCATAAACATGAATAGCAAACCACTGCGTACCATGAAGCACATCAGGCAAATGTGTCATGGTACACTCCACATTTATTATACATATTTCAAATGCAACAAACCCATCAGATGTCAGCACATCATGGTCCTTCTAAACTCATTTGTGTGATTGCTGTACCTGATGGAAAGGTTCCTAAGACTTGAATGGCACACATACCCCACAAGCATGGATCATCCCTAAGTACACTTACCTGTGTCTTACTATGAGGACATGTCAAGTGCAGTCATGATGAATCTGTGGCATGTGACAATGAACACTGTACAGGCATTGCACACAAGGAATGACAACAATGTTCACAAATACACTTTCCATTGCTCCTGTTGAGGAGATCTTGGGTATCCCCTGAAGCCGTGGCTCCTGACCCCCATCAGGCAACCAGTCAACAGGCACGAAGAGGACTACAACCGTGCACATGCACGCACTCGTGTCACGATTGAGCAGACTTTTTGGCTGTTGAAGGCCTGTTTTCGCTGCCTCAGCAGGTCGGGTGGGGCACTCATATAAAGGCCTTAGAAGGTGGGAAAGATAGTGTTGGCATGTGCCATGCTGCACAACATGTGCCTCCGGCGCAACGTACCCCTGCCCCCTGACACAGACCTGATTCTACCAGAAGATAAGGAGGATGATGGTGGAGATGCTGCATATCAACCACGGCACAATGTGAATGAAGGACGTGTTGTACGCCAAACATTGATTGCACAATACTTTTGATGGACTGGGTAACAAAAGGCACTGGGAATGGGGGACACAGGGCACTGGGCACTGTTAAGAAATAAATTGACACACACTCAAAAAGCAATGTCCAGTCATGTTTCTTATACACACCAGGTGTATTAATTAAAGGAAAACTATGTACAGTGAACAGGAACCAACGTGGACCTCTACCCTTCAATATACAACAAACTACCCCCCAGCACCCCACATGCCCCCACCCCAAAACCCCCACACACCCACACCCTCCAACACCTACGCACCCTACCCCAAAACACCCACACACACCCACGCACCCCCACACACCCATGCCCCCCACACACCCCCAAAACCCCCACACACCCATGCCCCCAACACACCCATGCCCCCAACACCCCCACACAATACCCCCTTGCACCCACTTCAAGTCCAACTGGACTCCCTCCTGACATGTCCATGTGTGTCAGGCTACTGATGCCTCCTTTTAGGTGGAGGGGGTTGTTCGTCTGGGTGGTGCATACTGCGCAGTGACCTCTGCACCTGGCTTGTCTGGGTAGAACTCGCTGGGGTTGTGCTGGTCGAAGGTGGGGTTGTGGGTCGGCCCCTGCATCACGATGTTGGCTCATTGTGGCAACCAACTGGGTGACAGCCTGTGTCATGGCTTCCATACCTTCACGCACCCGTCGGGCCACACAGTAGACAGCACGGCTTACTGTCCTGGAGTTCTCTTGCATGGCCCGGCGTGTGGCTTCCCATCCGCAACATACTGCTTGACCATGTCATGCATAGCCTGCTGCCACTCCTCCATACGGGTCAGCCGGCCCCCCAGGTCCCGGATGGATTGTGCAGCTGGTGGTTGCACGGGAGGTGGTGTGTGTCTGGTGTCAGGGCTGAGTTCAACTATGGGCATGTCCTCCGCAGAGCTGTGTCCACCTGAGCCATGTTCGGAGGAGAAATGTGGGGTAGGCAGTATGGTTGGGGTGTTTGGCATGTTCTCGGACATGCAATAGCCTGCAGTGTCTGCCTCCTCCAGTTCCTCCTCCTCCTCCGCGCTATGTTGCACAGATTGTGCCGCCTTACCAAGGTCCCTGGTGGCCGTTGAGTGTGGCCCCTCCACATCACTGGCCGCTGGGGATCCCTCCTCATCCACCTTAGGTGTTTGCTGTGGGGCAGGTATTTTCTTTGTTGTGACCTTTGTGACAGGGGTACCTTTTGCCATGGGTGCCTTGATGCAGCAGGGTCCTCTTGCTGGGGCTCCTGCCTAGGTGTTGGAAATAGCTGCTCATCTGGTTCTCCAGCCTGTGCGCCCTGTTGGCTGGGGGGCAGTGGCTTGGGAGCGGTGGTTCGCTTCTGGCCAGCCCTTGATGTCAAAGGCCTGGAGGTGTTGTCGCTCCCTCAGGTCAGGCGTGTTGGTGTCTTTTTTGGTGTGGAGGTGTGTTCCGCCTCGCTGTCTGATCCCGTGCCTGTGGGGGACAGAGAGGAAGGGCATCAGTCATGGGTGAACGTACATGCTACATACATCGATGATAGTACATTTAGAGTCCTGTGCATTCTCGTGCACATGTTGGAGGGGAGGCCATGGTGCTTACAGGAGTTGGGGGGGTGTAGTGTTTGGGCATCCTTCTGGTGCAGCCATGTTGTGCATGGTGTTTGTTGGGTGGCCTACAGGTCTGTTGTGCCTTGCGTGCTGTAGCCATGCCTCAGGGGCTGTGTGCCATGTTTTGTTTGCATGTGGGTCAAGTGTGCAATCAGCAGTGGTGATGTGTGCACCATGCAATGGGATGGTGATGTATATGGGTGTGTGTGTGCATGCATATGGTGCTTGTGTTTGCAATTGGGGACTCATGGGGTTTGTATAAGTGGGGTATGTTGTGTTTTTTCATGGCAGGTATTTTGCGGTTTTATGGGGGTTGACTTTAGGTGGGAGGTGATGGGCCATGTATTTGCTCTCATCTACCTACCATTTGGACTGCACCATTGTACTTGGAGTATTAGGTGTGTGTGGTGACGTTTGTATTACGCTAAGGGTCACTCACCATCATCGGCTGATAAAGGGACTCCCATCTCGGGATGGCCTCCATGTCTATGATGGAGCTGCATGTTTCCTTCCAACGAGCCAGCTTTATAGGGGATGATGCTCTGCCACCTGTGGCCTTGGCCTGGCTACGGTTTGCTGACAGGATGTTGCGGACACACAGACGCAGATTGCCCCAGCGTTTCCTGCAGTCTCATACGGTGCGTGTGGTGGTCCCCATCACAGAGTCTTTTTGCGCCACTTCCTCCCAGATGTTTTTTTGCAGATTTGTGCCACACGGCGCAGGTCTGTACAGAACACAACATCTGCGTGCTCAACCAGTGTGTCGGCAAGCATGTTGAGTTCCTCATCAATAAAACAAGGCTTTCGCAGCTGCACTGTGCCTTTTCTGGTTGCCTTGGCCATCACCTGGCTGACACAGCCCATAGTTCGCCAATCCAGGTGGTGTAGGCAGAGGATTGCAATGGATTGTATTTTTAAAGATGGCCGCTGGAGCATTTCCCGATCCGGTGCAATGATGTTGCTTCCGGTACTGGCACTTCCGGTACTAGTATTTATGATACCGGAGTCAATGCTAAAATTCACCAGGCGGAGGTCTCCATCAATAAACACACTAGTAAGTGAGTTCAACAATCATTTATTGCAATGCGAAACTTCTGCGGAAGGGCTGACTGCAAGATACACCATAGGGATGCTATCTAGAGTGAGCTACTAACATTACAGTGAGCAGGCTCTTTATAGGAAAACGTTTACATTGAGTCTTATGACTGGCGCGAAGCCCAGGCACTTCCTGACATACAGTTTTCTTCCAAAACACTTTTGGCTGTTATTCCAGCCCTTGCGGTGACATTTTACAAAGGCCGAACATTTGCAAATGGTCATTACTCATATAGCTTATCTAAGCAAGTCAAAATATCCTTCAGGATGCACGTGTAATCTTTAACATGCGTGGTCGTAAAAACAAGCTAATTCATCACATTTGACACAGTGGGGAATTTGCAAACTACACATATCTTGCCGCGGTAGTGATAATAATATCCATTCATGGGCTGCTGGACAATAGCAGGACATATCTTTTACAGAATGACGCACGAGCTCTGACACAAGTTCCCCTTCCCACATATCCCAGAGAATATCAACTCCGAATATAGATACGCTTTATGCTTATGTTTCGGGAAAGAATGCGGATGCTAGCAATCATCATTCATAGAGGAGACCCCAGGGTCAATGAATGCATGCTGACTCGCACGGCAGCTTTAGACAGGACGGGAAGTGCAAGAGCGTTAACAGACATTATTTATGTAGCCTTTACAGGAAAGGAGAACAGAGGGAACATTCCTAAGCCTGTGAGTAATATCTGATCCAGGCGAAAACCCTGGGCCTCGTGTGCGGACACAAAAGCAGTTGGTTTAACATGGACATAATGCTATAACATGGGCAATGGGTTTAAGTCTTGCTGAGGCAAAGAAACATGGCAATTACATGAATTTGGTATTTACAAACGACCCTTTTGCGTCAGCAAGACTTTATCAGTAATAAACATGGTTTAGTTTGTATTCATTCATTCTTTCATTGTCGTTGTCCCACACATCAATCTTCTGTAACCCCTCAATTGCCTCCTCTAACTTTATCATCTCGTTAGTGGCCATGGCATTAGTGGGTTTGGGTGCCAGTGCTCCCATCATTTTCCTGCAGCAATCTCCTATGACGGACATACATAAGGGAAAGCACTGAATGCAACAGCAGCAAGCTGCTATTAATCCTCCTATGACAAGAAGAGGGGTCAGGAGTTTCCATCCCCAGCTCCGTAATATATCCCAGAACCAGGATGTCCCATCCCCAGGCCCAAATTCAGAATGTATTTGAGCTGCCATTTAATGCATTTCATTGATCCCTTTAAAGATATCGGTGATATAATCAGGTAAAAAAAGTGCAGCAGGAAGTGCCAATTATTTTACAAGCCCCTCCTACTTCTGCCAGCATTGTGTCTAATACTAGTCGGTTTTGTAATGCGACCATCCGGACTGCTTGTACTTCTTTAGTGAGGTTTGCCAGTATGTCACCGGTCACATTTAGTTCCTTTTCTACTACTCTAGCCAAGTGCCTAATGCTTCTGGAATTCATAACTATTCCCATGGGCATCACTATGCCCTTTAGGAAATCAAAGAATTCATCCCAAGTGGTGTCTTCTTTAGTAATAACACCTCTTTTCCTTCGCTGGTAATCCCGTGTACCCATTTTTTTTCTCTTTGCCTTGGGTTTTAAGTTCACTTCCTCCACAGATTTGTAATGCAAACCCAACATTACGTATCCAACGGTACATCTACCTTTCCAGTAGCGGGGTAACCAGAGGTATGCTCCTTCCCCGCAAATAAATATTGCCCCCTTAGGGGGACTAAAGGGTGCGGATATACTATTCAAATCTACTATATTCTGGCAGTTGTGTCTACCCATGAAAACAGCCTGAGCATGTGTCTTGTTTCGCTGGTAGCAAAAGGGAGCCCTACGAACTATATTTTGTACAGGGATTGGGTGTGGTAGTACTGCTTTGTTGTCTCTCATATAGTCGGTTAGAGGAATCATTTCTATTTCTTTAGATGGGCAGGAAATGGATCTATTAAGATATCTAGTTACATTGGGTGTTAGAGGAATATAAATTCCTCCCTGTATTCTAGTCTGAGTGCTTGTCTCATTTTTCCTATTCACAAATGTGAGTGTCACATTTTCGATATAGTTTCGGGAGGCACGCAAAAGATAATCTCGCCAAGGCACGGATGTATAACTTGTAGCAGGAGTCGCGTACCATTCGGGTCCGCTTTCATGGCTATGGGGAACATATGTAACAGTTGGTTTTATTTAGTATCTGGTTTTTTCATTCATCCATGTGAGGATGCTATTCCTAGGGTGCTTTTTCCAATACTCCTGATCTATATGGGGAATAGTTACTAGTTCTGGTGTTGGAGGCTGAGGCATGGGAGGCAGCAAATTATGGGCAGCATAAATATCATGGTGCTCAAGGTACCAGAGGAATATTGCGGACCCTACTGTTATAACAATACAGACAAGGGATAAGAAGATCTTTTCCTTTGGGGTGCATGCATATCTGTCAACTCGTGGACGCCTCTGCCCTGCGTCCTCGTCATTCAGTGTAACAACCTGTTTTGTTCCCTCGCACAGGGCTAATCCCAAATGGCTGAGTTCCGGAACTTGGCCATTAAATGTCACACGTTATATATATATTATATATTTACACAAAAATGTTCAAAAAGACCCTAACAATTACCCTAACGGTGCCGTCCGTTTATGTGCTGGATTGCAAGGGTTGCACAGTATAACCCGTCCTGCAGTCACCGCTTCTGGCACCTTACCTTGACACGTCTCGTTGAGGCTACTTCCTACCCTTGAGGGGACGCTGAGGCCGTTTCATCTGTGTCTCGGTGGGGCTACTTCATACCCAGGAGGGGCTGCTGAGGCCACTTCATCTGTGTCTCGGTTGTCCTTTGTTTGTTCCGACCCTTTACCAAGTCCTTTCTCAGCCAGATGTCAGAGTTCAAACATAGGCAATCAATGTTGCTTCCTAGGGCGTAGGTGATACCTGGGAGTGTCCTCCGTAGGTTCGGCTGCGAAGTGGTCTGTCTCCTTGGTCGGGGGATGGACTATCTGAGGTGGTGCCTTTTTAAGATGGTTGCCATGGATCCACGTTTTGTGGCCAGCAACCTTCACAGCAGTTTGCGTCGCCAGTAGGACCAAAAATGGCCCCTTCCATTGGGCCTGCAGGCAATTGGTGCGATCAAAACTCTTCAGGAGGACGTAGTCCCCTGGTTTGATGGCGTGGCCTTCTCCTTCCAAAGCTGACAGGGCTGCGTCTTTCACCTGTTGATGGATAATAGACAGTTTATGCGTGAGCTCAGCACAATAATCCCTCAACAGTGGTTGTTCAATATTACCAATAACTCTTGGCTTTGGGATGGACCATGCACTTGGAGGGCGGCCCATTACAATTTCAAAAGGGGACAATTTGTGCGTCCCCTTTGGAGTGGTCCGCATACTCAACAATGCCAAGGGAAGGGCATATGGCCACTTCAGGTTTGTAGAGGCACATATTTTTGCCAGTTTGTTTTTCACTACGGCATTCGATCGTTCAATAATCCCAGCACTCTTGGGATGATAGACGGAATGGAATCGCTGATCGATACCCAACGCAGTACATACATATTTCACAACTTGACCTGTAAAGTGTACTCCGTTATCGGAATACAGAAAGCTGGGCACTGTGTACTGGGGCACCCAGTATTTCAGGATGCATTTAGCTGTGGAAATAGCAGTGTTGTCTCTTAGGGGGTAAGCATCCGTCCAACCAGAGAACCCACACCTCATAACAAGACAATATTTTAATTTAGCAACTGGTTCCATTTGTATGAAGTCCATATACACCACCTCAAATGGCTGCGTAGGAAGTCTGCTATGACCTGCTGGTACTTTCACAGATTTGCCCACATTATGCTGGAGGCAGACAGCACACTGTGCTGCCCATCTCCTGCAATAGGATCCAATTTTCCGGTTTTTCCATACTTTGCTCAGAATGTCCTCCATTGCACCTGCATTAACATGGGCATTCCCATGTGCCATATCGACTACCATGGGTAAATCACTGTCAGGGAGCAACCACATCATTTTGATTTTGTCCAGCCACACCCCTTTAGGAGTTTGTCCATTGTTACTGTCTTTAGTCCAAACTTTAATTTCGCAATCTGTCGCTTCCTTTTGAATGTCCTTTACTATCTCCTCAGGGCCCTTTTCCAAACCGCCCTCATCCCCTTTCCCTTCCACATTCCTTTGCAGCATGTTACACTCTGGAACGGGCAATTTACAGTGTTCTGCAGCATATTTAGCCACCTGGTCTGCTAAATCGTTCCCCTGCCCCACAAAATCTACCACCTTTTTATGGGCAGAGCATTTCACTATAGCCACCTGGGTGGGTTCAGCCAATGCCACTAATAGTTTGTTTATCAAATTACCATGTTTTATTTTTGTTCCATGCGAGGTAAGAAACCCTTGCTCTTTCCACAGTAGACCAAAATTAAAGGCCATGCCATGTGCATAAGCTGAATCCGTATAGATGGTCACAACTAAATCTTTACTTAATTCCAGAGCCTTTGTTAATGCCCTTAATTCTGCAGCTTGCGCTGATAACTCGGGTATGCGTTCTATATGGACAATTTCACTTTCAGTTGTTATTACGTACCCAGCCACTGTCTCATCACTTTCCAGTTTGTAACATGAGCCATCACAAAATAGAATCCCATCACCTCCCTCTAGGGGAAGGTCACTCAGATCGACCCTACCTCGGGTCTGTTCATCAGTGCGTATAAGGCAATCATGCATGTCTTGATCTCCCTCCCCATTCGGCAAGGGCAAAAGGGAAGCCGGGTTCGAAGTATTACATCTCATGATAGTTACATTTGGTGCAAACAATGACGTTAAGCGGGCAGCTGTGAGGTGCTGAGTCTGAGTTCTATTGAGCAATACGTCCACAGCATGGGGAACTTTTACAATGACGGCAGTTCCCAACACTAAACCAGCGCTTTGCTTAAAAGCTACCGCTGCTGCAGCAACTGATCGCATACATGGGGGAAGCGCTGCAGTCACACTATCCAAGGTGCCAGAAAAATAAGCACAAGGCCTTTGCCTTCCATTTTGTTCCTGTGTCAATACAGATAGGGCACAATCTTGCTGTTCATGTACAAAAAGAGTAAAAGGCTTGCCGTAATTGGGTGTCCCGAGCCCTGGGGCACTGCACAATGCGCTTTTCAGAGCATCGCAGGCCTCTCTCATTTCTTGCGTGCAAGTGAAGGGTGTCTGATCCTTTTCTGTTTTCAAACATTGTAACAGGGGCTTAGCTATCAGGGAGAACTCTGGGACCCAATGACGGCAATATGAGGTAATACCTAACAGTCGTCTCAATTCTTTAAAGGTACTGGGATAGGACATTTCCTGTATTAATCGTACCCTCTCAGGTGACAGTGATCGACCCTCTGCAGTGAGGACATATCCCAAATAATCAACCTTGGACTGTACATACTGCATTTTCTTAAGCGACACTTTGTGGCCATGGTATGCCAAATGCTGTAACACAATCAGGGTACCTTCTTTACAACTTAATTCAGTATCTCCACAAATGAGAATATCATCCACATATTGTATGAGCATCACACCAGAGGGTAACAGAATTTCATCCAACTGCTGTTTTAGTGCCTGGCTAAAAATAGCTGGGCTCTCTGTGTAACCTTGGGGTGCTCGACAAAACCTGTATTGTCGCTGTGCTAATACAAAGGAGAAGAGGTATCTAGATTCTTCAGCTATGGGTATGGAGAAAAAGGCGTTTTTTAAATCCACGACACTAAAGTGAGTGGCCGTGGGAGGGACCAAAGTGAGAATACTTGTTACACTAGGGACAACTGGATACCTGGGGTCCACAACCTTATTAATTCTCCTAAGATCAATGGCAAATCTATACGGGGTCACTTCATCTCCTTTCTTATGAACCGGGAGAATCGGGGAGTTACATGGGTTGTCATCACACTCTTCAACAATCCCGAGTCGCATTAGATCCTATACAATCCTTACCAATGCTGCTTCCGCTTCTGGAGATATTTTGTACTGCGGGGTTCGGGGTAGAGGGACCCCATGTTTTACCTTGATCACAACAGGGGGAATGTTCAAAACACCTACATCATTACTACCAGCAGCCCAAAGCTCTGCGCTGTAACTCTGGTGGCAATGGTTCAACCAAATAACAACCACCAATTTTGGATTTACATATGGTCATACGAACGCCTGTTGGGGAACAATAGATAGTCGCATTTAAAGCTTTCAAAAGATCCAACCCAAGGAGATTCTCGGGGCACCTGTTAGTAAGTAACCATTTGTTAGTCAATTTCACTCCACATATAGACGTCTCAACTCTCTGGGACACTGGAGTACATATGGGTTCCCCACCAAACCCTATGGAAACTTTGTTTTCACCCGATAGTGGAACTGAGGGGACGGCCTTGGCGTCAACTGAGCTGTTACCTGCTCCGGTATCGACCAAGCATCTAACGGTGGGGTGCTGTCCTATCTGCAATTTAACATACGGTCCTTTTTGGTCTATAGGAACAGACACCATCTCCTCAGGTTCACTAGGGGCGTTTCAACTCATTGCTGCTGTGTTATCAAACAACATCATTCCACTTAGTTCATCCTCCACAAACCCATTGCCATACACTGTAACCATTTGTCGCTGCGCTGCGCTGTTTGAGAATACATTATTTTCCGGGTTTACAAACCTTCCATGGCCTTGAGGTGGTCCCGCGGGGGGTCCACCTCGGCCCCTTCCTCTCCCACCCGCCGGTTGACCATTCCGCGCCATCAATATGGGACACTCCTTTTTCCAATGTCCCATCTGCTTGCAAAATGAGCATTGATCTATTCGCGGGGGTGTCCATTGCGTAGTGTTACCTGTAGGGTTTCTTACCTGGGGTTTCTGGCCCTTTGGTTTACTGTAAGGTGGTTGCACCAATTGTTGCATTAGCACCTTCTTTTTTAGATTCCTATCTGCCTGTTTCTTACCTTCCATTTCTTCCTCTTCCTGTCGCTCGTAATATTTAGCCATCTCTAGGATCTGGGATGGGGTGCTTGCCTGCCAAGTACTCTTGCCCAATTTAAGTGGTTTCTTAATTCCTTTTCGGAAACCCTTCAGAAAGCCCATGGCGAAATATCTCTGACCCGTGGGGTTGCTAACCGACTGGCCACTGTGTGCCTTAAATGCATTTTCAAATTTCAGAAAATAGTCCCCAACTGTTTCTGCAGGGCCTTGTATAACTGCATCCATTTTTTCTACATTCACATCCACCTCTGGCAACACGCTACTCAGTGCCCTTAATATTCTTATCCCTAGCGTTTTTAGGTCCTCTGGAATGGGGTCAGTTGGTTTTCGGTCTGTATCCTGTTTTTCTAACTCTGTCCAATTGATGGCATGCCCAGGGGGGTCCCGAGATCTAAAAGGTTCCCATACATCAGCTGGGGTCACGGCGGACATTACATGATCAATGTCCTGCAGAGTCAGGGTACACATTTTAAATAGCGCTCTCAACTCTTTGTAGAATCCCGCGGCATTGGTCCTAGGGCCTGGGGTGCTTTTTATTATACTGAACAGTTCTGCTCTAGTGAGGGGTACATAGACATATGTTTTGGTTACCGTGAGGGTCTTGTCACTTGGGTCGTGGGCTGCTGTAACAATGGGCGCACATTCCCTCAGTGGTGCCATTACTTGGACCAGCTGGGCCCCTGGGAGAAACACTTCCAATATTTCTTTGAACAATCTACCCGTCCTAAGATCCTCCGCTTCCCAGTTCGGTTTATACGTTTTCAATTCAGCCTGGCACTCTCTCACCTTTTTGCAAACATCCTCCCGCCCTCCTGTTTCACATTCTGATCCCATTTTGTTCAAAAGCTCTTGCAAGCATACCAGTCGGGTTGCCTTGCTATGGGTGGTAAATAGATCCGTCCAATATCCCACCTTCCCTGGCTCCTTTTCATCATATATCCTTTTAACCAACGCCTTTCCCATCGGTTTGGCATCATGCAAAGACTGCTCTCTTCTACAACGTTCCTCTTCTTCCTCTTTTAACTGATCATCATAATCTTTCATAACTTTTGTTACCTCGTCAATGATTTGGTCATACTGGTGCCACAGGGTTGCCCGATCTTTCTCAGTGTCAATGGCCTTATAAATATCAAACAAACCCACGGGCCACTGGCGTTTAGCCTCATTCCTCAGCCATGCATGAAGAAGGTCACAATGCATTTTCATTACCTGTCGAAATTCCTTCTTTTGGCAGGTATATAACCTTTGTTTTATCCCTGAGGTCGGGTTATCAAACACTTGTTGTGCCATGCGCTCTAATTTTGCATATTCAACCGGGGGAAGAAGGGCCCCTGTCTAGATAAGCGCCCTACTTCCTGCTCCTCGACACCATTTGGATCCATAGTACCAGTCTGGGTACCATATGGGGGTGGGTTTTCAGGGGGAGGGGGTGCAGTCGGGGCAAGGTGCGTGCCGTTAGACTGGGGTCTGACCGGTGTTGTTAATCGCAAAAGGTTCTCTGTTAATCTGATTGTATCCTGATCAGCCTCGCTGTCAAGGCTGACTATCTCTTTCTCTGGCTTGGGGAGGAGTGGGTACATGCCTTTACTGAATTTTATCATTGCAGCCCAATCCTCTACATCTAGCCGGTGTTCAAACTCTTTGTTATCTAATTCACATGCCTTCTCCTGTAAGGTCCGTTTTTGCTTTTTCCTATCCTTTTTATCTTGGGACATTTTCTGCTTTATCGCTTCTGTTCACCACTGGCGAATAGCATCATGCTGGGCGGGGCGAACCCTTCTTTTTACTAACACTAATTCAAGATTTTCGATTATGGGTATACAAAAAGTGCCTGCTTTGGGCCATTTAAATTGAATGGACTTCTTTGTGTATTCCTCCCAGTTTTTACAAAATTGTACCGCCCCCAACCCATAATTGGTTGACATAGTGTAACATGGAGTGCCTTCAGCAGGTGCATGCATAGGTTCCTCATTCTTATTTCTATTGCACAAATTCCCCATTATTAATTACAATATCCTTATTACAATCAAAATAATACGTACCATAAAACTGATACCAATGTGGCTTACCATCCACCAATACTTTCTGCAGACACAGAATGCACTCACCGCACCAAGGAGACCTCCCCTCTGTCTGGTTCGTCTGGTCCTTGGCAGAGCAGTCGTTCTCTCCTTCTTCTTGATCTCCTGTCTCAAGGGAGGACCGCACTGTTTGCATTCAAAGGTGCAATAGTGTTTGGGCCCAGTTAAGTCGTCCACCGGAGACGGGAGCTCAATGGAAGGCACGCATCAAAGCGATGGACTGCATATGCAAGTCCACCACTTCAGGGACGCCAATCAGTCAATGCTAAAATTCACCAGGCGGAGGTCTCCATCAATAAACACACCAGTAAGTGAGTTCAACAATCATTTATTGCAATGCAAAACTTCTGCGGAAGGGCTGACTGCAAGATACACCATAGGGATGCTATCTAGAGTGAGCTACTAACATTACAGTGATCAGGCTCTTTATAGGAAAACGTTTACATTGAGTCTTATGACTGGCGCGAAGTCCAGGCACTTCCTGACATACAGTTTCCTTCCAAAACACTTTTGGCTGTTATTCCAGCCCTTGCGGTGACATTTTACAAAGGCCGAACATTTGCAAATGGTCATTACTCATATAGCTTATCTAAGCAAGTCAAAATATCCTTCAGGATGCACGCGTAATCTTTAACATCCGTGGTCGTAAAAACAAGCTAATTCATCACATTTGACACAGTGGGGAATTTGCAAACTACACATATCTTGCCGCGGTAGTGATAATAATATCCATTCATGGGCTGCTGGACTATAGCAGGACATATCTTTTACAGAATGACGCACAAGCTCTGACACAAGTTCCCCTTCCCACATATCCCAGAGAATAACAACTCCGAATATAGATACGCTTTATGCTTATGTTTCGGGAAAGAGTGCGGATACTAGCAATCATCATTCATAGAGGAGACCTCAGGGTCAATGAATGCATGCTGACTCGCACGGCAACTTTAGACAGGACGGGAAGTGCAAGAGCGTTAACAGACATTATTTATGTAGCCATTACAGGAAAGGAGAACAGAGGGAACATTCCTAAGCCTGTGAGTAATATCTGTTCCAGGCGAAAACCCTGGGCCACGTGTGCGGACACAAAAGCAGTTGGTTTAACATGGACATAATGCTATAACATGGGCAATGGGTTTAAGTCTTGCTGAGGCAAAGAAACATGGCAATTACATGAATTTGGTATTTACAACCGTATCAACGGTACTGTTCTTGACCGCATCTAGGATGCCAGTGCCGGTGTGTGCAGCATTGATGATGCTGCTATCGGGGGTTTGGAGGGCCTTACCGGCATGCCAGTGCAGCCATTACCGGCATGCCAGTATACGCGTGCACGCTGACTCAGAATCAACCGTTGATTTCGGCAGCAGTGCTACACATACACAGTTGCACCAGCATGCCGGTAATTTGCTTTTTTTACCGGCCAACTCGTAATGAGGCCCAATGTCAGGAAAGGTACTCAATGGAAAAATCGTTTTGGGCTTTTTATTTGCATGAAATGCAGGGCTTTGGGAAAATCGTTTTTTGGGATGCAAGTAAATAAATGGGAAATTTCGTTTTGAACGTTTTACATTCACTTGAAGAGCAGCATTTTATGGTTACTTATTTTGGGATTATGGACACCCCCTTGGGTACAGAAGACTGGGGTTTCAGAAAGGTAGAGTCAGCCAAGTACTTTATTGTCTATATCGTCTCTAACACACTGGGCAAGAACTTTGTTAGCTTAACACTCATCCCTTGATTTTCTATATGGGATTTAATTGATTTAACTTCAATTCAATGCACTAGGGATCTACACAGCTTCCCACCTCCCCACAATTTAATGAAAAAGTTTAAGGCCCAACACAATTCAATTTAAATGGATAGGGTGATTTCCTATAGTGGAATTCAATTGAGTTGGATTTAATAAAATGTGCCAAGCATCTCCACAGTTCCACCCCCCTAACCTCTCTGCGAAATGGAGATTAAGGCTGAGAAATCCCTCCACACTTTTGTTGGCATTTATATGAATCTATTTACATAGGCCTTTGTTATGAGGCATTCGGGGAAACAGCAGGGCTCCGCTAAGTACAGCACAGATCTGATGACAGGCTTCAGTCAAGGGTAGTCACCAGCACCCAGACATCCTCTGACTCCTCAAGTGGCAGGCCCAGCAAGCTTCTAGATTTTCCAGTATCTGTCTCCTGCACAATGTTTAAGACCCAGCAACAGAGCGGGAAAGTCAAGGGAAAAATCAAAAGTCCAAAGAAAGGTCCCAAGAGTCGAAAACTCGAAGAAAGACCAGCAAGCAAGTCCCCCTCAGATTGAAAAGGATCTCTTATAGGGCTGGGAACACTCCATTATTATCATATTCCCACGCTACAGATTGGCCAGCTCTCTCCCTCTCCCGCCCCGCAATAGACCCACTGCATGATAACAGGACAAGGAGTTCGGGGGTATGAATGATGGAGGCTGAGGGAGGAGAAGATTATCATACCAAAATGACAAGTGGGTTTAACTTCTTCAGTGTCCTTAAAATGTAGCAACATGTCAGCTACCCTATTTTTTCAGATAACTGCAGGCACATATATAGGGCCTCATCACGAGTTGGGCTGTAGCCTTTAAATGGGGTGGTAACGGTATTACCGCCTCTTTTAAGGGCTGGCCCTATCACGAGTTGTGCACTAAATCGGCTGTTTTACCTCCAGCTTTTTCTGGAAGTACAAATCCCTGTTTTCGGCGGTATTACAGCTGGCTGTATTAGCCCGCAGTATTAGCACAGAAAATTCCCCATTGGATCCAATGGACCCAATGAGGAATGGGGATTTACCGTTAAGGCCCAACCCGTGATCCATTTGTAATACCACCGGACCCGTCGGTGCTAGGGCTATTACAGTCGGCAGTATTACAGCCGGAAATACAGCCCAACTCATGATGAGGCCCATATTTTTGAGTTCTATATTTGATGGCGAGTCGGAAAATACTAATCATATCTCGGCTTGCCCTTCCTGGGATGAGCTACTGTTTTTATAGATTTACTCCTGAGCCAAAATAGTCACAAATCTGTCCTTTCCTGATTCAAACCTTACTTCCATATCCTATCAGCCTACCAGCTTTCTATTCCCTCGAATTATGAGAAGGCCGGAGCCATAATTGTCTTCATAACTTAAATTGTATACATCACACAGGATTCATATTTACATGGTACTGACAGGCTTTATATCCCCTTCAATATAAGTATGGGATGGGCTTTGTGGAACATATGATTTTCTTTTAATTAAAGAAAAGGTGGCCCAATGTTAATCATATGGCAAGGCCTCACATGGGTCCCTCTCAGTTTCACATAGCCCCAACCTATTCCTTAGTTGCATTTCTCAATTGTCACCTGATCCGAACATCTGTTTATCAGCAATCGGTTTCATACACAATGTTTGATCATCCATTAGGGGCTCTGAAGCCCTTTCTTGAGGTCGAGTTATCCCTGAAAAGGTCATTTCTGTTGGCCACTAATGCACAGCTAATGGGGAGACCTGAACTTAAAGGTCATTTCTGCTGACGGTGTTATCTCCAAATTCCACAATTCTGATCTAACTCTCTGTATATCTTAGCATTTAAACTGAAAACCAGGCCTGGGTTCCTGGGGGTCCCAGCCCAGGTCTTGAGTTCCAATTCTCAAAGGCACAGACCTTTCACTTCATTGGGGACAACACCAGCTGCATCCATACTTCAGAAAATACAGCTTTAAATCGACAAGATGTGCTTACAAGTAACATGTTAGCATTATATCTGGGCATGTGGTTTAAAATAAAATCTTTGTTGACGTACGGTTTGGACAGATATAAATTCACTTTAGGTATTATTCACACATAGGCCACAGTTACATAGAAAAATATGTCACTTGGCTCCACTTTTTAAATGTAAAACACAATTCCTCCTTGGTATTTTTCCCATGCCTATCCTTTCCATGTATGTTTCCCATGTGCACTGCTGCAGTTTTGAATCTGTCAAAAGGTGCCTTTTCCCAGTTTTACCCATTCATTGGGCATAACCACCAGTTTTAAGCTCTCAGGCAGATTCCCTTTCACTTGCACACTTATCCATATTGGTGGAGTTGGCTAGGCCCATTTCTTTCAATTTCACTAAGCCCTATATCGATAATCACTGTTTTGTGCTGGCTTTTATACTTTAATGGAACTCCACATTAGCCAGCTTCACTCTCACAACAGGGCCTAGCGTGGCCGCTCCATCTTTGTCAATCTTGGCTGTCTTTTCACCCCACAAGACCCCCCCCCCTGGGTCTTTCACTCGGTTGACCCGTAGAAAAGAGCAAGGGAGAGTCAGGTTTTTGTTTTCTTTTTGCTTTGGCTCATTCCATGAATTTCATCATTGGAGCACGTCTGCTCTTTTCCTGTGCTGAGGGAGTGGTGCTCTAGTCTGCACTCCACTCTTTTCGGAGTTTGGTGTTTGGTCCTGGAACACCTTCCTTTTTGGAACGTCCTACCCCCAGGCTGTGAAGGTAAGGAGTTATTGAGTCTGCTGAGAGTAAAAGAGAGGTTAAGTATTTTATACAGTACTTCTTCCGCCGGTAAATAGGCATACAACTTGAAAAACAAAACAACATCACATAACACATTGGGCCTCATTCCGAGTACGGCGCTAACCAATGGCGCTATTAACGCCTTGGTTGACGCCGTACCCGGACTGGCAGCGCCTTGGTGGATGGCGGAATCACCGCCCCATTCCAAGGTTGGCGGGGCGGTAATTCCCCATTCACCAAGGCTCTTCCCCATTCCCAAATGAGCCCCCATAGGGCTCAATGGGAATGGGGAAGATGCAAATAACGGTGACCGTTCATTACGGTCACCGTTATTGGCTTGGAGGCCCCTTTGCGCCCTCGACTTTAACACCTGCTCAAAGCAGGCGTTAAGGGCGAGGGCGCAGAGGGAACTCGGAGTATGGCGGTAAGGGATTACCGCCGCCGGTCTCGTTACTGGTGGCCGCTATCCCTTACCGCCATACTCGGAATGAGGCCCATTGACATTTATTTCCCTTATATCAACATTTCTACACATATTATTTTTTTTCTTCAGATTTTTAAACATTCTTTGTGAGTATAAACTCCTTTACTCCCTGTAAATGTGCAATATTCTCCATCTGAGTTTCCATCCTTTCCTTTCATTCTTCAGATGGTTCCTGGGCTCTTCAATCAGTCGTAAAGTCTGTCTGGGATGACAGCTCTTCAAGTGATTGATATGGACCAATTCTCCTTTAGGGATGCGGATCGTATAGGCAACAGGTGAGATTTTGTTTGACAATTTAAAAGAAACGTCTGCTCCTTGGACTGTTTGGAAATTGTACAGGTAGACCCTGTCTCCTACTTCGTACTCCTTCTTGGTAGTTTTTAAGTCATAGTAGGCTTTCATTCCTTCTACTGAATTTTGCTAAATTTCGCTGAGCATAAACAAAAGCATACTAAAGGTGTTTCCGTAAATTCTCAATGTACTCCTGGGTAGTGCATGCATTGATCAGGGTCTGCTCTTGAGTTTTGTATAGCAGATGCGGTGGTAGCACCATTGTTTGTCCAATCATGAGCTCATATGGAGACATTTTGGTTGCAGAAGACGGCGTGGCCCTCATTAGGACAAGCGGTAATCGGATGTCCCAACTAGGTCCAGAGTCCGCCACAAACTTCCTCAAGATGCCCACAATTGTATTATTGTACCTCTCAACTGCTTGAGGCTGGGTGTTAGGCAATTTGGAGCTTTCTCTTCACCCCCAGTATCTCCCACACCTTGGTCATCACCTCGCTGGTAAAATGACTTCCTCTGTCCGACTCAATCCTTTGGGGAAGGCTGAAACGAGAGAAGATGTTGTTGATCATTAGTGTGGCAGCTGTCTCTGCCTTGCAATTCAGGGCCGGAAGACATTCTACCCACTTGGTAAACAAGCATCTCACGGTCAACATGTATGTGTTCCCTCTAGAGGAGCGAATCACTGGCCCAACGAAATCGACTTGCAAATCTGACCAAGACAGTGTCATTCTCCTTTTCTGTAGGGGAGCTCTGTCTGTGAGAGAACCTGGCTGAAACTGAGCACACACAAGACACCCCTTTAAGTAGATGTCATGGTCCTGGCCCATGTGTGGCCAATATGCGACCTGGCGCAAGATTTCTAATGTTGCATGAAACCCCCTATGACCGGCAGTGGCCGCACCATGGGCGTGGCTTAACATCAGGCTATGGAATGAGGTAGGTACCACCGACTGGTCACTTCCAGATATGGATCTCTGTACCAACAAACCGTCTTGAATTCAGAACATTTTGGAAAACTTCACCAACACCCAGAGATCCTCCTTCCCGATATAATCATATTTTCTCAGAGGAAAATTCATGGGGTATTCAAAATGTTGATAACATTTCCCAATAATTGGGTACTCTTTTTGTGCAGTAATCACATCTGCATCTGGGGTTTCTCTACTCCACTGGGCAGTTGAGAGTTCATTATTGGCATGGGTTTGGGTCCTGGTGACAGCAGTGACCTAGATTTCCCCCCAACAGGGATTTGTTTTCTATGAGATCCCCGTGAATGCTCCGGTTTTGGCTAGCTGGTCACCCAAGTCATTTCCAGTTTTGTCTTGTCTGTCTATTTTGGAGTGACCTCTGATCTTTTTCTAATAGATGATCATCTCATTAGAGGTTACCAGATTTCATTAATTTCCCATGCTTTAGCGGTTTATTGTATGCATACAGCATGCCTCGATTTTTCCAGTTAATCAGGTGTTCCACAAACCCATTCCTGACATAATCAGAGTCAATAATTATGACCAGTTGTTTGAGTTGGTGGTGTGCTGCAGAGAGGATGGCTTGATGCACTGGCATTAACTCTGCCACCTTATTACTTCAGGGACCTATTTTGTACCCAGTACTGGATTTTGGGACATCATTCACCAGGCATTCCCAATGCCGACCACTAGTTCTTTTTCCCAGTGATTGTGATTATGGTAGGAGCACCTATCCACATAAACTGTGGGTATCCGCTGACACATATCTTCCTCATAGACTTTGAGCAGGGAAGGAAGGTTTGCCTCCATATTGTCATTGGTCCTTAGACTTTCGTCCTCGAGACAGCTTTCTTGAGCACAGTGTAAAGGGGGACCCTCTGCCCTCCATCAGCATTTGACATCTGCAGACTTAGCCACTGGAGACGAGACAAGGATAGAGCAGGAAACGGATGTCCAGGCACTTGGTTCTAAGTCATCTTTAATACAGATTCAAAAGACACCAGAAGCAGCACTAAGCTCCTACAATAATTTTGCCTTTTATACACTTTTGAGAATAATGCAGCATTTCATACAATTTCATAATACATCACTAATTGGTCCCTTCAGCCAAAAACAAACCCCTACTTGTCTGTGATTGCCTGGTTTAGCTGTCACTCACAAAGCCACATTAGTTCATCTTGGCAAGCATTTTCTGACTGACACATAATCTAATAGGCTTGCGCGAGATCCAACCAGGCCTCATTATAAACCTTTAAATGCCTGCCAAGGAGCAGCCCTTATCTGATCCTCAAGGCCTGCCAAAATTGACTTGCCAGCTAAATGCTGTGATGGCCTCCCTGAGCTAGTCTTATATGTTGCCAAGTAAGCAGCGGCTTAGTCTAATTGGTAGCTTTCCCATACACATATCTGATTTACTGCTTTGTCTGCCAAGAAATTCGAAATATACCAATCCTAGCCATATTCATCTACAGTGAACTGCTGCCATAGAAATATTCATTATTCTGGATGAATATGGGCTTTTGACACCTACACCTAAAACACCATTTTGTATTTTGGCATCCATCTTAGAGTCTATCTAAGCTTGTTCAGCATAGATATTCGGCTGCCAAACAACAAACCAATCTACATTCATACATACCTTATTTTCTATCCAGTTTTCAGACTATATTTCTACACCCTTTACTTTCTGAGTCATTCTGATCCCTAAAAATATATGTCACCCTATGTACAGTCTTTGGGCCTCATTACGAGGTGGGCGGTAAGGGATTACCGGCACCGGTAAGGGCACCGGTGCTGGTAATCCCTTACTGCCCTATTACGAGTTCCCTTTGCGGGTCCTTCCTTAACGCCTGGTTTTTCCAGGTGTTAAGGACAGGACCCGCAAAGGGACTCTGGAGCTAATAATGGTACTGCAATTTGCGGTACCATTATTAGTGCCTTCCCCATTCCCATTGAGCCCTATGGGGACTCAAATGGGAATGAGGAAGGGCCCTGGTGAATAGGGAATTACCGGTCCCGCAACCTTGGAATGGACCGGTAATTGCTCCATTCACCAGGGCGGAGTCGGTAGGGTTTTGGAAGCAGCCATGGAGCTAATAGCTCCATGGCTACCTCCAACCTCGTAATGAGGCCCTTTGTCTTCAAAAAGCACTATAATTCTGATTTCTGCAATACTGGAACCACTGATCAGCCCAACATGCCATCCGTAACCAGCTTGAGGGGGAGGGGTCTAGTACCTCCTCTACTCTCCCCCCTCTTGTCTGTATTTAGACACCTATTAAATGCATGACCACTATGCCCAATGCCCACCCTCACCCATATACAGTGTACCTATATATCCCTGTCCCAGTCACCACCTCAGTGTGGTGATTTGTCTCAACATGGGAGGTATCACAAAAAATGTCTTCAGAATCAACAATAACGCAATAACGTCAATCATATTGCATTCTCCGAATCATATATATATATATATATATATATATCCCTATCCAAATCTTAGGCATGTATCCTTAAAGAATACCTTTGTTTGCTTCTTTCTGGATGCCACCTCTATTACCTAATTAAATATAAACTAATCATACACAACAGATAATTTCAGCCACCACAAGAATCGAGAGAAATCTTTCCTTGAGGGAACCCACCAGCCCATTTCTTGCTTTGTCCACCTGCAACTTTTACTGCACACTTTTCCTTCCTCAGACCCCATGACATTCCTGTTTCCTGCCCTTTCTTCATACATATTTTCTTCCATTGCTACATCTTCCATTATCACATCTTCCACCCGATTAATCTCGGTTTAGCATCCACGGACCGTATTGTCTGTTTTTATTTGACTTTTTTGGGCTGCTTTGAAGCAATCTTCTTTGACCCTTTACACATCGGCCAGTCCTTTTCAGTTTTTATTGTTCATTTCATCACAAAGTTCTTGGATTCTCAATTTGCATCATCAAAGAACATGTAATGCGACCATCCGGACTGCTTGTACTTCTTTAGTGACGTTTGCCAGTATGTCACCGGTCACATTTAGTTCCTTTTCTACTACTCTAGCCAAGTGCCTAATGCTTCTGGAATTCATAACTATTCCCATGGGCATCACTATGCCCTTTAGGAAATCAAAGAATTCATCCCAAGTGGTGTCTTCTTTAGTAATAACACCTCTTTTCCTTCGCTGGTAATCCCGTGTACCCATTTTTTTTCTCTTTGCCTTGGGTTTTAAGTTCACTTCCTCCACAGATTTGTAATGCAAACCCAACATTACGTATCCAACGGTACATCTACCTTTCCAGTAGCGGGGTAACCAGAGGTATGCTTCCTCCCCGCAAATAAACATTGCCCCCTTAGGGGGACTAAAGGGTGCGGATATACTATTCAAATCTACTATATTCTGGCAGTTGTGTCTACCCATGAAAACAGCCTGAGCATGTGTCTTGTTTCACTGGTAGCAAAAGGGAGCCCTACGAACTATATTTTGTACAGGGATTGGGTGTGGTAGTACTGCTTTGTTGTCTCTCATATAGTCGGTTAGAGGAATCATTTCTATTTCTTTAGATGGGCAGGAAATGGATCTATTAAGATATCTAGTTACATTGGGTGTTAGAGGAATATAAATTCCTCCCTGTATTCTAGTCTGAGTGCTTGTCTCATTTTTCCTATTCACAAATGTGAGTGTCACATTTTCGATATAGTTTCGGGAGGCACGCAAAAGATAATCTCGCCAAGGCACGCATGTATCACTTGTAGCAGGAGTCGCGTACCATTCGGGTCCGCTTTCATGGCTATGGGGAACATATGTACATATGTAACAGTTGGTTTTATTTAGTATCTGGTTTTTTCATTCATCCATGTGAGGATGCTATTCCTAGGGTGTTTTTTCCGATACTCCTGATCTATATGGGGAATAGTTACTAGTTCTGGTGTTGGAGGCTGAGGCATGGGAGGCAGCAAATTATGGGCAGCATAAATATCATGGTGCTCAAGGTACCAGAGGAATATTGCGGACCCTACTGTTATAACAATACAGACAAGGGATCAGAAGAGATTTTCCTTTGGGGTGCATGCATATCTGTCAACTCGTGGACGCCTCTGCCCTGCGTCCTCGTCATTCAGTGTAACAACCTGTTTTGTTCCCTCGCACAGGGCTAATCCCAAATGGCTGAGTTCCGGAACTTGGCCGTTAAATGTCACACGTTATATATATATTATATATTTACACAAAAATGTTCAAAAAGTCCCTAACAATTACCCTAACGGTGCCGTCCGTTTATGCGCTAGATTGCAAGGGTTGCACAGTATAACCCGTCCTGCAGTCACCGCTTCTGGCACCTTACCTTGACACGTCTCGTTGAGGCTACTTCCTACCCTTGAGGGGACGCTGAGGCCGTTTCATCTGTGTCTCGGTGGGGCTACTTCATACCCAGGAGGGGCTGCTGAGGCCACTTCATCTGTGTCTCGGTTGTCCTTTGTTTGTTCCGACCCTTTACCAAGTCCTTTCTCAGCCAGATGTCAGAGTTCAAACATAGGCAATCAATGTTGCTTCCTAGGGCGTAGGTGATACCTGGGAGTGTCCTCCGTAGGTTCGGCTGCGAAGTGGTCTGTGTCCTTGGTCGGGGGATGGACTATCTGAGGTGGTGCCTTTTTAAGATGGTTGGCATGGATCCACGTTTTGTGGCCAGCAACCTTCACAGCAGTTTGCGTCGCCAGTAGGACCAAAAATGGCCCCTTCCAGTGGGCCTGCAGGCAATTGGTGCGATCAAAACTCTTCACGAGGACGTAGTCCCCTGGTTTGATGGCGTGGCCTTCTCCTTCCAAAGCTGACAGGGCTGCGTCTTTCACCTGTTGATGGATAATAGACAGTTTATGCGTGAGCTCAGCACAATAATCCCTCAACAGTGGTTGTTCAATATTACCAATAACTCTTGGCTTTGGGATGGACCATGCACTTGGAGGGCAGCCCATTACAATTTCAAAAGGGGACAATTTGTGCGTCCCCTTTGGAGTGGTCCGCATACTCAACAATGCCAAGGGAAGGGCATATGGCCACTTCAGGTTTGTAGAGGCACATATTTTTGCCAGTTTGTTTTTCACTAAGGCATTCGATCGTTCAATAATCCCAGCACTCTTGGGATGATAGACGGAATGGAATCGCTGATCGATACCCAACGCAGTACATACATACTTCACAACTTGACCTGTAAAGTGTACTCCGTTATCGGAATACAGAAAGCTGGGCACTGTGTACTGGGGCACCCAGTATTTCAGGATGCATTTAGCTGTGGAAATAGCAGTGTTGTCTCTTAGGGGGTAAGCATCCGTCCAACCAGAGAACCCACACCTCATAACAAGACAATATTTTAATTTAGCAACTGGTTCCATTTGTATGAAGTCCATATACACCACCTCAAATGGCTGCGTAGGAAGTCTGCTATGACCTGCTGGTACTTTCACAGATTTGCCCACATTATGCTGGAGGCAGACAGCACACTGTGCTGCCCATCTCCTGCAATAGGATCCAATTTTCCGGTTTTTCCATACTTTGCTCAGAATGTCCTCCATTGCACCTGCATTAACATGGGCATTCCCATGTGCCATATCGACTACCATGGGTAAATAACTGTCAGGGAGCAACCACATCATTTTGATTTTGTCCAGCCACACCCCTTTAGGAGTTTGTCCATTGTTACTGTCTTTAGTCCAAACTTTAATTTCGCAATCTGTCGCTTCCTTTTGAATGTCCTTTACTATCTCCTCAGGGCCCTTTTCCAAACCGCCCTCATCCCCTTTCCCTTCCACATTCCTTTGCAGCATGTTACACTCTGGAACGGGCAATTTACAGTGTTCTGCAGCATATTTAGCCACCTGGTCTGCTAAATCGTTCCCCTGCCCCACAAAATCTACCACCTTTTTATGGGCGGAGCATTTCACTATAGCCACCTGGGTGGGTTCAGCCAATGCCGCTAATAGTTTGTTTATCAAATTACCATGTTTTATTTTTGTTCCATGCGAGGTAAGAAACCCTTGCTCTTTCCACAGTAGACCAAAATTAAAGGCCATGCCATGTGCATAAGCTGAATCCGTATAGATGGTCACAACTAAATCTTTACTTAATTCCAGAGCCTTTGTTAATGCCCTTAATTCTGCAGCTTGCGCTGATAACTCGGGTATGCGTTCTATATGGACAATTTCACTTTCAGTTGTTATTGCGTACCCAGCCACTGTCTCCCCACTTTCCAGTTTGTAACATGAGCCATCACAAAATAGAATCCCATCACCTCCCTCTAGGGGAAGGTCACTCAGATCGACCCTACCTCGGGTCTGTTCATCAGTGCGTATAAGGCAATCATGCATGTCTTGATCTCCCTCCCCATTCGGCAAGGGCAAAAGGGAAGCCGGGTTCGAAGTATTACATCTCATGATAGTTACATTTGGTGCAAACAATGTCAGTTCATATTGCGTTAAGCGGGCAGCTGTGAGGTGCTGAGTCTGAGTTCTATTGAGCAATACGTCCACAGCATGGGGAACTTTTACAATGACGGCAGTTCCCAACACTAAACCAGCGCTTTGCTTAAAAGCTACCGCTGCTGCAGCAACTGATCGCATACATGGGGGAAGCGCTGCAGTCACACTATCCAAGGTGCCAGAAAAATAAGCACAAGGCCTTTGCCTTCCATTTTGTTCCTGTGTCAATACAGATAGGGCACAATCTTGCTGTTCATGTACAAAAAGAGTAAAAGGCTTGCCGTAATTGGGTGTCCCGAGCCCTGGGGCACTGCACAATGCGCTTTTCAGAGCATCGCAGGCCTCTCTCATTTCTTGCGTGCAAGTGAAGGGTGTCTGATCCTTTTCTGTTTTCAAACATTGTAACAGGGGCTTAGCTATCAGGGAGAACTCTGGGACCCAATGACGGCAATATGAGGTAATACCTAACAGTCGTCTCAATTCTTTAAATGTACTGGGATAGGACATTTCTTGTATTAACCGTACCCTCTCAGGTGACAGTGATCGACCCTCTGCAGTGAGGACATATCCCAAATAATCAACCTTGGACTGTACATACTGCATTTTCTTAAGCGACACTTTGTGGCCATGGTATGCCAAATGCTGTAACACAATCAGGGTACCTTCTTTGCAACTTAATTCAGTATCTCCACAAATGAGAATATCATCCACATATTGTATGAGCATCACACCAGAGGGTAACAGAATTTCATCCAACTGCTGTTTTAGTGCCTGGCTAAAAATAGCTGGGCTCTCTGTGTAACCTTGGGGTGCTCGACAAAACCTGTATTGTCGCTGTGCTAATACAAAGGAGAAGAGGTATCTAGATTCTTCAGCTATGGGTATGGAGAAAAAGGCGTTTTTTAAATCCACGACACTAAAGTGAGTGGCCGTGGGAGGGACCAAAGTGAGAATACTTGTTACACTAGGGACAACTGGATACCTGGGGTCCACAACCTTATTAATTCTCCTAAGATCAATGGCAAATCTATACGGGGTCACTTCATCTCCTTTCTTATGAACCGGGAGAATCGGGGAGTTACATGGGTTGTCATCACACTCTTCAACAATCCCGAGTCGCATTAGATCCTATACAATCCTTACCAATGCTGCTTCCGCTTCTGGAGATATTTTGTACTGCGGGGTTCGGGGTAGAGGGACCCCATGTTTTACCTTGATCACAACAGGGGGAATGTTCAAAACACCTACATCATTACTACCAGCAGCCCAAAGCTCTGCGGGCAGTTCCTGTAACTCTGGTGGCAATGGTTCAACCAAATAACAACCACCAATTTTGGATTTACATATGGTCATACGAACGCCTGTTGGGGAACAATAGATAGTCGCATTTAAAGCTTTCAAAAGATCCAACCCAAGGGGATTCTCGGGGCACCTGTTAGTAAGTAACCATTTGTTAGTCAATTTCACTCCACATATAGACGTCTCAACTCTCTGGGACACTGGAGTACATATGGGTTCCCCACCAAACCCTACGGAAACTTTGTTTTCACCCGATAGTGGAACTGAGGGGACGGCCTTGGCGTCAACTGAGCTGTTACCTGCTCCGGTATCGACCAAGCATCTAACGGTGGGGTGTTGTCCTATCTGCAATTTAACATACGGTCCTTTTTGGTCTATAGGAACAGACACCATATCCTCAGTTTCACTAGGTGCGTTTCAACTCATTGCTGCTGTGTTATCAAACAACATCATTCCACTTAGTTCATCCTCCACAAACCCATTGCCATACACTGTAACCATTTGTCGCTGCGCTGCGCTGTTTGAGAATACATTATTTTCGGGGTTTACAAACCTTCCCTGGCCTTGAGGTGGTCCCGCGGGGGTTCCACCTCGGCCCCTTCCTCTCCCACCCGCCGGTTGACCATTCCGCGCCATCAATATGGGACACTCCTTTTTCCAATGTCCCGTCTGCTTGCAAAATGAGCATTGATCTATTCGCGGGGGTGTCCATTGCGTAGTGTTACCTGTAGGGTTTCTTACCTGGGATTTCTGGCCCTTTGGTTTACTGTAAGGTGGTTGCACCAATTGTTGCATTAGCACCTTCTTTTTTAGATTCCTATCTGCCTGTTTCTTACCTTCCATTTCTTCCTCTTCCTGTCGCTCGTAATATTTAGCCATCTCTAGGATCTGGGATGGGGTGCTTGCCTGCCAAGTACTCTTGCCCAATTTAAGTGGTTTCTTAATTCCTTTTCGGAAACCCTTCAGAAAGCCCATGGCGAAATATCTCTGACCCGTGGGGTTGCTAACCGACTGGCCACTGTGTGCCTTAAATGCATTTTCAAATTTCAGAAAATAGTCCCCAACTGTTTCTGCAGGGCCTTGTATAACTGCATCCATGTTTTCTGCATTCACATCCACCTCTGGCAACACGCTACTCAGTGCCCTTAATATTCTTATCCCTAGCGTTTTTAGGTCCTCTGGAATGGGGTCAGTTGGTTTCCGGTCTGTATCCTGTTTTTCTAACTCTGTCCAATTGATGGCATGCCCAGGGGGGTCCCGAGATCTAAAAGGTTCCCATGCATCAGCTGGGGTCACGGCGGACATTACATGATCAATGTCCTGCAGAGTCAGGGTACACATTTTAAATAGCGCTCTCAACTCTTTGTAGAATCCCGCGGCATTGGTCCTAGGGCCTGGGGTGCTTTTTATTATACTGAACAGTTCTGCTCTAGTGAGGGGTACATAGACATATGTTTTGGTTACCGTGAGGGTCTTGTCACTTGGGTCGTGGGCTGCTGTAACAATGGGCGCACATTCCCTCAGTGGTGCCATTACTTGGACCAGCTGGGCCCCTGGGAGAAACACTTCCAATATTTCTTTGAACAATCTACCCGTCCTAAGATCCTCCGCTTCCCAGTTCGGTTTATACGTTTTCAATTCAGCCTGGCACTCTCTCACCTTTTTGCAAACATCCTCCCGCCCTCCTGTTTCACATTCTGATCCCATTTTGTTCAAAAGCTCTTGCAAGCATACCAGTCGGGTTGCCTTGCTATGGGTGGTAAATAGATCCGTCCAATATCCCACCTTCCCTGTCTCCTTTTCATCATATATCCTTTTAACCAACGCCTTTCCCGTCGGTTTGGCATCATGCAAAGACTGCTCTCTTCTACAACGTTCCTCTTCTTCCTCTTTTAACTGATCATCATAATCTTTCATAACTTTTGTTACCTCGTCAATGATTTGGTCATACTGGTGCCACAGGGTTGCCCGATCTTTCTCAGTGTCAATGGCCTTATAAATATCAAACAAACCCACGGGCCACTGGCGTTTAGCCTCATTCCTCAGCCATGCATGAAGAAGGTCACAATGCATTTTCATTACCTGTCGAAATTCCTTCTTTTGGCAGGTATATAACCTTTGTTTTATCCCTGAGGTCGGGTTATCAAACACTTGTTGTGCCATGCGCTCTAATTTTGCATATTCAACCGGGGGAAGAAGGGCCCCTGTCTAGATAAGCGCCCTACTTCCTGCTCCTCGACACCATTTGGATCCATAGTACCAGTCTGGGTACCATATGGGGGTGGGTTTTCAGGGGGAGGGGGTGCAGTCGGGGCAAGGTGCGTGCCGTTAGGCTGGGGTCTGACAGGTGTTGTTAATCGCAAAAGGTTCTCTGTCAATCTGATTGTATCCTGATCAGCCTCGCTGTCAAGGCTGACTATCTCTTTCTCTGGCTTGGGGAGGAGTGGGTACATGCCTTTACTGAATTTTATCATTGCAGCCCAATCCTCTACATCTAGCCGGTGTTCAAACTCTTTGTTATCTAATTCACATGCCTTCTCCTGTAAGGTCCGTTTTTGCTTTTTCCTATCCTTTTTATCTTGGGACATTTTCTGCTTTATCGCTTCTGTTCACCACTGGCGAATAGCATCATGCTGGGCGGGGCGAACCCTTCTTTTTAGTAACACTAAGTCAAGATTTTCGATTATGGGTATACAAAAAGTGCCTGCTTTGGGCCATTTAAATTGAATGGACTTCTTTGTGTATTCCTCCCAGTTTTTACAAAATTGTACCGCCCCAACCCATAATTGGTTGACATAGTGTAACATGGAGTGCCTTCAGCAGGCGCATGCATAGGTTCCTCATTCTTATTTCTATTGCACAAATTCCTCATTATTAATTACAATATCCTTACTACAATCAAAATAATACGTACCATAAAACTGATACCAATGTGGCTTACCATCCACCAATACTTTCTGCAGACACAGAATGCACTCACCGCACCAAGGAGACCTCCCCTCTGTCTGGTTCGTCTGGTCCTTGGCAGAGCAGTCGTTCTCTCCTTCTTCTTGATCTCCTGTCTCAAGGGAGGACCGCGCTGTTTGCATTCAAAGGTGCAATAGTGTTTGGGCCCAGTTAAGTCGTCCACCGGAGACGGGAGCTCAATGGAAGGCACGCATCAAAGCGATGGACTGCATCTGCAAGTCCACCAGTTCAGGGACGCCAATCAGTCAATGCTAAAATTCACCAGGCGGAGGTCTCCATCAATAAACACACCAGTAAGTGAGTTCAACAATCATTTATTGCAATGCAAAACTTCCGCGGAAGGGCTGACTGCAAGATACACCATAGGGATGCTATCTAGAGTGAGCTACTAACATTACAGTGATCAGGCTCTTTATAGGAAAACGTTTACATTGAGTCTTATGACTGGCGCGAAGCCCAGGCACTTCCTGACATACAGTTTCCTTCCAAAACACTTTTGGCTGTTATTCCAGCCCTTGCGGTGACATTTTACAAAGGCCGAACATTTGCAAATGGTCATTACTCATATAGCTTATCTAAGCAAGTCAAAATATCCTTCAGGATGCACGTGTAATCTTTAACATGCGTGGTCGTAAAAACAAGCTAATTCATCACATTTGACACAGTGGGGAATTTGCAAACTACACATATCTTGCCGCAGTAGTGATAATAATATCCATTCATGGGCTGCTGGACAATAGCAGGACATATCTTTTACAGAATGACGCACGAGCTCTGACACAAGTTCCCCTTCCCACATATCCCAGAGAATAACAACTCTGAATATAGATACGCTTTATGCTTATGTTTCGGGAAAGAGTGCGGATACTAGCAATCATCATTCATAGAGGAGACCTCAGGGTCAATGAATGCATGCTGACTCGCACGGCAGCTTTAGACAGGACGGGAAGTGCAAGAGCGTTAACAGACATTATTTATGTAGCCATTACAGGAAAGGAGAACAGAGGGAACATTCCTAAGCCTGTGAGTAATATCTGTTCCAGGCGAAAACCCTGGGCCTCGTGTGCGGACACAAAAGCAGTTGGTTTAACATGGACATAATGCTATAACATGGGCAATGGGTTTAAGTCTTGCTGAGGCAAAGAAACATGGCAATTACATGAATTTGGTATTTACACCGGTATCAACGGTACTGTTCTTGACCGCATCTAGGATGCCAGTGCCAGTGTGTGCAGCATTGATGATGCTGCTATCGGGGGTTTGGAGGGCCTTACCGGCATGCCAGTGCAGCCATTACCGGCATGCCAGTATACGCGTGCACGCTGACTCAGAATCAACCGTTGATTTCGGCAGCAGTGCTACACATACACAGTTGCACCAGCATACCGGTAATTTGCTTTTTTTACCGGCCAACTCGTAATGAGGCCCAATGTCAGGAAAGGTACTCAATGGAAAAATCGTTTTGGGCTTTTTATTTGCATGAAATGCAGGGCTTTGGGAAAATCGTTTTTTGGGATGCAAGTAAATAAATGGGAAATTTCGTTTTGAACGTTTTACATTCACTTGAAGAGCAGCATTTTATGGTTACTTATTTTGGGATTATGGACACCCCCTTGGGTACAGAAGACGGGGGTTTCAGAAAGGTAGAGTCAGCCAAGTACTTTATTGTCTATATCGTCTCTAACACACTGGGCAAGAACTTTGTTAGCTTAACACTCATCCCTTGATTTTCTATATGGGATTTAATTGATTTAACTTCAATTCAATGCACTAGGGATCTACACAGCTTCCCACCTCCCCACAATTTAATGAAAAAGTTTAAGGCCCAACACAATTCAATTTAAATGGATAGGGTGATTTCCTATAGTGGAATTCAATTGAGTTGGATTTAATAAAATGTGCCAAGCATCTCCACAGTTCCACCCCCCTAACCTCTCTGCGAGATGGAGATTAAGGCTGAGAAATCCCCCCCACACTTTTGTTGGCATTTAGATGAATCTATTTACATAGGCCTTGGTTATGAGGCATTCGGGGAAACAGCAGGGCTCCGCTAAGTACAGCACAGATCTGATGACAGGCTTCAGTCAAGGGTAGTCACCAGCACCCAGACATCCTCTGACTCCTCAAGTGGCAGGCCCAGCAAGCTTCTAGATTTTCCAGTATCTGTCTCCTGCACAATGTTTAAGACCCAGCAACAGAGCGGGAAAGTCAAGGGAAAAATCAAAAGTCCAAAGAAAGGTCCCAAGAGTCGAAAACTCGAAGAAAGACCAGCAAGCAAGTCCCCCTCAGATTGAAAAGGATCTCTTATAGGGCTGGGAACACTCCATTATTATCATATTCCCACGCTACAGATTGGCCAGCTCTCTCCCTCTCCCGCCCCGCAATAGACCCACTGCATGATAACAGGACAAGGAGTTCGGGGGTATGAATGATGGAGGCTGAGGGAGGAGAAGATTATCATACCAAAATGACAAGTGGGTTTAACTTCTTCAGTGTCCTTAAAATGTAGCAACATGTCAGCTACCCTATTTTTTCAGATAACTGCAGGCACATATATAGGGCCTCATCACGAGTTGGGCTGTAGCCTTTAAATGCGGTGGTAACGGTATTACCGCCTCTTTTAAGGGCTGGCCCTATCACGAGTTGTGCACTAAATCGGCTGTTTTACCTCCAGCTTTTTCTGGAGGTACAAATCCCTGTTTTCGGCGGTATTACAGCTGGCTGTATTAGCCCGCAGTATTAGCACAGAAAATTCCCCATTGGATCCAATGGACCCAATGAGGAATGGGGATTTACCGTTAAGGCCCAACCCGTGATCCATTGGTAATACCACCGGACCCGTCGGTGCTAGGGCTATTACAGTCGGCGGTATTACAGCCGGAAATACAGCCCAACTCATGATGAGGCCCATATTTTTGAGTTCTATATTTGATGGCGAGTCGGAAAATACTAATCATATCTCGGCTTGCCCTTCCTGGGATGAGCTACTGTTTTTATAGATTTACTCCTGAGCCAAAATAGTCACAAATCTGTCCTTTCCTGATTCAAACCTTACTTCCATATCCTATCAGCCTACCAGCTTTCTATTCCCTCGAATTATGAGAAGGCCGGAACCATAATTGTCTTCATAACTTAAATTGTATACATCACACAGGATTCATATTTACATGGTACTGACAGGCTTTATATCCCCTTCAATATAAGTATGGGATGGGCTCTGTGGAACATATGATTTTCTTTTAATTAAAGAAAAGGTGGCCCAATGTTAATCATATGGCAAGGCCTCACATGGGTCCCTCTCAGTTTCACATAGCCCCAACCTATTCCTTAGTTGCATTTCTCAATTGTCACCTGATCCGAACATCTGTTTATCAGCAATCGGTTTCATACACAATGTTTGATCATCCATTAGGGGCTCTGAAGCCCTTTCTTGAGGTCGAGTTATCCCTGAAAAGGTCATTTCTGTTGGCCACTAATGCACAGCTAATGGGGAGACCTGAACTTAAAGGTCATTTCTGCTGACGGTGTTATCTCCAAATTCCACAATTCTGATCTAACTCTCTCTATATCTTAGCATTTAAACTGAAAACCAGGCCTGGGTTCCTGGGGGTCCCAGCCCAGGTCTTGAGTTCCAATTCTCAAAGGCACAGACCTTTCACTTCATTGGGGACAACACCAGCTGCATCCATACTTCAGAAAATACAGCTTTAAATCAACAAGATGTGCTTATCTGGGCATGTGGTTTAAAATAAAATCTTTGTTGACGTACGGTTTGGACAGATATAAATTCACTTTAGGTATTATTCACACATAGGCCACAGTTACATAGAAAAATATGTCACTTGGCTCCACTTTTTAAATGTAAAACACAATTCCTCCTTGGTATTTTTCCCATGCCTATCCTTTCCATGTATGTTTCCCATGTGCACTGCTGCAGTTTTGAATCTGTCAAAAGGTGCCTTTTCCCAGTTTTACCCATTCATTGGGCATAACCACCAGTTTTAAGCTCTCAGGCAGATTCCCTTTCACTTGCACACTTATCCATATTGGTGGAGTTGGCTAGGCCCATTTCTTTCAATTTCACTAAGCCCTATGTCAATAATCACTGTTTTGTGCTGGCTTTTATACTTTAATGGAACTCCACATTAGCCAGCTTCACTCTCACAACAGGGCCTAGCGTGGCCGCTCCATCTTTGTCAATCTTGGCTGTCTTTTCACCCCACAAGACCCCCCCTGGGTCTTTCACTCGGTTGACCCGTAGAAAAGAGCAAGGGAGAGTCAGGTTTTTGTTTTCTTTTTGCTTTGGCTCATTCCATGAATTTCATCATTGGAGCACGTCTGCTCTTTTCCTGTGCTGAGGGAGTGGTGCTCTAGTCTGCACTCCACTCTTTTCGGAGTTTGGTGTTTGGTCCTGGAACACCTTCCTTTTTGGAACATCCTACCCCCAGGCTGTGAAGGTAAGGAGTTATTGAGTCTGCTGAGAGTAAAAGAGAGGTTAAGTATTTTATACAGTACTTCTTCCGCCGGTAAATAGGCATACAACTTGAAAAACAAAACAACATCACATAACACATTGGGCCTCATTCCGAGTACGGCGCTAACCAATGGCGCTATTAACGCCTTGTTGACGCCGTACCCGGACCGGCAGCGCCTTGGTGGATGGCGGAATCACCGCCCCATTCCAAGGTTGGCGGGGCGGTAATTCCCCATTCACCAAGGCTCTTCCCCATTCCCAAATGAGCCCCCATAGGGCTCAATGGGAATGGGGAAGATGCAAATAACGGTGACCGTTCATTACGGTCACCGTTATTGGCTTGGAGGCCCCTTTGCGCCCTCGACTTTAACACCTGCTCAAAGCAGGCGTTAAGGGCGAGGGCGCAGAGGGAACTCGGAGTATGGCGGTAAGGGATTACCGCCGCCGGTCTCGTTACCGGTGGCCGCTATCCCTTACCGCCATACTCGGAATGAGGCCCATTGACATTTATTTCCCTTATATCAACATTTCTACACATATTATTTTTTTTCTTCAGATTTTTAAACATTCTTTGTGAGTATAAACTCCTTTACTCCCTGTAAATGTGCAATATTCTCCATCTGAGTTTCCATCCTTTCCTTTCATTCTTCAGATGGTTCCTGGGCTCTTCAATCAGTCGTAAAGTCTGTCTGGGATGACAGCTCTTCAAGTGATTGATATGGACCCATTCTCCTTTAGGGATGCGGATCGTATAGGCAACAGGTGAGATTTTGTTTGACAATTTAAAAGAAACGTCTGCTCCTTGGACTGTTTGGAAATTGTACAGGTAGACCCTGTCTCCTACTTCGTACTCCTTCTTGGTAGTTTTTAAGTCATAGTAGGCTTTCATTCCTTCTACTGAATTTTGCTAAATTTCGCTGAGCATAAACAAAAGCATACTAAAGGTGTTTCCGTAAATTCTCAATGTACTCCTGGGTAGTGCATGCATTGATCAGGGTCTGCTCTTGAGTTTTGTATAGCAGATGCGGTGGTAGCACCATTGTTTGTCCAATCATGAGCTCATATGGAGACATTTTGGTTGCAGAAGACGGCGTGGCCCTCATTAGGACAAGCGGTAATCGGATGTCCCAACTAGGTCCAGAGTCCGCCACAAACTTCCTCAAGATGCCCACAATTGTATTATTGTACCTCTCAACTGCTTGAGGCTGGGTGTTAGGCAATTTGGAGCTTTCTCTTCATCCCCAGTATCTCCCACACCTTGGTCATCACCTCGCTGGTAAAATGACTTCCTCTGTCCGACTCAATCCTTTGGGGAAGGCTGAAACGAGAGAAGATGTTGTTGATCATTAGTGTGGCAGCTGTCTCTGCCTTGCAATTCAGGGCCGGAAGACATTCTACCCACTTGGTAAACAAGCATGTCACGGTCAACATGTATGTGTTCCCTCTAGAGGAGCGAATCACTGGCCCAACGAAATCGACTTGCAAATCTGACCAAGACAGTGTCATTCTCCTTTTCTGTAGGGGAGCTCTGTCTGTGAGAGAACTTGGCTGAAACTGAGCACACACAAGACACCCCTTTAAGTAGATGTCATGGTCCTGGCCCATGTGCGGCCAATATGCGACCTGGCGCAAGATTTCTAATGTTGCATGAAACCCCCTATGACCGGCAGTGGCCGCACCATGGGCGTGGCTTAACATCAGGCTATGGAATGAGGTAGGTACCACCGACTGGTCACTTCCAGATATGGATCTCTGTACCAACAAACCGTCTTGAATTCAGAACATTTTGGAAAACTTCACCAACACCCAGAGATCCTCCTTCCCAATATAATCATATTTTCTCAGAGGAAAATTCATGGGGTATTCAAAATGTTGATAACATTTCCCAATAATTGGGTACTCTTTTTGTGCAGTAATCACATCTTCATCTGGGGTTTCTCTACTCCACTGGGCAGTTGAGAGTTCATTATTGGCATGGGTTTGGGTCCTGGTGACAGCAGTGACCTAGATTTCCCCCCAACAGGGATTTGTTTTCTATGAGATCCCCGTGAATGCTCCGGTTTTGGCCAGCTGGTCACCCAAGTCATTTCCAGTTTTGTCTTGTCTGTCTATTTTGGAGTGACCTCTGATCTTTTTCTAATAGATGATCATCTCATTAGAGGTTACCAGATTTCATTAATTTCCCATGCTTTAGCGGTTTATTGTATGCATACAGCATGCCTCGATTTTTCCAGTTAATCAGGTGTTCCACAAACCCATTCCTGACATAATCAGAGTCAATAATTATGACCAGTTGTTTGAGTTGGTGGTGTGCTGCAGAGAGGATGGCTTGATGCACTGGCATTAACTCTGCCACCTTATTACTTCAGGGACCTATTTTGTACCCAGTACTGGATTTTGGGACATCATTCACCAGGCATTCCCAATGCCGACCACTAGTTCTTTTTCCCAGTGATTGTGATTATGGTAGGAGCACCTATTCACATAAACTGTGGGTATCCGCTGACACATATCTTCCTCATAGACTTTGAGCAGGGAAGGAAGGTTTGCCTCCATATTGTCATTGGTCCTTAGACTTTCGTCCTCGAGACAGCTTTCTTGAGCACAGTGTAAAGGGGGACCCTCTGCCCTCCATCAGCATTTGACATCTGCAGACTTAGGCACTGGAGACGAGACAAGGATAGAGCAGGAAAAGGATGTCCAGGCACTTGGTTCTAAGTCATCTTTAATACAGATTCAAAAGACACCAGAAGCAGCACTAAGCTCCTACAATAATTTTGCCTTTTATACACTTTTGAGAATAATGCAGCATTTCATACAATTTCATAATACATCACTAATTGGTCCCTTCAGCCAAAAACAAACCCCTACTTGTCTGTGATTGCCTGGTTTAGCTGTCACTCACAAAGCCACATTAGTTCATCTTGGCAAGCATTTTCTGACTGACACATAATCTAATAGGCTTGCGCGAGATCCAACCAGGCCTCATTATAAACCTTTAAATGCCTGCCAAGGAGCAGCCCTTATCTGATCCTCAAGGCCTGCCAAAATTGACTTGCCAGCTAAATGCTGTGATGGCCTCCCTGAGCTAGTCTTATATGTTGCCAAGTAAGCAGCGGCTTAGTCTAATTGGTAGCTTTCCCATACACATATCTGATTTACTGCTTTGTCTGCCAAGAAATTCGAAATATACCAATCCTAGCCATATTCATCTACAGTGAACTGCTGCCATAGAAATATTCATTATTCTGGATGAATATGGGCTTTTGACACCTACACCTAAAACACCATTTTGTATTTTGGCATCCATCTTAGAGTCTATCTAAGCTTGTTCAGCATAGATATTCGGCTGCCAAACAACAAACCAATCTACATTCATACATACCTTATTTTCTATCCAGTTTTCAGACTACATTTCTACACCCTTTACTTTCTGAGTCATTCTGATCCCTAAAAATATATGTCACCCTATGTACAGTCTTTGGGCCTCATTACGAGGTGGGCGGTAAGGGATTACCGGCACCGGTAAGGGCACCGGTGCTGGTAATCCCTTACTGCCCTATTACGAGTTCCCTTTGCGGGTCCTTCCTTAACGCCTGGTTTTTCCAGGTGTTAAGGACAGGACCCGCAAAGGGACTCTGGAGCTAATAATGGTACTGCAATTTGCGGTACCATTATTAGTGCCTTCCCCATTCCC
This sequence comes from Ambystoma mexicanum, assembly GCF_040938575.1. Classification (NCBI taxonomy): domain Eukaryota; kingdom Metazoa; phylum Chordata; class Amphibia; order Caudata; family Ambystomatidae; genus Ambystoma; species Ambystoma mexicanum. The sequence goes on from NC_090932.1 coordinate 1,460,368,373, forward strand.
ATTGAGCCCTATGGGGGCTCAAATGGGAATGAGGAAGGGCCCTGGTGAATAGGGAATTACCGGTCCCGCAACCTTGGAATGGACCGGTAATTGCTCCATTCACCAGGGCGGAGTCGGTAGGGTTTTGGAAGCAGCCATGGAGCTAATAGCTCCATGGCTACCTCCAACCTCGTAATGAGGCCCTTTGTCTTCAAAAAGCACTATAATTCTGATTTCTGCAATACTGGAACCACTGATCAGCCCAACATGCCATCCGTAACCAGCTTGAGGGGGAGGGGTCTAGTACCTCCTCTACTCTCCCCCCTCTTGTCTGTATGTAGACACCTATTAAATGCATGACCACTATGCCCAATGCCCACCCTCACCCATATACAGTGTACCTATATATCCCTGTCCCAGTCACCACCTCAGTGTGGTGATTTGTCTCAACATGGGAGGTATCACAAAAAATGTCTTCAGAATCAACAATAACGCAATAACGTCAATCATATTGCATTCTCCGAATCATATATATATATATATATATATATATATATATATATATATATATATATATATATATATATATATATATATATATATACATATATATATATATATCCCTATCCAAATCTTAGGCATGTATCCTTAAAGAATACCTTTGTTTGCTTCTTTCTGGATGCCACCTCTATTACCTAATTAAATATAAACTAATCATACACAACAGATAATTTCAGCCACCACAAGAATCGAGAGAAATCTTTCCTTGAGGGAACCCACCAGCCCATTTCTTGCTTTGTCCACCTGCAACTTTTACTGCACACTTTTCCTTCCTCAGACCCCATGACATTCCTGTTTCCTGCCCTTTCTTCATACATATTTTCTTCCATTGCTACATCTTCCATTATCACATCTTCCACCCGATTAATCTTGGTTTAGCATCCACGGACCGTATTGTCTGTTTTTATTTGACTTTTTTGGGCTGCTTTGAAGCAATCTTCTTTGACCCTTTACACATCGGCCAGTCCTTTTCAGTTTTTATTGTTCATTTCATCACAAAGTTCTTGGATTCTCAATTTGCATCATCAAAGAACATGTAATGCGACCATCCGGACTGCTTGTACTTCTTTAGTGACGTTTGCCAGTATGTCACCGGTCACATTTAGTTCCTTTTCTACTACTCTAGCCAAGTGCCTAATGCTTCTGGAATTCATAACTATTCCCATGGGCATCACTATGCCCTTTAGGAAATCAAAGAATTCATCCCAAGTGGTGTCTTCTTTAGTAATAACACCTCTTTTCCTTCGCTGGTAATCCCGTGTACCCATTTTTTTTCTCTTTGCCTTGGGTTTTAAGTTCACTTCCTCCACAGATTTGTAATGCAAACCCAACATTACGTATCCAACGGTACATCTACCTTTCCAGTAGCGGGGTAACCAGAGGTATGCTTCCTCCCCGCAAATAAACATTGCCCCCTTAGGGGGACTAAAGGGTGCGGATATACTATTCAAATCTACTATATTCTGGCAGTTGTGTCTACCCATGAAAACAGCCTGAGCATGTGTCTTGTTTCACTGGTAGCAAAAGGGAGCCCTACGAACTATATTTTGTACAGGGATTGGGTGTGGTAGTACTGCATTGTTGTCTCTCATATAGTCGGTTAGAGGAATCATTTCTATTTCTTTAGATGGGCAGGAAATGGATCTATTAAGATATCTAGTTACATTGGGTGTTAGAGGAATATAAATTCCTCCCTGTATTCTAGTCTGAGTGCTTGTCTCATTTTTCCTATTCACAAATGTGAGTGTCACATTTTCGATATAGTTTCGGGAGGCACGCAAAAGATAATCTCGCCAAGGCACGCATGTATCACTTGTAGCAGGAGTCGCGTACCATTCGGGTCCGCTTTCATGGCTATGGGGAACATATGTACATATGTAACAGTTGGTTTTATTTAGTATCTGGTTTTTTCATTCATCCATGTGAGGATGCTATTCCTAGGGTGCTTTTTCCGATACTCCTGATCTATATGGGGAATAGTTACTAGTTCTGGTGTTGGAGGCTGAGGCATGGGAGGCAGCAAATTATGGGCAGCATAAATATCATGGTGCTCAAGGTACCAGAGGAATATTGCGGACCCTACTGTTATAACAATACAGACAAGGGATAAGAAGAGCTTTTCCTTTGGGGTGCATGCATATCTGTCAACTCGTGGACGCCTCTGCCCTGCGTCCTCGTCATTCAGTGTAACAACCTGTTTTGTTCCCTCGCACAGGGCTAATCCCAAATGGCTGAGTTCCGGAACTTGGCCGTTAAATGTCACACGTTATATATATATTATATATTTACACAAAAATGTTCAAAAAGTCCCTAACAATTACCCTAACGGTGCCGTCCGTTTATGCGCTAGATTGCAAGGGTTGCACAGTATAACCCGTCCTGCAGTCACCGCTTCTGGCACCTTACCTTGACACGTCTCGTTGAGGCTACTTCCTACCCTTGAGGGGACGCTGAGGCCGTTTCATCTGTGTCTCGGTGGGGCTACTTCATACCCAGGAGGGGCTGCTGAGGCCACTTCATCTGTGTCTCGGTTGTCCTTTGTTTGTTCCGACCCTTTACCAAGTCCTTTCTCAGCCAGATGTCAGAGTTCAAACATAGGCAATCAATGTTGCTTCCTAGGGCGTAGGTGATACCTGGGAGTGTCCTCCGTAGGTTCGGCTGCGAAGTGGTCTGTGTCCTTGGTCGGGGGATGGACTATCTGAGGTGGTGCCTTTTTAAGATGGTTGGCATGGATCCACGTTTTGTGGCCAGCAACCTTCACAGCAGTTTGCGTCGCCAGTAGGACCAAAAATGGCCCCTTCCAGTGGGCCTGCAGGCAATTGGTGCGATCAAAACTCTTCACGAGGACGTAGTCCCCTGGTTTGATGGCATGGCCTTCTCCTTCCAAAGCTGACAGGGCTGCGTCTTTCACCTGTTGATGGATAATAGACAGTTTATGCGTGAGCTCAGCACAATAATCCCTCAACAGTGGTTGTTCAATATTACCAATAACTCTTGGCTTTGGGATGGACCATGCACTTGGAGGGCAGCCCATTACAATTTCAAAAGGGGACAATTTGTGCGTCCCCTTTGGAGTGGTCCGCATACTCAACAATGCCAAGGGAAGGGCATATGGCCACTTCAGGTTTGTAGAGGCACATATTTTTGCCAGTTTGTTTTTCACTAAGGCATTCGATCGTTCAATAATCCCAGCACTCTTGGGATGATAGACGGAATGGAATCGCTGATCGATACCCAACGCAGTACATACATACTTCACAACTTGACCTGTAAAGTGTACTCCGTTATCGGAATACAGAAAGCTGGGCACTGTGTACTGGGGCACCCAGTATTTCAGGATGCATTTAGCTGTGGAAATAGCAGTGTTGTCTCTTAGGGGGTAAGCATCCGTCCAACCAGAGAACCCACACCTCATAACAAGACAATATTTTAATTTAGCAACTGGTTCCATTTGTATGAAGTCCATATACACCACCTCAAATGGCTGCGTAGGAAGTCTGCTATGACCTGCTGGTACTTTCACAGATTTGCCCACATTATGCTGGAGGCAGACAGCACACTGTGCTGCCCATCTCCTGCAATAGGATCCAATTTTCCGGTTTTTCCATACTTTGCTCAGAATGTCCTCCATTGCACCTGCATTAACATGGGCATTCCCATGTGCCATATCGACTACCATGGGTAAATAACTGTCAGGGAGCAACCACATCATTTTGATTTTGTCCAGCCACACCCCTTTAGGAGTTTGTCCATTGTTACTGTCTTTAGTCCAAACTTTAATTTCGCAATTTGTCGCTTCCTTTTGAATGTCCTTTACTATCTCCTCAGGGCCCTTTTCCAAACCGCCCTCATCCCCTTTCCCTTCCACATTCCTTTGCAGCATGTTACACTCTGGAACGGGCAATTTACAGTGTTCTGCAGCATATTTAGCCACCTGGTCTGCTAAATCGTTCCCCTGCCCCACAAAATCTACCACCTTTTTATGGGCGGAGCATTTCACTATAGCCACCTGGGTGGGTTCAGCCAATGCCGCTAATAGTTTGTTTATCAAATTACCATGTTTTATTTTTGTTCCATGCGAGGTAAGAAACCCTTGCTCTTTCCACAGTAGACCAAAATTAAAGGCCATGCCATGTGCATAAGCTGAATCCGTATAGATGGTCACAACTAAATCTTTACTTAATTCCAGAGCCTTTGTTAATGCCCTTAATTCTGCAGCTTGCGCTGATAACTCGGGTATGCGTTCTATATGGACAATTTCACTTTCAGTTGTTATTGCGTACCCAGCCACTGTCTCCCCACTTTCCAGTTTGTAACATGAGCCATCACAAAATAGAATCCCATCACCTCCCTCTAGGGGAAGGTCACTCAGATCGACCCTACCTCGGGTCTGTTCATCAGTGCGTATAAGGCAATCATGCATGTCTTGATCTCCCTCCCCATTCGGCAAGGGCAAAAGGGAAGCCGGGTTCGAAGTATTACATCTCATGATAGTTACATTTGGTGCAAACAATGTCAGTTCATATTGCGTTAAGCGGGCAGCTGTGAGGTGCTGAGTCTGAGTTCTATTGAGCAATACGTCCACAGCATGGGGAACTTTTACAATGACGGCAGTTCCCAACACTAAACCAGCGCTTTGCTTAAAAGCTACCGCTGCTGCAGCAACTGATCGCATACATGGGGGAAGCGCTGCAGTCACACTATCCAAGGTGCCAGAAAAATAAGCACAAGGCCTTTGCCTTCCATTTTGTTCCTGTGTCAATACAGATAGGGCACAATCTTGCTGTTCATGTACAAAAAGAGTAAAAGGCTTGCCGTAATTGGGTGTCCCGAGCCCTGGGGCACTGCACAATGCGCTTTTCAGAGCATCGCAGGCCTCTCTCATTTCTTGCGTGCAAGTGAAGGGTGTCTGATCCTTTTCTGTTTTCAAACATTGTAACAGGGGCTTAGCTATCAGGGAGAACTCTGGGACCCAATGACGGCAATATGAGGTAATACCTAACAGTCGTCTCAATTCTTTAAATGTACTGGGATAGGACATTTCCTGTATTAACCGTACCCTCTCAGGTGACAGTGATCGACCCTCTGCAGTGAGGACATATCCCAAATAATCAACCTTGGACTGTACATACTGCATTTTCTTAAGCGACACTTTGTGGCCATGGTATGCCAAATGCTGTAACACAATCAGGGTACCTTCTTTACAACTTAATTCAGTATCTCCACAAATGAGAATATCATCCACATATTGTATGAGCATCACACCAGAGGGTAACAGAATTTCATCCAACTGCTGTTTTAGTGCCTGGCTAAAAATAGCTGGGCTCTCTGTGTAACCTTGGGGTGCTCGACAAAACCTGTATTGTCGCTGTGCTAATACAAAGGAGAAGAGGTATCTAGATTCTTCAGCTATGGGTATGGAGAAAAAGGCGTTTTTTAAATCCACGACACTAAAGTGAGTGGCCGTGGGAGGGACCAAAGTGAGAATACTTGTTACACTAGGGACAACTGGATACCTGGGGTCCACAACCTTATTAATTCTCCTAAGATCAATGGCAAATCTATACGGGGTCACTTCATCTCCTTTCTTATGAACCGGGAGAATCGGGGAGTTACATGGGTTGTCATCACACTCTTCAACAATCCCGAGTCGCATTAGATCCTATACAATCCTTACCAATGCTGCTTCCGCTTCTGGAGATATTTTGTACTGCGGGGTTCGGGGTAGAGGGACCCCATGTTTTACCTTGATCACAACAGGGGGAATGTTCAAAACACCTACATCATTACTACCAGCAGCCCAAAGCTCTGCGGGCAGTTCCTGTAACTCTGGTGGCAATGGTTCAACCAAATAACAACCACCAATTTTGGATTTACATATGGTCATACGAACGCCTGTTGGGGAACAATAGATAGTCGCATTTAAAGCTTTCAAAAGATCCAACCCAAGGGGATTCTCGGGGCACCTGTTAGTAAGTAACCATTTGTTAGTCAATTTCACTCCACATATAGACGTCTCAACTCTCTGGGACACTGGAGTACATATGGGTTCCCCACCAAACCCTACGGAAACTTTGTTTTCACCCGATAGTGGAACTGAGGGGACGGCCTTGGCGTCAACTGAGCTGTTACCTGCTCCGGTATCGACCAAGCATCTAACGGTGGGGTGTTGTCCTATCTGCAATTTAACATACGGTCCTTTTTGGTCTATAGGAACAGACACCATATCCTCAGTTTCACTAGGTGCGTTTCAACTCATTGCTGCTGTGTTATCAAACAACATCATTCCACTTAGTTCATCCTCCACAAACCCATTGCCATACACTGTAACCATTTGTCGCTGCGCTGCGCTGTTTGAGAATACATTATTTTCGGGGTTTACAAACCTTCCCTGGCCTTGAGGTGGTCCCGCGGGGGGTCCACCTCGGCCCCTTCCTCTCCCACCCGCCGGTTGACCATTCCGCGCCATCAATATGGGACACTCCTTTTTCCAATGTCCCGTCTGCTTGCAAAATGAGCCTTGATCTATTCGCGGGGGTGTCCATTGCGTAGTGTTACCTGTAGGGTTTCTTACCTGGGATTTCTGGCCCTTTGGTTTACTGTAAGGTGGTTGCACCAATTGTTGCATTAGCACCTTCTTTTTTAGATTCCTATCTGCCTGTTTCTTACCTTCCATTTCTTCCTCTTCCTGTCGCTCGTAATATTTAGCCATCTCTAGGATCTGGGATGGGGTGCTTGCCTGCCAAGTACTCTTGCCCAATTTAAGTGGTTTCTTAATTCCTTTTCGGAAACCCTTCAGAAAGCCCATGGCGAAATATCTCTGACCCGTGGGGTTGCTAACCGACTGGCCACTGTGTGCCTTAAATGCATTTTCAAATTTCAGAAAATAGTCCCCAACTGTTTCTGCAGGGCCTTGTATAACTGCATCCATGTTTTCTGCATTCACATCCACCTCTGGCAACACGCTACTCAGTGCCCTTAATATTCTTATCCCTAGCGTTTTTAGGTCCTCTGGAATGGGGTCAGTTGGTTTCCGGTCTGTATCCTGTTTTTCTAACTCTGTCCAATTGATGGCATGCCCAGGGGGGTCCCGAGATCTAAAAGGTTCCCATACATCAGCTGGGGTCACGGCGGACATTACATGATCAATGTCCTGCAGAGTCAGGGTACACATTTTAAATAGCGCTCTCAACTCTTTGTAGAATCCCGCGGCATTGGTCCTAGGGCCTGGGGTGCTTTTTATTATACTGAACAGTTCTGCTCTAGTGAGGGGTACATAGACATATGTTTTGGTTACCGTGAGGGTCTTGTCACTTGGGTCGTGGGCTGCTGTAACAATGGGCGCACATTCCCTCAGTGGTGCCATTACTTGGACCAGCTGGGCCCCTGGGAGAAACACTTCCAATATTTCTTTGAACAATCTACCCGTCCTAAGATCCTCCGCTTCCCAGTTCGGTTTATACGTTTTCAATTCAGCCTGGCACTCTCTCACCTTTTTGCAAACATCCTCCCGCCCTCCTGTTTCACATTCTGATCCCATTTTGTTCAAAAGCTCTTGCAAGCATACCAGTCGGGTTGCCTTGCTATGGGTGGTAAATAGATCCGTCCAATATCCCACCTTCCCTGTCTCCTTTTCATCATATATCCTTTTAACCAACGCCTTTCCCGTCGGTTTGGCATCATGCAAAGACTGCTCTCTTCTACAACGTTCCTCTTCTTCCTCTTTTAACTGATCATCATAATCTTTCATAACTTTTGTTACCTCGTCAATGATTTGGTCATACTGGTGCCACAGGGTTGCCCGATCTTTCTCAGTGTCAATGGCCTTATAAATATCAAACAAACCCACGGGCCACTGGCGTCTAGCCTCATTCCTCAGCCATGCATGAAGAAGGTCACAATGCATTTTCATTACCTGTCGAAATTCCTTCTTTTGGCAGGTATATAACCTTTGTTTTATCCCTGAGGTCGGGTTATCAAACACTTCTTGTGCCATGCGCTCTAATTTTGCATATTCAACCGGGGGAAGAAGGGCCCCTGTCTAGATAAGTGCCCTACTTCCTGCTCCTCGACACCATTTGGATCCATAGTACCAGTCTGGGTACCATATGGGGGTGGGTTTTCAGGGGGAGGGGGTGCAGTCGGGGCAAGGTGCGTGCCGTTAGGCTGGGGTCTGACAGGTGTTGTTAATCGCAAAAGGTTCTCTGTCAATCTGATTGTATCCTGATCAGCCTCGCTGTCAAGGCTGACTATCTCTTTCTCTGGCTTGGGGAGGAGTGGGTACATGCCTTTACTGAATTTTATCATTGCAGCCCAATCCTCTACATCTAGCCGGTGTTCAAACTCTTTGTTATCTAATTCACATGCCTTCTCCTGTAAGGTCCGTTTTTGCTTTTTCCTATCCTTTTTATCTTGGGACATTTTCTGCTTTATCGCTTCTGTTCACCACTGGCGAATAGCATCATGCTGGGCGGGGCGAACCCTTCTTTTTAGTAACACTAAGTCAAGATTTTCGATTATGGGTATACAAAAAGTGCCTGCTTTGGGCCATTTAAATTGAATGGACTTCTTTGTGTATTCCTCCCAGTTTTTACAAAATTGTACCGCCCCAACCCATAATTGGTTGACATAGTGTAACATGGAGTGCCTTCAGCATGCGCATGCATAGGTTCCTCATTCTTATTTCTATTGCACAAATTCCTCATTATTAATTACAATATCCTTACTACAATCAAAATAATACGTACCATAAAACTGATACCAATGTGGCTTACCATCCACCAATACTTTCTGCAGACACAGAATGCACTCACCGCACCAAGGAGACCTCCCCTCTGTCTGGTTCGTCTGGTCCTTGGCAGAGCAGTCGTTCTCTCCTTCTTCTTGATCTCCTGTCTCAAGGGAGGACCGCGCTGTTTGCATTCAAAGGTGCAATAGTGTTTGGGCCCAGTTAAGTCGTCCACCGGAGACGGGAGCTCAATGGAAGGCACGCATCAAAGCGATGGACTGCATCTGCAAGTCCACCAGTTCAGGGACGCCAATCAGTCAATGCTAAAATTCACCAGGCGGAGGTCTCCATCAATAAACACACCAGTAAGTGAGTTCAACAATCATTTATTGCAATGCAAAACTTCCGCGGAAGGGCTGACTGCAAGATACACCATAGGGATGCTATCTAGAGTGAGCTACTAACATTACAGTGATCAGGCTCTTTATAGGAAAACGTTTACATTGAGTCTTATGACTGGCGCGAAGCCCAGGCACTTCCTGACATACAGTTTCCTTCCAAAACACTTTTGGCTGTTATTCCAGCCCTTGCGGTGACATTTTACAAAGGCCGAACATTTGCAAATGGTCATTACTCATATAGCTTATCTAAGCAAGTCAAAATATCCTTCAGGATGCACGTGTAATCTTTAACATGCGTGGTCGTAAAAACAAGCTAATTCATCACATTTGACACAGTGGGGAATTTGCAAACTACACATATCTTGCCGCGGTAGTGATAATAATATCCATTCATGGGCTGCTGGACAATAGCAGGACATATCTTTTACAGAATGACGCACGAGCTCTGACACAAGTTCCCCTTCCCACATATCCCAGAGAATAACAACTCCGAATATAGATACGCTTTATGCTTATGTTTCGGGAAAGAGTGCGGATACTAGCAATCATCATTCATAGAGGAGACCTCAGGGTCAATGAATGCATGCTGACTCGCACGGCAGCTTTAGACAGGACGGGAAGTGCAAGAGCGTTAACAGACATTATTTATGTAGCCATTACAGGAAAGGAGAACAGAGGGAACATTCCTAAGCCTGTGAGTAATATCTGTTCCAGGCGAAAACCCTGGGCCTCGTGTGCGGACACAAAAGCAGTTGGTTTAACATGGACATAATGCTATAACATGGGCAATGGGTTTAAGTCTTGCTGAGGCAAAGAAACATGGCAATTACATGAATTTGGTATTTACACCGGTATCAACGGTACTGTTCTTGACCGCATCTAGGATGCCAGTGCCAGTGTGTGCAGCATTGATGATGCTGCTATCGGGGGTTTGGAGGGCCTTACCGGCATGCCAGTGCAGCCATTACCGGCATGCCAGTATACGCGTGCACGCTGACTCAGAATCAACCGTTGATTTCGGCAGCAGTGCTACACATACACAGTTGCACCAGCATACCGGTAATTTGCTTTTTTTACCGGCCAACTCGTAATGAGGCCCAATGTCAGGAAAGGTACTCAATGGAAAAATCGTTTTGGGCTTTTTATTTGCATGAAATGCAGGGCTTTGGGAAAATCGTTTTTTGGGATGCAAGTAAATAAATGGGAAATTTCGTTTTGAACGTTTTACATTCACTTGAAGAGCAGCATTTTATGGTTACTTATTTTGGGATTATGGACACCCCCTTGGGTACAGAAGACTGGGGTTTCAGAAAGGTAGAGTCAGCCAAGTACTTTATTGTCTATATCGTCTCTAACACACTGGGCAAGAACTTTGTTAGCTTAACACTCATCCCTTGATTTTCTATATGGGATTTAATTGATTTAACTTCAATTCAATGCACTAGGGATCTACACAGCTTCCCACCTCCCCACAATTTAATGAAAAAGTTTAAGGCCCAACACAATTCAATTTAAATGGATAGGGTGATTTCCTATAGTGGAATTCAATTGAGTTGGATTTAATAAAATGTGCCAAGCATCTCCACAGTTCCACCCCCCTAACCTCTCTGCGAGATGGAGATTAAGGCTGAGAAATCCCCCCCACACTTTTGTTGGCATTTAGATGAATCTGTTTACATAGGCCTTGGTTATGAGGCATTCGGGGAAACAGCAGGGCTCCGCTAAGTACAGCACAGATCTGATGACAGGCTTCAGTCAAGGGTAGTCACCAGCACCCAGACATCCTCTGACTCCTCAAGTGGCAGGCCCAGCAAGCTTCTAGATTTTCCAGTATCTGTCTCCTGCACAATGTTTAAGACCCAGCAACAGAGCGGGAAAGTCAAGGGAAAAATCAAAAGTCCAAAGAAAGGTCCCAAGAGTCGAAAACTCGAAGAAAGACCAGCAAGCAAGTCCCCCTCAGATTGAAAAGGATCTCTTATAGGGCTGGGAACACTCCATTATTATCATATTCCCACGCTACAGATTGGCCAGCTCTCTCCCTCTCCCGCCCCGCAATAGACCCACTGCATGATAACAGGACAAGGAGTTCGGGGGTATGAATGATGGAGGCTGAGGGAGGAGAAGATTATCATACCAAAATGACAAGTGGGTTTAACTTCTTCAGTGTCCTTAAAATGTAGCAACATGTCAGCTACCCTATTTTTTCAGATAACTGCAGGCACATATATAGGGCCTCATCACGAGTTGGGCTGTAGCCTTTAAATGCGGTGGTAACGGTATTACCGCCTCTTTTAAGGGCTGGCCCTATCACGAGTTGTGAACTAAATCGGCTGTTTTACCTCCAGCTTTTTCTGGAGGTACAAATCCCTGTTTTCGGCGGTATTACAGCTGGCTGTATTAGCCCGCAGTATTAGCACAGAAAATTCCCCATTGGATCCAATGGACCCAATGAGGAATGGGGATTTACCGTTAAGGCCCAACCCGTGATCCATTGGTAATACCACCGGACCCGTCGGTGCTAGGGCTATTACAGTCGGCGGTATTACAGCCGGAAATACAGCCCAACTCATGATGAGGCCCATATTTTTGAGTTCTATATTTGATGGCGAGTCGGAAAATACTAATCATATCTCGGCTTGCCCTTCCTGGGATGAGCTACTGTTTTTATAGATTTACTCCTGAGCCAAAATAGTCACAAATCTGTCCTTTCCTGATTCAAACCTTACTTCCATATCCTATCAGCCTACCAGCTTTCTATTCCCTCGAATTATGAGAAGGCCGGAACCATAATTGTCTTCATAACTTAAATTGTATACATCACACAGGATTCATATTTACATGGTACTGACAGGCTTTATATCCCCTTCAATATAAGTATGGGATGGGCTCTGTGGAACATATGATTTTCTTTTAATTAAAGAAAAGGTGGCCCAATGTTAATCATATGGCAAGGCCTCACATGGGTCCCTCTCAGTTTCACATAGCCCCAACCTATTCCTTAGTTGCATTTCTCAATTGTCACCTGATCCGAACATCTGTTTATCAGCAATCGGTTTCATACACAATGTTTGATCATCCATTAGGGGCTCTGAAGCCCTTTCTTGAGGTCGAGTTATCCCTGAAAAGGTCATTTCTGTTGGCCACTAATGCACAGCTAATGGGGAGACCTGAACTTAAAGGTCATTTCTGCTGACGGTGTTATCTCCAAATTCCACAATTCTGATCTAACTCTCTCTATATCTTAGCATTTAAACTGAAAACCAGGCCTGGGTTCCTGGGGGTCCCAGCCCAGGTCTTGAGTTCCAATTCTCAAAGGCACAGACCTTTCACTTCATTGGGGACAACACCAGCTGCATCCATACTTCAGAAAATACAGCTTTAAATCGACAAGATGTGCTTACAAGTAACATGTTAGCATTATATCTGGGCATGTGGTTTAAAATAAAATCTTTGTTGACGTACGGTTTGGACAGATATAAATTCACTTTAGGTATTATTCACACATAGGCCACAGTTACATAGAAAAATATGTCACTTGGCTCCACTTTTTAAATGTAAAACACAATTCCTCCTTGGTATTTTTCCCATGCCTATCCTTTCCATGTATGTTTCCCATGTGCACTGCTGCAGTTTTGAATCTGTCAAAAGGTGCCTTTTCCCAGTTTTACCCATTCATTGGGCATAACCACCAGTTTTAAGCTCTCAGGCAGATTCCCTTTCACTTGCACACTTATCCATATTGGTGGAGTTGGCTAGGCCCATTTCTTTCAATTTCACTAAGCCCTATGTCAATAATCACTGTTTTGTGCTGGCTTTTATACTTTAATGGAACTCCACATTAGCCAGCTTCACTCTCACAACAGGGCCTAGCGTGGCCGCTCCATCTTTGTCAATCTTGGCTGTCTTTTCACCCCACAAGACCCCCCCCTGGGTCTTTCACTCGGTTGACCCGTAGAAAAGAGCAAGGGAGAGTCAGGTTTTTGTTTTCTTTTTGCTTTGGCTCATTCCATGAATTTCATCATTGGAGCACGTCTGCTCTTTTCCTGTGCTGAGGGAGTGGTGCTCTAGTCTGCACTCCACTCTTTTCGGAGTTTGGTGTTTGGTCCTGGAACACCTTCCTTTTTGGAACGTCCTACCCCCAGGCTGTGAAGGTAAGGAGTTATTGAGTCTGCTGAGAGTAAAAGAGAGGTTAAGTATTTTATACAGTACTTCTTCCGCCGGTAAATAGGCATACAACTTGAAAAACAAAACAACATCACATAACACATTGGGCCTCATTCCGAGTACGGCGCTAACCAATGGCGCTATTAACGCCTTGTTGACGCCGTACCCGGACCGGCAGCGCCTTGGTGGATGGCGGAATCACCGCCCCATTCCAAGGTTGGCGGGGCGGTAATTCCCCATTCACCAAGGCTCTTCCCCATTCCCAAATGAGCCCCCATAGGGCTCAATGGGAATGGGGAAGATGCAAATAACGGTGACCGTTCATTACGGTCACCGTTATTGGCTTGGAGGCCCCTTTGCGCCCTCGACTTTAACACCTGCTCAAAGCAGGCGTTAAGGGCGAGGGCGCAGAGGGAACTCGGAGTATGGCGGTAAGGGATTACCGCCGCCGGTCTCGTTACCGGTGGCCGCTATCCCTTACCGCCATACTCGGAATGAGGCCCATTGACATTTATTTCCCTTATATCAACATTTCTACACATATTATTTTTTTTCTTCAGATTTTTAAACATTCTTTGTGAGTATAAACTCCTTTACTCCCTGTAAATGTGCAATATTCTCCATCTGAGTTTCCATCCTTTCCTTTCATTCTTCAGATGGTTCCTGGGCTCTTCAATCAGTTTTAAAGTCTGTCTGGGATGACAGCTCTTCAAGTGATTGATATGGACCCATTCTCCTTTAGGGATGCGGATCGTATAGGCAACAGGTGAGATTTTGTTTGACAATTTAAAAGAAACGTCTGCTCCTTGGACTGTTTGGAAATTGTACAGGTAGACCCTGTCTCCTACTTCGTACTCCTTCTTGGTAGTTTTTAAGTCATAGTAGGCTTTCATTCCTTCTACTGAATTTTGCTAAATTTCGCTGAGCATAAACAAAAGCATACTAAAGGTGTTTCCGTAAATTCTCAATGTACTCCTGGGTAGTGCATGCATTGATCAGGGTCTGCTCTTGAGTTTTGTATAGCAGATGCGGTGGTAGCACCATTGTTTGTCCAATCATGAGCTCATATGGAGACATTTTGGTTGCAGAAGACGGCGTGGCCCTCATTAGGACAAGCGGTAATCGGATGTCCCAACTAGGTCCAGAGTCCGCCACAAACTTCCTCAAGATGCCCACAATTGTATTATTGTACCTCTCAACTGCTTGAGGCTGGGTGTTAGGCAATTTGGAGCTTTCTCTTCATCCCCAGTATCTCCCACACCTTGGTCATCACCTCGCTGGTAAAATGACTTCCTCTGTCCGACTCAATCCTTTGGGGAAGGCTGAAACGAGAGAAGATGTTGTTGATCATTAGTGTGGCAGCTGTCTCTGCCTTGCAATTCAGGGCCGGAAGACATTCTACCCACTTGGTAAACAAGCATGTCACGGTCAACATGTATGTGTTCCCTCTAGAGGAGCGAATCACTGGCCCAACGAAATCGACTTGCAAATCTGACCAAGACAGTGTCATTCTCCTTTTCTGTAGGGGAGCTCTGTCTGTGAGAGAACTTGGCTGAAACTGAGCACACACAAGACACCCCTTTAAGTAGATGTCATGGTCCTGGCCCATGTGTGGCCAATATGCGACCTGGCACAAGATTTCTAATGTTGCATGAAACCCCCTATGACCGGCAGTGGCCGCACCATGGGCGTGGCTTAACATCAGGCTATGGAATGAGGTAGGTACCACCGACTGGTCACTTCCAGATATGGATCTCTGTACCAACAAACCGTCTTGAATTCAGAACATTTTGGAAAACTTCACCAACACCCAGAGATCCTCCTTCCCGATATAATCATATTTTCTCAGAGGAAAATTCATGGGGTATTCAAAATGTTGATAACATTTCCCAATAATTGGGTACTCTTTTTGTGCAGTAATCACATCTGCATCTGGGGTTTCTCTACTCCACTGGGCAGTTGAGAGTTCATTATTGGCATGGGTTTGGGTCCTGGTGACAGCAGTGACCTAGATTTCCCCCCAACAGGGATTTGTTTTCTATGAGATCCCCGTGAATGCTCCGGTTTTGGCCAGCTGGTCACCCAAGTCATTTCCAGTTTTGTCTTGTCTGTCTATTTTGGAGTGACCTCTGATCTTTTTCTAATAGATGATCATCTCATTAGAGGTTACCAGATTTCATTAATTTCCCATGCTTTAGCGGTTTATTGTATGCATACAGCATGCCTCGATTTTTCCAGTTAATCAGGTGTTCCACAAACCCATTCCTGACATAATCAGAGTCAATAATTATGACCAGTTGTTTGAGTTGGTGGTGTGCTGCAGAGAGGATGGCTTGATGCACTGGCATTAACTCTGCCACCTTATTACTTCAGGGACCTATTTTGTACCCAGTACTGGATTTTGGGACATCATTCACCAGGCATTCCCAATGCCGACCACTAGTTCTTTTTCCCAGTGATTGTGATTATGGTAGGAGCACCTATTCACATAAACTGTGGGTATCCGCTGACACATATCTTCCTCATAGACTTTGAGCAGGGAAGGAAGGTTTGCCTCCATATTGTCATTGGTCCTTAGACTTTCGTCCTCGAGACAGCTTTCTTGAGCACAGTGTAAAGGGGGACCCTCTGCCCTCCATCAGCATTTGACATCTGCAGACTTAGGCACTGGAGACGAGACAAGGATAGAGCAGGAAAAGGATGTCCAGGCACTTGGTTCTAAGTCATCTTTAATACAGATTCAAAAGACACCAGAAGCAGCACTAAGCTTCTACAATAATTTTGCCTTTTATACACTTTTGAGAATAATGCAGCATTTCATACAATTTCATAATACATCACTAATTGGTCCCTTCAGCCAAAAACAAACCCCTACTTGTCTGTGATTGCCTGGTTTAGCTGTCACTCACAAAGCCACATTAGTTCATCTTGGCAAGCATTTTCTGACTGACACATAATCTAATAGGCTTGCGCGAGATCCAACCAGGCCTCATTATAAACCTTTAAATGCCTGCCAAGGAGCAGCCCTTATCTGATCCTCAAGGCCTGCCAAAATTGACTTGCCAGCTAAATGCTGTGATGGCCTCCCTGAGCTAGTCTTATATGTTGCCAAGTAAGCAGCGGCTTAGTCTAATTGGTAGCTTTCCCATACACATATCTGATTTACTGCTTTGTCTGCCAAGAAATTCGAAATATACCAATCCTAGCCATATTCATCTACAGTGAACTGCTGCCATAGAAATATTCATTATTCTGGATGAATATGGGCTTTTGACACCTACACCTAAAACACCATTTTGTATTTTGGCATCCATCTTAGAGTCTATCTAAGCTTGTTCAGCATAGATATTCGGCTGCCAAACAACAAACCAATCTACATTCATACATACCTTATTTTCTATCCAGTTTTCAGACTACATTTCTACACCCTTTACTTTCTGAGTCATTCTGATCCCTAAAAATATATGTCACCCTATGTACAGTCGTTGGGCCTCATTACGAGGTGGGCGGTAAGGGATTACCGGCACCGGTAAGGGCACCGGTGCTGGTAATCCCTTACTGCCCTATTACGAGTTCCCTTTGCGGGTCCTTCCTTAACGCCTGGTTTTTCCAGGTGTTAAGGACAGGACCCGCAAAGGGACTCTGGAGCTAATAATGGTACTGCAATTTGCGGTACCATTATTAGTGCCTTCCGCATTCCCATTGAGCCCTATGGGGGCTCAAATGGGAATGAGGAAGGGCCCTGGTGAATAGGGAATTACCGGTCCCGCAACCTTGGAATGGACCGGTAATTGCTCCATTCACCAGGGCGGAGTCGGTAGGGTTTTGGAAGCAGCCATGGAGCTAATAGCTCCATGGCTACCTCCAACCTCGTAATGAGGCCCTTTGTCTTCAAAAAGCACTATAATTCTGATTTCTGCAATACTGGAACCACTGATCAGCCCAACATGCCATCCGTAACCAGCTTGAGGGGGAGGGGTCTAGTACCTCCTCTACTCTCCCCCCTCTTGTCTGTATTTAGACACCTATTAAATGCATGACCACTATGCCCAATGCCCACCCTCACCCATATACAGTGTACCTATATATCCCTGTCCCAGTCACCACCTCAGTGTGGTGATTTGTCTCAACATGGGAGGTATCACAAAAAATGTCTTCAGAATCAACAATAACGCAATAACGTCAATCATATTGCATTCTCCGAATCATATATATATATATATATATATATATATATATGTATATATATATATATATATATATATATATATATATATATATATATATATATATCCCTATCCAAATCTTAGGCATGTATCCTTAAAGAATACCTTTGTTTGCTTCTTTCTGGATGCCACCTCTATTACCTAATTAAATATAAACTAATCATACACAACAGATAATTTCAGCCACCACAAGAATCGAGAGAAATCTTTCCTTGAGGGAACCCACCAGCCCATTTCTTGCTTTGTCCACCTGCAACTTTTACTGCACACTTTTCCTTCCTCAGACCCCATGACATTCCTGTTTCCTGCCCTTTCTTCATACATATTTTCTTCCATTGCTACATCTTCCATTATCACATCTTCCACCCGATTAATCTCGGTTTAGCATCCACGGACCGTATTGTCTGTTTTTATTTGACTTTTTTGGGCTGCTTTGAAGCAATCTTCTTTGACCCTTTACACATCGGCCAGTCCTTTTCAGTTTTTATTGTTCATTTCATCACAAAGTTCTTGGATTCTCAATTTGCATCATCAAAGAACATGTAATGCGACCATCCGGACTGCTTGTACTTCTTTAGTGACGTTTGCCAGTATGTCACCGGTCACATTTAGTTCCTTTTCTACTACTCTAGCCAAGTGCCTAATGCTTCTGGAATTCATAACTATTCCCATGGGCATCACTATGCCCTTTAGGAAATCAAAGAATTCATCCCAAGTGGTGTCTTCTTTAGTAATAACACCTCTTTTCCTTTGCTGGTAATCCCGTGTACCCATTTTTTTTCTCTTTGCCTTGGGTTTTAAGTTCACTTCCTCCACAGATTTGTAATGCAAACCCAACATTACGTATCCAACGGTACATCTACCTTTCCAGTAGCGGGGTAACCAGAGGTATGCTTCCTCCCCGCAAATAAACATTGCCCCCTTAGGGGGACTAAAGGGTGCGGATATACTATTCAAATCTACTATATTCTGGCAGTTGTGTCTACCCATGAAAACAGCCTGAGCATGTGTCTTGTTTCACTGGTAGCAAAAGGGAGCCCTACGAACTATATTTTGTACAGGGATTGGGTGTGGTAGTACTGCTTTGTTGTCTCTCATATAGTCGGTTAGAGGAATCATTTCTATTTCTTTAGATGGGCAGGAAATGGATCTATTAAGATATCTAGTTACATTGGGTGTTAGAGGAATATAAATTCCTCCCTGTATTCTAGTCTGAGTGCTTGTCTCATTTTTCCTATTCACAAATGTGAGTGTCACATTTTCGATATAGTTTCGGGAGGCACGCAAAAGATAATCTCGCCAAGGCACGCATGTATCACTTGTAGCAGGAGTCGCGTACCATTCGGGTCCGCTTTCATGGCTATGGGGAACATATGTACATATGTAACAGTTGGTTTTATTTAGTATCTGGTTTTTTCATTCATCCATGTGAGGATGCTATTCCTAGGGTGCTTTTTCCGATACTCCTGATCTATATGGGGAATAGTTACTAGTTCTGGTGTTGGAGGCTGAGGCATGGGAGGCAGCAAATTATGGGCAGCATAAATATCATGGTGCTCAAGGTACCAGAGGAATATTGCGGACCCTACTGTTATAACAATACAGACAAGGGATAAGAAGAGCTTTTCCTTTGGGGTGCATGCATATCTGTCAACTCGTGGACGCCTCTGCCCTGCGTCCTCGTCATTCAGTGTAACAACCTGTTTTGTTCCCTCGCACAGGGCTAATCCCAAATGGCTGAGTTCCGGAACTTGGCCGTTAAATGTCACACGTTATATATATATTATATATTTACACAAAAATGTTCAAAAAGTCCCTAACAATTACCCTAACGGTGCCGTCCGTTTATGCGCTAGATTGCAAGGGTTGCACAGTATAACCCGTCCTGCAGTCACCGCTTCTGGCACCTTACCTTGACACGTCTCGTTGAGGCTACTTCCTACCCTTGAGGGGACGCTGAGGCCGTTTCATCTGTGTCTCGGTGGGGCTACTTCATACCCAGGAGGGGCTGCTGAGGCCACTTCATCTGTGTCTCGGTTGTCCTTTGTTTGTTCCGACCCTTTACCAAGTCCTTTCTCAGCCAGATGTCAGAGTTCAAACATAGGCAATCAATGTTGCTTCCTAGGGCGTAGGTGATACCTGGGAGTGTCCTCCGTAGGTTCGGCTGCGAAGTGGTCTGTGTCCTTGGTCGGGGGATGGACTATCTGAGGTGGTGCCTTTTTAAGATGGTTGGCATGGATCCACGTTTTGTGGCCAGCAACCTTCACAGCAGTTTGCGTCGCCAGTAGGACCAAAAATGGCCCCTTCCAGTGGGCCTGCAGGCAATTGGTGCGATCAAAACTCTTCACGAGGACGTAGTCCCCTGGTTTGATGGCGTGGCCTTCTCCTTCCAAAGCTGACAGGGCTGCGTCTTTCACCTGTTGATGGATAATAGACAGTTTATGCGTGAGCTCAGCACAATAATCCCTCAACAGTGGTTGTTCAATATTACCAATAACTCTTGGCTTTGGGATGGACCATGCACTTGGAGGGCAGCCCATTACAATTTCAAAAGGGGACAATTTGTGCGTCCCCTTTGGAGTGGTCCGCATACTCAACAATGCCAAGGGAAGGGCATATGGCCACTTCAGGTTTGTAGAGGCACATATTTTTGCCAGTTTGTTTTTCACTAAGGCATTCGATCGTTCAATAATCCCAGCACTCTTGGGATGATAGACGGAATGGAATCGCTGATCGATACCCAACGCAGTACATACATACTTCACAACTTGACCTGTAAAGTGTACTCCGTTATCGGAATACAGAAAGCTGGGCACTGTGTACTGGGGCACCCAGTATTTCAGGATGCATTTAGCTGTGGAAATAGCAGTGTTGTCTCTTAGGGGGTAAGCATCCGTCCAACCAGAGAACCCACACCTCATAACAAGACAATATTTTAATTTAGCAACTGGTTCCATTTGTATGAAGTCCATATACACCACCTCAAATGGCTGCGTAGGAAGTCTGCTATGACCTGCTGGTACTTTCACAGATTTGCCCACATTATGCTGGAGGCAGACAGCACACTGTGCTGCCCATTTCCTGCAATAGGATCCAATTTTCCGGTTTTTCCATACTTTGCTCAGAATGTCCTCCATTGCACCTGCATTAACATGGGCATTCCCATGTGCCATATCGACTACCATGGGTAAATAACTGTCAGGGAGCAACCACATCATTTTGATTTTGTCCAGCCACACCCCTTTAGGAGTTTGTCCATTGTTACTGTCTTTAGTCCAAACTTTAATTTCGCAATCTGTCGCTTCCTTTTGAATGTCCTTTACTATCTCCTCAGGGCCCTTTTCCAAACCGCCCTCATCCCCTTTCCCTTCCACATTCCTTTGCAGCATGTTACACTCTGGAACGGGCAATTTACAGTGTTCTGCAGCATATTTAGCCACCTGGTCTGCTAAATCGTTCCCCTGCCCCACAAAATCTACCACCTTTTTATGGGCGGAGCATTTCACTATAGCCACCTGGGTGGGTTCAGCCAATGCCGCTAATAGTTTGTTTATCAAATTACCATGTTTTATTTTTGTTCCATGCGAGGTAAGAAACCCTTGCTCTTTCCACAGTAGACCAAAATTAAAGGCCATGCCATGTGCATAAGCTGAATCCGTATAGATGGTCACAATTAAATCTTTACTTAATTCCAGAGCCTTTGTTAATGCCCTTAATTCTGCAGCTTGCGCTGATAACTCGGGTATGCGTTCTATATGGACAATTTCACTTTCAGTTGTTATTGCGTACCCAGCCACTGTCTCCCCACTTTGCAGTTTGTAACATGAGCCATCACAAAATAGAATCCCATCACCTCCCTCTAGGGGAAGGTCACTCAGATCGACCCTACCTCGGGTCTGTTCATCAGTGCGTATAAGGCAATCATGCATGTCTTGATCTCCCTCCCCATTCGGCAAGGGCAAAAGGGAAGCCGGGTTCGAAGTATTACATCTCATGATAGTTACATTTGGTGCAAACAATGTCAGTTCATATTGCGTTAAGCGGGCAGCTGTGAGGTGCTGAGTCTGAGTTCTATTGAGCAATACGTCCACAGCATGGGGAACTTTTACAATGACGGCAGTTCCCAACACTAAACCAGCGCTTTGCTTAAAAGCTACCGCTGCTGCAGCAACTGATCGCATACATGGGGGAAGCGCTGCAGTCACACTATCCAAGGTGCCAGAAAAATAAGCACAAGGCCTTTGCCTTCCATTTTGTTCCTGTGTCAAAACAGATAGGGCACAATCTTGCTGTTCATGTACAAAAAGAGTAAAAGGCTTGCCGTAATTGGGTGTCCCGAGCCCTGGGGCACTGCACAATGCGCTTTTCAGAGCATCGCAGGCCTCTCTCATTTCTTGCGTGCAAGTGAAGGGTGTCTGATCCTTTTCTGTTTTCAAACATTGTAACAGGGGCTTAGCTATCAGGGAGAACTCTGGGACCCAATGACGGCAATATGAGGTAATACCTAACAGTCGTCTCAATTCTTTAAATGTACTGGGATAGGACATTTCCTGTATTAACCGTACCCTCTCAGGTGACAGTGATCGACCCTCTGCAGTGAGGACATATCCCAAATAATCAACCTTGGACTGTACATACTGCATTTTCTTAAGCGACACTTTGTGGCCATGGTATGCCAAATGCTGTAACACAATCAGGGTACCTTCTTTACAACTTAATTCAGTATCTCCACAAATGAGAATATCATCCACATATTGTATGAGCATCACACCAGAGGGTAACAGAATTTCATCCAACTGCTGTTTTAGTGCCTGGCTAAAAATAGCTGGGCTCTCTGTGTAACCTTGGGGTGCTCGACAAAACCTGTATTGTCGCTGTGCTAATACAAAGGAGAAGAGGTATCTAGATTCTTCAGCTATGGGTATGGAGAAAAAGGCGTTTTTTAAATCCACGACACTAAAGTGAGTGGCCGTGGGAGGGACCAAAGTGAGAATACTTGTTACACTAGGGACAACTGGATACCTGGGGTCCACAACCTTATTAATTCTCCTAAGATCAATGGCAAATCTATACAGGGTCACTTCATCTCCTTTCTTATGAACCGGGAGAATCGGGGAGTTACATGGGTTGTCATCACACTCTTCAACAATCCCGAGTCGCATTAGATCCTATACAATCCTTACCAATGCTGCTTCCGCTTCTGGAGATATTTTGTACTGCGGGGTTCGGGGTAGAGGGACCCCATGTTTTACCTTGATCACAACAGGGGGAATGTTCAAAACACCTACATCATTACTACCAGCAGCCCAAAGCTCTGCGGGCAGTTCCTGTAACTCTGGTGGCAATGGTTCAACCAAATAACAACCACCAATTTTGGATTTACATATGGTCATACGAACGCATGTTGGGGAACAATAGATAGTCGCATTTAAAGCTTTCAAAAGATCCAACCCAAGGGGATTATCGGGGCACCTGTTAGTAAGTAACCATTTGTTAGTCAATTTCACTCCACATATAGACGTCTCAACTCTCTGGGACACTGGAGTACATATGGGTTCCCCACCAAACCCTACGGAAACTTTGTTTTCACCCGATAGTGGAACTGAGGGGACGGCCTTGGCGTCAACTGAGCTGTTACCTGCTCCGGTATCGACCAAGCATCTAACGGTGGGGTGTTGTCCTATCTGCAATTTAACATACGGTCCTTTTTGGTCTATAGGAACAGACACCATATCCTCAGTTTCACTAGGTGCGTTTCAACTCATTGCTGCTGTGTTATCAAACAACATCATTCCACTTAGTTCATCCTCCACAAACCCATTGCCATACACTGTAACCATTTGTCGCTGCGCTGCGCTGTTTGAGAATACATTATTTTCGGGGTTTACAAACCTTCCCTGGCCTTGAGGTGGTCCCGCGGGGGGTCCACCTCGGCCCCTTCCTCTCCCACCCGCCGGTTGACCATTCCGCGCCATCAATATGGGACACTCCTTTTTCCAATGTCCCGTCTGCTTGCAAAATGAGCATTGATCTATTCGCGGGGGTGTCCATTGCGTAGTGTTACCTGTAGGGTTTCTTACCTGGGATTTCTGGCCCTTTGGTTTACTGTAAGGTGGTTGCACCAATTGTTGCATTAGCACCTTCTTTTTTAGATTCCTATCTGCCTGTTTCTTACCTTCCATTTCTTCCTCTTCCTGTCGCTCGTAATATTTAGCCATCTCTAGGATCTGGGATGGGGTGCTTGCCTGCCAAGTACTCTTGCCCAATTTAAGTGGTTTCTTAATTCCTTTTCGGAAACCCTTCAGAAAGCCCATGGCGAAATATCTCTGACCCGTGGGGTTGCTAACCGACTGGCCACTGTGTGCCTTAAATGCATTTTCAAATTTCAGAAAATAGTCCCCAACTGTTTCTGCAGGGCCTTGTATAACTGCATCCATGTTTTCTGCATTCACATCCACCTCTGGCAACACGCTACTCAGTGCCCTTAATATTCTTATCCCTAGCGTTTTTAGGTCCTCTGGAATGGGGTCAGTTGGTTTCCGGTCTGTATCCTGTTTTTCTAACTCTGTCCAATTGATGGCATGCCCAGGGGGGTCCCGAGATCTAAAAGGTTCCCATACATCAGCTGGGGTCACGGCGGACATTACATGATCAATGTCCTGCAGAGTCAGGGTACACATTTTAAATAGCGCTCTCAACTCTTTGTAGAATCCCGCGGCATTGGTCCTAGGGCCTGGGGTGCTTTTTATTATACTGAACAGTTCTGCTCTAGTGAGGGGTACATAGACATATGTTTTGGTTACCGTGAGGGTCTTGTCACTTGGGTCGTGGGCTGCTGTAACAATGGGCGCACATTCCCTCAGTGGTGCCATTACTTGGACCAGCTGGGCCCCTGGGAGAAACACTTCCAATATTTCTTTGAACAATCTACCCGTCCTAAGATCCTCCGCTTCCCAGTTCGGTTTATACGTTTTCAATTCAGCCTGGCACTCTCTCACCTTTTTGCAAACATCCTCCCGCCCTCCTGTTTCACATTCTGATCCCATTTTGTTCAAAAGCTCTTGCAAGCATACCAGTCGGGTTGCCTTGCTATGGGTGGTAAATAGATCCGTCCAATATCCCACCTTCCCTGTCTCCTTTTCATCATATATCCTTTTAACCAACGCCTTTCCCGTCGGTTTGGCATCATGCAAAGACTGCTCTCTTCTACAACATTCCTCTTCTTCCTCTTTTAACTGATCATCATAATCTTTCATAACTTTTGTTACCTCGTCAATGATTTGGTCATACTGGTGCCACAGGGTTGCCCGATCTTTCTCAGTGTCAATGGCCTTATAAATATCAAACAAACCCACGGGCCACTGGCGTTTAGCCTCATTCCTCAGCCATGCATGAAGAAGGTCACAATGCATTTTCATTACCTGTCGAAATTCCTTCTTTTGGCAGGTATATAACCTTTGTTTTATCCCTGAGGTCGGGTTATCAAACACTTCTTGTGCCATGCGCTCTAATTTTGCATATTCAACCGGGGGAAGAAGGGCCCCTGTCTAGATAAGCGCCCTACTTCCTGCTCCTCGACACCATTTGGATCCATAGTACCAGTCTGGGTACCATATGGGGGTGGGTTTTCAGGGGGAGGGGGTGCAGTCGGGGCAAGGTGCGTGCCGTTAGGCTGGGGTCTGACAGGTGTTGTTAATCGCAAAAGGTTCTCTGTCAATCTGATTGTATCCTGATCAGCCTCGCTGTCAAGGCTGACTATCTCTTTCTCTGGCTTGGGGAGGAGTGGGTACATGCCTTTACTGAATGTTATCATTGCAGCCCAATCCTCTACATCTAGCCGGTGTTCAAACTCTTTGTTATTTAATTCACATGCCTTCTCCTGTAAGGTCCGTTTTTGCTTTTTCCTATCCTTTTTATCTTGGGACATTTTCTGCTTTATCGCTTCTGTTCACCACTGGCGAATAGCATCATGCTGGGCGGGGCGAACCCTTCTTTTTAGTAACACTAAGTCAAGATTTTCGATTATGGGTATACAAAAAGTGCCTGCTTTGGGCCATTTAAATTGAATGGACTTCTTTGTGTATTCCTCCCAGTTTTTACAAAATTGTACCGCCCCAACCCATAATTGGTTGACATAGTGTAACATGGAGTGCCTTCAGCATGCGCATGCATAGGTTCCTCATTCTTATTTCTATTGCACAAATTCCTCATTATTAATTACAATATCCTTACTACAATCAAAATAATACGTACCATAAAACTGATACCAATGTGGCTTACCATCCACCAATACTTTCTGCAGACACAGAATGCACTCACCGCACCAAGGAGACCTCCCCTCTGTCTGGTTCGTCTGGTCCTTGGCAGAGCAGTCGTTCTCTCCTTCTTCTTGATCTCCTGTCTCAAGGGAGGACCGCGCTGTTTGCATTCAAAGGTGCAATAGTGTTTGGGCCCAGTTAAGTCGTCCACCGGAGACGGGAGCTCAATGGAAGGCACGCATCAAAGCGATGGACTGCATCTGCAAGTCCACCAGTTCAGGGACGCCAATCAGTCAATGCTAAAATTCACCAGGCGGAGGTCTCCATCAATAAACACACCAGTAAGTGAGTTCAACAATCATTTATTGCAATGCAAAACTTCCGCGGAAGGGCTGACTGCAAGATACACCATAGGGATGCTATCTAGAGTGAGCTACTAACATTACAGTGATCAGGCTCTTTATAGGAAAACGTTTACATTGAGTCTTATGACTGGCGCGAAGCCCAGGCACTTCCTGACATACAGTTTCCTTCCAAAACACTTTTGGCTGTTATTCCAGCCCTTGCGGTGACATTTTACAAAGGCCGAACATTTGCAAATGGTCATTACTCATATAGCTTATCTAAGCAAGTCAAAATATCCTTCAGGATGCACGTGTAATCTTTAACATGCGTGGTCGTAAAAACAAGCTAATTCATCACATTTGACACAGTGGGGAATTTGCAAACTACACATATCTTGCCGCGGTAGTGATAATAATATCCATTCATGGGCTGCTGGACAATAGCAGGACATATCTTTTACAGAATGACGCACGAGCTCTGACACAAGTTCCCCTTCCCACATATCCCAGAGAATAACAACTCCGAATATAGATACGCTTTATGCTTATGTTTCGGGAAAGAGTGCGGATACTAGCAATCATCATTCATAGAGGAGACCTCAGGGTCAATGAATGCATGCTGACTCGCACGGCAGCTTTAGACAGGACGGGAAGTGCAAGAGCGTTAACAGACATTATTTATGTAGCCATTACAGGAAAGGAGAACAGAGGGAACATTCCTAAGCCTGTGAGTAATATCTGTTCCAGGCGAAAACCCTGGGCCTCGTGTGCGGACACAAAAGCAGTTGGTTTAACATGGACATAATGCTATAACATGGGCAATGGGTTTAAGTCTTGCTGAGGCAAAGAAACATGGCAATTACATGAATTTGGTATTTACACCGGTATCAACGGTACTGTTCTTGACCGCATCTAGGATGCCAGTGCCAGTGTGTGCAGCATTGATGATGCTGCTATCGGGGGTTTGGAGGGCCTTACCGGCATGCCAGTGCAGCCATTACCGGCATGCCAGTATACGCGTGCACGCTGACTCAGAATCAACCGTTGATTTCGGCAGCAGTGCTACACATACACAGTTGCACCAGCATACCGGTAATTTGCTTTTTTTACCGGCCAACTCGTAATGAGGCCCAATGTCAGGAAAGGTACTCAATGGAAAAATCGTTTTGGGCTTTTTATTTGCATGAAATGCAGGGCTTTGGGAAAATCGTTTTTTGGGATGCAAGTAAATAAATGGGAAATTTCGTTTTGAACGTTTTACATTCACTTGAAGAGCAGCATTTTATGGTTACTTATTTTGGGATTATGGACACCCCCTTGGGTACAGAAGACTGGGGTTTCAGAAAGGTAGCGTCAGCCAAGTACTTTATTGTCTATATCGTCTCTAACACACTGGGCAAGAACTTTGTTAGCTTAACACTCATCCCTTGATTTTCTATATGGGATTTAATTGATTTAACTTCAATTCAATGCACTAGGGATCTACACAGCTTCCCACCTCCCCACAATTTAATGAAAAAGTTTAAGGCCCAACACAATTCAATTTAAATGGATAGGGTGATTTCCTATAGTGGAATTCAATTGAGTTGGATTTAATAAAATGTGCCAAGCATCTCCACAGTTCCACCCCCCTAACCTCTCTGCGAGATGGAGATTAAGGCTGAGAAATCCCCCCCACACTTTTGTTGGCATTTAGATGAATCTATTTACATAGGCCTTGGTTATGAGGCATTCGGGGAAACAGCAGGGCTCCGCTAAGTACAGCACAGATCTGATGACAGGCTTCAGTCAAGGGTAGTCACCAGCACCCAGACATCCTCTGACTCCTCAAGTGGCAGGCCCAGCAAGCTTCTAGATTTTCCAGTATCTGTCTCCTGCACACAGTTTAAGACCCAGCAACAGAGCGGGAAAGTCAAGGGAAAAATCAAAAGTCCAAAGAAAGGTCCCAAGAGTCGAAAACTCGAAGAAAGACCAGCAAGCAAGTCCCCCTCAGATTGAAAAGGATCTCTTATAGGGCTGGGAACACTCCATTATTATCATATTCCCACGCTACAGATTGGCCAGCTCTCTCCCTCTCCCGCCCCGCAATAGACCCACTGCATGATAACAGGACAAGGAGTTCGGGGGTATGAATGATGGAGGCTGAGGGAGGAGAAGATTATCATACCAAAATGACAAGTGGGTTTAACTTCTTCAGTGTCCTTAAAATGTAGCAACATGTCAGCTACCCTATTTTTTCAGATAACTGCAGGCACATATATAGGGCCTCATCACGAGTTGGGCTGTAGCCTTTAAATGCGGTGGTAACGGTATTACCGCCTCTTTTAAGGGCTGGCCCTATCACGAGTTGTGCACTAAATCGGCTGTTTTACCTCCAGCTTTTTCTGGAGGTACAAATCCCTGTTTTCGGCGGTATTACAGCTGGCTGTATTAGCCCGCAGTATTAGCACAGAAAATTCCCCATTGGATCCAATGGACCCAATGAGGAATGGGGATTTACCGTTAAGGCCCAACCCGTGATCCATTGGTAATACCACCGGACCCGTCGGTGCTAGGGCTATTACAGTCGGCGGTATTACAGCCGGAAATACAGCCCAACTCATGATGAGGCCCATATTTTTGAGTTCTATATTTGATGGCGAGTCGGAAAATACTAATCATATCTCGGCTTGCCCTTCCTGGGATGAGCTACTGTTTTTATAGATTTACTCCTGAGCCAAAATAGTCACAAATCTGTCCTTTCCTGATTCAAACCTTACTTCCATATCCTATCAGCCTACCAGCTTTCTATTCCCTCGAATTATGAGAAGGCCGGAACCATAATTGTCTTCATAACTTAAATTGTATACATCACACAGGATTCATATTTACATGGTACTGACAGGCTTTATATCCCCTTCAATATAAGTATGGGATGGGCTCTGTGGAACATATGATTTTCTTTTAATTAAAGAAAAGGTGGCCCAATGTTAATCATATGGCAAGGCCTCACATGGGTCCCTCTCAGTTTCACATAGCCCCAACCTATTCCTTAGTTGCATTTCTCAATTGTCACCTGATCCGAACATCTGTTTATCAGCAATCGGTTTCATACACAATGTTTGATCATCCATTAGGGGCTCTGAAGCCCTTTCTTGAGGTCGAGTTATCCCTGAAAAGGTCATTTCTGTTGGCCACTAATGCACAGCTAATGGGGAGACCTGAACTTAAAGGTCATTTCTGCTGACAGTGTTATCTCCAAATTCCACAATTCTGATCTAACTCTCTCTATATCTTAGCATTTAAACTGAAAACCAGGCCTGGGTTCCTGGGGGTCCCAGCCCAGGTCTTGAGTTCCAATTCTCAAAGGCACAGACCTTTCACTTCATTGGGGACAACACCAGCTGCATCCATACTTCAGAAAATACAGCTTTAAATCGACAAGATGTGCTTACAAGTAACATGTTAGCATTATATCTGGGCATGTGGTTTAAAATAAAATCTTTGTTGACGTACGGTTTGGACAGATATAAATTCACTTTAGGTATTATTCACACATAGGCCACAGTTACATAGAAAAATATGTCACTTGGCTCCACTTTTTAAATGTAAAACACAATTCCTCCTTGGTATTTTTCCCATGCCTATCCTTTCCATGTATGTTTCCCATGTGCACTGCTGCAGTTTTGAATCTGTCAAAAGGTGCCTTTTCCCAGTTTTACCCATTCATTGAGCATAACCACCAGTTTTAAGCTCTC
This sequence comes from Ambystoma mexicanum, assembly GCF_040938575.1. NCBI lineage: Eukaryota > Metazoa > Chordata > Amphibia > Caudata > Ambystomatidae > Ambystoma > Ambystoma mexicanum. The sequence goes on from NC_090932.1 coordinate 1,460,398,270, forward strand.
AGGCAGATTCCCTTTCACTTGCACACTTATCCATATTGGTGGAGTTGGCTAGGCCCATTTCTTTCAATTTCACTAAGCCCTATGTCAATAATCACTGTTTTGTGCTGGCTTTTATACTTTAATGGAACTCCACATTAGCCAGCTTCACTCTCACAACAGGGCCTAGCGTGGCCGCTCCATCTTTGTCAATCTTGGCTGTCTTTTCACCCCACAAGACCCCCCCCTGGGTCTTTCACTCGGTTGACCCGTAGAAAAGAGCAAGGGAGAGTCAGGTTTTTGTTTTCTTTTTGCTTTGGCTCATTCCATGAATTTCATCATTGGAGCACGTCTGCTCTTTTCCTGTGCTGAGGGAGTGGTGCTCTAGTCTGCACTCCACTCTTTTCGGAGTTTGGTGTTTGGTCCTGGAACACCTTCCTTTTTGGAACGTCCTACCCCCAGGCTGTGAAGGTAATGAGTTATTGAGTCTGCTGAGAGTAAAAGAGAGGTTAAGTATTTTATACAGTACTTCTTCCGCCGGTAAATAGGCATACAACTTGAAAAACAAAACAACATCACATAACACATTGGGCCTCATTCCGAGTACGGCGCTAACCAATGGCGCTATTAACGCCTTGTTGACGCCGTACCCGGACCGGCAGCGCCTTGGTGGATGGCGGAATCACCGCCCCATTCCAAGGTTGGCGGGGCGGTAATTCCCCATTCACCAAGGCTCTTCCCCATTCCCAAATGAGCCCCCATAGGGCTCAATGGGAATGGGGAAGATGCAAATAACGGTGACCGTTCATTACGGTCACCGTTATTGGCTTGGAGGCCCCTTTGCGCCCTCGACTTTAACACCTGCTCAAAGCAGGCGTTAAGGGCGAGGGCGCAGAGGGAACTCGGAGTATGGCGGTAAGGGATTACCGCCGCCGGTCTCGTTACCGGTGGCCGCTATCCCTTACCGCCATACTCGGAATGAGGCCCATTGACATTTATTTCCCTTATATCAACATTTCTACACATATTATTTTTTTTCTTCAGATTTTTAAACATTCTTTGTGAGTATAAACTCCTTTACTCCCTGTAAATGTGCAATATTCTCCATCTGAGTTTCCATCCTTTCCTTTCATTCTTCAGATGGTTCCTGGGCTCTTCAATCAGTCGTAAAGTCTGTCTGGGATGACAGCTCTTCAAGTGATTGATATGGACCCATTCTCCTTTAGGGATGCGGATCGTATAGGCAACAGGTGAGATTTTGTTTGACAATTTAAAAGAAACGTCTGCTCCTTGGACTGTTTGGAAATTGTACAGGTAGACCCTGTCTCCTACTTCGTACTCCTTCTTGGTAGTTTTTAAGTCATAGTAGGCTTTCATTCCTTCTACTGAATTTTGCTAAATTTCGCTGAGCATAAACAAAAGCATACTAAAGGTGTTTCCGTAAATTCTCAATGTACTCCTGGGTAGTGCATGCATTGATCAGGGTCTGCTCTTGAGTTTTGTATAGCAGATGCGGTGGTAGCACCAGTGTTTGTCCAATCATGAGCTCATATGGAGACATTTTGGTTGCAGAAGACGGCGTGGCCCTCATTAGGACAAGCGGTAATCGGATGTCCCAACTAGGTCCAGAGTCCGCCACAAACTTCCTCAAGATGCCCACAATTGTATTATTGTACCTCTCAACTGCTTGAGGCTGGGTGTTAGGCAATTTGGAGCTTTCTCTTCATCCCCAGTATCTCCCACACCTTGGTCATCACCTCGCTGGTAAAATAACTTCCTCTGTCCGACTCAATCCTTTGGGGAAGGCTGAAACGAGAGAAGATGTTGTTGATCATTAGTGTGGCAGCTGTCTCTGCCTTGCAATTCAGGGCCGGAAGACATTCTACCCACTTGGTAAACAAGCATGTCACGGTCAACATGTATGTGTTCCCTCTAGAGGAGCGAATCACTGGCCCAACGAAATCGACTTGCAAATCTGACCAAGACAGTGTCATTCTCCTTTTCTGTAGGGGAGCTCTGTCTGTGAGAGAACTTGGCTGAAACTGAGCACACACAAGACACCCCTTTAAGTAGATGTCATGGTCCTGGCCCATGTGTGGCCAATATGCGACCTGGCGCAAGATTTCTAATGTTGCATGAAACCCCCTATGACCGGCAGTGGCCGCACCATGGGCGTGGCTTAACATCAGGCTATGGAATGAGGTAGGTACCACCGACTGGTCACTTCCAGATATGGATCTCTGTACCAACAAACCGTCTTGAATTCAGAACATTTTGGAAAACTTCACCAACACCCAGAGATCCTCCTTCCCGATATAATCATATTTTCTCAGAGGAAAATTCATGGGGTATTCAAAATGTTGATAACATTTCCCAATAATTGGGTACTCTTTTTGTGCAGTAATCACATCTGCATCTGGGGTTTCTCTACTCCACTGGGCAGTTGAGAGTTCATTATTGGCATGGGTTTGGGTCCTGGTGACAGCAGTGACCTAGATTTCCCCCCAACAGGGATTTGTTTTCTATGAGATCCCCGTGAATGCTCCGGTTTTGGCCAGCTGGTCACCCAAGTCATTTCCAGTTTTGTCTTGTCTGTCTATTTTGGAGTGACCTCTGATCTTTTTCTAATAGATGATCATCTCATTAGAGGTTACCAGATTTCATTAATTTCCCATGCTTTAGCGGTTTATTGTATGCATACAGCATGCCTCGATTTTTCCAGTTAATCAGGTGTTCCACAAACCCATTCCTGACATAATCAGAGTCAATAATTATGACCAGTTGTTTGAGTTGGTGGTGTGCTGCAGAGAGGATGGCTTGATGCACTGGCATTAACTCTGCCACCTTATTACTTCAGGGACCTATTTTGTACCCAGTACTGGATTTTGGGACATCATTCACCAGGCATTCCCAATGCCGACCACTAGTTCTTTTTCCCAGTGATTGTGATTATGGTAGGAGCACCTATTCACATAAACTGTGGGTATCCGCTGACACATATCTTCCTCATAGACTTTGAGCAGGGAAGGAAGGTTTGCCTCCATATTGTCATTGGTCCTTAGACTTTCGTCCTCGAGACAGCTTTCTTGAGCACAGTGTAAAGGGGGACCCTCTGCCCTCCATCAGCATTTGACATCTGCAGACTTAGGCACTGGAGACGAGACAAGGATAGAGCAGGAAAAGGATGTCCAGGCACTTGGTTCTAAGTCATCTTTAATACAGATTCAAAAGACACCAGAAGCAGCACTAAGCTCCTACAATAATTTTGCCTTTTATACACTTTTGAGAATAATGCAGCATTTCATACAATTTCATAATACATCACTAATTGGTCCCTTCAGCCAAAAACAAACCCCTACTTGTCTGTGATTGCCTGGTTTAGCTGTCACTCACAAAGCCACATTAGTTCATCTTGGCAAGCATTTTCTGACTGACACATAATCTAATAGGCTTGCGCGAGATCCAACCAGGCCTCATTATAAACCTTTAAATGCCTGCCAAGGAGCAGCCCTTATCTGATCCTCAAGGCCTGCCAAAATTGACTTGCCAGCTAAATGCTGCGATGGCCTCCCTGAGCTAGTCTTATATGTTGCCAAGTAAGCAGCGGCTTAGTCTAATTGGTAGCTTTCCCATACACATATCTGATTTACTGCTTTGTCTGCCAAGAAATTCGAAATATACCAATCCTAGCCATATTCATCTACAGTGAACTGCTGCCATAGAAATATTCATTATTCTGGATGAATATGGGCTTTTGACACCTACACCTAAAACACCATTTTGTATTTTGGCATCCATCTTAGAGTCTATCTAAGCTTGTTCAGCATAGATATTCAGCTGCCAAACAACAAACCAATCTACATTCATACATACCTTATTTTCTATCCAGTTTTCAGACTACATTTCTACACCCTTTACTTTCTGAGTCATTCTGATCCCTAAAAATATATGTCACCCTATGTACAGTCTTTGGGCCTCATTACGAGGTGGGCGGTAAGGGATTACCGGCACCGGTAAGGGCACCGGTGCTGGTAATCCCTTACTGCCCTATTACGAGTTCCCTTTGCGGGTCCTTCCTTAACGCCTGGTTTTTCCAGGTGTTAAGGACAGGACCCGCAAAGGGACTCTGGAGCTAATAATGGTACTGCAATTTGCGGTACCATTATTAGTGCCTTCCCCATTCCCATTGAGCCCTATGGGGGCTCAAATGGGAATGAGGAAGGGCCCTGGTGAATAGGGAATTACCGGTCCCGCAACCTTGGAATGGACCGGTAATTGCTCCATTCACCAGGGCGGAGTCGGTAGGGTTTTGGAAGCAGCCATGGAGCTAATAGCTCCATGGCTACCTCCAACCTCGTGATGAGGCCCTTTGTCTTCAAAAAGCACTATAATTCTGATTTCTGCAATACTGGAACCACTGATCAGCCCAACATGCCATCCGTAACCAGCTTGAGGGGGAGGGGTCTAGTACCTCCTCTACTCTCCCCCCTCTTGTCTGTATTTAGACACCTATTAAATGCATGACCACTATGCCCAATGCCCACCCTCACCCATATACAGTGTACCTATATATCCCTGTCCCAGTCACCACCTCAGTGTGGTGATTTGTCTCAACATGGGAGGTATCACAAAAAATGTCTTCAGAATCAACAATAACGCAATAACGTCAATCATATTGCATTCTCCGAATCATATATATATATATATATATATATATATATATATATATATATATATATATATATATCCCTATCCGAATCTTAGGCATGTATCCTTAAAGAATACCTTTGTTTGCTTCTTTCTGGATGCCACCTCTATTACCTAATTAAATATAAACTAATCATACACAACAGATAATTTCAGCCACCACAAGAATCGAGAGAAATCTTTCCTTGAGGGAACCCACCAGCCCATTTCTTGCTTTGTCCACCTGCAACTTTTACTGCACACTTTTCCTTCCTCAGACCCCATGACATTCCTGTTTCCTGCCCTTTCTTCATACATATTTTCTTCCATTGCTACATCTTCCATTATCACATCTTCCACCCGATTAATCTCGGTTTAGCATCCACGGACCGTATTGTCTGTTTTTATTTGACTTTTTTGGGCTGCTTTGAAGCAATCTTCTTTGGCCCTTTACACATCGGCCAGTCCTTTTCAGTTTTTATTGTTCATTTCATCACAAAGTTCTTGGATTCTCAATTTGCATCATCAAAGAACATGTAATGCGACCATCCGGACTGCTTATACTTCTTTAGTGAGGTTTGCCAGTATGTCACCGGTCACATTTAGTTCCTTTTCTACTACTCTAGCCAAGTGCCTAATGCTTCTGGAATTCAGAACTATTCCCATGGGCATCACTATGCCCTTTAGGAAATCAAAGAATTCATCCCAAGTGGTGTCTTCTTTAGTAATAACACCTCTTTTCCTTCGCTGGTAATCCCGTGTACCCATTTTTTTTCTCTTTGCCTTGGGTTTTAAATTCACTTCCTCCACAGATTTGTAATGCAAACCCAACATTACGTATCCAACGGTACATCTACCTTTCCAGTAGCGGGGTAACCAGAGGTATGCTTCCTCCCCGCAAATAAACATTGCCCCCTTAGGGGGACTAAAGGGTGCGGATATACTATTCAAATCTACTATATTCTGGCAGTTGTGTCTACCCATGAAAACAGCCTGAGCATGTGTCTTGTTTCACTGGTAGCAAAAGGGAGCCCTACGAACTATATTTTGTACAGGGATTGGGTGTGGTAGTACTGCTTTGTTGTCTCTCATATAGTCGGTTAGAGGAATCATTTCTATTTCTTTAGATGGGCAGGAAATGGATCTATTAAGATATCTAGTTACATTGGGTGTTAGAGGAATATAAATTCCTCCCTGTATTCTAGTCTGAGTGCTTGTCTCATTTTTCCTATTCACAAATGTGAGTGTCACATTTTCGATATAGTTTCGGGAGGCACGCAAAAGATAATCTCGCCAAGGCACGCATGTATCACTTGTAGCAGGAGTCGCGTACCATTCGGGTCCGCTTTCATGGCTATGGGGAACATATGTACATATGTAACAGTTGGTTTTATTTAGTATCTGGTTTTTTCATTCATCCATGTGAGGATGCTATTCCTAGGGTGCTTTTTCCGATACTCCTGATCTATATGGGGAATAGTTACTAGTTCTGGTGTTGGAGGCTGAGGCATGGGAGGCAGCAAATTATGGGCAGCATAAATATCATGGTGCTCAAGGTACCAGAGGAATATTGTGGACCCTACTGTTATAACAATACAGACAAGGGATAAGAAGAGCTTTTCCTTTGGGGTGCATGCATATCTGTCAACTCGTGGACGCCTCTGCCCTGCGTCCTCGTCATTCAGTGTAACAACCTGTTTTGTTCCCTCGCACAGGGCTAATCCCAAATGGCTGAGTTCCGGAACTTGGCCGTTAAATGTCACACGTTATATATATATTATATATTTACACAAAAATGTTCAAAAAGTCCCTAACAATTACCCTAACGGTGCCGTCCATTTATGCGCTAGATTGCAAGGGTTGCACAGTATAACCCGTCCTGCAGTCACTGCTTCTGGCACCTTACCTTGACACGTCTCGTTAAGGCTACTTCCTACCCTTGAGGGGACGCTGAGGCCGTTTCATCTGTGTCTCGGTGGGGCTACTTCATACCAAGGAGGGGCTGCTGAGGCCACTTCATCTGTGTCTCGGTTGTCCTTTGTTTGTTCCGACCCTTTACCAAGTCCTTTCTCAGCCAGATGTCAGAGTTCAAACATAGGCAATCAATGTTGCTTCCTAGGGCGTAGGTGATACCTGGGAGTGTCCTCCGTAGGTTCGGCTGCGAAGTGGTCTGTGTCCTTGGTCGGGGGATGGACTATCTGAGGTGGTGCCTTTTTAAGATGGTTGGCATGGATCCACGTTTTGTGGCCAGCAACCTTCACAGCAGTTTGCGTCGCCAGTAGGACCAAAAATGGCCCCTTCCATTGGGCCTGCAGGCAATTGGTGCGATCAAAACTCTTCACGAGGACGTAGTCCCCTGGTTTGATGGCGTGGCCTTCTCCTTCCAAAGCTGACAGGGCTGCGTCTTTCACCTGTTGATGGATAATAGACAGTTTATGCGTGAGCTTAGCACAATAATCCCTCAACAGTGGTTGTTCAATATTACCAATAACTCTTGGCTTTGGGATGGACCATGCACTTGGAGGGCGGCCCATTACAATTTCAAAAGGGGACAATTTGTGCGTCCCCTTTGGAGTGGTCTGCATACTCAACAATGCCAAGGGAAGGGCATATGGCCACTTCAGGTTTGTAGAGGCACATATTTTTGCCAGTTTGTTTTTCACTACGGCATTCGATCGTTCAATAATCCCAGCACTCTTGGGATGATAGACGGAATGGAATCGCTGATCGATACCCAACGCAGTACATACATACTTCACAACTTGACCTGTAAAGTGTACTCCGTTATCGGAATACAGAAAGCTGGGCACTGTGTACTGGGGCACCCAGTATTTCAGGATGCATTTAGCTGTGGAAATAGCAGTGTTGTCTCTTAGGGGGTAAGCATCCGTCCAACCAGAGAACCCACACCTCATAACAAGACAATATTTTAATTTAGCAACTGGTTCCATTTGTATGAAGTCCATATACACCACCTCAAATGGCTGCGTAGGAAGTCTGCTATGACCTGCTGGTACTTTCACAGATTTGCCCACATTATGCTGGAGGCAGACAGCACACTGTGCTGCCCATCTCCTGCAATAGGATCCAATTTTCCGGTTTTTCCATACTTTGCTCAGAATGTCCTCCATTGCACCTGCATTAACATGGGCATTCCCATGTGCCATATCGACTACCATGGGTAAATAACTGTCAGGGAGCAACCACATCATTTTGATTTTGTCCAGCCACACCCCTTTAGGAGTTTGTCCATTGTTACTGTCTTTAGTCCAAACTTTAATTTTGCAATCTGTCGCTTCCTTTTGAATGTCCTTTACTATCTCCTCAGGGCCCTTTTCCAAACCGCCCTCATCCCCTTTCCCTTCCACATTCCTTTGCAGCATGTTACACTCTGGAACGGGCAATTTACAGTGTTCTGCAGCATATTTAGCCACCTGGTCTGCTAAATCGTTCCCCTGCCCCACAAAATCTACCCCCTTTTTATGGGCGGAGCATTTCACTATAGCCACCTGGGTGGGTTCAGCCAATGCCGCTAATAGTTTGTTTATCAAATTACCATGTTTTATTTTTGTTCCATGCGAGGTAAGAAACCCTTGCTCTTTCCACAGTAGACCAAAATTAAAGGCCATGCCATGTGCATAAGCTGAATCCGTATAGATGGTCACAACTTAATCTTTACTTAATTCCAGAGCCTTTGTTAATGCCCTTAATTCTGCAGCTTGCGCTGATAACTCGGGTATGCGTTCTATATGGACAATTTCACTTTCAGTTGTTATTGCGTACCCAGCCACTGTCTCCCCACTTTCCAGTTTGTAACATGAGCCATCACAAAATAGAATCCCATCACCTCCCTCTAGGGGAAGGTCACTCAGATCGACCCTACCTCGGGTCTGTTCATCAGTGCGTATAAGGCAATCATGCATGTCTTGATCTCCCTCCCCATTCGGCAAGGGCAAAAGGGAAGCCGGGTTCGAAGTATTACATCTCATGATAGTTACATTTGGTGCAAACAATGTCAGTTCATATTGCGTTAAGCGGGCAGCTGTGAGGTGCTGAGTCTGAGTTCTATTGAGCAATACGTCCACAGCATGGGGAACTTTTACAATGACGGCAGTTCCCAACACTAAACCAGCGCTTTGCTTAAAAGCTACCGCTGCTGCAGCAACTGATCGCATACATGGGGGAAGCGCTGCAGTCACACTATCCAAGGTGCCAGAAAAATAAGCACAAGGCCTTTGCCTTCCATTTTGTTCCTGTGTCAATACAGATAGGGCACAATCTTGCTGTTCATGTACAAAAAGAGTAAAAGGCTTGCCGTAATTGGATGTCCCGAGCCCTGGGGTACTGCACAATGCGCTTTTCAGAACATCGCAGGCCTCTCTCATTTCTTGCGTGCAAGTGAAGGGTGTCTGATCCTTTTCTGTTTTCAAACATTGTAACAGGGGCTTAGCTATCAGGGAGAACTCTGGGACCCAATGACGGCAATATGAGGTAATACCTAACAGTCGTCTCAATTCTTTAAAGGTACTGGGATAGGACATTTCCTGTATTAACCGTACCCTCTCAGGTGACAGTGATCGACCCTCTGCAGTGAGGACATATCCCAAATAATCAACCTTGGACTGTACATACTGCATTTTCTTAAGCGACACTTTGTGGCCATGGTATGCCAAATGCTGTAACACAATCAGGGTACCTTCTTTACAACTTAATTCAGTATCTCCACAAATGAGAATATCATCCACATATTGTACGAGCATCACACCAGAGGGTAACAGAATTTCATCCAACTGCTGTTTTAGTGCCTGGCTAAAAATAGCTGGGCTCTCTGTGTAACCTTGGGGTGCTCGACAAAACCTGTATTGTCGCTGTGCTAATACAAAGGAGAAGAGGTATCTAGATTCTTCAGCTATGGGTATGGAGAAAAAGGCGTTTTTTAAATCCACGACACTAAAGTGAGTGGCCGTGGGAGGGACCAAAGTGAGAATACTTGTTACACTAGGGACAACTGGATACCTGGGGTCCACAACCTTATTAATTCTCCTAAGATCAATGGCAAATCTATACGGGGTCACTTCATCTCCTTTCTTATGAACCGGGAGAATCGGGGAGTTACATGGGTTGTCATCACACTCTTCAACAATCCCGAGTCGCATTAGATCCTATACAATCCTTACCAATGCTGCTTCCGCTTCTGGAGATATTTTGTACTGCGGGGTTCGGGGTAGAGGGACCCCATGTTTTACCTTGATCACAACAGGGGGAATGTTCAAAACACCTACATCATTACTACCAGCAGCCCAAAGCTCTGCGGGCAGTTCCTGTAACTCTGGTGGCAATGGTTCAACCAAATAACAACCACCAATTTTGGATTTACATATGGTCATACGAACGCCTGTTGGGGAACAATAGATAGTCGCATTTAAAGCTTTCAAAAGATCCAACCCAAGGAGATTCTCGGGGCACCTGTTAGTAAGTAACCATTTGTTAGTCAATTTCACTCCACATATAGACGTCTCAACTCTCTGGGACACTGGAGTACATATGGGTTCCCCACCAAACCCTACGGAAACTTTGTTTTCACCCGATAGTGGAACTGAGGGGACGGCCTTGGCGTCAACCGAGCTGTTACCTGCTCCGGTATCGACCAAGCATCTAACGGTGGGGTGCTGTCCTATCTGCAATTTAACATACGGTCCTTTTTGGTCTATAGGAACAGACACCATCTCCTCAGGTTCACTAGAGGCGTTTCAACTCATTGCTGCTGTGTTATCAAACAACATCATTCCACTTAGTTCATCCTCCACAAACCCATTGCCATACACTGTAACCATTTGTCGCTGCGCTGCGCTGTTTGAGAATACATTATTTTCGGGGTTTACAAACCTTCCCTGGCCTTGAGGTGGTCCCGCGGGGGGTCCACCTCGGCCCCTTCCTCTCCCACCCGCCGGTTGACCATTCCGCGCCATCAATATGGGACACTCCTTTTTCCAATGTCCCGTCTGCTTGCAAAATGAGCATTGATCTATTCGCGGGGGTGTCCATTGCGTAGTGTTACCTGTAGGGTTTCTTACCTGGGGTTTCTGGCCCTTTGATTTACTGTAAGGTGGTTGCACCAATTGTTGCATTAGCACCTTCTTTTTTAGATTCCTATCTGCCTGTTTCTTACCTTCCATTTCTTCCTCTTCCTGTCGCTCGTAATATTTAGCCATCTCTAGGATCTGGGATGGGGTGCTTGCCTGCCAAGTACTCTTGCCCAATTTAAGTGGTTTCTTAATTCCTTTTCGGAAACCCTTCAGAAAGCCCATGGCGAAATATCTCTGACCCGTGGGGTTGCTAACCGACTGGCCACTGTGTGCCTTAAATGCATTTTCAAATTTCAGAAAATAGTCCCCAACTGTTTCTGCAGGGCCTTGTATAACTGCATCCATTTTTTCTACATTCACATCCACCTCTGGCAACACGCTACTCAGTGCCCTTAATATTCTTATCCCTAGCGTTTTTAGGTCCTCTGGAATGGGGTCAGTTGGTTTCCGGTCTGTATCCTGTTTTTCTATCTCTGTCCAATTGATGGCATGCCCAGGGGGGTCCCGAGATCTAAAAGGTTCCCATACATCAGCTGGGGTCACGGCGGACATTACATGATCAATGTCCTGCAGAGTCAGGGTACACATTTTAAATAGCGCTCTCAACTCTTTGTAGAATCCCGCGGCATTGGTCCTAGGGCCTGGGGTGCTTTTTATTATACTGAACAGTTCTGCTCTAGTGAGGGGTACATAGACATATGTTTTGGTTACCGTGAGGGTCTTGTCACTTGGGTCGTGGGCTGCTGTAACAATGGGCGCACATTCCCTCAGTGGTGCCATTACTTGGACCAGCTGGGCCCCTGGGAGAAACACTTCCAATATTTCTTTGAACAATCTACCCGTCCTAAGATCCTCCGCTTCCCAGTTCGGTTTATACGTTTTCAATTCAGCCTGGCACTCTCTCACCTTTTTGCAAACATCCTCCCGCCCTCCTATTTCACATTCTGATCCCATTTTGTTCAAAAGCTCTTGCAAGCATACCAGTCGGGTTGCCTTGCTATGGGTGGTAAATAGATCCGTCCAATATCCCACCTTCCCTGGCTCCTTTTCATCATATATCCTTTTAACCAACGCCTTTCCCGTCGGTTTGGCATCATGCAAAGACTGCTCTCTTCTACAACGTTCCTCTTCTTCCTCTTTTAACTGATCATCATAATCTTTCATAACTTTTGTTACCTCGTCAATGATTTGGTCATACTGGTGCCACAGGGTTGCCCGATCTTTCTCAGTGTCAATGGCCTTATAAATATCAAACAAACCCACGGGCCACTGGCGTTTAGCCTCATTCCTCAGCCATGCATGAAGAAGGTCACAATGCATTTTCATTACCTGTCGAAATTCCTTCTTTTGGCAGGTATATAACCTTTGTTTTATCCCTGAGGTCGGGTTATCAAACACTTGTTGTGCCATGCGCTCTAATTTTGCATATTCAACCGGGGGAAGAAGGGCCCCTGTCTAGATAAGCGCCCTACTTCCTGCTCCTCGACACCATTTGGATCCATAGTACCAGTCTGGGTACCATATGGGGGTGGGTTTTCAGGGGGAGGGGGTGCAGTCGGGGCAAGGTGCGTGCCGTTAGGCTGGGGTCTGACAGGTGTTGTTAATCGCAAAAGGTTCTCTGTCAATCTGATTGTATCCTGATCAGCCTCGCTGTCAAGGCTGACTATCTCTTTCTCTGGCTTGGGGAGGAGTGGGTACATGCCTTTACTGAATTTTATCATTGCAGCCCAATCCTCTACATCTAGCCGGTGTTCAAACTCTTTGTTATCTAATTCACATGCCTTCTCCTGTAAGGTCCGTTTTTGCTTTTTCCTATCCTTTTTATCTTGGGACATTTTCTGCTTTATCGCTTCTGTTCACCACTGGCGAATAGCATCATGCTGGGCGGGGCGAACCCTTCTTTTTAGTAACACTAATTCAAGATTTTCGATTATGGGTATACAAAAAGTGCCTGCTTTGGGCCATTTAAATTGAATGGACTTCTTTGTGTATTCCACCCAGTTTTTACAAAATTGTACCGCCCCCAACCCATAATTGGTTGACATAGTGTAACATGGAGTGCCTTCAGCAGGCGCATGCATAGGTTCCTCATTCTTATTTCTATTGCACAAATTCCCCATTATTAATTACAATATCCTTACTACAATCAAAATAATACGTACCATAAAACTGATACCAATGTGGCTTACCATCCACCAATACTTTCTGCAGACACAGAATGCACTCACCGCACCAAGGAGACCTCCCCTCTGTCTGGTTCGTCTGGTCCTTGGCAGAGCAGTCGTTCTCTCCTTCTTCTTGATCTCCTGTCTCAAGGGAGGACCGCGCTGTTTGCATTCAAAGGTGCAATAGTGTTTGGGCCCAGTTAAGTCGTCCACCGGAGACGGGAGCTCAATGGAAGGCACGCATCAAAGCGATGGACTGCATCTGCAAGTCCACCAGTTCAGGGACGCCAATCAGTCAATGCTAAAATTCACCAGGCGGAGGTCTCCATCAATAAACACACCAGTAAGTGAGTTCAACAATCATTTATTGCAATGCAAAACTTCCGCGGAAGGGCTGACTGCAAGATACACCATAGGGATGCTATCTAGAGTGAGCTACTAACATTACAGTGATCAGGCTCTTTATAGGAAAACGTTTACATTGAGTCTTATGACTGGCGCGAAGCCCAGGCACTTCCTGACATACAGTTTCCTTCCAAAACACTTTTGGCTGTTATTCCAGCCCTTGCGGTGACATTTTACAAAGGCCGAACATTTGCAAATGGTCATTACTCATATAGCTTATCTAAGCAAGTCAAAATATCCTTCAGGATGCACGTGTAATCTTTAACATGCGTGGTCGTAAAAACAAGCTAATTCATCACATTTGACACAGTGGGGAATTTGCAAACTACACATATCTTGCCGCGGTAGTGATAATAATATCCATTCATGGGCTGCTGGACAATAGCAGGACATATCTTTTACAGAATGACGCACGAGCTCTGACACAAGTTCCCCTTCCCACATATCCCAGAGAATAACAACTCCGAATATAGATACGCTTTATGCTTATGTTTCGGGAAAGAGTGCGGATACTAGCAATCATCATTCATAGAGGAGACCTCAGGGTCAATGAATGCATGCTGACTCGCACGGCAGCTTTAGACAGGACGGGAAGTGCAAGAGCGTTAACAGACATTGGGCCTCATTACGATCGTGGCGGTCCGGAAATAACGGTGGCGGTAAACCCGCCGCCACCGTTGTTTCCGGACCGCCTGATCCCGACCCCTGCAGGCGGGAGGTGATGTTCCCGCCAGGTCTGACCTGGTGGGTTTAACACCGCCCGCCTGCAGGCGGACGAGGAAACACCGGCAGCATTACAAGATGCTGCCAGTGTTTCCATGATCCCGATTCCCATTGAGTCCCATAGGACTCAATGGGAATGGGGATTTACACCATTCCGCCTCCGTGATTCCCGGAAAACCGGGGTTGTGATGCCCCGGTAATTCCGGGAGTCACGGAGGCGGAATGGTAATACGAGTCCGGCGTTAACCAGGCGGTTTTACCGCCTCGGTTAACGCCGGACTCGTAATGAGGCCCATTATTTATGTAGCCATTACAGGAAAGGAGAACAGAGGGAACATTCCTAAGCCTGTGAGTAATATCTGTTCCAGGCGAAAACCCTGGGCCTCGTGTGCGGACACAAAAGCAGTTGGTTTAACATGGACATAATGCTATAACATGGGCAATGGGTTTAAGTCTTGCTGAGGCAAAGAAACATGGCAATTACATGAATTTGGTATTTACACCGGTATCAACGGTACTGTTCTTGACCGCATCTAGGATGCCAGTGCCAGTGTGTGCAGCATTGATGATGCTGCTATCGGGGGTTTGGAGGGCCTTACCGGCATGCCAGTGCAGCCATTACTGGCATGCCAGTATACGCGTGCACGCTGACTCAGAATCAACCGTTGATTTCGGCAGCAGTGCTACACATACACAGTTGCACCAGCATGCCGGTAATTTGCTTTTTTTACCGGCCAACTCGTAATGAGGCCCAATGTCAGGAAAGGTACTCAATGGAAAAATCGTTTTGGGCTTTTTATTTGCATGAAATGCAGGGCTTTGGGAAAATCGTTTTTTGGGATGCAAGTAAATAAATGGGAAATTTCGTTTTGAACGTTTTACATTCACTTGAAGAGCAGCATTTTATGGTTACTTATTTTGGGATTATGGACACCCCCTTGGGTACAGAAGACTGGGGTTTCAGAAAGGTAGAGTCAGCCAAGTACTTTATTGTCTATATCGTCTCTAACACACTGGGCAAGAACTTTGTTAGCTTAACACTCATCCCTTGATTTTCTATATGGGATTTAATTGATTTAACTTCAATTCAATGCACTAGGGATCTACACAGCTTCCCACCTCCCCACAATTTAATGAAAAAGTTTAAGGCCCAACACAATTCAATTTAAATGGATAGGGTGATTTCCTATAGTGGAATTCAATTGAGTTGGATTTAATAAAATGTGCCAAGCATCTCCACAGTTCCACCCCCCTAACCTCTCTGCGAGATGGAGATTAAGGCTGAGAAATCCCCCCCACACTTTTGTTGGCATTTAGATGAATCTATTTACATAGGCCTTGGTTATGAGGCATTCGGGGAAACAGCAGGGCTCCGCTAAGTACAGCACAGATCTGATGACAGGCTTCAGTCAAGGGTAGTCACCAGCACCCAGACATCCTCTGACTCCTCAAGTGGCAGGCCCAGCAAGCTTCTAGATTTTCCAGTATCTGTCTCCTGCACAATGTTTAAGACCCAGCAACAGAGCGGGAAAGTCAAGGGAAAAATCAAAAGTCCAAAGAAAGGTCCCAAGAGTCGAAAACTCGAAGAAAGACCAGCAAGCAAGTCCCCCTCAGATTGAAAAGGATCTCTTATAGGGCTGGGAACACTCCATTATTATCATATTCCCACGCTACAGATTGGCCAGCTCTCTCCCTCTCCCGCCCCGCAATAGACCCACTGCATGATAACAGGACAAGGAGTTCGGGGGTATGAATGATGGAGGCTGAGGGAGGAGAAGATTATCATACCAAAATGACAAGTGGGTTTAACTTCTTCAGTGTCCTTAAAATGTAGCAACATGTCAGCTACCCTATTTTTTCAGATAACTGCAGGCACATATATAGGGCCTCATCACGAGTTGGGCTGTAGCCTTTAAATGCGGTGGTAACGGTATTACCGCTTCTTTTAAGGGCTGGCCCTATCACGAGTTGTGCACTAAATCGGCTGTTTTACCTCCAGCTTTTTCTGGAGGTACAAATCCCTGTTTTCGGCGGTATTACAGCTGGCTGTATTAGCCCGCAGTATTAGCACAGAAAATTCCCCATTGGATCCAATGGACCCAATGAGGAATGGGGATTTACCGTTAAGGCCCAACCCGTGATCCATTGGTAATACCACCGGACCCGTCGGTGCTAGGGCTATTACAGTCGGCGGTATTACAGCCGGAAATACAGCCCAACTCATGATGAGGCCCATATTTTTGAGTTCTATATTTGATGGCGAGTCGGAAAATACTAATCATATCTCGGCTTGCCCTTCCTGGGATGAGCTACTGTTTTTATAGATTTACTCCTGAGCCAAAATAGTCACAAATCTGTCCTTTCCTGATTCAAACCTTACTTCCATATCCTATCAGCCTACCAGCTTTCTATTCCCTCGAATTATGAGAAGGCCGGAACCATAATTGTCTTCATAACTTAAATTGTATACATCACACAGGATTCATATTTACATGGTACTGACAGGCTTTATATCCCCTTCAATATAAGTATGGGATGGGCTCTGTGGAACATATGATTTTCTTTTAATTAAAGAAAAGGTGGCCCAATGTTAATCATATGGCAAGGCCTCACATGGGTCCCTCTCAGTTTCACATAGCCCCAACCTATTCCTTAGTTGCATTTCTCAATTGTCACCTGATCCGAACATCTGTTTATCAGCAATCGGTTTCATACACAATGTTTGATCATCCATTAGGGGCTCTGAAGCCCTTTCTTGAGGTCGAGTTATCCCTGAAAAGGTCATTTCTGTTGGCCACTAATGCACAGCTAATGGGGAGACCTGAACTTAAAGGTCATTTCTGCTGACGGTGTTATCTCCAAATTCCACAATTCTGATCTAACTCTCTCTATATCTTAGCATTTAAACTGAAAACCAGGCCTGGGTTCCTGGGGGTCCCAGCCCAGGTCTTGAGTTCCAATTCTCAAAGGCACAGACCTTTCACTTCATTGGGGACAACACCAGCTGCATCCATACTTCAGAAAATACAGCTTTAAATCGACAAGATGTGCTTACAAGTAACATGTTAGCATTATATCTGGGCATGTGGTTTAAAATAAAATCTTTGTTGACGTACGGTTTGGACAGATATAAATTCACTTTAGGTATTATTCACACATGGGCCACAGTTACATAGAAAAATATGTCACTTGGCTCCACTTTTTAAATGTAAAACACAATTCCTCCTTGGTATTTTTCCCATGCCTATCCTTTCCATGTATGTTTCCCATGTGCACTGCTGCAGTTTTGAATCTGTCAAAAGGTGCCTTTTCCCAGTTTTACCCATTCATTGGGCATAACCACCAGTTTTAAGCTCTCAGGCAGATTCCCTTTCACTTGCACACTTATCCATATTGGTGGAGTTGGCTAGGCCCATTTCTTTCAATTTCACTAAGCCCTATGTCAATAATCACTGTTTTGTGCTGGCTTTTATACTTTAATGGAACTCCACATTAGCCAGCTTCACTCTCACAACAGGGCCTAGCGTGGCCGCTCCATCTTTGTCAATCTTGGCTGTCTTTTCACCCCACAAGACCCCCCCCTGGGTCTTTCACTCGGTTGACCCGTAGAAAAGAGCAAGGGAGAGTCAGGTTTTTGTTTTCTTTTTGCTTTGGCTCATTCCATGAATTTCATCATTGGAGCACGTCTGCTCTTTTCCTGTGCTGAGGGAGTGGTGCTCTAGTCTGCACTCCACTCTTTTCGGAGTTTGGTGTTTGGTCCTGGAACACCTTCCTTTTTGGAACGTCCTACCCCCAGGCTGTGAAGGTAAGGAGTTATTGAGTCTGCTGAGAGTAAAAGAGAGGTTAAATATTTTATACAGTACTTCTTCCGCCGGTAAATAGGCATACAACTTGAAAAACAAAACAACATCACATAACACATTGGGCCTCATTCCGAGTACGGCGCTAACCAATGGCACTATTAACGCCTTGTTGACGCCGTACCCGGACCGGCAGCGCCTTGGTGGATGGCGGAATCACCGCCCCATTCCAAGGTTGGCGGGGCGGTAATTCCCCATTCACCAAGGCTCTTCCCCATTCCCAAATGAGCCCCCATAGGGCTCAATGGGAATGGGGAAGATGCAAATAACGGTGACCGTTCATTACGGTCACCGTTATTGGCTTGGAGGCCCCTTTGCGCCCTCGACTTTAACACCTGCTCAAAGCAGGCGTTAAGGGCGAGGGCGCAGAGGGAACTCGGAGTATGGCGGTAAGGGATTACCGCCGCCGGTCTCGTTACCGGTGGCCGCTATCCCTTACCGCCATACTCGGAATGAGGCCCATTGACATTTATTTCCCTTATATCAACATTTCTACACATATTATTTTTTTCTTCAGATTTTTAAACATTCTTTGTGAGTATAAACTCCTTTACTCCCTGTAAATTTGCAATATTCTCCATCTGAGTTTCCATCCTTTCCTTTCATTCTTCAGATGGTTCCTGGGCTCTTCAATCAGTCGTAAAGTCTGTCTGGGATGACAGCTCTTCAAGTGATTGATATGGACCCATTCTCCTTTAGGGATGCGGATCGTATAGGCAACAGGTGAGATTTTGTTTGACAATTTAAAAGAAACGTCTGCTCCTTGGACTGTTTGGAAATTGTACAGGTAGACCCTGTCTCCTACTTCGTACTCCTTCTTGGTAGTTTTTAAGTCATAGTAGGCTTTCATTCCTTCTACTGAATTTTGCTAAATTTCGCTGAGCATAAACAAAAGCATACTAAAGGTGTTTCCGTAAATTCTCAATGTACTCCTGGGTAGTGCATGCATTGATCAGGGTCTGCTCTTGAGTTTTGTATAGCAGATGCGGTGGTAGCACCATTGTTTGTCCAATCATGAGCTCATATGGAGACATTTTGGTTGCAGAAGACGGCGTGGCCCTCATTAGGACAAGCGGTAATCGGATGTCCCAACTAGGTCCAGAGTCCGCCACAAACTTCCTCAAGATGCCCACAATTGTATTATTGTACCTCTCAACTGCTTGAGGCTGGGTGTTAGGCAATTTGGAGCTTTCTCTTCATCCCCAGTATCTCCCACACCTTGGTCATCACCTCGCTGGTAAAATGACTTCCTCTGTCTGACTCAATCCTTTGGGGAAGGCTGAAACGAGAGAAGATGTTGTTGATCATTAGTGTGGCAGCTGTCTCTGCCTTGCAATTCAGGGCCGGAAGACATTCTACCCACTTGGTAAACAAGCATGTCACGGTCAACATGTATGTGTTCCCTCTAGAGGAGCGAATCACTGGCCCAACGAAATCGACTTGCAAATCTGACCAAGACAGTGTCATTCTCCTTTTCTGTAGGGGAGCTCTGTCTGTGAGAGAACTTGGCTGAAACTGAGCACACACAAGACACCCCTTTAAGTAGATGTCATGGTCCTGGCCCATGTGTGGCCAATATGCGACCTGGCGCAAGATTTCTAATGTTGCATGAAACCCCCTATGACCGGCAGTGGCCGCACCATGGGCGTGGCTTAACATCAGGCTATGGAATGAGGTAGGTACCACCGACTGGTCACTTCCAGATATGGATCTCTGTACCAACAAACCGTCTTGAATTCAGAACATTTTGGAAAACTTCACCAACACCCAGAGATCCTCCTTCCCGATATAATCATATTTTCTCAGAGGAAAATTCATGGGGTATTCAAAATGTTGATAACATTTCCCAATAATTGGGTACTCTTTTTGTGCAGTAATCACATCTGCATCTGGGGTTTCTCTACTCCACTGGGCAGTTGAGAGTTCATTATTGGCATGGGTTTGGGTCCTGGTGACAGCAGTGACCTAGATTTCCCCCCAACAGGGATTTGTTTTCTATGAGATCCCTGTGAATGCTCCGGTTTTGGCCAGCTGGTCACCCAAGTCATTTCCAGTTTTGTCTTGTCTGTCTATTTTGGAGTGACCTCTGATCTTTTTCTAATAGATGATCATCTCATTAGAGGTTACCAGATTTCATTAATTTCCCATGCTTTAGCGGTTTATTGTATGCATACAGCATGCCTCGATTTTTCCAGTTAATCAGGTGTTCCACAAACCCATTCCTGACATAATCAGAGTCAATAATTATGACCAGTTGTTTGAGTTGGTGGTGTGCTGCAGAGAGGATGGCTTGATGCACTGGCATTAACTCTGCCACCTTATTACTTCAGGGACCTATTTTGTACCCAGTACTGGATTTTGGGGCATCATTCACCAGGCATTCCCAATGCCGACCACTAGTTCTTTTTCCCAGTGATTGTGATTATGGTAGGAGCACCTATCCACATAAACTGTGGGTATCCGCTGACACATATCTTCCTCATAGACTTTGAGCAGGGAAGGAAGGTTTGCCTCCATATTGTCATTGGTCCTTAGACTTTCGTCCTCGAGACAGCTTTCTTGAGCACAGTGTAAAGGGGGACCCTCTGCCCTCCATCAGCATTTGACATCTGCAGACTTAGGCACTGGAGACGAGACAAGGATAGAGCAGGAAACGGATGTCCAGGCACTTCGTTCTAAGTCATCTTTAATACAGATTCAAAAGACACCAGAAGCAGCACTAAGCTCCTACAATAATTTTGCCTTTTATACACTTTTGAGAATAATGCAGCATTTCATACAATTTCATAATACATCACTAATTGGTCCCTTCAGCCAAAAACAAACCCCTACTTGTCTGTGATTGCCTGGTTTAGCTGTCACTCACAAAGCCACATTAGTTCATCTTGGCAAGCATTTTCTGACTGACACATAATCTAATAGGCTTGCGCGAGATCCAACCAGGCCTCATTATAAACCTTTAAATGCCTGCCAAGGAGCAGCCCTTATCTGATCCTCAAGGCCTGCCAAAATTGACTTGCCAGCTAAATGCTGTGATGGCCTCCCTGAGCTAGTCTTATATGTTGCCAAGTAAGCAGCGGCTTAGTCTAATTGGTAGCTTTCCCATACACATATCTGATTTACTGCTTTGTCTGCCAAGAAATTCGAAATATACCAATCCTAGCCATATTCATCTACAGTGAACTGCTGCCATAGAAATATTCATTATTCTGGATGAATATGGGCTTTTGACACCTACACCTAAAACACCATTTTGTATTTTGGCATCCATCTTAGAGTCTATCTAAGCTTGTTCAGCATAGATATTCGGCTGCCAAACAACAAACCAATCTACATTCATACATACCTTATTTTCTATCCAGTTTTCAGACTACATTTCTACACCCTTTACTTCCTGAGTCATTCTGATCCCTAAAAATATATGTCACCCTATGTACAGTCTTTGGGCCTCATTACGAGGTGGGCGGTAAGGGATTACCGGCACCGGTAAGGGCACCGGTGCTGGTAATCCCTTACTGCCCTATTACGAGTTCCCTTTGCGGGTCCTTCCTTAACGCCTGGTTTTTCCAGGTGTTAAGGACAGGACCCGCAAAGGGACTCTGGAGCTAATAATGGTACTGCAATTTGCGGTACCATTATTAGTGCCTTCCCCATTCCCATTGAGCCCTATGGGGGCTCAAATGGGAATGAGGAAGGGCCCTGGTGAATAGGGAATTACCGGTCCCGCAACCTTGGAATGGACCGGTAATTGCTCCATTCACCAGGGCGGAGTCGGTAGGGTTTTGGAAGCAGCCATGGAGCTAATAGCTCCATGGCTACCTCCAACCTCGTAATGAGGCCCTTTGTCTTCAAAAAGCACTATAATTCTGATTTCTGCAATACTGGAACCACTGATCAGCCCAACATGCCATCCGTAACCAGCTTGAGGGGGAGGGGTCTAGTACCGTACCTCCTCTACTCTCCCCCCTCTTGTCTGTATTTAGACACCTATTAAATGCATGACCACTATGCCCAATGCCCACCCTCACCCATATACAGTGTACCTATATATCCCTGTCCCAGTCACCACCTCAGTGTGGTGATTTGTCTCAACATGGGAGGTATCACAAAAAATGTCTTCAGAATCAACAATAACGCAATAACGTCAATCATATTGCATTCTCCGAATCATATATATATATATATACATATATATATATATATATATATATATATATATATATATATATATATATATATATATATCCCTATCCGAATCTTAGGCATGTATCCTTAAAGAATACCTTTGTTTGCTTCTTTCTGGATGCCACCTCTATTACCTAATTAAATATAAACTAATCATACACAACAGATAATTTCAGCCACCACAAGAATCGAGAGAAATCTTTCCTTGAGGGAACCCACCAGCCCATTTCTTGCTTTGTCCACCTGCAACTTTTACTGCACACTTTTCCTTCCTCAGACCCCATGACATTCCTGTTTCCTGCCCTTTCTTCATACATATTTTCTTCTATTGCTACATCTTCCATTATCACATCTTCCACCCGATTAATCTCGGTTTAGCATCCACGGACCGTATTGTCTGTTTTTATTTGACTTTTTTGGGCTGCTTTGAAGCAATCTTCTTTGGCCCTTTACACATCGGCCAGTCCTTTTCAGTTTTTATTGTTCATTTCATCACAAAGTTCTTGGATTCTCAATTTGCATCATCAAAGAACATGTAATGCGACCATCCGGACTGCTTGTACTTCTTTAGTGAGGTTTGCCAGTATGTCACCGGTCACATTTAGTTCCTTTTCTACTACTCTAGCCAAGTGCCTAATGCTTCTGGAATTCAGAACTATTCCCATGGGCATCACTATGCCCTTTAGGAAATCAAAGAATTCATCCCAAGTGGTGTCTTCTTTAGTAATAACACCTCTTTTCCTTCGCTGGTAATCCCGTGTACCCATTTTTTTTCTCTTTGCCTTGGGTTTTAAGTTCACTTCCTCCACAGATTTGTAATGCAAACCCAACATTACGTATCCAACGGTACATCTACCTTTCCAGTAGCGGGGTAACCAGAGGTATGCTTCCTCCCCGCAAATAAACATTGCCCCCTTAGGGGGACTAAAGGGTGCGGATATACTATTCAAATCTACTATATTCTGGCAGTTGTGTCTACCCATGAAAACAGCCTGAGCATGTGTCTTGTTTCGCTGGTAGCAAAAGGGAGCCCTACGAACTATATTTTGTACAGGGATTGGGTGTGGTAGTACTGCTTTGTTGTCTCTCATATAGTCGGTTAGAGGAATCATTTCTATTTCTTTAGATGGGCAGGAAATGGATCTATTAAGATATCTAGTTACATTGGGTGTTAGAGGAATATAAATTCCTCCCTGTATTCTAGTCTGAGTGCTTGTCTCATTTTTCCTATTCACAAATGTGAGTGTCACATTTTCGATATAGTTTCGGGAGGCACGCAAAAGATAATCTCGCCAAGGCACGCATGTATCACTTGTAGCAGGAGTCGCGTACCATTCGGGTCCGCTTTCATGGCTATGGGGAACATATGTACATATGTAACAGTTGGTTTTATTTAGTATCTGGTTTTTTCATTCATCCATGTGAGGATGCTATTCCTAGGGTGCTTTTTCCGATACTCCTGATCTATATGGGGAATAGTTACTAGTTCTGGTGTTGGAGGCTGAGGCATGGGAGGCAGCAAATTATGGGCAGCATAAATATCATGGTGCTCAAGGTACCAGAGGAATATTGTGGACCCTACTGTTATAACAATACAGACAAGGGATAAGAAGAGCTTTTCCTTTGGGGTGCATGCATATCTGTCAACTCGTGGACGCCTCTGCCCTGCGTCCTCGTCATTCAGTGTAACAACCTGTTTTGTTCCCTCGCACAGGGCTAATCCCAAATGGCTGAGTTCCGGAACTTGGCCGTTAAATGTCACACGTTATATATATATTATATATTTACACAAAAATGTTCAAAAAGTCCCTAACAATTACCCTAACGGTGCCGTCCATTTATGCGCTAGATTGCAAGGGTTGCACAGTATAACCCGTCCTGCAGTCACCGCTTATGGCACCTTACCTTGACACGTCTCGTTGAGGCTACTTCCTACCCTTGAGGGGACGCTGAGGCCGTTTCATCTGTGTCTCGGTGGGGCTACTTCATACCAAGGAGGGGCTGCTGAGGCCACTTCATCTGTGTCTCGGTTGTCCTTTGTTTGTTCCGACCCTTTACCAAGTCCTTTCTCAGCCAGATGTCAGAGTTCAAACATAGGCAATCAATGTTGCATCCTAGGGCGTAGGTGATACCTGGGAGTGTCCTCCGTAGGTTCGGCTGCGAAGTGGTCTGTGTCCTTGGTCGGGGGATGGACTATCTGAGGTGGTGCCTTTTTAAGATGGTTGGCATGGATCCACGTTTTGTGGCCAGCAACCTTCACAGCAGTTTGCGTGGCCAGTAGGACCAAAAATGGCCCCTTCCAGTGGGCCTGCAGGCAATTGGTGCGATCAAAACTCTTCACGAGGACGTAGTCCCCTGGTTTGATGGCGTGGCCTTCTCCTTCCAAAGCTGACAGGGCTGCGTCTTTCACCTGTTGATGGATAATAGACAGTTTATGCGTGAGCTCAGCACAATAATCCCTCAACAGTGGTTGTTCAATATTACCAATAACTCTTGGCTTTGGGATGGACCATGCACTTGGAGGGCGGCCCATTACAATTTCAAAAGGGGACAATTTGTGCGTCCCCTTTGGAGTGGTCCGCATACTCAACAATGCCAAGGGAAGGGCATATGGCCACTTCAGGTTTGTAGAGGCACATATTTTTGCCAGTTTGTTTTTCACTACGGCATTCGATCGTTCAATAATCCCAGCACTCTTGGGATGATAGACGGAATGGAATCGCTGATCGATACCCAACGCAGTACATACATACTTCACAACTTGACCTGTAAAGTGTACTCCGTTATCGGAATACAGAAAGCTGGGCACTGTGTACCGGGGCACCCAGTATTTCAGGATGCATTTAGCTGTGGAAATAGCAGTGTTGTCTCTTAGGGGGTAAGCATCCGTCCAACCAGAGAACCCACACCTCATAACAAGACAATATTTTAATTTAGCAACTGGTTCCATTTGTATGAAGTCCATATACACCACCTCAAATGGCTGCGTAGGAAGTCTGCTATGACCTGCTGGTACTTTCACAGATTTGCCCACATTATGCTGGAGGCAGACAGCACACTGTGCTGCCCATCTCCTGCAATAGGATCCAATTTTCCGGTTTTTCCATACTTTGCTCAGAATGTCCTCCATTGCACCTGCATTAACATGGGCATTCCCATGTGCCATATCGACTACCATGGGTAAATAACTGTCAGGGAGCAACCACATCATTTTGATTTTGTCCAGCCACACCCCTTTAGGAGTTTGTCCATTGTTACTGTCTTTAGTCCAAACTTTAATTTCGCAATCTGTCGCTTCCTTTTGAATGTCCTTTACTATCTCCTCAGGGCCATTTTCCAAACCACCCTCATCCCCTTTCCCTTCCACATTCCTTTGCAGCATGTTACACTCTGGAACGGGTAATTTACAGTGTTCTGCAGCATATTTAGCCACCTGGTCTGCTAAATCGTTCCCCTGCCCCACAAAATCTACCACCTTTTTATGGGCGGAGCATTTCACTATAGCCACCTGGGTGGGTTCAGCCAATGCCGCTAATAGTTTGTTTATCAAATTACCATGTTTTATTTTTGTTCCATGCGAGGTAAGAAACCCTTGCTCTTTCCACAGTAGACCAAAATTAAAGGCCATGCCATGTGCATAAGCTGAATCCGTATAGATGGTCACAACTAAATCTTTACTTAATTCCAGAGCCTTTGTTAATGCCCTTAATTCTGCAGCTTGCGCTGATAACTCGGGTATGCGTTCTATATGGACAATTTCACTTTCAGTTGTTATTGCGTACCCAGCCACTGTCTCCCCACTTTCCAGTTTGTAACATGAGCCATCACAAAATAGAATCCCATCACCTCCCTCTAGGGGAAGGTCACTCAGATCGACCCTACCTCGGGTCTGTTCATCAGTGCGTATAAGGCAATCATGCATGTCTTGATCTCCCTCCCCATTCGGCAAGGGCAAAAGGGAAGCCGGGTTCGAAGTATTACATCTCATGATAGTTACATTTGGTGCAAACAATGTCAGTTCATATTGCGTTAAGCGGGCAGCTGTGAGGTGCTGAGTCTGAGTTCTATTGAGCAATACGTCCACAGCATGGGGAACTTTTACAATGACGGCAGTTCCCAACACTAAACCAGCGCTTTGCTTAAAAGCTACCGCTGCTGCAGCAACTGATCGCATACATGGGGGAAGCGCTGCAGTCACACTATCCAAGGTGCCAGAAAAATAAGCACAAGGCCTTTGCCTTCCATTTTGTTCCTGTGTCAATACAGATAGGGCACAATCTTGCTGTTCATGTACAAAAAGAGTAAAAGGCTTGCCGTAATTGGATGTCCCGAGCCCTGGGGTACTGCACAATGCGCTTTTCAGAGCATCGCAGGCCTCTCTCATTTCTTGCGTGCAAGTGAAGGGTGTCTGATCCTTTTCTGTTTTCAAACATTGTAACAGGGGCTTAGCTATCAGGGAGAACTCTGGGACCCAATGACGGCAATATGAGGTAATACCTAACAGTCGTCTCAATTCTTTAAAGGTACTGGGATAGGACATTTCCTGTATTAACCGTACCCTCTCAGGTGACAGTGATCGACCCTCTGCAGTGAGGACATATCCCAAATAATCAACCTTGGACTGTACATACTGCATTTTCTTAAGCGACACTTTGTGGCCATGGTATGCCAAATGCTGTAACACAATCAGGGTACCTTCTTTACAACTTAATTCAGTATCTCCACAAATGAGAATATCATCCACATATTGTATGAGCATCACACCAGAGGGTAACAGAATTTCATCCAACTGCTGTTTTAGTGCCTGGCTAAAAATAGCTGGGCTCTCTGTGTAACCTTGGGGTGCTCGACAAAACCTGTATTGTCGCTGTGCTAATACAAAGGAGAAGAGGTATCTAGATTCTTCAGCTATGGGTATGGAGAAAAAGGCGTTTTTTAAATCCACGACACTAAAGTGAGTGGCCGTGGGAGGGACCAAAGTGAGAATACTTGTTACACTAGGGACAACTGGATACCTGGGGTCCACAACCTTATTAATTCTCCTAAGATCAATGGCAAATCTATACGGGGTCACTTCATCTCCTTTCTTATGAACCGGGAGAATCGGGGAGTTACATGGGTTGTCATCACACTCTTCAACAATCCCGAGTCGCATTAGATCCTATACAATCCTTACCAATGCTGCTTCCGCTTCTGGAGATATTTTGTACTGCGGGGTAGAGGGACCCCATGTTTTACCTTGATCACAACAGGGGGAATGTTCAAAACACCTACATCATTACTACCAGCAGCCCAAAGCTCTGCGGGCAGTTCCTGTAACTCTGGTGGCAATGGTTCAACCAAATAACAACCACCAATTTTGGATTTACATATGGTCATACGAACGCCTGTTGGGGAACAATAGATAGTCGCATTTAAAGCTTTCAAAAGATCCAACCCAAGGAGATTCTCGGGGCACCTGTTAGTAAGTAACCATTTGTTAGTCAATTTCACTCCACATATAGACGTCTCAACTCTCTGGGACACTGGAGTACATATGGGTTCCCCACCAAACCCTACGGAAACTTTGTTTTCACCCGATAGTGGAACTGAGGGGACGGCCTTGGCGTCAACCGAGCTGTTACCTGCTCCGGTATCGACCAAGCATCTAACGGTGGGGTGCTGTCCTATCTGCAATTTAACATACGGTCCTTTTTGGTCTATAGGAACAGACACCATCTCCTCAGGTTCACTAGGGGCGTTTCAACTCATTGCTGCTGTGTTATCAAACAACATCATTCCACTTAGTTCATCCTCCACAAACCCATTGCCATACACTGTAACCATTTGTCGCTGCGCTGCGCTGTTTGAGAGTACATTATTTTCGGGGTTTACAAACCTTCCCTGGCCTTGAGGTGGTCCCGCGGGGGGTCCACCTCGGCCCCTTCCTCTCCCACCCGCCGGTTGACCATTCCGCGCCATCAATATGGGACACTCCTTTTTCCAATGTCCCGTCTGCTTGCAAAATGAGCATTGATCTATTCGCGGGGGTGTCCATTGCGTAGTGTTACCTGTAGGGTTTCTTACCTGGGGTTTCTGGCCCTTTGATTTACTGTAAGGTGGTTGCACCAATTGTTGCATTAGCACCTTCTTTTTTAGATTCCTATCTGCCTGTTTCTTACCTTCCATTTCTTCCTCTTCCTGTCGCTCGTAATATTTAGCCATCTCTAGGATCTGGGATGGGGTGCTTGCCTGCCAAGTACTCTTGCCCAATTTAAGTGGTTTTTTAATTCCTTTTCGGAAACCCTTCAGAAAGCCCATGGCGAAATATCTCTGACCCGTGGGGTTGCTAACCGACTGGCCACTGTGTGCCTTAAATGCATTTTCAAATTTCAGAAAATAGTCCCCAACTGTTTCTGCAGGGCCTTGTATAACTGCATCCATTTTTTCTACATTCACATCCACCTCTGGCAACACGCTACTCAGTGCCCTTAATATTCTTATCCCTAGCGTTTTTAGGTCCTCTGGAATGGGGTCAGTTGGTTTCCGGTCTGTATCCTGTTTTTCTATCTCTGTCCAATTGATGGCATGCCCAGGGGGGTCCCGAGATCTAAAAGGTTCCCATACATCAGCTGGGGTCACGGCGGACATTACATGATCAATGTCCTGCAGAGTCAGGGTACACATTTTAAATAGCACTCTCAACTCTTTGTAGAATCCCGCGGCATTGGTCCTAGGGCCTGGGGTGCTTTTTATTATACTGAACAGTTCTGCTCTAGTGAGGGGTACATAGACATATGTTTTGGTTACCGTGAGGGTCTTGTCACTTGGGTCGTGGGCTGCTGTAACAATGGGCGCACATTCCCTCAGTGGTGCCATTACTTGGACCAGCTGGGCCCCTGGGAGAAACACTTCCAATATTTCTTTGAACAATCTACCCGTCCGAAGATCCTCCGCTTCCCAGTTCGGTTTATACGTTTTCAATTCAGCCTGGCACTCTCTCACCTTTTTGCAAACATCCTCCCGCCCTCCTATTTCACATTCTGATCCCATTTTGTTCAAAAGCTCTTGCAAGCATACCAGTCGGGTTGCCTTGCTATGGGTGGTAAATAGATCCGTCCAATATCCCACCTTCCCTGGCTCCTTTTCATCATATATCCTTTTAACCAACGCCTTTCCCGTCGGTTTGGCATCATGCAAAGACTGCTCTCTTCTACAACGTTCCTCTTCTTCCTCTTTTAACTGATCATCATAATCTTTCATAACTTTTGTTACCTCGTCAATGATTTGGTCATACTGGTGCCACAGGGTTGCCCGATCTTTCTCAGTGTCAATGGCCTTATAAATATCAAACAAACCCACGGGCCACTGGGGTTTAGCCTCATTCCTCAGCCATGCATGAAGAAGGTCACAATGCATTTTCATTACCTGTCGAAATTCCTTCTTTTGGCAGGTATATAACCTTTGTTTTATCCCTGAGGTCGGGTTATCAAACACTTGTTGTGCCATGCGCTCTAATTTTGCATATTCAACCGGGGGAAGAAGGGCCCCTGTCTAGATAAGCGCCCTACTTCCTGCTCCTCGACACCATTTGGATCCATAGTACCAGTCTGGGTACCATATGGGGGTGGGTTTTCAGGGGGAGGGGGTGCAGTCGGGGCAAGGTGCGTGCCGTTAGGCTGGGGTCTGACAGGTGTTGTTAATCGCAAAAGGTTCTCTGTCAATCTGATTGTATCCTGATCAGCCTCGCTGTCAAGGCTGACTATCTCTTTCTCTGGCTTGGGGAGGAGTGGGTACATGCCTTTACTGAATTTTATCATTGCAGCCCAATCCTCTACATCTAGCCGGTGTTCAAGCTCTTTGTTATCTAATTCACATGCCTTCTCCGGTAAGGTCCGTTTTTGCTTTTTCCTATCCTTTTTATCTTGGGACATTTTCTGCTTTATCGCTTCTGTTCACCACTGGCGAATAGCATCATGCTGGGCGGGGCGAACCCTTCTTTTTAGTAACACTAATTCAAGATTTTCGATTATGGGTATACAAAAAGTGCCTGCTTTGGGCCATTTAAATTGAATGGACTTCTTTGTGTATTCCTCCCAGTTTTTACAAAATTGTACCGCCCCCAACCCATAATTGGTTGACATAGTGTAACATGGAGTGCCTTCAGCAGGCGCATGCATAGGTTCCTCATTCTTATTTCTATTGCACAAATTCCCCATTATTAATTACAATATCCTTACTACAATCAAAATAATACGTACCATAAAACTGATACCAATGTGGCTTACCATCCACCAATACTTTCTGCAGACACAGAATGCACTCACCGCACCAAGGAGACCTCCCCTCTGTCTGGTTCGTCTGGTCCTTGGCAGAGCAGTCGTTCTCTCCTTCTTCTTGATCTCCTGTCTCAAGGGAGGACCGCGCTGTTTGCATTCAAAGGTGCAATAGTGTTTGGGCCCAGTTAAGTCGTCCACCGGAGACGGGAGCTCAATGGAAGGCACGCATCAAAGCGATGGACTGCATCTGCAAGTCCACCAGTTCAGGGACGCCAATCAGTGAATGCTAAAATTCACCAGGCGGAGGTCTCCATCAATAAACACACCAGTAAGTGAGTTCAACAATCATTTATTGCAATGCAAAACCTCCGCGGAAGGGCTGACTGCAAGATACAACATAGGGATGCTATCTCGAGTGAGCTACTAACATTACAGTGATCAGGCTCTTTATAGGAAAACGTTTACCTTGAGTCTTATGACTGGCGCGAAGCCCAGGCACTTCCTGACATACAGTTTCCTTCCAAAACACTTTTGGCTGTTATTCCAGCCCTGGCGGTGACATTTTACAAAGGCCGAACATTTGCAAATGGTCATTACTCATATAGCTTATCTAAGCAAGTCAAAATATCCTTCAGGATGCACGTGTAATCTTTAACATGCGTGGTCGTAAAAACAAGCTAATTCATCACATTTGACACAGTGGGGAATTTGCAAACTACACATATCTTGCCGCGGTAGTGATAATAATATCCATTCATGGGCTGCTGGACTATAGCAGGACATATCTTTTACAGAATGACGCACAAGCTCTGACACAAGTTCCCCTTCCCACATATCCCAGAGAATAACAACTCCGAATATAGATACGCTTTATGCTTATGTTTCGGGAAAGAGTGCGGATACTAGCAATCATCATTCATAGAGGAGACCTCAGGGTCAATGAATGCATGCTGACTCGCACGGCAGCTTTAGACAGGACGGGAAGTGCAAGAGCGTTAACAGACATTATTTATGTAGCCATTACAGGAAAGGAGAACAGAGGGAACATTCCTAAGCCTGTGAGTAATATCTGTTCCAGGCGAAAACCCTGGGCCTCGTGTGCGGACACAAAAGCAGTTGGTTTAACATGGACATAATGCTATTACATGGGCAATGGGTTTAAGTCTTGCTGAGGCAAAGAAACATGGCAATTACATGAATTTGGTATTTACACCGGTATCAACGGTACTGTTCTTGACCGCATCTAGGATGCCAGTGCCGGTGTGTGCAGCATTGATGATGCTGCTATCGGGGGTTTGGAGGGCCTTACCGGCATGCCAGTGCAGCCATTACCGGCATGCCAGTATACGCGTGCACGCTGACTCAGAATCAACCGTTGATTTCGGCAGCAGTGCTACACATACACAGTTGCACCAGCATGCCGGTAATTTGCTTTTTTTACCGGCCAACTCATAATGAGGCCCAATGTCAGGAAAGGTACTCAATGGAAAAATCGTTTTGGGCTTTTTATTTGCATGAAATGCAGGGCTTTGGGAAAATCGTTTTTTGGGATGCAAGTAAATAAATGGGAAATTTTGTTTTGAACGTTTTACATTCACTTGAAGAGCAGCATTTTATGGTTACTTATTTTGGGATTATGGACACCCCCTTGGGTACAGAAGACTGGGGTTTCAGAAAGGTAGAGTCAGCCAAGTACTTTATTGTCTATATCGTCTCTAACACACTGGGCAAGAACTTTGTTAGCTTAACACTCATCCCTTGATTTTCTATATGGGGTTTAATTGATTTAACTTCAATTCAATGCACTAGGGATCTACACAGCTTCCCACCTCCCCACAATTTAATGAAAAAGTTTAAGGCCCAACACAATTCAATTTAAATGGATAGGGTGATTTCCTATAGTGGAATTCAATTGAGTTGGATTTAATAAAATGTGCCAAGCATCTCCACAGTTCCACCCCCCTAACCTCTCTGCGAGATGGAGATTAAGGCTGAGAAATCCCCCCCACACTTTTGTTGGCATTTAGATGAATCTATTGTCACGGCTCGCTCCCTTCGCTCCCGTTCCCGCCACTTGGGGGCATGTTTTGGGGTTTCTTCCCTACTGGACATTTCCTCCGAACCTTATGCTACAGTGTCCTGATGAAATGGGAGCGCTAAAACCTTATTTCCCAAATTACTTCCCTTCCGGATCCATTCCAGGTTTTTGGCAGCCAGCATGCTACTGCTACTATAATCAAATGACTATGCTTCCCAGAATGCCTGGCTCACTGCCTCACCTCCTCCCTTGCAGGACAAGGCTGGGTGGAGGATAGGCAACACCCGTGGCTGCAGGTGCAGCAGGCGACACGCCTGAGGGGTGTGCTCGTTAAGCAGCTTTAAAAGCCTCAGTCTGCTTCAGTCCAGCGCTGGTCATTGTTGCAGCGTTCCTGTTGTGACTGGTCCCTTGTTCCTGGTTCCTAGTTTTTGTGCCCAGTTCTAGTTAGTGTTTCTTGTTCCTTGTCCTGGAATTCGTATTTGTATGCCTAATTGATTTCTGCCTTTTGGAAATCCCTTTCTCCCTTTCTCTGTCTGCAGGCAGCCTTTCTCTGAGCTTTCCTTTTGCTGTAGCCCAATTGCCTGTGTTCACTGTTTCCTAGAAATTGCCCTTTGCTACTGAAAGACTTGTTGCATTAATCTTTCCTTTACAGGTTTAGTTTCCTGCCTTTTCACCTTGGATGGGTGGGAAAGTTTCCCTTTTGAAATCGTTTTCACTGCTCCTGATCCTTGCCTTCTATTGGGATCCATGCCATGTTTTCCTTTACACTTTTACATTTATTTCCTATTTTATTATTAGGTATGGGAAGCTGTTGTAACTAGCCCCTGTGTGATTATCTTTTGTTTTCCACACTGTACCATTCCTTCTTGCCTCTTGACTTGGGTTTAGGTATTTAGTCATCCTCACTCTTTGCCTTTACTGCCTTCTGGGTTGTTGTTTGATTTACAGGGTTGTGGGTTAGTACTGACTTCTGAGTGGTCTTTCCGGTCCTCGTGAATACGGACATCCAAGTGGTCTTTCCGGTCTTCGTGAGTACTGGCATTCATGTGGTCATTCCGGTCCTTGTGAGTACTGTTTCCAAATTCCTTATCCAGTACCGTCTAGAGTGTCAGCTTACAGATTCTGTCCCTGCTTGCCCTCTACGTGGGCTTAGCGCTGTCAGTATCTGTAATAGCATAGTGGGTAAGGAGTTTGCCGATTTTCCTTTCAGTCATAAGGAGGTTCTAAGTGCTTACCCTACATTCCTTTTCTTATAGTGGTATACACGAGTCTTGGGTATTGAATGCACGTTGTTATATTCAAGGTTGTTTACTGTGTATTTTGTGCACATTTCCCCTGCCATATCTATCGCCTTCTAGGCCTTGGTTATGAGGCATTCGGGGAAACAGCAGGGCTCCGCTAAGTACAGCACAGATCTGATGACAGGCTTCAGTCAAGGGTAGTCACCAGCACCCAGACATCCTCTGACTCCTCAAGTGGCAGGCCCAGCAAGCTTCTAGATTTTCCAGTATCTGTCTCCTGCACAATGTTTAAGACCCAGCAACAGAGCGGGAAAGTCAAGGGAAAAATCAAAAGTCCAAAGAAAGGTCCCAAGAGTCGAAAACTCGAAGAAAGACCAGCAAGCAAGTCCCCCTCAGATTGAAAAGGATCTCTTATAGGGCTGGGAACACTCCATTATTATCATATTCCCACGCTACAGATTGGCCAGCTCTCTCCCTCTCCCGCCCCGCAACAGACCCACTGCATGATAACAGGACAAGGAGTTCGGGGGTATGAATGATGGAGGCTGAGGGAGGAGAAGATTATCATACCAAAATGACAAGTGGGTTTAACTTCTTCAGTGTCCTTAAAATGTAGCAACATGTCAGCTACCCTATTTTTTCAGATAACTGCAGGCACATATATAGGGCCTCATCACGAGTTGGGCTGTAGCCTTTAAATGCGGTGGTAACGGTATTACCGCCTCTTTTAAGGGCTGGCCCTATCACGAGTTGTGCACTAAATCGGCTGTTTTACCTCCAGCTTTTTCTGGAGGTACAAATCCCTGTTTTCGGCGGTATTACAGCTGGCTGTATTAGCCCGCAGTATTAGCACAGAAAATTCCCCATTGGATCCAATGGACCCAATGAGGAATGGGGATTTACCGTTAAGGCCCAACCCGTGATCCATTGGTAATACCACCGGACCCGTC
This sequence comes from Ambystoma mexicanum, assembly GCF_040938575.1. Taxonomy (NCBI): domain Eukaryota; kingdom Metazoa; phylum Chordata; class Amphibia; order Caudata; family Ambystomatidae; genus Ambystoma; species Ambystoma mexicanum. The sequence continues at coordinate 1,460,432,843 of NC_090932.1, forward strand.
GATGCTAGGGCTATTACAGTCGGCGGTATTACAGCCGGAAATACAGCCCAACTCATGATGAGGCCCATATTTTTGAGTTCTATATTTGATGGCGAGTCGGAAAATACTAATCATATCTCGGCTTGCCCTTCCTGGGATGAGCTACTGTTTTTATAGATTTACTCCTGAGCCAAAATAGTCACAAATCTGTCCTTTCCTGATTCAAACCTTACTTCCATATCCTATCAGCCTACCAGCTTTCTATTCCCTCGAATTACGAGAAGGCCGGAACCATAATTGTCTTCATAACTTAAATTGTATACATCACACAGGATTCATATTTACATGGTACTGACAGGCTTTATATCCCCTTCAATATAAGTATGGGATGGGCTCTGTGGAACATATGATTTTCTTTTAATTAAAGAAAAGGTGGCCCAATGTTAATCATATGGCAAGGCCTCACATGGGTCCCTCTCAGTTTCACATAGCCCCAACCTATTCCTTAGTTGCATTTCTCAATTGTCACCTGATCCGAACATCTGTTTATCAGCAATCGGTTTCATACACAATGTTTGATCATCCATTAGGGGCTCTGAAGCCCTTTCTTGAGGTCGAGTTATCCCTGAAAAGGTCATTTCTGTTGGCCACTAATGCACAGCTAATGGGGAGACCTGAACTTAAAGGTCATTTCTGCTGACGGTGTTATCTCCAAATTCCACAATTCTGATCTAACTCTCTCTATATCTTAGCATTTAAACTGAAAACCAGGCCTGGGTTTCTGGGGGTCCCAGCCCAGGTCTTGAGTTCCAATTCTCAAAGGCACAGACCTTTCACTTCATTGGGGACAACACCAGCTGCATCCATACTTCAGAAAATACAGCTTTAAATCGACAAGATGTGCTTACAAGTAACATGTTAGCATTATATCTGGGCATGTGGTTTAAAATAAAATCTTTGTTGTCGTACGGTTTGGACAGATATAAATTCACTTTAGGTATTATTCACACATAGGCCACAGTTACATAGAAAAATATGTCACTTGGCTCCACTTTTTAAATGTAAAACACAATTCCTCCTTGGTATTTTTCCCATGCCTATCCTTTCCATGTATGTTTCCCATGTGCACTGCTGCAGTTTTGAATCTGTCAAAAGGTGCCTTTTCCCAGTTTTACCCATTCATTGGGCATAACCACCAGTTTTAAGCTCTCAGGCAGATTCCCTTTCACTTGCACACTTATCCATATTGGTGGAGTTGGCTAGGCCCATTTCTTTCAATTTCACTAAGCCCTATGTCAATAATCACTGTTTTGTGCTGGCTTTTATACTTTAATGGAACTCCACATTAGCCAGCTTCACTCTCACAACAGGGCCTAGCGTGGCCGCTCCATCTTTGTCAATCTTGGCTGTCTTTTCACCCCACAAGACCCCCCCCCCTGGGTCTTTCACTCGGTTGACCCGTAGAAAAGAGCAAGGGAGAGTCAGGTTTTTGTTTTCTTTTTGCTTTGGCTCATTCCATGAATTTCATCATTGGAGCACGTCTGCTCTTTTCCTGTGCTGAGGGAGTGGTGCTCTAGTCTGCACTCCACTCTTTTCGGAGTTTGGTGTTTGGTCCTGGAACACCTTCCTTTTTGGAACGTCCTACCCCCAGGCTGTGAAGGTAAGGAGTTATTGAGTCTGCTGAGAGTAAAAGAGAGGTTAAGTATTTTATACAGTACTTCTTCCGCCGGTAAATAGGCATACAACTTGAAAAACAAAACAACATCACATAACACATTGGGCCTCATTCCGAGTACGGCGCTAACCAATGGCGCTATTAACGCCTTGGTTGACGCCGTACCCGGACCGGCAGCGCCTTGGTGGATGGCGGAATCACCACCCCATTCCAAGGTTGGCGGGGTGGTAATTCCCCATTCACCAAGGCTCTTCCCCATTCCCAAATGAGCCCCCACAGGGCTCAATGGGAATGGGGAAGATGCAAATAACGGTGACCGTTCATTACGGTCACCGTTATTGGCTTGGAGGCCCCTTTGCGCCCTCGACTTTAACACCTGCTCAAAGCAGGCGTTAAGGGCGAGGGCGCAGAGGGAACTCGGAGTATGGCGGTAAGGGATTACCGCCGCCGGTCTCGTTACCGGTGGCCGCTATCCCTTACCGCCATACTCGGAATGAGGCCCATTGACATTTATTTCCCTTATATCAACATTTCTACACATATTATTTTTTTTCTTCAGATTTTTAAACATTCTTTGTGAGTATAAACTCCTTTACTCCCTGTAAATGTGCAATATTCTCCATCTGAGTTTCCATCCTTTCCTTTCATTCTTCAGATGGTTCCTGGGCTCTTCAATCAGTCGTAAAGTCTGTCTGGGATGACAGCTCTTCAAGTGATTGATATGGACCCATTCTCCTTTAGGGGTGCGGATCGTATAGGCAACAGGTGAGATTTTGTTTGACAATTTAAAAGAAACGTCTGCTCCTTGGACTGTTTGGAAATTGTACAGGTAGACCCTGTCTCCTACTTCGTACTCCTTCTTGGTAGTTTTTAAGTCATAGTAAGCTTTCATTCCTTCTACTGAATTTTGCTAAATTTCGCTGAGCATAAACAAAAGCATACTAAAGGTGTTTCCGTAAATTCTCAATGTACTCCTGGGTAGTGCATGCATTGATCAGGGTCTGCTCTTGAGTTTTGTATAGCAGATGCGGTGGTAGCACCATTGTTTGTCCAATCATGAGCTCATATGGAGACATTTTGGTTGCAGAAGACGGCGTGGCCCTCATTAGGACAAGCGGTAATCGGATGTCCCAACTAGGTCCAGAGTCCGCCACAAACTTCCTCAAGATGCCCACAATTGTATTATTGTACCTCTCAACTGCTTGAGGCTGGGTGTTAGGCAATTTGGAGCTTTCTCTTCACCCCCAGTATCTCCCACACCTTGGTCATCACCTCGCTGGTAAAATGACTTCCTCTGTCCGACTCAATCCTTTGGGGAAGGCTGAAACGAGAGAAGATGTTGTTGATCATTAGTGTGGCAGCTGTCTCTGCCTTGCAATTCAGGGCCGGAAGACATTCTACCCACTTGGTAAACAAGCATGTCACGGTCAACATGTATGTGTTCCCTCTAGAGGAGCGAATCACTGGCCCAACGAAATCGACTTGCAAATCTGACCAAGACAGTGTCATTCTCCTTTTCTGTAGGGGAGCTCTGTCTGTGAGAGAACTTGGCTGAAACTGAGCACACACAAGACACCCCTTTAAGTAGATGTCATGGTCCTGGCCCATGTGTGGCCAATATGCGACCTGGCGCAAGATTTCTAATGTTGCATGAAACCCCCTATGACCGGCAGTGGCCGCACCATGGGCGTGGCTTAACATCAGGCTATGGAATGAGGTAGGTACCACCGACTGGTCACTTCCAGATATGGATCTCTGTACCAACAAACCGTCTTGAATTCAGAACATTTTGGAAAACTTCACCAACACCCAGAGATCCTCCTTCCCGATATAATCATATTTTCTCAGAGGAAAATTCATGGGGTATTCAAAATGTTGATAACATTTCCCAATAATTGGGTCCCCTTTTTGTGCAGTAATCACATCTGCATCTGGGGTTTCTCTACTCCACTGGGCAGTTGAGAGTTCATTATTGGCATGGGTTTGGGTCCTGGTGACAGCAGTGACCTAGATTTCCCCCCAACAGGGATTTGTTTTCTATGAGATCCCTGTGAATGCTCCGGTTTTGGCCAGCTGGTCACCCAAGTCATTTCCAGTTTTGTCTTGTCTGTCTATTTTGGAGTGACCTCTGATCTTTTTCTAATAGATGATCATCTAATTAGAGGTTACCAGATTTCATTAATTTCCCATGCTTTAGCGGTTTATTGTATGCATACAGCATGCCTCGATTTTTCCAGTTAATCAGGTGTTCCACAAACCCATTCCTGACATGATCAGAGTCAATAATTATGACCAGTTGTTTGAGTTGGTGGTGTGCTGCAGAGAGGATGGCTTGATGCACTGGCATTAACTCTGCCACCTTATTACTTCAGGGACCTATTTTGTACCCAGTACTGGATTTTGGGACATCATTCACCAGGCATTCCCAATGCCGACCACTAGTTCTTTTTCCCAGTGATTGTGATTATGGTAGGAGCACCTATCCACATAAACTGTGGGTATCCGCTGACACATATCTTCCTCATAGACTTTGAGCAGGGAAGGAAGGTTTGCCTCCATATTGTCATTGGTCCTTAGACTTTCGTCCTCGAGACAGCTTTCTTGAGCACAGTGTAAAGGGGGACCCTCTGCCCTCCATCAGCATTTGACATCTGCAGACTTAGGCACTGGAGACGAGACAAGGATAGAGCAGGAAACGGATGTCCAGGCACTTGGTTCTAAGTCATCTTTAATACAGATTCAAAAGACACCAGAAGCAGCACTAAGCTCCTACAATAATTTTGCCTTTTATACACTTTTGAGAATAATGCAGCATTTCATACAATTTCATAATACATCACTAATTGGTCCCTTCAGCCAAAAACAAACCCCTACTTGTCTGTGATTGCCTGGTTTAGCTGTCACTCACAAAGCCACATTAGTTAATCTTGGCAAGCATTTTCTGACTGACACATAATCTAATAGGCTTGCGCGAGATCCAACCAGGCCTCATTATAAACCTTTAAATGCCTGCCAAGGAGCAGCCCTTATCTGATCCTCAAGGCCTGCCAAAATTGACTTGCCAGCTAAATGCTGTGATGGCCTCCCTGAGCTAGTCTTATATGTTGCCAAGTAAGCAGCGGCTTAGTCTAATTGGTAGCTTTCCCATACACATATCTGATTTACTGCTTTGTCTGCCAAGAAATTCGAAATATACCAATCCTAGCCATATTCATCTACAGTGAACTGCTGCCATAGAAATATTAATTATTCTGGATGAATATGGGCTTTTGACACCTACACCTAAAACACCATTTTGTATTTTGGCATCCATCTTAGAGTCTATCTAAGCTTGTTCAGCATAGATATTCGGCTGCCAAACAACAAACCAATCTACATTCATACATACCTTATTTTCTATCCAGTTTTCAGACTACATTTCTACACCCTTTACTTTCTGAGTCATTCTGATCCCTAAAAATATATGTCACCCTATGTACAGTCTTTGGGCCTCATTACGAGGTGGGCGGTAAGGGATTACCGGCACCGGTAAGGGCACCGGTGCTGGTAATCCCTTACTGCCCTATTACGAGTTCCCTTTGCGGGTCCTTCCTTAACGCCTGGTTTTTCCAGGTGTTAAGGACAGGACCCGCAAAGGGACTCTGGAGCTAATAATGGTACTGCAATTTGCGGTACCATTATTAGTGCCTTCCCCATTCCCATTGAGCCCTATGGGGGCTCAAATGGGAATGAGGAAGGGCCCTGGTGAATAGGGAATTACCGGTCCCGCAACCTTGGAATGGACCGGTAATTGCTCCATTCACCAGGGCGGAGTCGGTAGGGTTTTGGAAGCAGCCATGGAGCTAATAGCTCCATGGCTACCTCCAACCTCGTAATGAGGCCCTTTGTCTTCAAAAAGCACTATAATTCTGATTTCTGCAATACTGGAACCACTGATCAGCCCAACATGCCATCCGTAACCAGCTTGAGGGGGAGGGGTCTAGTACCTCCTCTACTCTCCCCCTCTTGTCTGTATTTAGACACCTATTAAATGCATGACCACTATGCCCAATGCCCACCCTCACCCATATACAGTGTACCTATATATCCCTGTCCCAGTCACCACCTCAGTGTGGTGATTTGTCTCAACATGGGAGGTATCACAAAAAATGTCTTCAGAATCAACAATAACGCAATAACGTCAATCATATTGCATTCTCCGAATCTTATATATATATATATATATATATATATATATATATATATATATATATATATATATATATATATATATCCCTATCCGAATCTTAGGCATGTATCCTTAAAGAATACCTTTGTTTGCTTCTTTCTGGATGCCACCTCTATTACCTAATTAAATATAAACTAATCATACACAACAGATAATTTCAGCCACCACAAGAATCGGGAGAAATCTTTCCTTGAGGGAACCCACCAGCCCATTTCTTGCTTTGTCCACCTGCAACTTTTACTGCACACTTTTCCTTCCTCAGACCCCATGACATTCCTGTTTCCTGCCCTTTCTTCATACATATTTTCTTCCATTGCTACATCTTCCATTATCACATCTTCCACCCGATTAATCTCGGTTTAGCATCCACGGACCGTATTGTCTGTTTTTATTTGACTTTTTTGGGCTGCTTTGAAGCAATCTTCTTTGGCCCTTTACACATCGGCCAGTCCTTTTCAGTTTTTATTGTTCATTTCATCACAAAGTTCTTGGATTCTCAATTTGCATCATCAAAGAACAGTCAACAACGGGGGGCATGTGATTGTTTCTGGGGAACACAAGGATGGGGACGTTTTGTAAGGATTATGTGTGAAAACCAAAAAACACCTGTAGCTGGGCATCTGGTTGGCTCCCTCGATCTTTTCTCTCTGCTCGCAGGATCAGTTTTTGCCAAACTCCTGGTGTGTAGGTATCTCCCATCTATCTGTAATAAAAAACGGAATGAGTCTCCTTTGAAAAATAAGTATGTCCCTATGGTCAGTACTGTCTCCTTAAACCCAAACCTTTAAAAAGCTATGTGTTTCTTTTAAACACTCCTGCCTCCTAAACAAAATCTACTGCATTTTCTCAATTTCTAATATAGTAGGATGGCTGCTCCTTTCTTTCTTTTCACACATCTTTGTTTTACTTTAAACTAAATATATACTGGCTGATAACGGAACTTAGCTATGATCTTAGGCTATACAATATATACATCTGCCTTTGTCTGGCACTGGACTATTTTCCATGGGCTTCTCTGTTCAAAAACTGCATAGCGTACTTAAAGGAAATTATTTCTCTGTGGTTGACATTCTCAAACCAAAGAGTCATGCAGTCTCCCTCTATATGATAAAATAATAAACAACAAAAACAGACAACTTAACAAATTCAAATCTTTTCTTTCAAAAAGGCCATGTTCTTCAATTGCTCTCCTCCTGTCTTCTTGGTGCATCTGTAGCTGAAGAAGACAATGCTGGCATGGGTTCCGGCTCTCTATAGAAAATAGAGATACAGTTATTTTGTTACAGTAGCAAGGCGATCAATGCTTTCCTCAAGGTAGAGCTTTGTTCTTTTCTGAACAATAGCTTTACTGAGATCATCTCTCTGGTATTCTCAGCCCACTGAACTAGAAGCTTCTCTTCTGCAAAATTAAAAAAACTTGTTGGTGCACATTTAAATCATGTACAATGAATATAGCCATCAGGCTTGCCTTTCTTTTGTCTTTTCTACCATGCTGAAAATGTTCTCTGTACTTTTGTAGTCTTCCTGGTGATGGCGTGGGACCACAGTCTTTGTCTGTCTTTGCTGTGCTTTATTCTTTTGAGATATAATTAACATATTGCACCACTCACCGCTCTGCCTACACTAATCTTGCCTATCCCTGTTATTTGGAACCCAGCACTGTTCCTACTACGTGCATGCAAGTGTGACATATAAGAAATAAATTGTTTGCCTAGCCTAAATATTTCATAAATTTTGCCAAATGCACCCATTTGGCATCTCGCAATTTACCAGAATTTAAAAAAGTTACTCCACCTTCTATTTAAAGTCTTCTTTGTTCTTGTCGTTAGATATGGCCATACTTGCATATACATGCTATTCTGTGCTCACACATGTTTGCGGCCTTCTTGGGAAAATGCTGTCTATTTAAAAGACTGTATCCCTTACTGCCTTTTTTCCGTACTCACCTGGGTTCTCTTAATCCTAATAATGATCAGTAGTGTGTCCACACACTGGCTGTGTTAACTGATACTTATCTCTTTCTTCTCTACCTTTTCACTAAATACTTACTTTTGTCATAATATAATCTTTCTTCCCATTATATTTGCTATTCTCTGTTAAGGCCATTTAGACATTCCTCCTGTGCTCAACAATGACAATAATTTTCATCTGTAAAATATAAATCAACACCATCACATACATATAAACAATGTTTTGTTACTTACTCTTATATGTTATTTCGTACAGTTTTACTAAAAGTTCGCTTATATTATCAAATCAATCCTGGCCATCCACACTCCTTTGGCCTTTCATTAATCATTTTTCATTTTTATTAAACTACACTACACTATTCAATTATAGCCAGCACCATCGATAGTGCCTTTTAGTTTACAAATCTGGATTCCTTATCCACTTGTATTTCTCCATGTTTTTAATATCCATTCATTCAGTCCTCATTTTTATTATTTATTTATTTATTTATTTCACTAAATTGTCATCACTCTTTTTAGTTTTAAGCCTCTTACTCCTGTGCTGTCAATGTCAACTGTTTATTTTTATTTGATATTAATCAGTCTAATCATAACACAAGCCTCATATTTTTCATATTATAATCCCTTACATGTGTGTACTTTTATTTTATTCCCGTATTTCTTTTAATAGACCCATGTCATAAGGGCCTATGGTTCACAGGGCACTTTTTATTTATTTTATTTGTTTACATTTATAAAGCGCACTAATCAGCCCTTAAGCTCCGTGGCCCTGTTACAGTAGGCTTATTTAGTTGAGAGAGGAATACAGAGTAGCATAGTGATGACAATCAAAACCTGGTTAACACTACAGTCAGAGTTACACTTACAAGGTTGTGATGCTAGCTGTCCCTTGGTTACAATGGGCCCAGTTTGTGGTGATTCATGCACCACAATGCCAGGGGAGAGTCATGCAGAAAAACAGAGACAATATGACTACAATGCAGGGGGGAGTAATATAGAAAAACAGAGAAAACAGAATTACAGTGAAAGTGGTAGTGGGTTTGGCATAAACGGTTCCGTGATTACAGAGGAGCCTGGTCATGCGCAAAGGCAATTCAAAGGTATATGCTAGGTACAGTTCATGTGGAGTGCAGGAGAGTAAGGTGATGATGGGCTAGCTATCCTGCATTAGTTGAAAAGTATGGTTTTTAGAGCTATTCGGAAGACGGTGTATGATGCTTTATTTCTGAGTGATGTGTGCAGGGCATTCCAGTTATTTGGTGCTAGATGTTGGAAGCTAGAACCTCCTCGACACTCTCTCTCCATGTCATCTGAAATTATGCTGAGCGTTGCTGCATCATTTGCCATGCGGTTATGAGATTTCCTTTTCCTCTTTTAGTGGGTGATGCTCCTAAAAAACACCACTTCATCATTTGGTTAGTCTTCTGTACATATGCCGTCATCAGTGGTGTTAATCAACCTAGACCCTTCTTCAAGAGCTATCACTGTCCTCCATGGTCTACTCTCATTGGCCATTCCTTCAAGCATTTCTATTTCTCCTCATATTATGGCTGCTTTTCATTCTATAGGGATAGTGTGTCCCCCCTCTATGTCCATAGATACCTGTGGTCTAAACAAAAATTCATCAAATGTTCTTACCATTCTCTCCACTAGGCCAAACAGCCATGTTAATAGAATGCTCACACCATGATAAGAAAAACCTTCTGGCTCCACTGAAACAACTGAGCCTCTTGCCCAGTCTAATGCCAATACATATTAATCCGCATTTGAATAGTGTAATACAAGAGTGGAACACACTATCCTTTGGTCAATAAATAAAATCATCATATTAAAGTTTGTCATCGAATCCCTTCCCATAATATTTAACTAGTGTCTGTTGCAAATATAACATGGATCAGTCATGTCACACTTTCCTATTAAAGATTGATAATTTATCAACAAACGGGGAACTCAATTTATAGCTCCACAGAACCCTTAATTATTTATGGCAATTCTCACCATTTAATATTTTTCCTCCCATGTACATAAATGTACAGTCCCAGTGTCTACTAATAAAATAAAGGTTTTTCCTCCTACCATCACACTAACCCTTGGCTCCTCTTGGGGGTCTGATATCAATGATAATTCTAAACACATCAAGTCATCCAGTGAGCTATCCTATTGTGGGTGCATGCATACCCCTGTTCCTGTGAAAGGATTTCCTCCTACCACAGTGGCATCTCCTATTCTGGGTGTCAATACCTGTCCTGTATTTGCATATTCCTGAATCTGCATGGGGGGTCGCTGGAATTGATCCTGTAGTGAATTCATTTTGCACTTGCTCTGGCAGCTGTACCTGTTGTACTCTCAGCGCTTGTGTCTGATACAATGTCTGATCCTATGCAAAACTCTTCTCTAGCTTATGAGCTATATACTGGGGGATAATCTGTCCCCCCTCTTGAGAATTGTCCATCTTGTACATATTCTTGGCTCCTACATGTGCTCATAATGTGCTCTGTCATCCCATATATCCAACATATAGGAGGAGCTCTTCTGACTAGCCCTCCTTGATTAAATCCTCCTTGCACATTTTGATTAACATTCTGCATATGCTGAAACCCGCCTTGGTTATTTTGAAAACCACCTCTTCCTCTGTAGGCCCTTCCTCTACCTCGTGGTATGAACCCATTCCCTCCTTGAGCCATTTGATGCTGATTATTTGCCTGTCATGTACCCACTGCTTGCTGTACTCCCAGGCCTTCTTCACTTGTCAATATTGCCCCTTCTATGGCATACTTTGACAATTTCTTTTGAACTAACTTGGCTTCCTCAAGTTTTCTAATATCGTCTTTCTTCCTGTTTTTCTCCTGCAACAGCTGACAGTGATGCACCATGGCCAACTGTACCTCAGGTTATGGTTTCGCTTTCATTCCCACTTACTTCCCAAGTGCCTCTGTAACTGCTCAAGCAATCCCTGACATAAAATATGGTAAAATACTGCCATTGTTTTTAGCCCAGCTTGCGTGCTTCAAGAATTCAGTGCTCCTGAATATAAGCAATTGGATGTTCATCCTCTTCTAATTGTAGTCTTCAAAAAAATCTAATTTCTTTCATACCATGTGTTAGCAAAACCTAATATCCCTAACCGGTGTTCTCAATGTAAAACAAAAGTATCCAGTGTGCGTGTGTTCTTATTGCAATACTGACTTCCTTCTTCTGACTACCTATGTGTGTTTTTATGTGCATTACCTGTAATCTATTGATTGCCTGTAATTCCATAAAATCATGTGTGTATGTGTTCATGAATGTGTGTGAGCATGTATATGTGTGTATGCATGTGCATGTGTGTGTATGTGCGTGTGTATGTGTGTATGCATGTGTGTGTGTGCAAGTATGTGTATTTGTGTATGAATGCACATGTGTGTATGTGCATATGTCTATATGCATGTGTCTGTGCATGTGTGCATGTGTGTGTGCATATATGTACGTGTGTGCATGTAGGTGTAAGTATGTGTGTATGCATGTATGTGTGTGTCTGTGTGCATGTATGTATGCATGTGTGTGCATGTGCATGCATGTGTGTGTGTGTGTGTGCATGTACGTGTGTATGTGTCACTCCCCGTCTCCTCATAAATATATCATAACCTTAATTGTCTCTATTTCTTTTCCCCAATAAATCAATTCATTACATAATAATAATTATCTATGCTGTGCTCAATAGTTGTGCCAAGCCTGCCTCTTTCTTCCTTGTCAATGCCTCAGCCTGCTTGTACTTTATTCATAAATATATTTTCATTTAACAAAACCCTGCAAGAACTCCTAAATAGTGGCTTCCTTATTCTTAGAAGTCAAACCCTCAGGGTGTGTGCTTCTATAAAAAAATACTTTTTTAATATAATGTTTTCTCAACACAACTGTTTAAATATATCATGCGCCTTTGTCTATATCGTGTTTGACCTTAGCCCCAATGCGCTTCACAAGCTCTTCCCCTCATTGCCCACTGCTTCCTCATTCTAAATACACATTTTGCATCAATATATACACTTTGAATATTTTTGCCAAAAAGGTGTTTTTACCTTATTTATTCTTGCTATTCCCTATAAATATTCACTGTGCTTACTTCAATGTCACTCACTAATATATTAAACCATCTTATTCTGTAATTTGCACTCATAATTGCATTTATACTCTCAGTGCCATGGACACATTCATAATTTGTTTTTCTTCAAATGCCTCTATATTTGCATGCTTGTACTGTTATAGTGAGGGAAACACTGTCCACTCTCTTCTGGCCTTGGTGCAGATTCCTAAACCTGCATGTATAACACACTTATGATTCTTCATTGTATTATAGTGCATACCCCATGCATTTTCTCTGTCCCCAACTACTGATATTTTCACCATTCTGGTTATCTACAGCACTCTGGTGCTTTTATTTTGCAATCTGTCTTTTTTCCACATGGTGCACTGAAAACCACTTAATAAAGCATTTTTCCTCTTTCCTTCTCATCTATACATTTGACCCATGCATGCCCCAGGACCCATGTCCTTTCCATATGTTCCATCCCTCCTCAACAAGGGACAGTTAATCGGCCAACATAAAATCAACAAATCAGGGGTGCTCTTAGTGTGTGCACAACAAAGAAGCATCCATCACCACCCCACTAAATGACCGACCAACCCCCTTACAGTGAGAAGTGACTTATGCAACCCTAAACAATGACTCAATGGGGCCCCCCAGCTCTCACATATATAATAACCAGGGGTTAAATTACCTCACAACATATCAATTCAATCCACACTTGGCTTCAACAGTTATACACTAATGCTATGACAAAATGCTGTTTCTCAAAACCTACTTATTTGTCATTTTGCTTAGCGGGTATCAGTCATTTTGACCCGTAACTGAGCACTGCCACTGAGGAACACAAACAATATACATTTGTACCTTAAAAACCTAAAAAAATCCAAAAGTTAACTTAATGGGTTCTGGTTCAAACCTACATTTCCATATGAGTCTGGGCTAGCCCCGGCCCAGTTTTAATCTGGCACTAAAAAAACAAATCTTCTCAAAACTACACAAATACATCTCTAAACATGTTACTTTGCACACTTACTACACATATTAGCTTTATCCCTACTAATTGCGACTTGTTTCAATCAAATTCCCATGATTCTATATATATTCTCTTGTTACAATATAAATACAAATACATATCCTTTTCCATTCCTTACCAACACAAGCATCAGACTGCTCTTTTTTGTATATACAGTTTAGCTCACAGCTGTTTTGACTTTAAAAGCTATCTTTTTTCCAAACTCTGTGTAGCTTTGAATTTCTACAACCATTAAATATTCCCCTGACTCTGCCAAATGTTATTTCTTCAACCTTGAATAGACATTCTGGCATCTCCCAGTAGCGTGGATTTGAACATATTTTACTGTGTGTGCCAGTGCTGGCTTTCCGCCAACTACTCACATAGCATAAAAAGTGGTCATTTCTCTGTAAAATTTCACTTTTGAAATATGTAATATATCTTATTCTCTTCGCTTTTTGCTGGGGAGAAAGAAGCTGTCGGATTTGATGTCAGTTTGATTTAAAACCCCTAAATTCCTTTCTTTGTAACTGTGAAGTTTCCTGTTTAAAGCAAGATTAATTTCTCTCCCATCTCATGCCATCTGTGCTCTTCATTTTCATGAAGCGTTTTGCATTTTTTTTAGTTTTCAAAGGAATTTAGTATCTTAAAGCTGTCAACTATGTAGGAATATAAAAATTAACCCCCTAGCTACTGACACCCGCCTGCTTCAAGGGTGCAAAGTAACCACAATTCTTTTTACTGCATTCCATCATTTTTGCCTGGTTCTTCCTCCATAGCATTTCAAAATAGCAAATATGAGCACTCATCAATGACTTGCTCACACATATCTTTTTCACTGACCCCTGCCTATCTCTGGGATGGTGCAAATCACCTCCCTTAAATAAATAATGTATTTTCTTGACTTGTCTCAACTTTTTACACCTCATTTGGTGCTCTTCGACACCTTTAATTTCAGAACAGACACATAGACAAACAGACAAATCAGTTGACTTTACATACATCTCATCAGCGCTCTTCGCTCTATCTCATGCCCCTAAAATACTCCTATAGTAGTTTAAATCATTCCCTATCATACATCTATTTATGTGCCGCCTAAGGATCCCCTGGGGATTTTGAAATGACTCCTTCTAGACCTGCCTTGAGGCAGTGAACTGGGCTTTACAGACACTCCCCGTCCTTTACTTTAAGCAACACTTCTCATCATATATTATGCAAACTCCCTGTTACTCTTCTGTTTTACCACAATCCCCCTAATGATATACATAATACATGTTTTAATTTTCCCCCCTTTATCCCTGTCTCCCATAATACATACCATCATCCACAGATGTCAAAGCACACCATCATGATATGCTGACAGTCATAGAGAGACCCCTGTCAAAGTATGAAAAAAAACATACTGCAGTTTTACCACTCACCGTCTCTCCTAGGTATCTCACCATCCCTGTCAGCATAGGCCTCTGGATTCTTGTCTCTGGAAGGTCTTCAGGGTCCCTTCCTGGTCACCAAGTGTAAAGGGGGACCCTCTGCCCTCCATCAGCATTTGACATCTGCAGACTTAGGCACTGGAGACTAGACAAGGATAGAGCAGGAAACGGACGCCCGGGCACTTTGTTCAAAGTCATCTTTAATACAGATTCAAAAGACACCAGAAGCAGCACTGAGCTCCTACAATCATCTTGCCTTTTATTCACTTTTGAGAATGATGCAACATTTCATACAATTTCATAGTACATCTCTAATTGGTCCCTTCAGCCAAAAACAAACCCCTAATTGTCTCTGATTGCCTGGCTTAACTGTCACTCACAATGTCACATTAGTTCATCTTGGCAAGCATTATCTGACTGACACATAATCTGATAGGCTTGCACGAGATCCAGTCGGGCCTCATTATAAATTCTTAAATGCCTGCCAAGAAGCAGCCCTTATCTGATCCTCGAGGCCTGCCAAAATCTACTTGGTAGATAAATGCTGTGAAGGCCTCCATGAGCTAATGAGCTAATCCTATTTATTACCTATTATTATTCAAGTAAGCAGCTGCCTGGTCTAATTGATAGCTTGGTGAAGTTTAACCATTCGTTAACTAAATGAGAAATCGAATTGAAATGCAATTTGCAGAATAAAAGCACTTCGAAGCAACTTTATCAAAGATGGCTTTACTGTCATTTATATTCTAAAAATAAATGTTCTAACCCTATTGGGGGAATTTAGGTGTGCAGCCCACACCGAAGGCTAATTAGCCTAGGTCCTTTCTCTAATTGATAGCTTTCCCATTCACTTATCTGATTTACTATCAATCATTGTCTGCTTTGTTTGCCAAGAAATTCTAAATATACCAATCCCAGGCATATCTACAGTGAACTGCTGCTAAAGAAATATTCATCATTCTGCATGAATAAGGGCTTTTGACACCTTCATCTATGACACCATTTTGTATTTTGGCATCCATCTTAGAATCTATATAAGCCCGTTCAGCCCAGATGTTCGGCTACCAAATCGCAAACCAATCTACTTTTATACATAACTTATTTTTTATCCAGTTTTCAGACAATATTTTTACATATTCATGATGTGCGTATAATACTTGAGATACCATTTACTTCCGGAGTCATTCTGACCCCAAAAAATACATGTCGCCCTATACGCACTCTTTGTCTTCAAAAAGCACTATAATTCAGATTTTTGCAATACTGGAACAACGGATCAGCGCACCATGCCATTCGCAGCAAGTTTGGGGGTGGGGAGGGGTCTAGCACCTCCTGTACACAGTCATGCAATTCAGCCAATCTTTGTACTAGAGGACTCTTCTTGTTTTGGTCATATTTGACCACCACAGGAAAGCCTTGCATGGACAGGATCCAGGAAGTAATTCTGGAATTACTGAGGTTTCCTGCTCAGATTCGGTCACTTTGGAGATATTGCAAGGATTGGTGAGGAGTCTAGACAATGATGGGCTCTCACTGGATGAATGGGCAGTTATTCTTCAATGCCCACACCGTTGCCAGGAATGCCTTTTCGCAATCTTTACATTTTTCCTCCACAGAAGACAACGTTTTGCTCACGTACAAGATTACTTTGTTGACCTTGTTGTGCTTTTGGTACAATACCGCTGTTAAGCAAGCATCTGAGAACACCATCTCCAAGAAGAATTCCTTGCTCTTTATGGGGTAAGCCAAACAAGGGGCTTGGGAAAGGCTTCTCTTTAATTGTTTTACTACCTCAGATTTTTCCGGAACCCACTCCCACTCCCACTTGATCCCAGCCTTTAATAAATGGACCATGGGTGCAGTGACCTCTGCGTTGTCTTCAATGAACTTAATTAGTGAGTCCAAGAAGGCTTCTTAGTTCTCGCAGGGTAGTAGGATTTTTTTTCAATTTTAATAACGCTTCCACCTTTTTCACCTGGGGACTGAGACCCTCAGGGGTCATTTTATGCCCTAAGAAGGTCTTGCTGGTCTTACACCACTGTGCCTTCTGAAAGTACAGTTTTTCTCTGGCTTTCTGCAACTGGATCAGAACATAGCATATTTCTGCTATATGTTCCTCCACAATTGAGCTCTTGATTAAGACACAATCTACATAGGCCAGGTTTCCCTTTTTGCCCAAATCGGGCATGGCCTTATGTAGGAAGATGTTAAATTTGTTGCCAGAGTTTATGTATCCAAAGGGGGCTTGGGTCCAACGGTATTGCTGCCCCGTAGGTAAAGGCAAGCTTATACTGGTCTTCCCTACTTACAGGTACTGTCCAGTAACCGTTGGTCAGGTCAATGGTGGTATACACCTTTGGCCCTTGGATATGGGCCAGTGCCTGATTGATGTAGGGAAGGGGCCATCTTGACATGTGGACCCATTTATTTAACTCCATTAGGTCTGCGCAAAGTCTCCATTGGCCATTGGGTTTGAGTATCCCCAGTACCGGGTTGTTAAAGCTACTATGGATTGGACGAATTATCCCATTGGATTCTAAGTTTTTAATAATCTGTGTGAGTGACTCCATGGAAGTGAGAGGGAACCGGTATTGCTTCACAAATACTGGAGCCATCTCGGGGTCTGTAGGTATGGTGGTTGAATATATCTCTATGCGTCCACAGTCATTTGAATCCATGGCAAAGATATCTTAAAGATCCAGAAACACCTGTTTCAGCTTCTGTTTTTGCTCCTTGGTCTCACATGCATCCGCAAGATTGATTCATTCTTTGAACATCTGCTTAATCCTGAAAAAAACCTTCGGCTTGGCACTTACGGCGTTATCCTCCAGTTGGGTGGAGAGATCTCTTGCAATGTTGCTGACCTGGATAGGAGGTTCCAAGGATGGGAGATAGTAACGGGTGACTCAGAATACCACCTCATCCTTCCTAATATTACAGGTCACCTCTTCCACACCATTAGGGCAGGAAGACACAGAGGCATAGGCAGGGTAGGGACTGAGCGGGCAAGGCCCACACAAAATCTGTAGATGTCCACTCAGCAGCACTGTGTGGGCATTTACAGATGTTAATGCCATGGCAGTGGGCCCAACTACATTAGGTTCAGGCCCCACTTCTGCTTCTGAGAAAGAGTACACCAAGCAATCCCCGCCTTGCCTTGTGAAAATCTTTTCCAGAGGGATACCGTCATCGATATGAAAGCAGTCATTTGGAATTGGTCCAATGATCTCATTACCTAAATCAATACAATAATGTCGGCCATCAACAAGTGATTCCAATAAAGTTGTCTGCGCCCAAAGTGATACTTTGAGGGTCGCTGTTATCCACCAATATTCGAATGGTGTTATGTTCTAGGTCAACTAGGAGTGTAAATACAAACCCTGCTGGTTGAGATGATAATTCAAATCGATATAGGCATCCCGGTTTTTGATGTTCTGTCCTCGCTTAATTTTTAGGGGAAATTTAAATTGTTACACCTCTCCTGGGATGGTAACCTCGTCTCTCACTTGAACTTCAACCGCACATGGCAGCAATTGGGCTCACCGGATTACTTTCTCTGTGTTGTCAAAGCGCATGGCGTTACCCCCCAGTCGGGACCAGGCTTTGGTATTAATTAGAAACAAATTAATTGTAAATCTGTTCAGAATGTCACTGCCTAAGTAAAAGGTGGAGGGGACCTGTCTCACAAGCAAACAATTATGTTCTAAGCTTTTGTCGACAATGGACATTTTTAGCATACATCTGCTAGGCAGGAGGTGTTTGCAATTTGGGGTTTCCAGGCCTGTTTGCCACTTATTAATCAATTTAAATGTGGGAATGGTCTGATATTTTGGGAGTTTCCTGAATAATGCTTCGCTGATGAAGCTTCTTCTGTTATTCAGGCATCCTCTGGAGAGAACCGACTCCTCCTCCTCATTTATCTGAATGGGGAAAAACAGCTGTGCACCCTTTATCTGGATGTCGGTCATACTTTGAGATGGTTTTTCATCATATTTTGTCATTGGATTTGGGTTTTTCTCTGATTGTCAATTGGTATAAAATATCAGAGTATTTCCCTCCAGTGTGGAATACCACTTAAAACTGGGAGGAAGGTTGATTTTCAAGAATGGAGAAGGGTCCCCATCACCAGTTTGTTCTCCTACAGAGATGACAGTGATATCTGGGACTTGATTGCTCCTAAAATGGAATTCTATTTCGTCGGACCATTGTTCAATCAGGTGGCATGTGCCATTGCAACTCACATGATTTGAGATTTGTTTTAATTTAATTTGCAGGTTAGTCTGAATCCAGAGGACCTTGTTCACCCAGTCAATCAGGGGTGACAACCTCAGAAGGAGGTAATTCCCCAAGAGACAAGGTGTGCCCTCTGCAGTCACGACTATCGTTGAGTGTTTCACCCTATGTCGCCCAATTTTTATCTTCAGATCTGCAGTCCCTTTGACAAAATATAGTTTCCATTGAAGTTTTGGAGTTGTCCAGGAAGAGGTTTGAGGGGAATTTAGTGACTCTCCCCCTTCCTGAATTTAGTTGGTTGAAGGCCTTTTTGGACAGGAGGGTGGCTTGGGATCTAGTATTCACCAGTGCTGATAATGCACAGTGACCCTGTACCTTCACAGAAGCATAAAACCTTCCTTCTCTCTCCTTAAGGGGGTAAAGAAAATGTGCATTCGGTGCCAGCTTGGCGGTTAACGTTTTTATATTGAACTCTGACACTGTGTGACCTTGGACAGTTTTCTGTGTCGGAGTCCGGGAATCTGTAGTCCCCTTTTCCCCCCGATTCTTTGCTGTCCCCCTTTTCCTGGAGACAGTTACCTGAACCTGTTTGGGAAAAGGATACCTCTGTGATTTCTGGGTCCTCTGGTTGACATTGTTCGGGTCGAAGAGCTTCTTGGTCTGAGTTGGTTTCCATACTGACCCCATCAAAATCAGGGTCTCTTGGGACCCAATTTTCCTTGGTCCTTGGGAGGGATCCCTCCATCTTTGAAAGAGAAGATTGTTTTCCCTGAATCCTCCAGGGATTCTTGTCCTTTGAAAGGGATGATGCAGACTTCCTCCACAAAGTGGGTTGTCTTTGGCTTTTGACTTCTCCTACTTACCCTCTGTTCTTTAGGTTCCAGCTTTTCAGAGGTAGAAGATTTATGTTCAGGCTCAGGGGTTTCCAGTGGTTTTGTTCCAGTGGGAAAGGAAGCTTCCTCTAGGGCTTCGCATCTCCCTTCAACCTGGGCCCCCTCCTCTGGAACCAGTTGGTTGTCAGAAGTTCCTTCCTGTCATTGCCCCCCCAGGGCACCAGACCCAGGTGTTGAGTTATTCGGGGCAGCAGTTTCCAGTTGAGGGTTCTGCTGAGCCCTCAACATGTGACCCAGGTGTGCCATTTTTTCTGGTTGGTATGGTGGTCTAGATTCATACCTTTGCTGCTCCCAGAAAGGGCAGCTGTCCCTTGTCCCGGAGTAGCTTGGTTATTGGGGGTTTGCCTTATAACCCCACCATCCTAGGTCTCCCTTCTCCCAGATTCGGAAGCTATTGTTCTGAAAGCCGGGAGAGAGGGGGGGACTTATTCTGGAAATTAGGGTTTGAAGGATATTTGGTAAAGAAGCTTAGGTTGGGGGTGGAGTATTTCTTCCCACCTGAGGGAAGTTTTTAGGGAAGTTTCCTGGTCGTGGTACCTACCTGGTCGGGCCCCCCTTTCTGTGCTGGAGGAAGGTAGACATACCCCAGGATGGGTCTGTTACCCTTGTATCTAGGACTGAGGTAGCCGGCAGGGTCAGATGGAGTGCTGGTTTGGTATCCTGCCCACCATTTGGGTTGGATCCAAGGGTCCCCTCTGCCTCCCATTCTGCTTATTGGTGGGAGGAGTATTTTCAGGCCCCCCATCTCGAAGTCCAATGGGGGAATATTTTTCACCTACGCTACCTTTGCAGTGGCAGATGTGATTGATGTTTTTTTGTGGGTTATTCGTACTTTCAGAGGGCTTTTGGACCTCATAGATCCCGGTGGCCTGTTCTATCACCCAATCCAGGGTTCCACGCTCATGGACATCCCTTACTAATTTGGCCATTATGTATCTTGGGAGCGTGTCAAAATGTATGTTGATGAACCGGAAATTGGTGTTCACCCGCCTAGAAGTCTGTGCAAATGCTTGTTTCAGCTCCTGTACAAACTCTCTAGGTGCTTGGTCTTCCCCACACTGCCGGGTGTATGCCAACTTTTGGGCCTCCTGTGGGTTCCTATGGATTGAGAAGTGTTTGAGAATGGCCCCCTTATAGGTGGATCACATTTGGTGATCGTTGTCCTCCAGCCCTGCAAAGAAGCTGGGGTATTCAGGGGAGAATGTCCACTTAGCAAATTCCATACAATTCCCATCATTTTTAATACCAAATGATGTCATCACATGGTCATAAAGCTCTTGATACTCCATACCAAGAATTTTGCATTCTTATGGTAGGGAGTCATAAAGCTTTTTATGGCTTTTTTCTGCTGAATTGGGTCTTTCACCAGACCTTTCTTCTGTTTGGCAAACGTCCTTTTCCGCTGCACCCGAGTCCACTCATCCTCTGACTCAGGCTGCTACTGTTGATTGTCCATTCCCTGTCCTCTAGGCGCTCCCTACCTCTATGGGACCGGGAATACCCCCCCAGAAGTATGGGGTCTGGACTCTACTCTGCTGTGGTGCTGTGGGCTCTCAGGGCCATTTCCCTTGTGTTCCCCCTTTTTGCACCAGAGAGTACTCATCCTCCTCTACCCTCCTTCCAGGGATGGTGGGGAATTCCCCCCACCTCCCTGAATGTATGGAGGTTTTTAAGATGCTCTTTTGAGGCCTACACTCTTGTTCTTCTCTTTCTGTAAAGCAGACCAGGTGGCCCCATTGCAATTTCATTTTCTGCCAGTCCAACTCCCTGATCTTTTCATCATAGTCAGAAATACATGCCATGTCATTTTTAAATTCCCAGAGACCACTGGTCTGGCCACCTTCCCTTCTACTTGGTAAGCCTGAACCCTCATCGATGTTGGATAAGGACTGGTCTTCTGGATCAGTTGGACTAGGTGTGGTTGGGTCCTACTGCCTCATGTTTCTCTGTTCTTGAGAATTGGTGTGCATAAAGTCAGTCTGTACATATGAGGTGGTGAGTTGGCTTGAGGTCACTGGTAGAGAGGTCATGACTCTGTAATCGCAGGGCGGTTTTCCATACCTTGACTGGTCAAGGTGCCTCAAAGTCTGTTTATATTTGGCTATTTCACTTTCCAAGCTCTCATATTTGTTTTTCTCAGTCCCTATCCCCCGGTGATATGCAGAGGCATGAGTTTTCAATTCTGACACCAGTGCTTGAGTGGCTTCTAGCACTTTACTCTGTGCCATTAAACATTCTCTAAACCCTTTGTTCTCTTCGCAATGGGACTCATTTTCCTTCTGTGAGGCTTGCATCATCTGCGCATATTCAGAGCATTTCTTTGTCAGGAGACTAATTCCCCCCTTGCACAATTTTGGCCTCTATAGCCTGCTCTATATCAATCTCTGCTTGCCTCACATGTTCCATTAACTGTGCATTTTGTAACCTACTGTCAGTCAGTTCCCGAGAACAGGACTTTTCCTGACGTTCATCCTGAACTGACGCACCTCCTGAAACAGGGAGCTATTCTCTTGACTTTATTTGTTATTTTCTTCCCTCAACTGCTCTCTCTGCTGTTTCAAGGTGTTCAGATCTTGGTGCATCTGATTGAACTCACCCGAGAATCAACCTACTTAATAATTAACTGTCAGTTTTCAGCTTTCAGTTGTTCTGCCTGTGATTGAAATGTGATAATGTCCCCTAAGCAGACTCTATTGTGAACAACCTGCTCATTTAATTTGTGTTGACTTGCGCTCATATTTTCAACAGATTCTTTATATTCCCCTTGCAGTGCAGAACATTGAGACAGACTCGTGCTCTACTTTTTCTGACTGCTGTGTTTTCACTTCATCTTTTAGCTGTTCAATAATATTTCCTAATTTTAAATCCACATTTTGGCTCTGTTGCGCTTTCGCTTAAATTTGTTTCAGCTCTTTCTGGGCTTGATTCAAAAGCTCAGCCTGGTTTTGCACAGAGGCCACATTATTCTGGTGTCTTTCCTCCATGATCAGCATATGGAAATACATGTATGCTGTCAGCTGAACCATGTTAATTTGCTCATCCTTGCTGGTTTTTGTCATGTAAAAGTTTGTCACGGCATGATGTAACAGCCTATTATCCTGTCACATGTCCACATTTGCAGCGGTAACCTCCTGCAACATTCGGGCTGGCCACATTTCATGGTCTTGTTCTGCCCATTCACCTTTAATAAACAATATGGATAGGAGGTGCTTCCTGGCCATATTGATTTCTACAGTGCTCACTCTGAAATGTGTTCTGCACCTTATATACTTTCTATGCAAGGGCAAACATCTCCTCTCTGTTCCCGCCTACTTTCCACTCACAATGACAACTCAAAATCAACACTGTTTTATCTATACAGGGCCCTGGAACCCAGGGTACAGGTCTGAATGGCACCTTCACAATGCAACACAACTTTCCATCCACTGCAATGCAATTACAACCAACTGAATAGTCTGTTTCTACTGCACAGTCACAAGTTAAGACTCTCGCTAATCCTGGCCACGAGCCCCCAGCTTGTCAGGATTAATTAGGTGGTCACTCTCAACTCAGGGATTACCTTTTCCCCCCAAGAAAGGTGGCACACACCCAAAGTGCTTATACAGATTTAGTGAGGCCTCCAACCTATTCTGCACCACCCCAGCAAATACCTTCTGTACCATCAATGAGCTAGGAACCAGGCCGTGGTATAGTAAGAATATATATTGATTTAAGGTTTGACAAAGAAGAATAGCAACCAAAACATCAGCCACCAATGCTGTGGCACTACACAATATCACAATTTCAAATTACTTGCACCAATTGACTGACTTGTAATTGTAATGAACTTACAGATACTACAACGCACATGTAACATTTAGATACTGTACATCAAACACACACACAGGATTTCTTGCACATTAACAATTATGAATTTTGAACAGCCCCCATTGATTGCCTGCATTATCACGATGCTCTTCTCACCCAGCAAACCCTCCCACAGAAATCAGTTATATTGGACCCCTTAATTTGAAGGCAAGGTGTGGGGAGTGGGAATACAGTAGACAATCTTTTGGGCTTTTTATTAAAAGGCAGGGTTTGACAAATAGACACGATGAAAACAAATCATTTTGGGTTTTTTAATTGAAAGGCAAAGTCAGGAAAGTAACTCAATGGGAATGTTTTTTGGGCTTTTTATTTGCATGAAATGCAGTACTTTGGGAGCATCATTTTGGGATGCAAGTAAATAAATGGGACATTTTGTTTTGTGCACTTTACATTCACCTGAATGGCAGCATTTTAGGGTTACTTATTTTGGTATTATGGACACCCCCTTCGGTATAGAAGAGAGGGGTTTCAGAAAGGTAGAGTCACCCAAGTACTTTATTGTCTATATTGTGTCTAATACACTGGGCAAGAACCTTGTTAGTTTTGAACTCTAACAACACTGATCCCTTGATTTTCTATATGAGATTTAATTGATTTAACTTCAATTTAATGCGCTAGGGATCTACTCAGCTTCTCCCTATCCCACAATTTACTGGAAAGGATTAAGGCAGGCAGTTCCCAACACAATTCAATTTAAATGGATAGGTTGATTTTCTATAGTAGAATTAATTTGAGTTGAACTTAATAAAATGTACCAAGGATCTCCCCAGTTCCACCCCCCAGCGGCTATGCGAGATGGAGATCAAGGCTGGCAGATTCCCCACCACACTTTGGTTGGCATTTAGATTAATCTCCTTACATGGGAGGCCTTGGTTATGGGGCATCCAGGGAAATAGCAGGGCTCCTCTGAGGACAGCACATATCTGGTCACAGGCTTCAGTCAAGGGTAGTCCCCAGCACCCAGACTTCCTCTTGCTCCTCAAATGGCAGGCCCAGCTGGCTTCTAGATTTCCCAGTATCTGTATCCGACACAATGTTTAAGGCCCAGCAATAGAGTGGGAAAGTCAAGGGAAAAATCAAAAGTCCAAAGAAAGGTCCTAAGACTTGAAAAGTCAAAGAAAGATCAGCCAGCAAGCCCCCTCAGATTAAAAACTGATCTCTTATAGGGCTGGCAACACTCCATTAGAATCCTAGTCTGATGCTAAGCATTGGTCAGATCTCTCCCTTCTCCCAATATGCCCACTGCCTGCTAATAGGACAAGGAGTTGGGGGGTGTGAATGATGGAGGCTGAGGGAGGAGAAGATTCATCATCCCAAAATAACAAGTGGGGTTAATTTCTTAAGTGTCCTTAAAATCTAACAACATGGCAGCTACCCACATTTTTCAGATAACTGCAGGCACATATATTTTTTTGAGTTCTATATTTCATGGTGAAAATGCTATCAGCAATATGTTTAATACACAATGTTTGATCATCCATTAGTGGCTCTGAAGCCCTTTCTTGAGGCCGAGTTATTCCTGAAAAGGTAATTTGTGTTGGTCACTAATGCACAGCTAATGGAGAGACCTGCCCTTAAAGGGCATTTCTGCTGGCTGTGTTATATGCAAATCCCATAATTCTGATCTAATTCTCTGTATATCTTAGCATTTAAACTGAAAACCAGGCCTGCTTTTCCAATGCTTACATGTAACATTTTAGCATTGTATCTGGGCATGTGGATTAAAGTACAATCTTTCTTCACATACGGTTTGGACAGATATAAATTCACTTTAGGTATTATTCACACATCGGCCACAGTTACGTAGAAAAAGCCAACAAGTGGGCCTTTCCATTTGAATGTCAGTTTATTTGTGAAAAGTAAGTGTCTTTCTCTGAAATATATCACTTGGCTCCACTTTTTAAATGTAAGGCACAATTCCTCTTTGGTATTGGTCACATGCCTATCACTTCCATGTATATTTCCAATGTGTACTGCTGCAGTATTTAATCTGTCAAAAGGTGCCTTTTCCCAGTTTACTCAGCATCTGCAGCACCACATGTTATTACACATTCATTGGGCATATCCATCAGTTTTAAGCTCTCAGGTAGATTCCCTTTCACTTGCACACTTGTCTGTTTTAGTGGAGTTAAGCCCATTTCTTTCCATTTCACTAGGCCTTATGTCAGAAATCACTGTTTTGTACTGGCTTTTATATTTCAATGGAACTACTCCACATTATCCAGCTTCACTCTCACAACACGGCCGAGCATGAACTCTCCATCTCCGTCACTCTGGTGCGATCTTTTCACCCCACTTTACTCTCTGGAGTCCAGATGTCACCTTTGCCCATCTAAAAATGAACCAGCATGCTCAAGACAGCCTGCATCACCTAGAAAGCAGTCATAACAAAACACCACTCAACCTGGTCAATAAACTGGCCATCTATGAAGACCAACACATTACCAGAAGCCTCAACATCATCAGATTGGGAATCTAGAAATACAAAAGGGAAAAACTAGGAAACATGCCTTTTCCTGCTTCTCATTCTGTCCCTGGAACAACCTCCCAAACCACATCACACTGGCCCCCGCCATCCTACCCTTCAGGAAAGATCTGGAAACTGAACTCTTCAATGAGTATCTCACTCATCGCTCCACTCAACCCTAATTCTCATCGACCTTAGCTCCTCCTTCTCCTATTCTTTCCACTCACCCTAGCTTACTCTGCTACCCCCGCCTTACACCTATGACTCTAGGGTGCAACCCCTAGGTATAGCGGTCCTTTTCTCCAAAAATTAGGTCTGTACTTTATTAATCGAATCCACATGTACAAAGGCAAAACTATGACACCAGTGCTGTGTGATTTTGTTTTTTAAATACTAAAAGCCACATTATGAGTTTGGTGGTGTGGCCAAAAACAGTTGTAATGCATTGATAATGGAGTTACCACTTCAATACTGCCATATTACAGCACTGCCAAACTATGGCTTTGGGGGTAAGGTGGTGGTAAAGCCTGCAGCAGAATACAGGAGGTAATTCCTACACCATACTGCCAAAAAACAGTCAAATCAGCAGCAGTAACTCCTCCAAAAGCCCCATGGATTACTGGGGACTCCAATAAATGGGGACTAACACCGCCTACCACCACTTGTAATCCGGCGGGAATTCCACTGGGCCAGGTGGTAGTAACCGTGAATCCGTTTGGTGCTATTTCAGCAGATTTACAGGCGAAATACCACCAAACTTGCAATGAGGCCCAATATATTTATCTAAACCTAAATACATTACCAGTAACATCTGCCATTAACAGTGCTATGAAACAGCAGAACAGAACTGCTAACAAACACTGGTGAAAAGCACATATTATTATGTAACATATATTCTGGTGTCATTTCTCACGACACCACCTACATCCCCTCCTGACTACTTCTTTCCTATACCAAATTCCGACAACAAGTAAACACAAATGTATGGTATTTAAGCCAGTAGAAGCCATATTTGCTATATTGACACCTGTTCTTCTGTTACCATATCCATGCACAAATTCCTGATCAACCTGATCCAACGCAGCTGGCAGTATTGTCATGAATATATAAGAAATAGCAGGAAACCTTGCTGCCATTTTATAACATCTACAGGCTTATCCTCCCTTGCAAACATCCAGTAGACACACAGTGACTAAGGGATGCCCTGTGGTCCCAATCTCTGTGGCCTGTCAAGGAACCACTGCCACAGCATGCTTTTGGTCCGGATAGGCTTTATTGAACCAAACAAAAATAAGCCTAGCAGGGGCAAGTCAGGAAGGAAACACAGGAGTTTCCCACTCTGGGTATAGGGACATTGGTAACAATACAGAGTAGGAATAAGCTACATTTTTTACCACTTGATGGCCGGAGGCACAGGACATCAAAATAATGTTGGCTGCTGTACAGAGGGAGAAAGTAGCTTCTTGTATGTCTGTAGGGTGACCCGCAACAATATAGATACTGGAAAGAGTCTCAGGCAAGGAAGAATTGTTGTGGGACGTCCTAATAAAGCTGCAGGTGGCCAGCAGAGCTCCTGTCATCCTGCCTTGCAGAGATACCCAATTGAAGCAGGGAGGAGGAGGTCCCTGTGATAAGCAGTCAGCAGGGCTGTGCCATAAAATACAGCCCCTATTGAGCCATAGGCGTAGCCAGGTTAGTCTAACAAGTGAGGCCTGAATCTAAGGTAGTTGGGCCCACCGCAGTGACTAACATCTGTGAATGCCCACATAGCGCTGCTGAGTGGGCATTTACAGAATTTGGGTGGACCTGGCCTGCTCAGGCCCTACCCTGTCTACGTCTATGTATTGAGCCCCTTTACTCTGTGGAAGTAGAGCAAGGCAATGGAGTGCAAATGGCGGAAGCCCAAAGCACAGTGACTAACAGCCGATATCAGATCTCATGGGATAATACAGCAATCAGGTCAGTTGCAGAGCAACCAGAAATGGTTACAAGCCTCCTTTTAAGTAACCTCCACAGTGCCTGTTCACTTGATTCTTATCGGATGCCAAAATGGTGCATTGGGCACCATGCACATGCTTTGAAGTGGGGAACACAGTTGTATCTATGCCACCAGGTCTCCTCCATTGATCTCACAGCTTGCACCACCTATGCCCGCTATGCCACAGTTCTCCCATGCTTGTAAACCTCAACCAGCCACCTAGCTGTTGAGTAGGGGTTGCTGGATCAGGTGAGTTCACTGTGATCATGATACGGTCCGTCATCTGTAAAAGCTCATCCCAGAAAGTGCAATTGTGAAACAATTACCTTAGAAGCCAGCTCAATCATTGTTAAACATCAAAAACCCTCCAAGTGAGCCCTTCAAATCAGTTTTTCTCAATCTCCTCCCCAATCACATCCATGCCCACCAGGTCTGCAGAAATCAGGCAAAAGCACTTCTCCCTCAAACCACCCACAATTGGAGCCCCGAATTGGAACACACAGAAGGGTAACCCCAAGCTGCATGCCTTGGATTTCAGCTAATGAAGGACAGTACTGGAATTGTTCACCTTTCAGCAACACAAAGCTGAATGTGTTCACCGTGACACATAGGTTTACCACTGCATGCCACATCAGCTTTATCTTTTGTCACTCCTCTATTTTCCTTCAATTTTTCCACTGACACCTTTTGCCTCCTTTGCTCTTCATTCTCCACTAAACCACACTACAGTCACCTATATTTATATACCACACAGTGATTTATAGACATTACTCTTGATTCAGACTGTATAGGCTTTATAAAGCACAAACCTAGCTGGGAATTAAGTAAGAAAAAGAGTGCAGTACATAGGTGATGCAATAGCCCACTTGTTTCATCAATAACCATCAGGTGAGAGAAATATTTACCATGTGAGCCAATGGTGGAGCCTGAGCTAAGATGAACTGCTACAAAATGTCACTATCCATTAGAAAGGCCTTCTCCAGGTCTGGTCCATTGAGTGAAG
This sequence comes from Ambystoma mexicanum, assembly GCF_040938575.1. Taxonomy (NCBI): domain Eukaryota; kingdom Metazoa; phylum Chordata; class Amphibia; order Caudata; family Ambystomatidae; genus Ambystoma; species Ambystoma mexicanum. The sequence continues at coordinate 1,460,461,641 of NC_090932.1, forward strand.
AACTACTCATACATCCTCCTTCAATCACTAACTCCTGGCTGACACCATACTTTCTCAGTCTTGTTGAGGAACTCAGAAGTTTCTTGCCATCCTTAGAATTCAGTGGAGCTTCAGACTTTTCTAAAGCAGAAAAGAAGCAATTCACTCTAAAGATACTCTTCCTTTGAGCAGTCAGAATCAAGTGGATCTACCAACAGTAAGGAGTTCAAACGATTCTCTGAAATGCCTGTTGCTAAAATTCATCTCATACATCAGTTTTTACAAGCGTTTGGTTAAGAATTGAGAATTTTGAAAGTCCAATCATGTCTCCATAATCTTTGTTTTGCTTTAGTTGGATTGTCTTTCAGCATTTCAGGTGATATATCTGCCTGCTGCATTAATGATATGATCTTTTGCTTCCAGATTGTCATCAACTTGTGGTCACAAAATTTGATATGTGTAGCTAGAATATTGATCAGTGTTCCTGTGTCAGATGGTAATTTACATTTTCTGTACAGTGATAACAATTTCCACATGTATGAAATGTACAGAGATAACAAACCCATTTCATGCCGTATTAAGCACATATGCTGACTAGATAGTAACATTAACCCTCTTTTCCAGTATAGACCTACGATCCTTTGCCAGAACAATTCTGATCCCCACACCCTTGTTTCGGCTCCATGTATAACATTGGGAACTGTTTTTTGTTTATAGAACCTAAGAGCCGAGTGAGCGGAATACCTGCCATATTTGGCGTTTATGGTGTTGGCTTGTCTTGCTGAGGTTCGCATTTTTTTTTATCTAAATCTAATATGTGTGATTGTTTGTGTTCAGGCCTAGATAATGTATTTGTTGACCATTTATAGTGGCTTCCCTTGGAGAGTCCATTTGAATGTTGTTTTTTTTAATTACTTGTTTGCTTGCAGATATCATGATTTTGATCTTGTTTACATTAATGGTTATGAGATTTGATTCAGCATATTTACTCAATTGAGTAAACAATTGCTGTAATCCTTGGGGTGTTTTTGCCAGTTGCACCAAATCTTGTGCATCAGAAAGCCACAGTATTGGTTGGTTCCCTAACTTGGGTGAGTCTGAGGTGACTTTAAAAAAATAGTACCTCATGTCAGAGATATAAAAGTTAAACAGCGCTGAGGCCATTGTGCGCCCCTGTTTAAGCCCCTGAACATTGGATTGATTACATTAGTGTTCCATCCATTGTTGGTCGTAGCTGGATGGAAGTATTTACGTGGAATTGCTAAATCCAATATTGGAGATAGGCTGAACACAGTTTTGACATTAACAGTTCCCTCGAGATGGAATCGTAGGCTGTTTTAAAATATACACATTATATGGAGTTCATGGACTTTGAGTGCATGCAACGTTTGTAGATTAACTGAGGTACCCAGTCCTGCCACAAAGCCAGTCTGGTAAGGGTCGCAATGTTTTTTCTTCTGACTTGTTCTACGTGTAAAATATTCCCATCTGTCTTATCAATATTTTTGTATGCATTTTGATTGCTATAGATGCCCTCCATTTTGTGTGCTGTTTACTTCTTAAAGATGAAGTGACATCGGGAGAGGAGAGGAAGTGCAGTCTCCAGATCTCATTACAGCAGGAAATGGGCACATAAACGGTTGCTTTTGCTTTCACTTTACACAAATAAGTTCATGCTCCTTTGCATGCTTCTACAAAGAATCCCTACTTGCTCACACTACGGCTTTGGACATAACCAGGTGAACTATTAAACTAACCACATCTCTTCATGATTGCAAGCTATCTGTGACTCTTCAGTTTATGCTTGCCACCTCAGATTCTGTTGTTTATGCTTGCTCTCAGATAAATGCTTTGCCAGTGACTTTTTAAAATTCTCTAAGATACACTGTCTGCCCTACATTTTCCACCCTCCTCTCTTCTCTGCACCACCTCTGACCTTAACTCTCTTATCACTGACTTAACACCTACCACTGCCTTAGCAAGGGGGCAAATTATCTTGAAAGCTACCAACCTCTCTGGTGCTTCAGAGGTGCCTTCACCCTACAGTCAAGGAGCTGATACCCCTGGCCTTCTCCTACCTTTTTTTATCCTTCTATTTCCTCTGATATAATGGCAACCTGTTTCATGGCAGCTACTGTCATACTCAGTTTTAATAAACCCACCGTTGGCCCAAATAACCCAGTCAATTATCGACCAGTTTCTCTCCTTCCTCACTCTCAAGTTGTCAAACTGCACCACTGACAACCAGGAGGTCCATTCCTTGTTCCTTAGCAGACCCTGCATTATAAAAGCTCTTGCACAATTCTCCAACTTGTTTATTATGGTTCAATTCAGCCACCATCCTTAATTTCTGCTGCCTTTGACACTATCAATTGATCGTCCGTTTTGCTTTCAGGCTACAGTGCCCACTGGGCAGAATCTTTCCTGGCTGATCACTCCATTTTTATTTCCCGGAACACCAGATCCTCCTCCATCACCCCTTGCAGGTAAGGGCCCCAAAAGGGAGTGTCTTCGGCTCTCTCCATCACACATTCCATGCCTTCTCACTCCCCAAACCAATCTCCTTTGGCTTTTCATATCATCTGTTTGCTGTTGTAACTCAAGTCTTCTCCAGCTCCCCAGCCATCTCTGAGTTGTCCCCTTGCATCACTTACTGCCTAACTGTTATTTGCACTTGACAGAGCGGCGTCCTTTGATGATGAGCTGTAAATCTGAAGTGATGTTACTCCTACTTCTTTTTCCCTAATTAAGGAGCCCTCCAGCCTCTTTTTCTTTGCAGATGGGGAGCAGGTGCAAGTGGATCTTGGTCACCTGGCCTAAGCCCCGCCTACCAGGTGCCTTCCTGGTTGCCGCTCATTTTCCCCGCTTAGCAAGCACCGCCCACCTGGTGCCTTCCTGGTTGCCGCTCTTTTTCCCTACTTAAGGAGCCCTCCAGCCTCTCTTCCTTTGCAGATGGGGAGCAGGTGCAAGTGGATCTTGGTCACCTGTCCTAAGCCCCTCCCACCTGGTTCCTTCTGGGTTGCTGCTCTTTTTCCCCACTTTGCAAGCCCCACTCACCTCGTGCCTTCCAGGTTGCTGCTCTTTTTCCCTACTTAAGGAGCCCTCTGTCACGTTTAGGCAACTGGGGCCCCTCTGCCTGATTCAGCCCCTCAACCCCCTCCTCACCTGAAGTCTCAAGATCCGGAGGAAGGTTGAACTTCTTCTTCCACAGGGCCTTTTTCTTTTGTGGAGGATAGGGTCTGCCCCGATAGGAAGCCACCCTGACCTAGATCAGAGAGGTCTGGGGGGGCCCCTCTACCGGAACAAACTGCTTGGGGGAAAAAGCCTCACGGCATAAAAAAAAACCTTTAGAAGTTGGAGAGGAGACCAGGAAGACGTCTTCAGGAAGAAGTGGTCCGGAGGCAATGCTGGTTGATGTGCAGAAGCAAAGAGAGAGAGGGGGAATAATATTTAGGGAGGAGGTGGAGAATCAGAGAAGGCAGTTGGAGCAGGGCTAACGAAGGCAGGGAGTAAATATAACAAAAACGGAGAAAGGCAGAGAACAGAAGCGGTCAGTAGAATGAGGACACGGAGAGAGAAAACACAGAGCGTTTCACCTGAAAGCCTGGCGCGAAGGGTTGCAACGCACAGTCTTCCAGGTGGAATCGAAAGATGAAGGCCATTGGCTGTCCAGTCTAGAAAGACTAGACCGTCAATGATGTACGAGGGAAGAACGTGGTGGAAAGCTCAATGGCCGCCGAGGCGCAATCGAGCCCATACTCGCCACAGTCTACGACGTGTGACACCCTCCAGCCTCTTTTTCTTTGCAGATGGGGAGCAGGTGCAAGTGGATCTTGGTCACCTGGCCTAAGCCCCGCCCACCAGGTGCCTTTCTGGTTGCCGCTCGTTTTCCCAGTTTAGCAAGCCCCACCCACCTGGTGCCTTCCTGGTTGCCTCTGTTTTTCCCTACTTAAGGAGCCCTCCAGCCTCTTTTCCTTTGCAGATGGGGAGCAGGTGCAGGTGGATCTTGGTCACCTGGCCTAAGCCCCGCCCACCAGGTGCCTTCCTGGTTGCCGCTCGTTTTCCCAGTTTAGCAAGCCCCGCCCACCTGGTGCCTTCCTGGTTGCCTCTGTTTTGCCCTAGTTAAGGAGCCCTCCAGCCTCTTTTCCTTTGCAGGTGGAGAGCAGGTGCAAGTGGACCTTGGTCACCTGGCCTAAAGCCCCACCCACCTTGTGCCTTCCTGGTTGCCACTCTTTTTCCTCACTTAGCAAGCCACACCCACCTGGTACCTTCCTGGTAGCTGCTCTTTTTCCCCACTTAGCAAGCCCCGCCCACCTGGTGCCTTCCTGGTTGCTGCTCTTTTTAGCTACTTAAGGAGCTCTCCAGCCTCTTTTCCTTTGCAGATGGGAAGTAGGTGCAAGTGGATCTTGGTCACCCGGCCTAAGCCCCACCCACCTGGTGCCTTCCTGGTTGCCGCTCTTTTTCCCCAATTAGCAAGCCCTGCCCACCTGGTGCTTTCCTGGTTGCTGATCTTTTTTCCTACTTAAGGAGCCCCCAGCCTCTCTTCCTTTGCAGATGGGGAGCAGGTGCAAATGGATCTAGGTAACCTGGCCTAAGCACCACCCACGTTAGCCCTGCCTCTTCCTTCCTGCTCTTAACTCATAGATCAAGGGCGTCTCTCGCCCATGTGTCCGAAGCAAAGGGCAGTCAAAGAAAAGGGCAATTTCTCTTTGGACATGTTCGGACCCGGAGGATTCAGGGTCCGAACCCCTGCTCAGACAGCAGGCAAGCATGCACTAACATGTGTTTACTCCCTCTGTCCTCACAGGCCATACCCACCCATCTGGACACCCCGTGATGTTCCCTTGTGCCCCCCCATCTTGCACACAGGTGTTGCCTGTTTTGCTTGATTCTTCTACCCTCCTCCCCTCCCCCCTCCAGCCAACTTCGCAGGAGTATGTCCTGATACATTCTGGTTTCATCATCACCGTCTTGTGGCCAATGCTGAATTTGACTTTATGGACTTCATTGATTCACGGTATGTCACCCTTTCTCATGGTGGCCCTGAATCATGCTGTTCACATCTTCATCTTGTATACAGGCTTGCAAAATTATGGGCCTCATTACGACCCAGGCGGTAAGGGGTTAACAGTGCCGTAAAAGGTGTTGCGCAGTTAAACCCTTACCGCCTAATTACGAGGTCCCTTTGCGGGTCCCGACCTTAACGGCTGGTAAAACCAGCTGTTAAGGAAGGAAACCGCAAAGGGACTTTCGAAGTAATTACGGTACCGAAATTTGCGGTACCGTAATTACCGCCTTCCCCATTCCCATTGAGCCCTATGGGGGAAAAAATGGGAGTGGGGAAGGGCCAATGGTGAATGGGGAATTACCGCCCCGCCAACCTTGGAATGGGGCTGTAATTCCGCCATTTACCATGGCGGAGTTGGTAAAATACCGGCGTCAACCATGGCGCTAGTAGCGCCATGGTTAACGCCAGGGTCGTAATGAGGCCCTATGTGTTACTACTGACTTCTGCAATTGTATTTGCTCTCCCCTCTTGCTTCTTCACTCTTTTTGACTGCTTACTCTCTGCACTCTACTCCTCTCCTTTTCTCCCTTTTCCTATCTCCTCCCCTTACTTTCTTCTATGCACTTACTCTATCAGAATTGTCCCTTGACCTTGTATGATAGCACCCTTGTCTGTCTCCTCCCCCCTGCCCTTACTTGTTTCTCCCCCCCTCCAGCACTATCTGAAATGTCGTCAAGCCTAGAACGATAGTCGCTTGTTTTGTTCCTCCCCCTCCCTTTCTGCACCCCTCTCCCTCACCTTTTGTTTTCTCCGGCTCTACCAGAAATGTCATCAGGCCTAGTAAGGTAGTCACCTGTCTGTTTCCATTTCCTTCCCACTCTCATCCTCCCTTCCTTATCTATGTCTTAGCTCTTGCACTATCTGAAATGTCGTCAGGCCGAGTACGATGGTTAATTTCACATCCTTACTGTTCATGGCCTGTGAGAGTGTCATTGTTTTTTCACTTGTTCCCTGCCTTGCCTTGAAGCGCTTTGAAACACATTGTGTATAGGTGCTATATAAATAAACAATCATATCATATCTAGCTCCCAATGCCACACCCATTTCTTATGTCCTCGAGCCTTTCCTTTGTCCTCAAGACTCACAATCTATGGGTTCTGCTTAACAGCACATACACATTTTGTGTTTCACTCCCCCCCAGCTCCCCATTGCTAGCTCTGTCCCCATTGTGCCTCTCATGGTACCAAAATACTCACTGCCACACTGGTCCTCTCCAGGCTGGATTACTATTCTAGCCTTCTCTGGTGACTCCCTGATTGTTGCTTTTCTATCCGCATTCTCTACAAACTTCAACAATCTTTTCTGTCTACCAGCTCTGCATTTTCACAAGGTGCTTATCCATGCATAATTGCATCCTATGCAAATTCATTTGTTTTCAAACCTCTTCATGGGCTTACACCTGAATCAAACTCCAGACCCCGCCCACCACCCCCTGCAGACTACAGTACTAAACAGTTATCTGTTCCCACTCTGGTGCCTCCTGCTCCATTCCATCACTTGAACGTCCTGCCCCCAGGAATGTGGGACATTCAAACAGTAACTGGTTTCACTGTTATCCTTAAGAAGCACTTATAGTGCATACCCAAGCTATCGTAGGCTACCACCACTTCTAAAATGTATTGGGACTAATAGGTTAATATTTCGGTTGCTCATTAAGTATGCACTCCAATGTCATGCCTGTTAATATACAGTCCAAACCCAAAATTCTGGCCAAGAAACAGGTGGTGCTGCATGTCACTCATTTCCCATATAGATCCAGCGCTGCAGTGTGAAAATGTGTGTGTAGTTTAAAATAGGCTTGCAATAGCTTACATTCAAATTCTGCAGATTTTCGTTTAGGGAAGCCGTGTTATCGATTCTGAACTGTGGGTAACGTTGAATTGAAATACCATTTCCCTGGAGTAAACTGAGAACAGAAAGTGTCCAAAGAGCGTGATAGCCCCATTCACAAAATGATACCTCTTGCTGGATTGCTGTTCTTGCTCGCTGCCATGATGAAAAGGGTGCCCCTGTAAAATGTAAGATGCAAATAATTGCTTGTGCATCTGAGAGGTAAACTGTGGCAATTTTTAAGAGCTTAAAAAAAATTCCAGAGACAGTATTGTCAATGCAGAAGACATGCCAAGAACTGCATCCATTTAGACAGGAACTTTCTACATGGACATTTCTCAGTATATCCATATAAAGTGGATGTCATGTGTAGAGAAAATATATCTGTAATTTTAACATGTGTTCTTTTCCTTTCAATGATCAACTCATGTAAAAATGCAATTATAAATGAACAGGTGCACTTGTGAATTCTAATAGAAAATAACATTTTATTTTGTTTATTCATTTTCAATCTTTGTATCTTGCTATACATGCCATTACATTTTGAATAACACTGCAATTTATTTAATTTGAAAGGGAATATTCATGAACAAGTAACCAGATTCACATCACTCCATCAGCCCAGACCTTAGGCATTTGTGTCAAACCCCCCAGCTCATGAGTTAAGGATGTTATTGTGTTCAAGTAAGAATCACATGCCAAGCAAGTCTTTTTCAAACTGTTTCTTTTCCAGGCCATCGTAGTAAGATAATGTTTACTTTGAATCAAAACCATGTTGCCCTTCTATATCTTGTCAAACTGAAGAAAATGTTCTTTGTGTGCATTTAAAATAAAACATTTAATCATTTGAAATATCATACAATTAGAAATGAAGGTCCTACCAATTTAAACCAAATTGTATTTTGTCAATAAAAATGTTATCTTGTACCCTATATAAATATCACCGGAGCATAAGGGATTTTTTTAATGTATATTGGAAAAATTATTATCTCTGTATAGAAATCTATTTAGTTTGACATGTTTAAATTCTAGATTCTTATTAGTGTGACCAGACTAATTTCATACTCCCTCTATATAGTCCCACTCCACAATTCTGGTCAAGAAAGACAAACAGTGCGTTTCTCAAAACACAAAAATGTATTTAAAGAGTTACATACCAATTTAAACAAAGGTGGTCTCCATCTGTACACCATGTAGTTCACCACACTGGTATAGGCTCAAATACAATTGGCCAACCAAATACTTTTCACCTGCCTATAAGAATCTCGCTACTGGCTGTCCTGCAAGCATTCAAAGCAACTTCCTGTAAATATATATACATTCTAAAAGATGCTAGGAATTCTAAACATTTCTAATGATGACATTGTCACTTTTCAGCCAGTGTATCATTATGCATTTTTCAGTGGAACCAATTCAACACATAGGAACAATTGTTTTTCTCCAGTATAAAGACAAGTATGGTATTGGCGAAAAGTTACTTGAACAAACAACATTTAAAATAGACATTCCTTTCACTTAGTTCCCCTATATAAATAACTGCTGGGGTTATGAATGTACTAAGGACAACCTGTCTATATTGTATAGACTTGAACGTATTTTTAAATAGATGTCTATGAATGGGTTAATTGGGTACATGTTGGCAAGTTGAGCAGCATGATTGTATGGATATTAAATGTCTGATACCGAATTTATATGTTATATGTTGTCTAAAAATGTATATGAAGATTGGAAAATAAATATGTGTTCATATATTTTTGTCATATATTCATTTATGATGTATAAAGAGCACTTGGACCTGCTTTAAATGTATTAGATATAATTTTTGTTTGTGTTTATTTTTATTTGTTATCTGTTAGAAGCTGAGAATAACAGTCACTGGCTCATAAACCCGATGTTGTTTTTGTGTTTATTGAATAGGTTTGCAGTGCATGTCCAGTGGCCCGTCCCTTGGTATGTTGGTTATGTTCAGGTCATTTAAACGCAGACAATCGCCAGCTTAAGTATGACTTGCACAGATTTGAATTCTGAAAATACTAATATCAAGTATTCTTGCACTCTGCTCTGGGCACATGTGTGCAGTTGTCTCATAATATGGATGTAAACCTTTCTCTGAACATGAGAGGGCATTTTGCAATAAACATTTCCAATCTTTATATGTGTGCAAATGTCAATCTATGGATGCATGCACTACATGTAATGTGCCTGTGTGTAACTTTCAGTCTCCCTGTGTTTTTGCACTGGAGGCGTAATCTTCTCTAGTAAAATGCACACTGTTACAACCTTCCCTGTCAAATTACACATAGGACTGTATGTGCACTCAAAGATAAATTACTGCAAGGGTTTATCACTTTACACTATTTGTAGTGAATATAACTAATTGCCTATACTTATTTCTGTTGCATAAACATTGAGGCAATAGAGTGTTGTGAATATACTATGGCCCAAATAATTCTACACAGACTTAAGCCATGCATTCTATTTTAAAAGGTGCTTATATATACAAAAGAAATTCAGAATTTAAGTGGCACCAAAATGCATTAGGTTTTATATCTCACCTCTCAATATAAAATACATTGGGCTTGAAGGAAATTACTTCCCACTTCATACTGACTATAAATGGGAGATGAGGGGCACCATTTGTAAGACTGCACCTATATCTGTGTCACTTTAGAATTCTCTTTCCCCAGCCCTCTATTCCTGCAATTTTCCAATGGAAAATACTCTGGCCAATTTGCGTTTACCTTTTTTAATGTGGCTTCTTATTTGGGGAACATCAACTCAGACCTCCCTCATTCTGCTGGCTGCTTGGAACCCAGGCCTGTTCATCTGTTGCTGTATAGGATTCTCTCTCCAGTCTGTCTGAAAACCGGTCTCCAAATGTTTCAGCTCTCACCAGATATCTCCTGTTGTATTCAGCAAATCTTAATGTTATTCCCCCATGTTAATTTTCACTTGAATCCCTAGTGTTATATCTGCCTGCAATTATATCTCTTTTGACTCCTGCTTTCCCTTGTTATTAGGTGTGGTTTTTACCAGTCACATGACGGTAAAGGGAAGGATCACCAACTTCTAATGTTGAAATTACAATTTCGTTTTTGTGGCCTAACTTTTGATTTAAATCAATGAGAGTAATACAATCAATATCATCAGATACAGTAGATCGGTTCACACAAACGCATGTGTGAATTATTGCTGTTTTTATACATTTCAGAAGATACATTTTTTCCTTTTTTCCACCAATTTTACCTTTGTCAACCAACAACGATTTTATGTATGATAAAAGGTGACATTTTCTATATATGTTTTGCAACTGTTCCCATGTCGATCAGAGTTTGAATCACAGAGCTATGATTTTGTTCATGATACAATGTTTGATTACAATTTGCACATGTTACTTTTCTGTTCATTTTGCAAGTGTATAGTTGCTGACTTTGGCCACCAAATGTAACTGTTGACACCTCCCCAGCATCTTCTCCTTCATAATATGAAAACATTTCAATGTGGGTTTCTTTTGCTGTGTACAGAATATTTGACAACAATCCTGTGATCTGAGCCTAATGGATTTTATGAGGTCTAGGTTATGATATATTTGACAGATCTCTTTGAGGTTTCACGCTGAACCCAGCCACTTTGCACTATCCAAAAGCTTAATGTGAAAAAACAGTTTAAAATGGTGTATTCAATAGTACTGTGTGGCCTCGTGTCTTGGGACTACATTCCTTGACTTGGTCTAGGCCCTAGAATTTTTTTTGTACAGTTTCAAGATATGCCCTAGTGATAACAGAAATATATCCGGGCCTGTTTCCTCTCGAGTTTCAAATACATTACAGCATCACTCAAAGTGAAACACATGCAATGGAATAAAATAGGATTTTTGTGGTAGGGCCTTTTGCATTATATTAGTCAACATTAAACATATGCAAAACTGTTGTTTCCACAATCATTTAAAATAAAGGATGAGTTTGTAACACAAGGGGATTTTCATTCAATACTGGGAATCTAGGAACATATTAATGCTCACGAAATCCTGGACATTTGTGTTTGTGTGATGTTCTTCAACAAACAAACATCTGCTGAATTATTTTGGAATATATATGCACTCCTTTTGCATGTTGACAGTTCTTGTTTAGTTCTCAGCCTTTTCTTTAAACCTGAAAAGCCAGTCCCTAAATTCAACGCACAGAGGTGCCCTCTTCATGATGATAGCAAGCAAGAGGCAGAAATCTCCAAATATGTGAAATAATTTGTAAATGGTGCCTTTCTAGCTCTTTCAGAAAGGCCTTTCTTATTGCACTTTATTTTGGTCATTATTTTGGTCATTATTTATTTGCTGTATTTTCCCTTAAAATTGGAAGTACATGACATACAGGAACATTTAACATGTTTAATGATTCCATCTGGTCTACAGAAAATAATGATTCTTATTTTATTAAACTTTCACATTAATATCCAAAGTTATATTAAAATAAAGGAAAGACCTTTCCATTACATGAGAGAAATTCCCTCTATACCTGGCAGCCATGGGGTGGTGGAAGCCGCCTTAGTTACAAGATGTGTGTGGGTGGGGAGCTGAAGATATAAGAAAGCTTGCACACAGTGTACTATGTTAATATTCGGAGATTAATATTGAAGAATATTGTTGGAAACAACTGGGAATAGATTGTATCCCAGGCAGGCTGAAAAAGGGTGCTATTTCAGAGAGGGATGAGCAAGCCGGTATTGGGACTTGGGTTCCAGACAGACAACTGAAAAGGACCTATCTGAGGCAGCAACTCCAGATGGAGTATCCAAGCTGTTTCTACAAAAAATAAGAAGCCACATTGAAAATGTAAGTATAGAAGCCCAATATGACTCCAAATTGCCCACATTATTATCTGTGATAAACTCCCGGTAAATAAAGGGGCTGGGAAACGAAGAGGATGCTAATGTTACAAAGATACAGGAACAGTGCTACATATAGTGACCTGTGTCTCTCATTTAAATTGAGTACCAAGTGAGATGTAATTTCCTTAAAGTCCAATGCAGCTTTGTATTGAGAGGTACAATCTACACTGATTGCATTTTGGTGCAACTTAAATGCAGAAGTGTATTTGTAAAACTAAGCATTATTAAATAGAATCCTTGTCACGTGACGGCATAGAATCATGCTGCCCATGGTGTATTCACAATATACATACATTGGGTTTCCAAAAGACCGCTAACACACTTATTATTTTGCCCAATTGGTGAAGTAAATTCAGTTCGTTTTTATTGTTGAGTATCATTAGATATCTCAGTTGTTTTAATACCTTTGTAGTAAGAGTAACGAGTCAGCCGCACAAAGAAGAAGAACGTAAAAAGAAGATCTTTGCATTAAGAAATGTTATTGAAAAAATAAACATAAACAAAAACATTACATGTTTAAATAGCAAAAGACAATAAAACAACAAAACAACAACAATTTATTAAAGCGGCAAACCTGCTTTGATAATCAGGCAAACCTGCTTTAATAATCAAGACTCTGAAAGACCTTGAATACTTTCAAACAATGTAATGTGTACAATCAAGGCAAATCCTGTTTCAATAATCAAGACACTGAAAAGACTTTAAATACTTTAAAATAATTCAATGTGTACAATTAACATTCTAAACTGTTATTTTGTTGTTTTATTGTCTTTTGCTATTTAAACATGTAATGTTTTTGTTTATATGTACCTGTGCCGTCGACCCCAAGTGTGTGTTGTGTTTCCAATATTGAAAAGCATACTAATGCAAGTACTGTGTTTCAGGGAGATGCGGATGCCTCCTCTCCAATACAACCATTCATGGCAGTCCATGCAGAGCCAGAGGTATGGATACTGACAGTTCCATCGAAATAGATCATCACTGGTCGAATACTTGTCGTTTGATTGTTGCACACAATGTTTATATCGTATTTGGCTATTGAGATGTACCTGTGTGTTCGTCCTCACGTGTGTTTTATGCTAACAATATTTTGATACATAGTAATGATAGTACTATGTTTCAGGGAGACGATGGAGCCTCATTCCGTGCTGTCTATGCGGATACAGAAAATATAGTCGTTGCAGCGCAAGAGGAAGGGAGGACATGCGGAAACGAATCGGAGCTACAGCATGCAGATGTTGAAGGTCCAGTCAAAAAAGTTGCAAAGAAAAAAAAACAAAAAAAGGTTAGTTACAAACAGTTCATAACTTTAAAAAAAATGTTTGTGCTGGGGACTATTTTATGTTTTTTTCCAGTCAATTCTACTACACTCCATCTTGTGTTTAAACTGAACATCCCTTTTCCAATCTCTCCTCCAGTTACCCGTGGGTGTCAGAACTATACACACACAGACAGTGAAGCGAATGAGAGATGTGGCTTGCCAGACCGTGTACACTATGGAGGAACTATTAATTGAGGCGAGGCGTGTTCAGGCTCGAGATGCTCATGTCCAATGGCCAGAACATGAATTAATTGTGTTTGGAGACTACAGCAAAGTTGCATTGGACCATAGCTACAGTGCGACCGCACCACCACAAGAAGATGTTATTGAATGTATTGAAGATAGCTCTGAAGTAGTTGCAGATCAATTTACACAATCTACACCCACCAAAAATTTGCCACCAAAAAACCTGTCGACATTGTTGTGTTCTCCCATCAATGTCGAAGTAATAGATGTTGAAATGACAGAGAATGAACCAGGCGCAGCATCCATAGACGCATCAGAACTTGATATCAGCGATATTACTTACCAATGTGTTGAAATCTCCACAACGTCAAAGGCCGAAACAACGTTGACGCAGGATGACAGTCTAATGAAAGAGAGCAAATACATTGTATTCGACAGTTGTTTGATGGAAATTATAAGTATGCTGAAATGTGTGCATTCCATTAGAGGGAAAATATGTGGGAAGCCATTGATTAATGTGACTCGTCAAATAAAAGGCAGTAACGTCAAAATAAATGCTGCCTGTAGATTAAATCAAATGCTGTGGAAACTGCCAGCAGGCAATCTACTGTGTGCAGCTGCATCACTTTTTAGTGGCTCCAGTTTTAGAAAGTTAGAGGCTTTCTTTCAGTTTGTGGGACTCCATTTCATTTCTAAAGCGCTGTACTACACATACCAACGTGATTATCTGTTTCCGGCCATTAGTGATGCTTGGAAAATTGAACAATTGTCTCTAGCAAGTACATTCGAAGGCAAACGATTCAGGCTAGCCGGCGATGGACAGTGTGACAGCCCTGGATTTTCTGCCAAGTACTGCACCTACCACTTTCAGGACATGGATAGTAAGAAAATTGTGAGTTTGGTGGTCGTGCATGTAACACAATGTACATCCTCAGTGGCCATGGAGAAACTAGGTTTTATAAAATCAGTGGAATATCTACAATCGAGGGGAATGCACATCGACCTCATAGCCACGGATAGAAACGTTTCAATTGCCAAGACAATGAGAGAGCAGTTCCCACATATTAAACATCAATTTGACGTATGGCATCTTGCTAAATCAATCAATAAAATCTCGGCTGCAGTTAAAAAAAAAAGGTTTTGAAAGTATTTTGCAGTGGTCACATTCTATCACCAACCATCTTTGGTGGAGCTCAAAAACTTGTGAGGGGTCAGTGGAAATACTACTTGAAAAATGGCGGTCATTGATGCACCACTGTACCAACGTTCACCGCTGGACAGCAAATGAACATTTCCACCAATGTGAACATGGCCCTTTGTCCCCAGAGGAGGCACGGAAGAAGAAGTGGTTGATTCCATCTTCACCGACACACAAAGCCATTGAGAAGATTGTTTTCGACAAAACTCTATCAAGAGATTTGAGAGGACTGACAGAATTCTGTCACACAGGAGATTTGGAGGTGTTCCACAATATGTGCCTAAAGTACAGGCCAAAGCGCTTGCATTTTAGCTTTCGGGGCATGAAACATCGCACTCTACTAGCGGTCTTGGCCCATAACAGCAATGTCGGACGTGAACAATCTAGGACTAGGGGTAAAGTAAGGATGCCTCGCTACACTAAGGTGTTTTCAAAACGAAGTAAGCAATGGGTGATCAAACCAGTCTATGATGAAATGCAGTTCGACTTTGTGAAAGGCCTTATTGTTGCTGTGTTAGAGAAGCACAGATATGGAATTTTGGACGTTTCTGTGCAGAGCAGTGATCCATTGCCACCGAACATTGCGACTGTGCCATGCCCACCCGAAGCACAGCTGATTGTGAAGTACAAATCCGGGTTTAAATAATTGCAATACGATTGTCTTTTTGTAAATAAATGTTATTGTACAGTGAACCTGTAACCCTAACCCCTACCTTCACCATCATGGGTGGCGAACAAGCTGGGTGTCATCTTTGAATTCTCTCTATTCACCTCATATATGTGTATGTATATATTTTTCTCATGTCTCATCTCATGTAAATGTAAATGCTGCGCACTGTTAACGGAGGGGAGGCTTGCGTATTGCAAATAATAAAACAAACAAACAAACAATAAATCTCACTTTTAACTCAACTCCTGTGGTACTTTATACTTTCCCTGACCTTCCGCAAAAAATAAATGTTTAAATTTGGCTGCAAAGCTCTCAGACAACGGGGACAAAATTGGGGCACTTAGAATGCGCCAGCCAAGCGGCCCGTGGCATTTGGGAGAGAAGCCAGTTCGCATTTGCACATTGAGGCGCACTACATAGACGGATTCTAAACTTCAAGTTCTCACAGATGCCTATACTACGTGATGTTGCAAATAAAGAATGCGAAGGACAGCGCCCAGATGAGGCCCACAAGTCGCACTGGAAGTATAAGGGTCTATTGTTTTTTGACCTTGAGACAGGGACCATGCCGAAAGAACTACATTTGAAGGGAGTGCGCAATAACGTAAGAGACGATAAGGCAGAACATTTAGAAACTAGACCGAGTTTCAGTTTTAGGTCAGTATACGAAAAATCATTGTCAAGAGCACGGTCCGTTTTACAGACTGCATTACGAAGAGACACAATGGAAATTTCAAATATAATGTAAGTAAATCTTTACACGCTTTTATACCGGAATGAAGATTTAATGGATGGATGCATGAATAAATGAATGAATGAAGAGCTAGGAAAAGCAAGTAAAACTGTTCGTAGTGGGCACATGGGCATGCAGGTCCACTGGTCTCACCGATCTCGGTCCTTGGCCCAGCCACTTTTCCCTGCACTACGGGACTGTCTCTGTATCCTTCAGCCACTTCTCCCGGCATTTACCTTGCACTTGCCACCAGCTGGCCCTATTATTTAATTTGTATTCAACTAACCATGTACAGCCCTTCCCCATGCGCGATCAGAAAGACACCTGGCCTAGTAGGATCGTTGTCTGTCTGCCCTTGTTCCCCACCTGCCTCGTCACGCCTAGAAACACTTGAGTATAGGCGTGTTACAAATGCCATATCATATATCATATCATTCCTCACGCATGTAGACTAACTGTCGTTTATCATTGTGTGTTGGCCTCGATTTATTTTGTTACTTTTCGCATTGATTTTAGAGCCGAACATACTCCATTGAACTATCCTTGCAAGCAAATAGTTTCTGATCGGCCGTAATAAATAAAATGAGTAATATTAATGAAGTTCGGCTAGCGAGACTAATTATCTTTTTTTGTTTTCATAACAGGTATTTGATCCCTTTCTGCCACTGCCACCTGTTTGAGACACCGGCGGATGGATTCTTCAGCAGACACCTGCAGCTTCGTGTCAACAACTGGAGCACGATCACCATATTATGGGACGATCGCCAAGGGCCCACATGCCCTTACGCTGTACTAGTGGCTAGAAGCAACATATCAACGTTTACCCTGGCCTAGTGCCTACTTGATGGAACAGCCTTGCGGTTCACCGTGCTTCCAAAGTGATTCTTTTTACGAAAATGAACACCCTGTGTACCATAAAGGAACAGTGCTTGACTCAAGATGAAACGGAACAGTTATTGCGGATACAGATAAAAGAAAATAAATGGCTTCCGGAGTTCATATGTCAATTGCTGAATATTCTCTAAACATTTAATGTCAAATAAATGTACTTTACCAAAAGTACCGTGTTGCTGTTTCATTTTAAAGTACAGTTTCATATTCCGAATTGTGGCACGCTGTGTTGTGAGTTGATCTGTGTTGGTTTCCGGGTTCTGTGTGGAGTCGCGCAGAAGACGTCTGGGCGCGTTTGCCTACGCAGCACAGTAACATCACGGGGAGAGGCGGGGAATATGAATGTTTTGATAATGTCAGGCTCAGGGGCGGGGGAATTGATTTAGTGCCGCAAAAGCAGGTCAGCCAGGGCGATCGGGGAAAAGATAGGATTATCAGAAAATGGCGGCTCCCTGGTGCTTGTTTTCACGTGCGTTCAATGGACGAAAACTCGGGTAAGGTCCATAGGAAAGTTTTCTAAAATCAAGCCACTTAGGCTTAAAAAAACATGGCCGATCCGTAGGGACAATACAAATTTTTACTAGACCATGCCATTGTTCAAATAACATGTATCCGACAACATACTTATTTTGATACTGGAGAAAACCAAGTGTTTTTGAAGAACATTTTAAATGGTTTTATAACAATATGCTCACACACTGGCCAATAAGCATCAATGCTATTATTTGAGTATGCTGTGTTGCTTAGACAAAAGCAATCACAGAAGGAGTGTATTTAAAATGCCTGGTATCTTTTAGAGTATACTATAAACCTAGACTTGATTATGGAAAAGAATGTGTGTGTGAATTGAAGTAGCAAGATTCATATAGGGAGGGAAAAGTTTGTTTTGCCGACTAATTGTTTATAACATTGTAATGACTTCTATGGTGGAAAGGTGGAGACAACCATAATTTGAAGTTGACCTAGTTCTTTAAATAAATTACACATTTTGAGAAATCACTGTCTGTTTATTGCCCAGATTAGGGTGGTGGAACTCCATACAGGGGAGATGAGATTATTAATATAATAGAAACATCAACATTTATTTTTTTTCAGAACACACATCATTTGAAGTTGTGCGATTAGAAATTAATCTAATTAGCCGTGTCTGCCTAGTACTTTTTGGTCTTGATCTTTTTTGTTAAGAGTACACTATGTGATTGGCCACCTTCTTTCATTGGCTAACCTTATAGTTAGACACTTGTATTAAATACACACACCCGTTCTTAATTTAGTGATTATAATTTCTATACTTGTGATTAGAAAATGGTGGGGGCCAAAATTATTCCTAAATACTTTTCATGCTACATCGTTTTCCTAATATATTTCAGGGTAGCAACATGCAAACTCAATGAAATCTAGATTATTGGAATCTGTGCTTTCAGGCACATACTTGGATACATAACAAGCAATTTAGCATATTGTTTTATCAATTTAGGTATTTTTTCATTTTGTTAAGTATCACAAATCATTGATAATGTAAATTTGGTGTACAAAGAAGCGGAGACTCTTCACTTCTTAGCACATTCTTCAGTTATTCTCTAAGCCATATGGTTACATAACTAAGACCATTAATAACATCTATAGTAAAAAGGCTATTCTCTGTCTCTTCTCACTGCTGGGTGGTCACTGGCTGACCTGCTCCCCCCTCACTGCAGCATCATTGAAACTGGAAGTCCTGCTGAGCGCTGAGTGCTATTTGGGAAGGTAAGCCACCTGGGCTGGATCGCACCTTTAATTTGTTGGCATTTACCCACACCATCCTGGCAAACGACTGCCAGGCTCTTATTGGGGATTCCTGCACGACATGTCCAGAAATCGAAAAGTGCATGGTGCACTCCTTCTACAATCATTGTTTTTCATTGTGCTTTCCGGTTTAAATATGGCCACACTCTCTCTCCTGAGTGTTGCCATGACGCCCTACTAGCACGTTTCTGATTCGCTGCCACTGTATTTTCCTGGCCTATTGGGAGCCGGCAGGCGAGAGCTAGGCCCGACATGAAGGCCCATACGAAGACCCCTGCCTGTCCTTGTGGCTTTCTATTCTATGTCTCTTCTCACTGCTGGGTGGTCGCTGGCTGCCCTGCTCCCCTCACTGCAGCATCTTTGAATCGGGGAGGCCTGCAGACTGCTAAGCACTATTTGGGAAGGTAAGCCACCTGGGCTGGATCGCGCTTTTCATTTGTTAGCATTTAGCCTTGCCACCCTGACAGATGACTGCCAGGCTCTAACTGGGCATTCCTGCACTAAATACCTAGAAATCAAAAAGCACATGGTGCGCTCCTTCTACAATCACTGTTTTTCATTGTGCTTTCCTGTTTAAAGATCAATGCACTCTCTCTCCTGAGCATTGCCGTGATGCCCTGCCAGCACATTTCTGATTCACTGCCACTGTATTTTCCTGGTCTATTGGGAGCCAGCAGGCGAGAGAGTGCCCCTGACATGAAGGCCCAAACAAAGGACCCTGTATGGCCCTGTCCCGAGCTAGAGGGAGCCCCCCTCCATGCCGCTGCTCCAGCAAATTGTTCCCATCCCATGCTGCTTAATGAACTGTTACCTCCTGAATTTAGTGACCATGAGAAATCTGTGTCGAGTGCTATCTCTCAGGTGCACAGGTACCTGCATCCTGCAGATGCACCCTTATTGTGACACCAAGCAAGGTGGAAATCATAACTAAAAGGATGTATTTTTCTGGTGCCTCCCGCCGCTGCTCCAGCAAATTGTTCCCATCCCATGCTGCTTAATGAACTGTTACCCCCTGAATTTAGTGACCATGAAACATCTGTGTCGAGTGCTATCTCTCAGGTGCACAGGTGACCTGCATCCTGCAGATGCACCCTTATTGTGACAACAAATAAGGTTGAAATCATAACTAAAAGGATGTATTTTTCTGGTGCCTCTCTCACTTAAACATCAAACCGTCTCCTTTGGTCTTTCATTCTCCCTACACTAAGCCACACACTTAAAAGGGGCAATGCCGTTCACAGTTCTTCAGCATTAGTTTGTATTACGGAAATAGTCTTGGGTTCTATTTATGTTGATAGATCACGCTCCAAACCCCGGGCCAATGTCAGCAGTGGAAGAGCATTTACTCAGGGGTTATTTCCTCTAGGCAATTAGGACATTATTCTTCCGGCATGGGACAGCATCAGCCCCACAAATAAGATGAACTTCTCCACATATCTTCTTTATAGAGCCTGGATGGGTCTAGCCTCACTGATTCTGAATTTTTGATTTGTTCTTCATTTTCAGGTAAGAATGCTCGGATCCCTGCCTCCTTTCTTTTGTTGGGGTGCACAATTCACACCCTTTCCTCCATCTCTTTTCTCCCTTTCACTTTTTTACCAGGTGACCTGAAGGAACTAGAGAGAAGAGTAGAAAGGCTGGCTTAGAATTAAATAACAGGGTTTTCTATTTTTCATATTCTACCTCCTACTTTAATCTTTACTGTGAATGCCATAAATATTAGTACATACATAATTTAAAGTTTATTTTAACCATTACACAGACGTTCATCCATTTATCCAAATATCCATACTTACATTATAAAGCAGATTCATTTTGAATTCAGAAGTCGTCTCATCGGTCAGAGAAACTGATTCCTCAATCGGCTGAAGGGAATTGTGGCTATGACAGGTTTTCAGCTGGTTTGAGGGGCATCTTATCTGTGATCTCAAAAGCACAGCTCCATGTTCCTTTGGGAATTATAGAGGTAAACTCAATCACCTACCTTGTACTCCTTTTTGGATGTCTGCAGGTCGTAGTATGTCATTGTACTACCACAGCATTCTCCAGATTCCCTCTGCACATAGGCAAAAGCATGCAGGAGATACTTTTGCAGGTTCTCTACATACTCAAGTCTGATTGTCATAGTGACTTTTCATGCTTACTGCAGCCCTCTCCAAGTTCTTCTGTCCATATGCAAAAGAATAATGGAGATCTTTTTGAAGATTCTCTACATATTCATGAGTGGTGGAGGCATTGATCAACGTCACTTCAGGTGTTTGATAGAACAGATGTTGAAGCAAGGCCATTTTTCTACTGGCCATGAGTCCAAACAGTGACATCTTAGTACTAGAAGTAGGGGTAGACCTCAGAGCCATCGGGACAAATGGTAATAGTAATTCTCAACTGGGTTCATAATCCACCAAAAACTTCTTTAAAATTCTGATGAATGTCTTGCTATATCGCTAAACCTCCCCTCTGTAATCTAGGTAGTAGTCAATATGCAGTTTTCGTTTGATGCCTAACATTTCCCTCACTGGTAAAATGACTACCTCGGTGGACTCAATCTTTTGAGGAAGGCGCAAATGAGAAAAGATATGGTTGATCAATAACATAGTTACCATACCTTGCAATTTGGTGTAGGGATACATT
Source organism: Ambystoma mexicanum (assembly GCF_040938575.1). Lineage (NCBI taxonomy): Eukaryota > Metazoa > Chordata > Amphibia > Caudata > Ambystomatidae > Ambystoma > Ambystoma mexicanum. Next base: position 1,460,482,817 of record NC_090932.1, read on the forward strand.
CAACCCACTTCGCAAGTAGGCACTTAACTGTCAAAATATATATTTGTTACAGCATGCAGAAGGAATCACTGGCCCAATAAAGTTGACTGAAGATCAAACCATGGTAATTTCACTCCTCTCTTTTATATAGGGTTCCAGTGAGTGGGAGAACTCGGTTGGAACTAATCACTACGAGGAGCCTGGAATGGAACGTGGACACAGAGGATTCATGGTTTTGGTTATATACTTGTAATGCTTTAGACTAAAAGAAGATGCCTGTGTGCAGTGCATTTTGGGTGCACCCAGAGTCGTAATCAACATTTGCTCCAGGCCTCAGTAGAAGCTACACTTGATGCAAACTCTTCTCGTATTATTACACTTGTAAATATGTTTTCAGTGCTGCCTATTTCTTATGTTATTCTCGATTGCTCCAAGGAAACGTTGGAAAAAAGATTCACGCATAGGCTAGAATCAATCAGTTCTGGCTGGTAATTTGTTGCTGTTTTTGTTGCTTCCTTGAGAAAGGGCTCTGGCCGAGGGGCCCATGAGGACTGTCAACAGGTAGAGACTTGGAAATACAGAAACTTCTGGGAAATGCCATCATGCATTTACGGATGGCTTAAAATGAGGGGCACAACAAACTCAGTGTCATTGATTATTTGCTATATACACCTTGTATGGGGGAATAGTCCTTCCTGTTATATCAATATTACGTTATCACACAAAACAGAAACAGGAGCGAGATCATTATTTTTCAAAAGATTTCTTTGTGAACTGTTATTGTGTTCCCTAATCCTCACACTTACTGAAGAATACCCTATCCCTCTATGATGTTCTAGCCCTAGAATGTGTTGGGGTACCGCCTGTGTAACAGAATAGGGAGAGAGGTAAACTTACCCTGATACTACAATCAGAACCATGTCTTACTAAAATCAATCTGGGAACCTGTCCCATAACTGAAGTGGTGGTGGAGAGGTTCATGTGGGAGTATTCAGTGAATGGTATACTGCTATGTCATTTATTAACCCTCGGTGAAGTATGTTCGACCACCCTTAAAAAGGTTAGAATTTAAAAAAGGAACAGAAGGAGAGTGTGTGAGCACTCTCTAATTTAAGAAAATCCTTTGTATCTATTACGTGGACTGCTTGAATACGTAAGTGATACGTGGACTGCTTTTATATTTTTGCCCGGTAATTTCTGCAGTGTCTGTTCCTCTGTGTTTTAGGTGATTTCCAATGAATATGAATAACAATTAGACCTCTCTGGTGTCATATAGACACTGGTCATTCATAATTGTTGCTCTCAAGCAATTATCTCACGTGACTTGGAGACATTTGCATAGTTTCTAGTCAACAGGTTTCGATGATCTGTTGTTTTAGTCATCTTTATCAGGACCAATTTCTTTGTTGCTTTTACCATTATTCATCCATCCTTCAAGTACAGAGGGGCACCCAGCCCAACCTAGAGAGTGAAATCAAAGAATGACCTGATTGAAGATAGGGTTTTGTTTAGGGAACGCATTACTGCTATTAGCGCACTTACTGAATGTTGTCTATTGTTCAATGACATTTATATTTGTGTCCCCCCTTCCTCCCACGTGTGCCACGCACAAATCACATCCCAGATAAACCTCCGGCCTGCTGCGGGCCTCCCAGAAGAGTCTCCACTCTTTATTGGAATGCCCTTTGTCCTTCTATTAACCAAATAAATCAGTTACCTTATTAGAACCTTACTCTACTTGAGGTTAAAGCAGCTCTAAGGAGTTATAAGGAGGCTATTGTTGCTGCAAAAGCTGAATTCCTGCAAAAACAAATAGGTCCTGCTCTAAACATACCCAAGGCCCTTTTTGATACAGTGAAACATTTTAGTTCTCCTTCTTTTACCACTTAATGTCTTGCTCCCTCTATCTTTGCCCAATGACCTCAATGCTTACTTTATATAGAAAATTGATGTGATCAGAGCCAAAATTTAACTAGAAACTGTGCCAGTAACTAGCACCCAATTGAACACCAATGCAGGGTCCGAGTCAGACTTAACAAGTTCAAAGTTTGATTTTAAATCAGTGGAATTGGATTTGATTAGTAATCTTTCCAAATTAAAACCCACCAATCATGACTATGACCCGATTCCGGCATATCTAGTCAGAAAACACATGGAAGTGTTAAGTGCAACTGTGCTGGGTATTATAAACGCTTCACTAACGCAAGGCTGTATTCCTAACAAGCTAAAAAGATTGTATATTACACCTCTGCTGAGGAAAGATACTTTGGACCCCAAGGTATATTCAAACAATCGCCCTATCACAGGTTTATTCTGGATATTTTGGATGTGTATCAATCTGGTTTTAGACCAGGTCACGGGACCGAGACGGCATTACTATCGGTCTGGGATTATATTTTGAAGGCAGCCGATGAAGGCAACATCAGCATGCTAGTCATGCTGGATCTCTCTGCGGCCTTTGATACTGTTGATTTTGATATCCTCATCTCCAGACTTTCTGACACGGACCAGATCTCAAATACCTCTCTGAAGTGGTTTATTTCCTTTTTAAATTATCGCTTTCAATAGGTTAAGTTGGGGACCTTCATTTCAGATTCAGCTTTTTGAGACATAGAATCATTTGCCTCAAAAGTTTAAAACCTTGGTTTCACTTGGCAGGCAGACCTTAGTTGCAACCAGCATATACATAATACAGTTAAATCTGTATATTATCAACTCAGACTGTTAAAACCGTGGTTACCACTGATTCCACCTAAAGATCGTGGCATGGTGGTCAGTGCCTTGGTACATTTAAGGCTTGTCTACTGTAATGCACTACTTATGGGTATTCCTAAGAAACAAATACAGTGCTTAAAGGTGGCACAAAACACGGCCGTTAGGCTGATTTTCTCCCTGCCCAGACGTTCTCATATTTCACAATCTCTGTGAGAACTTCATAGGCTGCCTGTACAACAAAGGGTGTTGTTCAAAACCCTCTGTTTGACTTTTAGATACATCCAAGGTACAGCCCCGAGATATCTGGGGTAAACAATCTAGGCTTATCAACCTGAACAGTGTTTACGTTCATCTAAGAAAAAACTGTTCGTGGTCCCTCACTCAAACTCTGTTACTTGGGACGTCAGAGGCTTCTCCCATGCAGGGCCTAAGGCCTGGAATGCCCTACCATATGAACTCTGCAAAGGTAAATCTTTGCTGGAGTTCAGGAAAAAAATTGAAAACGTATCTGTTTATTTAAGATATAGCAGCTTATTCTGGTAATTTTCCTTGCTGACTTATCACCTACACCCAGATGCAATCTTTTGCCCGGTTCCTGCTCGAGATATGTGCTACATAAATCGCCAAATACAAAAAAAATACAAATGATCTCTCAGCCTGACTGTTTGGGAGCTTTTCAGGGACTGCTGGCGACAAGCGGGTGTGTCTTGCGGCTGTGTCAACGGTGATGTATTTTATCTAGATTTTTAAAATTAATTTATTATTCTTACTGCATTTATTCATTTATGTATGCTTTTGGTGAATACAGAGGACATATAAGAGCCATTTTACAGCCTAGCTGAGAGAGAGTGTGTGTGTGTGTGTGTGTGTGTGTGTGTGTGTGTGTGTGTGTGTGTGTGTGTGTGTGTGTGTGTGTGTGTGTGTGTGTGTGTGTGTGTGTGTGTGTGTGTGTGTGTGTGTGTGTGTGTGTGTGTGTGTGTGTGTGTGTGTGTGTGTGTGTGTGTGTGTGTGTGTGTGTGTGTGTGTGTGTGTGTGTGTGTGTGTGTGTATACTTTCCCTCCAGCATCCAAAGTTCTTCATTCAGTACACTGGGGAGAATAATCGAAATATATTCATGCACTCTGTGAAAAGCAAAACAATATTTTTATTCAAAATAATAAGGAGTTGGAAAATGTCTTACTATCCTTTATTTTGGAGGCATTTCCCTACCTCAACCAAAAACTAAGGGTTCTGTCCTTTGTCAAGATGTCCAAAGTAAAATTATGTCCTTTGTCTGAAATCCTATTATGGCCCTCACACTCTAAAAATGAACTCTAAAGTGCAAAGGATAGTGTCTCTGGATGTCAAGGTGCATAAATGTTTGACTTCAACACAAAGATGTAAATCCAACGAAAAAAAGTTCCAAGTGGTTAATATTCACAGTTCCCGGGAATGGCTCCCTTACCTTGGTTTCCTTTACCAATATCAAAGTTCAAACAAAGAATAACCAAGTTCTTTCAAATCCCAAGACGATAGATCTCTCCTCTTTGCACATTTGCAGTTCTCTGGGAAATAGCTCCTTTCCCCAGGTTTCTCTTCATGTCTCAAATAACTCAGAATCCTAAGGGCATGTGACTACCTAAGAATTCTCCCTTTACTGTTGCACTTCACAATTTCAAGGCATTGGTCTGCCTTGAGATACTTCTCCTCATTTAGCCTATTACACACTCGTGACCTTGCCTGGTATACTCTCCTACCAGGTATTCTTTGTAGTCTTTCAAACACTTATCTCCACCTGGTGTACATTCCTGCCAGGACTTTCACACCATGAGTTTTATAACACTTTACAATCTCAAGGGCATGGATCCTAATGTACACTCCTGTCAGGACTTCCACACAATGAGTTTTATGTCACTTTACATTCTCAAGGGAATGGATCCTCTTCAAGATATTCTTCCTATTGTTTATCTTCACCTGGTATGCTCTACTAGCAGGGCTTTCATACAATCTTTGAACACTTATCTTAACATGGTGTATTCTCCTGCCAGGACTTTCATACAATGAGTTTTAAAACACTTTACAATCTCCAGGGCATGGATCTTCTCTGAGATACTCTTCCTTCTACAACTTATTATACACACTTAGCTTTGCCTGGTATATTCTCCTGCCAGGTCTTTCACACAATAAGCTTTCCTTTTATCCATGAAATGATCTTGGCTCACTGTTAGTTTATTTCTCCTTATTTAACAGTGTTCATTTCAATAATAACACTCCCTTTCATACACTCGGCCTTTGCCCCTTTTCCCAATGTGTTTACTGGGCTTTTTTTCACAATTGATTTGCTTTCGCTTGTAAGGTGTGCGTTCAACAATCCCTTTGTGGTATAGCTTACAGGTATGTTAGCTTCTTCACAGATTTCACTTTGCTTGTGTGTTGCTTCTATGAGGCAGTGTACAATCTCAGGCAACCTGGTAACCCTTTCTTTTTCCCTGAACGAATCAGGTGCTTTTAGTGTACCTTTGCGCCTCTCTGCTTCAGTTCCTTCTATGTTGCTGGCTCAGCATGTGTCCCATTAGATGCTGCACCCTCGTTGTGTCAGTATACGATTCCTGCTGCATTGCAATCTCGGGCGGCGAGCCGTCTGCCCTCCGGTTTCCTCTTCTGCCATCTGGGTTTGCTTTGGAACCATTTCCCACGGCGTCCTCTCCCTCAGAGTACTGCTCATTGACCGTACGGGCTGCTGTGCAGTTTAGCGTCTGCAGCTCTCTCCTATTTCTGTCAGCTGCACTGGTTTTAAACTTCCTGGCATGATTGAGTAGTTTGCAAAAACTAGACTGTTGTGTGGGCGTACCAGTTTTAGTGGGTTTCATTATTCTCTCCCTCTTTCTCGTCTCAGTTGTTATCACATCATTCCTTATGTGATGATGAGGAAACATAAAAATGTTATCAATTGCTTATGATGATTACTTTGGAAAAACAATATGTGTTATAAAGTGAAAAATAAGAAAATAAGAAAATGATATAGAACAATGTATATCACAAAAACAAGCAAATGAACAGCTAAAAATTAAATGCTGCCTATGCTGAATATTAATGTCTGTCTATTTAGTCACTTGAATTCGATTGCACACAGAATAATTTGGAGTGTGTAGAACATGACAAAATAATACTGTGTTTACTGAAATGAGAAAGTAAATCCTAGACTTTTGTCGTCAGGACAACCCCCCTGTGTTTCTGCGGTATGCCATTAAGGCATGAGGAATGGAGAGAATATACCTAAAAGGGAAGGTGGTATGTGACATTTGCTGACTATGTTTTGTCATCCCCTGAGGGTCGCCTCCCCCCAGGGCATCCTCCCTGATGTAGCCACCCCCAGGGTTAGGATCAGGTAGCTGCTGCCATCCCCAGGCCACATAGGGAGAGGGTGCATCAAGGAAAGAAGTGATGACATTATCACGTTCATCACAGCACACACATGACATCCTTTTAAATATATGTTTGGTTTTGACCCATGTGTGGCAAATAAGGAACCTCACACAGGAGCTCCATTATATTTTGGAATCCCCAATGAATAGCTGTCACTGTGTCATAGGCACGATTTAATATTATGCTACAAAATGAGGTAGGTACCAGTCAATAATCATATCCAGATTGTGGTTTCCTAACCCAAAGTCCATCTTCAATTTTGAAAATGGTATGGAATTACATTCAAACTCAAAGGTGTTCCTTTTCTTGCCAATCTGGTTCAGATAAGGGAAAGTATTCTTGGTCTTCCAGATATTATTAGAATGTTCCTAGAGTTGGATATTCCTTTTCAGCAGTAATTAATCCTGAGCTGCAGCATCTGTACTACATTACAGCGTAGAACGCATGCTTTCTACTGGAGTTTGGGGTTGAGTTACTGCTGTTACTTGTATTTCTCCAAAGAGATGTTCCATATCAATGTATGTACCTTGGATTGCTCCTGTTTTGGCTAGTTCACTAGCAAAATCTTTTCTTGTCTTATCAGGATGTTCAAATTTTTGTGACCAAAATAAAGTCTATTGTTTGGGCTAACTCCCTGTGTTATATGGGCTGGTTGTTGGCACAAAGCATTCCTCTGGCTTGCAATTGGCTTAATGCTCAATAAACAGTCTGAGTCGGCTATGATTTCCAATTACTGGAATTGGTGATTAATACAATCGTGCCCACATTCGGACCAGGATGGCAATTGAGCGCACATTTGGCATATAGAAGGCATGCTTCCAATATCTATATCGTACAGGGTAGCTCTGATTTACAAGCCAGACAAGGTAGGCAAGATCGTGCTAGCAAGCGCCATGTTGCACAACATATGCATCCGGCATAATATATCCCTACCCCCAGATATGTACATGCCCCCTCCCGATGATGATGATGCAGTGCCTGCGGGTGGTACTCATGAGGACACTGCGTGTGCAGAGGCCAGGCTGGGTCGGATCGCTCACCAAGAGCTAATTGAGAACTATTTCTGATGTTGTCTACCACTATCCCTAGCAATGCATCCTTCACTGTTAATTGCACACAATAAACACATGCACAATGATTAATGTCCGATCAAGGTTGTAAGTGAAAAGCATTTATATTGTGTCAATCAAAATATACATACATGTATTGGACATCCCATCCCATCACCCAACCCAAAAACACCCTCCCCAAAAACACCTTCCAAATCCCCCACCCCAACAACACCCTCCCCAATCACCCACCCCAACTACACCCTCCCCAATCACCAATCTCACATTTCACGCATCTCCGTCAGTTGTTCTCCTGCCATTGTGTGGATGTCTGCCTGCTGGTGCGCTATCTGGTTCAAGTGTGACTGTATGGCCCGCAGTTTGACTTTTGGCAGTAATGGCAGGCTTTGTGGGCTTGGGGGTGTGGCTGGACTGAAGCCAGGTTTGGTGTCCCCCTCATATTGATCGTAGGACTCCATGGCCACATCCTGTTCCTCATTGGAGTCAGGCTCCTAGGCAATGCCCAACTGTGGCATGTGGCAGTGGGCATGGCGCAGGGAAGTGCTGATGTGCATTGTGACGCTGTCCTGTGACAAGTGTGCACTGTCACTACCTGTGCCATAGTTGGAGGCCACAACAGTGCTGGAGGTGGTGCTGGCTGTGCAGCTGCAGGCGTTTCTGCTGGTGGCTGGGCTGGGCCCGCAGCACTGCCATGCTGTCTGCTTTGGCCTGCAGTGGGTCTGGCCTCCGCAGGAGTGGGGGCTTTCCTGGTGGCTGCATGTGAGGGTCCTGCCTCGTTGCTGTCCATGGAGAGGGTACTTGTTGGGAAGACGAGATGGGATGTCAGAATTTTGCCACACATGTTGTCAGTCTTGCATTCTACACATCCCTTGATGTGTGTGTCCCAGTGTTGTTGGTATCATGTGTCTCACATGGGTCGTATTGCTCAGATGGGTGGCCATGCAGGGGAGGATACGGGGGGGCATGCAGGGGGGTTCCTGCAGGGGGGGCATCTTGAGGGGTTCATGCAGTGGGGGTGCATGCTGGTTGTGTGCGATGTGCATGCATGTGTGATTTATCGGGGTGCCACTGCCATCGATGGGTGTGCAGTGCTTGACATGCCATGGGTCTGGCCACTTGCCATGCCTGTAACTCTATGCTCTGCTGGTGGATGCATGTGGGGGGGGGCATGCACATGCCCTCGATCAGCTCCATGTGGAGGATGCTGATGAGGGCCTACTTCCATGGCATGAGTCATAGGGGTTCCACAGTGCCACAGCAGTGGCTGTGCACTCCTTCCTGTGCTTGGCTATGGCTGCACGAACCTTGGCCTTGACCTTGGGATGTTGTCCCATTTCTTCTGACAGTTTTTCTTGGATGGGGACGGTCCCGACAGCCGTCACATTGGCCACCACCTCACCCCATATGGCGGTCTTCCTCTGGCAGCTTGTCTTGCGCTGCCTGGCTCCAAACAACTCTTCTGTATACTGCAGCACAGTGTCCACCAGGGCTGTTGTAAGTTCAGCATCAGCAAACTTGGGTTTGCGTTGGCGGGAGTCCTTGCCTGGGGCGCGCTGCTCCTGGGACAACTTTTCCAGTTGTCCTGGACATGGATGGATGTGAGAAACAGTGGATTAAGTTGGATTGGGTTTTTTATGATGGCCACTGCACTTCTTCCGGTTTCTGCTGAATTTCTACTTCCGGCGCAGGTATTAACTCCTACCCAGTGTTACTGCAATTATTATGGTGGATCTGTTATTCTCACCATTTTCCATCCAGACATTGGTTTGTGCATGCACCTGTACACTGGGGATTCCGCTGTACGCCCGGCCAGAAACTCTAATACTGTATCTCCAGTATTAGCATATTTTTAAGGGATTACTCGGAATGAGGCCCTTTGTACCTTGAAGCAGCATCCTTTTCATCATGTAGCGAGTCAAAGGCAGAAACCCAAAAAGAATCATATTTTTTGAAAACACTGCCTCTCGTGCACATGGAAATTATGCTTTTTGAACATTAACTAAACACTGAAAGTCATCACAATACCGGCGGTAGCCGTGCTGGTATAATAGGCACAGCTGTCGCCGGCTTAATTTTTTTTCCGGCACACCCGAATGGGTAATTAATTACCAGGTCATTATGGCCCCGCCGAACCCGGTAACTGCCTATCCGCAGGCGCCGGAATTAAATGCTCCCCATTCCCATTTGAACCCAATGGGAATGGGGAGGTCGGATGCACCAGCACCATTCGTGAATAGTGCCGATGCATCCGACATGCTCTGCTTGTGGGTGCCGGTGCCGCCCGCCAGGATAGACCTGGCGGGCGGGAAAGCACCCGCGAGCAGAACTCGTAGTTTGCTGGTCCGGTAACAAAGGTGCTAGCAAGCTTACCGGTACCATTGTTACCGGATCGGAAAACTTATAATGAGGCCCACTGACTTGGCAGAGCTGAAGACAATGCTGGGAATTGTATTTATCTGGAATTTCAATACATCACAGTACCACTTATTTAATGCCAATGACATTTTGGGAATGAATCGTGTATAAATAAGAATGTTCGTTATGCAAAGATATCAAGAAGAGGCCTAAAACAAAGAATAAAATGAGAAAGGCCTTACTGGCAGAGCACGAGAAAAGTCCTTGAAAGATTATGGGGGTCATTATGAGTTGGGCGGTAAGGGAGACCGGTGCCGGTAATCCCTTAACGCACAATTCCGAGGTCCCTTAGCGGGAACCGTAAAGGACGTGTGGTCTGACCATACGTCCTTTACGGGTCCCGCTAAGGGACCAGGGCGCTAATAACGGGCCTTCTATTCACAGGCCCATTATTAGCGCCTTCGTCATTCCCATTGAGCCCTATGGGGGCTCAAATGGGAATGGGGAATGGTTGGTTATATGGGGACTTACCGGGTCCTCCAGGGTCGGAATGACCCGGTAAGTTCCCATTCAACCAGTGCCAGACCTGGTACTGGAGGCAGCCATGGCGCAAATAGCGCCATGGCTACCTCCAATCTCGGAATGAGGGCCAATGTCATATATTGGAGATTTTTGCATCTTGCTTGCTGTCACAATTATAGGACCAAGCTTGATTTGCATATGGTCTTTTCCCTTTTGCAATGGCTTGGCAGGTGAAGAAAGATGGTCTGGAAGGTTTACCAGAGCAATGGCAAAGGTTAAGATTCATTCTAAACCTTCTAGCAATCACCTCTATTGTTTTGCTGTAGTCACCCCGAGTGGGATGGGTATGCCCAGATGTTGGTCCCATGCCTGCTCGGTCCCAAGCTACTCCTCACTGATGAGGTAAAACAAGGCCAAGACATGTTTGGGTATGTTTGTGGTCTCATGCAGAAGGGATGTGACCTAGCAGTTCGGGCTGGACTGACACTTTTGGGGTGGGACCAAGCCTGATTTGCATATGGTCTTTCCCCTTTTGTAATGGCTTGGCAGATGAAGAACGATGGTCTGGAGGGTTTCCCAGAGCAATGCGAGAAGTTAAGATTAATTCTAAACCTTCCAGCCATTACCTCTTTTGTTTTGCTGTAGTCGCCCCGAGTGGGACGGTTATGCCCAGATGTGGGTCCCGTACCTGCTGGGCCTAGAGACCCAAGCTAATCCTCAATGATGAGTCCCAAGAAGGACAAAACATGTTTGGGAATGCTTGTGCTCTCGTTCAGAAGGGATGTGACCTAGCAGTTTTGGCTGGACTGCCTCTTTTGGGGTGGGACCAATCCTGATTTGCATATGGTCTTTCCCCGTTTCTAATGGCTTGGCAGGTGAAGAACAATGGTCTGTAAGGTTGCTCAGACCAATGCGAGAGGTTAAGATTAATTCTAAACCTTCCAGTCATTTCCTCTTTTGTTTTGCTGTAGTCACCCAGAATGGGACGGGTATTGTAACGCTTACCTTGGATTCCGCGGGGGCACCGGATCTGCGGGGCTCTGATGTGTGGTGTAGAGTAGTGTTGTCCCTCTGATACCTCTGGAGCTTTAACCTTCTGCAAGGATCCCCATCTAGGATTAGAGTTCTGATGTTAGGGGTGTTGCTAACTTCCCACTCCCCCCAACCCACTTCCCTCAGTTGACTCTTCCCACCTTTGTTTTCGGTTTGCGTTGCTCTCCTTCCTGCTTTCACCTGCAGGGGCATGTCTTGATGGCTCCAGTGTCTTCACTGGAGAGTGTTGTGATGCCCAGTCCTGCTGTGCCAGAGTTTTCGTGATTCCTGGATGACCCTCCATCAAGGTATCATGGTAAGCGGTCTTTACCATGCACCTCAAAGAAGCAAAAAAGTGAGCATTCGCTTTTTGTTGTGTCATAGAGTTAACTTGGGATTGAGACGACAATGAAAGAGCGCACTCTGTCACATTAAGAGAAGATGTTATAGAGGCTCCAGTGTGGATACAACTAGAATTTCTGTTAAGTCCTTGTGGGTTGGAGAGCAATGGGGTCCTAGTGGGCAGACTTCTGTTGGGCTGCAAGGGAGCATTGTTGGATATTGAAGCGACCCATTTGTCCATAGGCCCTTGTAACACCATCTGTCGGCGCGCACCATCACTATATATCTTGGAAATCCTCTTATAACCATCAAGCGGAGATATCAAAGTAACCAAGTCCATGGAGTCCACGGCGAGCTCAGTGATGAATTTGCCAAGGCAACCCTTTTCTTATCACTTTTGCCTTCATCACTGCCAGAAGCAATCTCATGGCTGTCGCCTACATAAATGATAGGACTATCAATCATGTAAAGCTCATTACAGAGCCCATCCATGGCGGTTTTGTCTGATGTAGACATGATTCAAAGTGTTAGGATTGTAACTATCAGCTGGCGCAGATCTTACTTGATGAACAGGGGCTGAATTCTCTCCGGGTTGCCCGAGACCTGGCTGCCCATTAATCTACATACACAGGTCACTGATACCAGGCAGGGTTACCAACTTCAATAGCAATGTCTTCACGGCCCTCTGCTTAGATGAAATATTAGCACATAACGCCAGGACGGCTTCAATTTTTGCTTTCAAGTTCTTATTAGCAAAAGATATAGAGCTCCTCCTTAAATTTGTCATATGAGCGCTAACAATGGACATGTCCTCCTCCTCGTGACATTTGCAGAGTTGTTGCAGCAGCGAGAACAGTGCTGACAAATCAGGAGTGCCATAAATGTCTAGCTCAGGTATACAAGAGGAGGGGATAGTACAAGAAACTGCCGGGAGATTTTCTAATTTGTGGCATAGTTTAAGCAATGAGCCATAATTGTCCATAGTGGTGTAAGACTGGGACAAACTAGTGTTGCACTCAGCCATCGGTGTCACCGTAAAAGATGGAGAGACAACCGATGTAACGGATGCAATATTAGCAGCAGTAGAAACAAGATTTTGAGTGGCTGCCATGCTCGCACAAACATTCGTCGTCTTAGGATCCCAAAATCTGGTGATGATTTTCTGTGAGGGACCAGCCGTGTCGAGCTGTTTGTCTATTTTGCCTTTCTTAGCCCATGGAGTTTTACTGTGGGATTTGAGAGTATGAATAGGGCTGCCATTTGCTTTCCAGGTTTGAGCGCCTCACTCTGTAAAATGTACTTCCTTTTGGAGGGCATGATTAGGCTACAACACCCGAATGACACAAGCCTGAGTCGCAGTAGCCCAAGAGAGAAACAGGAGAGACATAACTATGTAGACTGGCTAACCGTAGAAGGTGGCAACCGGACCAGCAAAGCGACCGCTGATACAGTATAACATAGATGAATAAGCGAGGGAGAACAGGGAAAGGGGCGTGGGCCCACGCAGCAACTCACTGCAGGCCCACACACCCGAACACCAGACGCTCCTGCTACACTCGGCTTCGCTCTGTGAAGTTTGTAGACCATATATAGTCTCCTCCCACTGATTCAAGGACTCAGCAGAAAGACTGTGTACCACGTTCCAGCATTCTAATGTAACGACTGTAACAGGTTGCTTTCACCAGAACACACCTGCTGCACTCCGTTAAGAAATTAACATAAGGCAAGAACAAGTCTTGGGGAAAGGAGCATAACCCTAGCATTGAAATCTTATATTTTTGAAACATTGTTTTGCATCACTTTACTACCAGAAAGACTGGGAACCTTTCTGTTGGTTGAAAACACAAAGAGCACTTTTTACTTTGAGAAGGGATCATCCCTGCACAGTTACTTTACCTTATTAGTGTTAGGGACAGGAGTAGGTTTTTGTGACACAACAGTGACAGACATTTTAGTTTCCGACTTCCAGACAAATTCACCAGTTTAATTTGAGGTAGGGAAACTCCTCTTACCTTTAGGGATGGAGAGGCATTTTCCAACCCTCTTTTAATTAATAAAACTCTATATCCCAAAACATACCAGCACTGTGTCTGAGCCTTACTTCTACACCCTTATATATGGTGTCAGGCGAGGAATCTGACCTGATTGGCACGAATTGGGGAAAACCAAACATTTCCAAACCCGACTAAATCTAATTTCAGTCCCAGAATTTGAACATCTGGGAAAAGGTCCACACCAATCATATTTTCTCCTAGTGGGCTGGGTCTCATAGAGAGAGTTCACGAGTCAACTCGCCATCCGGGCCAAAGAGTGGGGGTCAAGCTTTCCCCCTTGATGTCCCAGGCAAATTTACCCACAAGGGAAAAGGTGGAGGGGAATACTTGTAATCTTCTCTTTCTCCACAAGCGCCGAATTTCCAGTAGGGAAATAATCATCATCTTCCCAGAACCTAGGGTAGGGATTCCTACCAACACAGTCATCTATCTCATACCTCTGGGTGAAAATAGGGGAAGTAGGGATTAAGAGTTCTGCCTTTCCTAGCCAGCGGAGAGGAGATAAAAAATGCGCTCTTGAATTTATCCTACAGTCTGATACAGATTAAGAGAGGTGAACTGGTAGGACTCTTGGTGTATGAAACCCTCTGTAAACCTCAGTCCCAACTGAACTTCAGGAAGGGAGATGAAGAGATCCCAGAAAAACAACCCAGTGGGACCAAGACATTTTTTTGTGTGGCTTGAAATCTGGAGGCAGAGTTAAACACTGACTCTAGTTATGATCAGTCAGAGTCAAGACTTTCATGGTAAGGATGAAATCTCCAAAGACCCCAGTTACACGGGAGGTCCCTTCCCCATTGAGAATAGAAGATTGGGATGTTCCCTAGACAATTTTTTCACCGCTATCATCCCAAGGTAAGGACATAGTGAAACCCGAAAGAACAGGAAAACCCATTAGTGGTCGGTTAGGCTCTAACTTTTAGTATGATGGTATCGGAGACAAGATATCTGAGGAAAATGCCAAAACCCTCAGTTCCCTAACATCCTGGGAAACAGAAAATCTTTCAATCTCAAATGGCACCCCCTCACAAATGGGAACTTTAGTCTCCTTCCAACCTACTGGGTAAAAGGAATAATTTGGATATAAAAAAGGAAGGCTTTACTAAACACTTCTCGCCTCACGCTGGTAGAGAAAACTCCAGAGTAACCTTGAAATAATGGATCCTCACTATGATGCTGTCAATCACAATGTAAAACATCTTTATTATATAATGACACTAATGACAATATAAATCTCATCATTGAGGTAAAAACATAGATACAATACAAACACACAACGCATTCCTATTGCACATATGGTTAAACAAACACGTATACCTATCACCCAGGTTCACAAATAGACCCTGGACAATTTCTTGGACCTTGAGTAAATCCCAAGCAATGAGTACCTCTCAATACTCCTATATTGCCCTACATGTACATGTGTCTGTCCATAAGGCATAGCTCTGCCGGGCATTGCTCAAGGGCAAAACCTCTCTATAAACGTCTCACCATGTGTACTGTAAAATACTACTTCCCAATGGCTGCCAGGAGTTACATATAAGGCTAGGGAAACATCCTTAGTCTCACTGGGTGTATTGAATGACCTCACTCAAACCCCTAAACCTATCACAATAAATGTATTGGTGTTCCTGGAGGAGCTGTTCATGGACACCAACACCTCTGGATGTTGCACCTGCCACCATTACTAATCTGTTTGTGCAGTAGGACCCCAGCCGGCCCATAGAGCTGGGGGTTTCCCAACAGCACTTTAAAATGAGCAGCAGCACCCTAGAGATGGATGGGGATGCAGATCAATACTCTCGCATCAAATCAATAATGACAACTAGATAGTTTGGCAAAGGGAGTCCGTTTAATGACAAGTACAAAAAACGGGGAGTTAATGAATATCAGCAATCGCTCGATCTTCCTTCTCGCTTCAACTCCAATTAATTTCAGAAAAAACATAGTATTTATAACCAAAACTCATCATCACTGACGTGTAACTCTCAAAATGTAGGTAAAATAGGCATTATATCTGTATATGGTAACGGGGAGAGGGGATTGGATAAACACTGTTAGGTGGGGGATCTGAGCCCTACCTTCAAAATGGCTACTGTAAACGTCACTAAAAGTACGACGTCTCATTGGTTCTACTAAGTATAGGAGCCTAGATTACTTGGTCCACTATGATTGGGTTGGCAACAACCCCACTCATACTTTTCCACTTGCTTAGCAGCGTGCAGAATAGCCGGCCAGGTGCAGGGAGTTCGTCTGTGCTCCCAGCTTCCCTCCAATTATTGCTAAAATCACTCATCACCTCAGTGGTCATGTGTCAATTATTTCTTTGTGGTTGACCTCGAGACTGCTTTTTGGTCTGGAAAAGTGAAGGCGTCTGTGCATGGCACAGGTCCATGCGTAGGTGTGAAAGTTTCATCCCTTCTTGCTCGTCTGTTCACGTAATTTCGACACCGTGAAATCGTCTTATTCTTCATGCAATTACATGTATTTGATTTAATTCTGCCAGCCATCTGTTGCTTATCTTGACCTTTCTGAACAGGATACTCTGTTCTTCTTCTCAATAATTGTATCCACTGTTGGTCTATTTCAGCCAATACGTGTTACGCTCACCTGGCTCCCACAGAGGCGTCGATCTGAACTGGACAGCTGCGGTCTCCACCAATGTGATGCGTAGGGCCGGGATGACGGACTGGACTGGCCCACCTAGCTTCGTTCGCTTGGCCCGTAGGAATATTCTTCTGTAAATGGAGAAAGGGAATTAACCACCCGTGGGGTTGAGCATAAATCCCCCCACCCCCGCTGTTCTCCCCACAGATCACCTTTGATGTCCCCTCTTATAGTCTCACCTGATGGTTTGAAAAGATGAGCTCTCCATCCTGCATTGAGCGCAGGGGTGCGTTGATAACCAGTTGCTTCACTGGCTCGAAGGAATTGGTGAGTTCCAGCACAATATTGATTCTGAAAAGTACATAGTTCGTAAGAGTTCACATGTCTGACTTTCACTCTTGTCCGATTCCTTGCAGTTTGCAGCTTGACCCCAGCGAAGAGTTCCTCGTGGTAGCTGACAAAGTTCAGGTAAAGATTTGGCTTATCCTACACAGTTCAATAAAATAAGGCCAGAATGTAACCTGTGGCTTGCTCCCTTATTCAGGTGTGGAGGGAAAATATGAAGTTCGGGGAATAATGCCTCCGGCGGTAAAATTAGGTAAGTCTTTTGTGGTGAGAAGAGTTCCCCTTGTTTGTCCCTTTGTCTCACCTTGTTGTCCTTTTGTTCCCGGGGTATGGCGAGGATGCAATGGAGACTGCGCCGACCCGTGAAGAGGAATAGTACCCCCGGCGGTAATCAGGTAAGTCTATGGGGGTAGTTACTATTGCCTCTATTTATTCCCTTGGCTCACCTTTGCTGTTCTTGTGTTCCCCTTAGGTGCCAGAGTGCGGCGGGAACGTGCAGAAGGATGCGTTGGATCGTGAGGATGCTGCGAAGGCCGGTGAGTTCAGCGCGGCGCTGCAGCAGGCGAGGCGGCGCGCGTAAAATGCTTCTTTCTTCCAGCTCGGACGCGCGGTGGACCGGAATTCAGGTAAGGATCGAAGGTTTTGCTCTTATTGTAACCTCTTCTCCTTCTGTTCCTCCCTTTCTCTAGGAGCTGCAGACTCGAGGCGGGCGTGGCAGAAGACTGGATGCAGGCTTGCAGACACGGTGAGCGTTATGCTGCTGGATGCAGAATAACGCAAAGCGTGTGCTGCTCTTTGGGCGTGGTTTAAATAGCCTCCAAAGTAGTCCCAGGTAAGTATTCCTCCCCAGCCCCACCCGAGTAAAAAATAGTCCGTAGGTAAAATAATCCCTTCCAAGCCTCATTTGACTTGGAGTTCTGCAGCATGGTCTGCATCAGGTAAGCTTGCAGCATGGTCTGCATCAGGTAAGTTCTACTCTATGAGCCTGGTGCCTATGGCGCCAGGACTGACTCTCCATATGAGCCTGGCGCCATAGGCGCCAGGACCGCACCCAAACAGCCCCTAGCAGGGGTTTTTGGGCTTGCTCAAAATAACTTGATGCCTGCTTCCGGGGTTGCTGGACCTGGTCTGGTTCCCCGGGGGTAGGCATCATGACAGCACTCCCCCCCCTGCCCCTCCTAAAGTCGTTCTTCCCCGTGGTTTTGGTTTGTCTGGGAAATTTCGGTGAAATCTTTTCACCAATCGAGGTGCATGCACGTGGTCACTAGGTTCCCAAGACCTTTCCTATGGTCCGTAACCCTTCCAGTCGATTAAATAAAAAAGTTTTGACTTCACCATCTTGGAGTCCAGGATGTTCTTAACTTCAAATTCGGGTTCCCTGTCTATAAGGATGGGGTCTGGTGGCTTGGTTAGTCTTGTCCCTGGTTGCACTGGCTTCAAAAGTGACACATGAAAGACGGGGTGAATTTGCATATTAGCAGGTAACTCCAACTTGACGGCCACCGGGTTTATAATGGCCTTAACAGAGTAAAGTCCCAAATATCTAGGGTTAAAGGTCCGCGTTCCCTTTAGAGGTATGTGTTTTGTGGCCAACCATACTTGGTCCCCTATCTGGTACTGTGGAGTATCACTTCTATGCCGATCAGCATCTTTCTTACATTTCTCCTTTGCCTGTTTTAAATGTGCAGTTGCCTCCTTAAAGGCTTGTGTAATCGTAGCGTGTAGATGGTCCACTGCGGGCATTTCTAAGTGTTGGGGTGAGTCAAGGTCTGAGGTTCGAGGGTGGTGCCCATATAGGGTATAAAAGGGGCTTCGTCCAGTTCCAGAATGTACTGAATTGTTGTATGCATATTTGACGATCCAAAGAATGTCCTTCCAATTACTCTCAGTCTGAACTAACATACAACGCAAGTATTGTTCAAGAGTCTGGTTGGTCTTCTCCGTTTGACCATCGGTCTGGGGGTGGTGACTGGTCGATAATCTCACGTCGATTTGCGCCAATTGACAACATTTCTTCCAGAAATGTGAAATGAATTGACTGCCCCGGTCAGGGACCAACACGGACGGAAATCCATGTATGTGAACAATGTTTTCGAGGAATTCTTTGGCCAGGATTGAAGCTGAAGGTAGTCCTTTTAAAGGAATAAAGTGGGCCATCTTGGAAAAAAGATCCACAATAACTAGAGTGGTGTTAAACCCATTACAAGGAGGTAGATCAGTAATAAAGTCTAACGATAAGGTGTGCCATGGTGTAGGCGGAATGTCTAAAGGTTGTAAGAGTCCAACTGGTTTTTCTTTTGACTTTTGTTTTGGGTGCAAATGCAACAAGACATCACAAATGATTTAATATCCTTTCGCCAGGTAGGCCACCAGAATTGTCTTTTAATTTTAGCTTCAGTTTTTGCAATACCTGGGTGCCCCTCCATTAGGGTATCATGATAACAGGAAATGACTAGCCCTTGTAGTTCCTTGTGTGGCAGAAATAGCCGCCCTTGGTAATAAGGCAGATCATTGGTGACAGAGTAGTCCGGGCCTTTCTTTACCTAGTCCTGAAGGGCTGTAGGATCAAAGAGTTGCTGGATCTTTAACTGAATGTCCTCTAGTGTCTGTAGAGTAGTCATGCCAAGAATCCTTTGTTCGGAAATTATAGGTACTGATTCTGGGTTCACTTCTGCCTCTCCCATCCCTAATCGGGATAAGGCATCTGCTTTACCATTCTTACAACCTGGTCGATAGGTTATCACGAAATCGAACTCGGCAAAGAACAATGCCCATCGGAGTTGACGTGACGATTGAGCCTTGGCTGTTTTTAAATACTGTAAGTTCCGGTGATCGGTGATCACAGTACTGGTATGCCTGGCACTGAGAAGATAGTGCCGCCAAGCCTTGAAGGCGGATTTAATGGCTAATAACTCCTTGTCGGTAACCGCATAGTTTAACTCGGTGCCGAGAACTTTCTGGACCAAAATGCTACTGGGTGAAGCTGGCCAGTTTCAGGGTCCTTTTGAGACAGGACAGCTCCCATGGCTAGACTGGATGCATCAGTTTCCACTATGTATGGAAGTTCAGGGCGCAGGTGCTTTAACACAGATGCAGACGTGAATTTCGCTTTCAGCTCTTGGAAGGCATTTTCAGCTTCTTCAGTCCACATAAAGCGTTAATTTTTTCGCAAGAGTGCTGTGATGGGATGTACGACATGTGAAAAATCTGGGATGAATCTGCGGTAGAAATTGGCAAAGCCGAGCATGGTTTGTACTCCTTTAACTGAACTTGGTGATGGCCACTTAAGGATTGCATCCACCTTTCGTGAGTCCATTCAGACTCCCTTTGGGGTCAGGATAAACCCAAGGAATTCAACTTCTGTGGCATGAAAAACGCTTTTTTCTAGTTTTGCATATAGTTTGTGCTGGCGCAATTTCTCAAGGACTGCTCGGACGTGCTTCACATGGTCAGATTCTGCAGAGGAGTATATTCGAATATCATCGATATACACGACAACACAAACGTCAATGAGTTCACGAAGGACATCGTTCATGAAGTATTGGAAGGCTGCTGGTGCATTGCACAACCCGAAAGGCATCACCTGTTATTCGAATAGCCCATACCTAGTGCGGAAAGCAGTCTTCCATTCGTCGCCCTCTTTTACACGTACCAGATGGTATGCCCCCCAGAGATCTAATTTAGTGTATATACAAGCGCCCTTCAATTGGTCTAGTAGTTTAGGGATCAGAGGCAACGGGTATCGGTTCTTAACAGTTATCTGGTTCAATGCGCGGTAGTCTATGCACGTTCTGAGGTCACCTTCCTTTTTGGGCACGAAGAACAAAGCTGAAGATGCAGGGGACTTGGATGGGCGAATAAAGCCATTGGCAAGGTACTGGTCTAAGTATTGTCGTATGTGAAGGTTCTCAGGTTCCATAAGGGCATAGATCCTGCTACAAGGGGGTTGAGCACCGGGTATGAGATCGATTTGACAATCGTACGATCTGTGAGGAGGTTAGGTGTTTGCCTGTTCCTTTTGGAAGACATCCTGCAATACTTGGTATTCTGGAGGTAGTTTCATGACTGCTGTGGTTACTGTGGCCAGGCCTGCGTTCTGATTTTTCTTTGGGTACCAGGTTTGTGCCCAGTATTATTTGAAACTGTGGGGCTGTGATTAGATCAAACACAATAGTCTCTCGATGCCCATACTGACCCAATAGTGTCATCTCTGCGGTGGAATGAGTTACAGGCCCAGAGGCAATTTCAGTTCCATCGACTGTGGTGATGACATCTGAGGTGGTTTTTCGGCAGAGAGGTAGATTCATCCTGGAAGCCAATTCATAGTCCACATAGTTTCCTATGGCCCCGCTATCAATGTATGCCCTTACTGCGTGCATACGCAATGGCTGCCCTGGATCTACGAGGACTATTGGTATGATGAAATGAGAGGTCTGAGTATCCTTCTTCAAGCTCGGCAAGCGGACCTCTGCGCTTGTCGGGCGTGGTCGTTTCCCGAGTCTGACTCCATATGGCTTTTATCAGTAGCTCCTACCACCTTCTTGGTAAAATAGTCCCTTCCAAGCATCATTTGGCTTGGAGCTCTGCAGCATGGTCTGCATCAGGTAAGCTTGCAGCATGGTCTGCATCAGGTAAGTTCTACTCTATGAGCCTGGCGCCTATGGTGCCAGGACTGACTCTCCATATGAGCCTGGCGCCACAGGCGCCAGGACCGCACCCAAACAGCCCCTAGCAGGGGCTCAAAAATGCCTGCTTCTGGCGTTGCTGGACCTGGTCTGGTTCCCCGGGGGTAGGCATCATGACAATACGACCTTGGATTCTTGGCATGATTTACCTTCGTCTGAGTTTCTTTCCGTCTTAATTCTCGATCAGTCCGGGTTCTTGTGATGTCACCATTCGTCTTCCTTTAGTATCTTTTTAGATTCTTGAGGTATTGTATTCTGACAATTGTCATTCTGTCTCATGTGTCGATATGGTTTTCTCAATGGGTACCTTATTGTCCAGGTTTTCTAAGGTGTCGGTACTCCAACAGGTGCTGTTCTTCTGATAGGTACTGGACAGAGCCCAACTGCGGCTCTCTGCTGGTTTATTTGTTCATCATACATTACATATTCTGGCATGAACATTTCTGGTACTTCAAAATGGGAGGTTGGAGTGTGACTGAAGCTTGGAAACTCCTCCACACTCCCCGCTCTGGGCGATTCACTTCTTCCTTTGGATCCACTTTTGGTGCATCCTCTGGACCATTTTTACTTCATCCTCTGGGTCCACACATAGAGGCTTGAAGAAATATCTCTTTGGGGTCAATATCTTTATGACTCCCTTCAAGCTTCCTGTTCCTGCTGTTCTTATGTGCTCATCTTTGATGTTCTTATTGTAATTATTTAGATACAGTGACACCACTCCTGAAGAAAGTTCTGAGAAAGATCAGAGAACTGAAACATGTCGAGCTTTCTCCATCTACTTTAGCATCCACTAGTTTGATTAAATAGCTACGCCACAACAGGGGCTGATGATCAGTGTAAGGTAGTAACAAACCCCCTGCAGAGATCATTAAACTCACCAAAAGCAAACTAGATATTTGCTATCAGATTATACATATTTATGTCTCACAACCTAATTGTCTGTTTTTAGACAGTGTGTTCATGTTTTACTGTGTCAAGTGAATGGGATTGACCCATCATTTTTTTAAACCAGAAATGTTTTTTTTCTAAAATTATTGAACATTAAAAGATGACTTGAAATGTAATACTTACAGCATTGATTTAATGAATATTGACTGTAAGCTGTTGATGTGAGCTAACTACCTCTAATGTTTATAATATTGACTTCCCGATAAAAGGTAGAGTAACTACCTAGGTAGTATGATCGGGTTTCCCCTATAGATGTGTATTGGTTTATAGTGGCTATCGGTCATGGGAACTATTTAAAGAGTGGAAATACTGACAGGCAGTTTGATTTTGTGATGCAGATGCACAAAGGGAGTAATTAAAGGTTTTGTAGATGGAAATTTAGAAATTTAATATATGGAATAACGTTGAACCGTATATTAACTTCAGTACATTGTTCAAAAGATGGCCGAAGACAGAACCTTAGGATATAGTGATGACTATGCAACAGCACTTATGAACGCTATATCCATTATTAACAACAGTGAGCTTGGGAATATAGAATAACAGAATAACGAATGGGATGAGATTTTACAACTACGTAAAGACTAATAAGAACAGAACTTCATGGGGCTATAATGCTCGAGTACTTAATAAATAAGGCATTACCACAAGGCCTAACAGTCTTAAACAAACCCTGTTTGTTTCTAGACAACTCTAAATTTAAACTCCAATGGAGTTATATAGCGAATCGCTGCGGCCGTGACTGGCTAATTCTTATCATAGATACGGCAAAAGAAATGGCACAAAAAATAGAAATCGACCTTACCAAAATGGAAGAAGACCTAAAGAAAACCATATCAATAGAAACTCTAAAAAATAAACTAGAAGAAATAGAAAAGGACATGAAAGAGTTTAAACAAATTAACACCCAAGAACGGATACAGCGTTTAAAAAAAGACCTCTCAAAATATTCGTATGAAAAAACCTACCCATATACTAAAGACGGCTACAAGGCTACAGGACAACAATGAGGTAGAACACAAAATTTAAACCAGAATCGCAGAGTTCGATTCAGAGCAACTTCATTCAGCTCGAGTAATAGCAGTCGTGACCTTGACAATGCCGCCACAGGAAGCAGCACGCCCCAAATAGGACGAGGAAACAATAAAAGAGGACAAAGCAATCAGGGAAATAAATCGAGACATTTTTTACAACAAGGTCCCAATCGGGGCAACTGGGACAACGATCGACGCCAAACAAGGAGCGGCAATCGCTCCTAGTCAACTTATCCAAATATAAAGTTACAGACATAGAAGAAAAAGTCCTGAACAAAGGCTTGGGCTATGTCATTACTAAGAAACATGATCCTTTCCTCTTCCGCAGCGATTTTCATAAATTGATGCGAAAGATTCACCTGAAAGAATTATTTTCTGTTACCACAAACAAAGCTATGATATCTCAGACCAAGAACTGCACAGGCCTAAAAAATCCATCACTTTTTTGTCCACCCAGCCATTCCTATTCTCTGGAGTCATTGATATTTGAAAAATGAGTCCTAAAAGACATCGAGAAATTAGAAAAGCAAAATAACTCGGACTTCCAGAATCTCAGCCATCAAGAACAAAATGCATTAAATAACCTCTCGAAAAATGAAGGTATCATAATCAAAAGAGCTGACAAAGGAGGAGGGATAGTGGTCCTGGTTAAGGAATACTATGTTAATGAATGCCTCAACCAGTTAAATAACACAAAATACTCCAAGAAATTATCTGAAAATCCCACTAAAGAACTTTTAAAAATTATCGAATTAAAAGTGGAAAAAGCTAAAGAACGCGGTTGGATAAGTCAGCAAGAAAGTGAATTCCTCATAAACTCTGATCCATCCACTCCTATCTTCTACTGTGTACCAAAGATACATAAGACCCTTAATAAGCCACCTGGACGCCCGATAGTAGCGGGTATTAATTCCATTCTCGAACCGCTCTCTAAATTCGCTATTTGCATATGCTCTGGGAATGTAGTAGGGTGGTTGACTTTTGGAGAGAGGTTATAGATTGCATTGATATGGTAACTGGTATGTTATTGCCTCGTACCTTTTTATCAGTGATTTTCCTTTCAACTGATGGTTGGAGTGTGGAGCTGTGGGACTGTTCGGATTGGATTGATAGGGCATTGCTGATGGCCATAAAACAGATAATGAATGTGTGGAAGTCTAGGAAGAAGCCGCATTGTAAACATTGGGTGGCGGATATGCGTACGCTCTCTTGGTATGAGAAGACTCAGGCAATTAGGCATCATAGGGATGTTGAATATGAGGAGAGGTGGGGGTCATTTCGTGATCTTTTTGGTTGAGGTGTAGTTTATGTTTTTTCTGTCAATGGATTTAGAGACTGGCGGGGTGGGTAGGGGTGCTTGTTTTGTGTTGTTGTTGGTTTTGTAGTTTTGTCTTGTGTTGATCTGTCTTGTTTCGGGGTGGGTGGGTGTTGATGATCTATGATTTCCTTTTATTCTTTAAATTGCTGTTAACTTAGTGTGTAATTTACATTTCAATGAATTGCTGTATAATGTGTGATCTTTTGCTTGTTCTCACTCACATATTTTTGAGGTTATTTAATTGTATTGTATATTTTTATTAAATAAAGTTGGAAAAAAAGAAGAAAAAAGAAAAAAAAAGAATTGTTGTGAATACTGATGAGGTGAGGCTGAACAGCCTGTGTTCAAAAGGGATTGCATGAAAAGCTTCTTCTGATTTGGCAGAAAAGTAATTCTCTCTCTTCATTCGGCTCATCAGTTCCACAGATCTCTTTTTCCTCAGATGAGTATCTGCTTTCGGGAAACTGTCAATATTCAGATCACTCTTTGGAATCACCAATGCTGGAACATAGACATTCACCAGTGTGCATATACCTCCCCAATTCTTCGGCAGTCAGATATATGCTTTGGATCCACATGCCCAATAATGATCCATGATCACTGCAGTACCATGTACCATTCCTGGAGCGTCAAAAACTCGTCACAGTTCTGATTCTCTCCCATTTTCCTAGTGCCATTATTCCTGAAACAGAATTTTGGACTCTCCAATGGCACTATCTGCAAGGGTCCTCCTCTATCCTCGAACCATGTCAATAGTTTAGCAAGACTTGGCCATATTGGCTTGCATCCATTCTGTACTATGTCAATGGTACCCTGGTAACGACAGATGACCATCCATGCTCTGCAAATCACTACTCCTTTCTCCCATTCATCTTGTGAAAGCACTGTCCCTCAAATTTGCATTTGGCCTCTGTTCTTCCAACTTCAAGTTTCTTCTGCAGTTTTTTCTTGAACTTTCAGTTTTTGGTTTGTCTCTCTTCGGATCTCTGCTCCTTTAACTCCAAGCTTCTCATATCTGATCACAATGTTCTTTGTTTTTCCATTGTTTCTTGTCTTTATGTCCCGGACATAATCGTCTTCATTTGGATCAGTTGCTTCAGTTGCCCAATTCAGTGAAGCATCACTCGCCATGAACTGGCCTCTGGTCTTGCACATTGCTACGTGTGATAGACAGTGCACCGTCTGCACATCGATTTCAACAGCTACAAAGATCTTTGACTTTCCCATGCTGTAAGGTAGGAGCGCACAAACAAAGCATTCTTCCTCAGAATTTTGTCTTCCAACCTCTTTCATGTGTTGGTACCAGATGTTATTTCCCAAGTGTGCTGTGCTGTCCAGGTAGTTGTTTAGTTTGTTATTATCTTCTTGTGTGCTTCTTCTGATCCTCAAGGTTTTCATATAGTTTGCTATCATCACATCCTTAATAGCATCCATATAGCTTCTTCTCGCTGGAGGATTCTCAGGTATCTCCATCTGTGGTCCAGGCATTTTCATCTGTACCATTTGAGTAGGAGAAAGTCTGGTCATTCTTTCCTTTTCCTCTTGTCTTTTCCTGGCTCTGGCTATGAACTGCCATATTTATTCTGCTATCATCTCTGCACGTGATACTTTTGCTGGACTTGCACTTGCTCCTTTCATTGCTGGATCAGGGGTGCTTATCAATACCGTCTCTGTTGGTTCATTCTCCAACTCCTTTTGTCTCTTTAAAAGTTCAGCTTTTTCCATTTGTCCTTTGACTTCACTTATAGTAGAACCTCTCATCTTTGGTTGTCCAACCTCCTCCCATTCTTTGGATTGTGGTTCTGCAGTTATTGACACTAGACCTGGTGTATGTGCACTCATCGTTTGCGTGTGTGTGTCTTTCATTATTTCTTTTCTCATGCTTGCTCTGCTGACCCTGTCTCCGGCTTTTCAATTTGTTTGTTATCACAAGTGTGTGTGCATTATTGCTAATCACATCCATTTCAAGTTCATTCACTCCTCTGTCAGACCTTCTAGGGACTGGAATGACTATGTAAGGTCTGGGTGCCTTTGTGGGCCTCATGCGTCTATCATTAGGTGGGTGCACTGGAATCCGAACACTTTGTGCACCAATAAAAAATGCAGTTCGAATTGTCAGTGACAGTAAAACAATGATGAATACAATGCATAGGTACATGATTCCTCTATAGGTTAACCTACAACACTTAGTTCCGGGAAAATGCAAGCGTCTCTCCTCCTGAAGGTTGACAATATTACCACTCATCTAAGGAAAGAAAACTAACTCTTTAATACATTCTAGGTAATGTTATCTCTGGGTTCTGCTGTTTCTGCTTGTAGGTTCCAGATACTGGAACGATGGTCCTTCCTTGCCTGAATAATAGATTGTCTCTTGTCACTGCAAACAGTTCTCTTTGGTATGTGAAAATGTCAAAATAAGGTAATAAGTTCAGCAAGTCTCTGGTTTACGTGATCAAAATAAACAAGCTCCCAGTCAATGCCTCTTAACTGTTTCACTCCAGAAGACATGTTGTGTCCTAGTCAGCATAAACAAGAGTAAAGTCTCTGGCAACACCTTCTCGATCTGTCCCTCGCCGGAAAGTTTACAATCTTCTCCGGAAATTCTGATGATGATTAGAAAGTTCAACCTGCATTGTAGAGTTCGCTGGGTCTCTGATGAAAATGAGGACATCAACACCGGCAGGTCTCCCCACAAGCTCTGGAAAATCCTCAATTAGACGAAAGAAGACGTTGCTTGCCAATCTGCTATCTTCTGGTGACAGGGACATTTGTCTTGTCCTCCCTGTATTCTGGAAGCAGAAGGAATTGCTCGGTAATCACAGTGAGCAGCCTCCT
Organism: Ambystoma mexicanum; assembly: GCF_040938575.1. Classification (NCBI taxonomy): domain Eukaryota; kingdom Metazoa; phylum Chordata; class Amphibia; order Caudata; family Ambystomatidae; genus Ambystoma; species Ambystoma mexicanum. Next base: position 1,460,510,063 of record NC_090932.1, read on the forward strand.
TAATGTCTTTTCGTTTTCAGGATCTTGAAGAAATTCGGTGATGTTAGTGAGCCTTGCCGCTAACGATGGGTACGATCTCAATACTAGCTCGAAATATATCAAAATGTCTTTAGTTATGTCACTACTGTGGGACACCATAAGTGAGTCCAAATAAGGCTTCTCTGTTAAAAGAGTCTGGATGCTGTATTTCCTTCCAATGTATGTGTCCTCAATCAAAATTTGGCATATCCTTTTCTCATCAAGGCTTCAGTGTGCCTCAGTCCAAAGTTCAAAGCCAACAGACTATGTTGTGGCTTCTACGTGCAATTTCCCTTCTTCACCCTGCAACTAGGATGCGCAGAGCATCTGTTTTTGTGTCCTTATCCCCTTTTTTGCTCAGAGGAAATGTCCAAAATTAAGCCACAACTTTGCACAAAAATTCTTTGCCTTTGCTTTGCTGGTCATGCGTCCTTCTTCCCCGTGATGGATCTCGTCTGCACCAGCTGTGGTTCTTCCCCATCGTCTGTAGTCTCTACGTGTTGGGGTGCGGGCAGAGGGCCTTCTCCTTTGTATGGTTTCATGTCAACCAGGAATATCCAAGCTCTTCCTCCCTGTAGCTTGACTGCAGGATGTCCTCCACTCTGAATGGTCTGTTGAACTTTGGCTCGTCCCACTTTTTTCTTGTGTGGTTTCTCACCAGGACAGTGTCCCCAGGGAACAGTTGTGGTAGACGTAAACCTTGAATTTGGTCTGTTGAAGTATTGCCTTATGTGTTCTGTGCTGCCCTGCACCCTTTTTGTCATAGCTGCAGCTGTCCTGAAATTACAGTAAGACAAGATGACATGCAATTGAAGTAATTTTGGATTTCTGATCCTAAAACTTCCCCAGTCAGATGAGCATCACATCTAGCTCTATCTCGGGGTATCAATGGCGTGTGCATCCTTCTGCCTGTCGCGATTTCATGCGGCGTAAGATGGTGGTCAGAACCAGGCTGGTTTCTGAGCGCATACAGTGCCAGATGAAGACAGTGCAGCCATCCCTTCTTTAGAGTAAGCTTAAACTTGGCTATCCTTTCCTTTAACAAGCCGTTGAGCTTCTCGCATATTTCATTACCTTGGGGATGATACGCCAAAGAAAACTTGTGCTTTATACCAGGCAACAAGCTAATCTGTTCAAATACTGTATTAACAAAGTGAAGACCATTATCTGACCTCATGACCTCACATACTCCCCATCTGGGATATACTTCCCTCACCAAAAATGTGCCCGCACAGGCAGAGTCTGCTTCTATCCATCTAGAGAATGGACACACCACAACAATTAGCTACTTGTACCCCTTACACACTTGAATCATATCGACATAATCAACATGCAAGTGCTGAAAAGGTCCATTGGGCCTTGGGATGACTCCTCTAATTACTCGTAGTGTATGCCCAGCCGTGAACTGTTAGCAGATTATACAGTTCACCATAAAAAATGCAACGTGCTCTACTAAGTTCGGTATAAACCTGTCTTCAGCAATCGTCGCTGCTAGATTCTCTTTTGTCATGTGCGCTGGATAATGCAACTGTTCCAGTGCTATCTTTAATAAGGCTATATGCATCACTGGTTTACCAGTGCTGTCTTGTCGCTACAAGCTCTCGGAGGGGTTTAAAGAACACCCTTGCCACTTCCAAAGAGGTTTTTCTTCCTGTGGTGCCTCCCCTTGGAGTTCCATTAACTGGGTTTGCCCCATGTTACTATAACCTTCAGGTTCACTTCGTGCAACAATCATTCTCTCATGCATATCAGTTATTTCCACATTCATTATTATTTTGTCTTTGGTTGCCATACGCTTGGCTTCCATGTCTGCTGCCCGATTTCCACATGAGATAAAATCTGTCCCTTTCTTGTGGGCGGAGCATTTCACGACCGCTATGCCCACTGGGAGTTGTAGTGCCTTAATGAGCCTATTCAATAAGGTTGCATGCTGCACTGGCGTCCCATCCGCAAAGAGGTAGCCCCTCCTTTTCCAACGTGCTGAGGCCTGCATGCACTGTCGATGTCACATAGGCGGAGTCACTGTACACCGTCACTTCCTGGTCTGCGTGATTCTCGATCGCGAGTATCAGCGCCAATATATAGTATCTTACCCACGGTACAAGTTTAATTTCCAATAATACTGCAGCTTGTGCTGAATAATATGATGGTAATCATACACTAATGAGTACTCGAAATTCACCATTTGCCATGTGCATCATCACAGCAGTGCCTGTATATCTTTGCCTATCGTTTTGATCGATTTTCAAAGAACCGTCAACGAAGACAATTTCTCCTTCTGCCAATGCATTTTCTTTTACTCTGGGGATGTCATCATAATATTCTTCATAGTTCGCGCAGTCATGGATTGGCTCTCCTTCAGTGACTGGCTCTGCTGTAAACATAACTGGGTTCACTATTTTGCATCAGGTTATTTTAATCGATGGATTTGATATGATCACTTCATAAGCAGAAGCTCTCTGCGATGTCAATGTGCCTTTCGATTTCTCTAGAATGGCAAATAATGCATGCTCCACGAATAATGTCATTGAGTATCCCATCACAATGGTTGTATCCTTCTCTATGGCAAACGCTGCGGCAGCTAAACTTTGTTCGCACAGGGAATAACCCTTTTCCCCTCATGTGAGATTAGCTGGCCTATGTACAGCACTTCTTGCTGACAATAATGTAACTTTTCTTTGTCAACTTTATTTCCTTTCTCAGCCAATATAGTCAATAGTTTAATAGAATCGTGTCTGCACGTTTCCTTTGTCGTGCTGCAAATTAAGATGTCATCCACATATTGCAAGATAACACTCTCTAATGCAAAATTGCTTGAGTCCATCTGCAGGACTCTGTTGAAAATCGAAGGAGACTCACAGTACCCCTGGGGTAACCTTGTGCTTTTCAGATGCATTTGCCTGAAGGTGAATGACGTCAAATCTTGTGAGTATTTGTGCAATGGGATTGAGAAAAATGCATTTTTCAAGTCAATCACTGTGAAATATTTTGCCTCAACAGGTATATTACATAGGATTGTGGATGGGTTGGGACTAAAGGGAACTCGGCCTCTACAATATCATTTATTGGCCTTAAATCCTGGATTAAACGCCAAGACTCTCCCTTTGATTTTTTGATAGGGTATACTGCGGTATTGCATGACAACTCTGACATCACTAAAATACCCTGCTCCATCATAGCAGAAATTGTCTTGAAAATCCCCTCATCTGCTTCCCTAGACCTGGGATAGTGTTGTGCTTTGGGTAAAATTGCTCCAGGTTTCAATTTAATCCTAACTTCAACTCCTTTCAACATGCCTACATAATAAGGGCCTGTATTCCACACCGAGACAGGCACCTCTGCCATGTCGTCATCAAAATATTCAGGGCGTTTTTGTGCCAGCATCATTCTCTGGGGCACCTCTCTTTTGATCATTTTCACCCAATAAATGAGATTAACCTCAACTGTTGTTTCATCTATACCTATTTGCTCTTCAAACAGATAGTCATCAGTGACGTCAGTCAATCTGTATCCTTCCTCAATGACGATCACTGCACACCATTATCTGCCTTTGTCATCACAACCATCGATCAATGCCACTTTTCCTCGCACTTTGGCTGTGTGTATTGCCAAGGGAAACATTTGTCCCTTTTCCTCATGCATAGGTATTATTGGCCTAAATAGAAATTCATCGGGTGTTCTCATGGTTTTGTCTGCAAGGCTTGGTAGCCCTGCCATTAATATACATACACAATGATTAACAAAGAGATAGAAGACCAAACAAAAATGAACAATTGTAAGCATCAAACTAGGAACACAATTACTTTTCTAAATGGTGTACCAGTACTTTTATCTTGAAAAAATAGATAAAGTACAACCAGATTATTCAAAAATATATAATTTATTGCACAAATAAAGGGACCCTAAAAAGCACACAACAGAGAATCGTATTAAATACAATTGCATTACTCAATTTTCATAAAACAATCACACCTTAGACAAATACATGGACACAAATATAGCAGCATCTCACAACATCACAAAACTAATGTGTCACATAAAACATATATATTCCCGACATGTAGCATGTTTCAGTTCTTTGTGCCTTTATGTGGCTAAACTTTCTTCAGGGGAAAACACTTCTGTTCATTTGAAATTCCTTCAACATTGTGCGGTAGAGTCTTTGTGGCCTTCAATTCGGGGATAATGAGGTAAAAGTTCTTTGTTATGCTGATGATATGGCTATTGTCTTGTCTAACCCAGAGGAGGGGTGCAATAAGCTTAAATGTATGTTTGATGAGGTGGGTCGGCTGTCTGGTCACAGGATAAATTGGGGGAAAACAGTGGCCTTTCCGTTGGATGTGGGACAATCGCAGGATGTATGGGTTCGTGGGATTGTCGTTGGGAAGTGGGTACTGTGAAGTATCTGGGTGTTTATTTGATCCAGGACTTGAAAAGGATGGTTGGATTCAATGTGTCTAAAGTGTTGGAGAACGAGAAAAGGGATATAGTAAAATGGGGCCAATTAAAATTGGGATTATGGGCCAGGGTGATTGCAGTAAAAATGGTTCTGTTGCCAAAGATTCTCTATATCATACAATCCATTCCTTTGAAATTCACTAATAAAGTCCTAGGTTCTATTGATAAAGTTTTTCAGTCCTTCCTCTGGGGGAACGGCAATAGACCTAAAGTGCCAAAATATATATTGGTGCGCCCTGTGAAGGAAGGGGGGTTTGGATATCCAGACCTGAGGAAATACTGTTCTGGTTTTGTCCTGAAAAAATCAACTTCTTATTTCTCTGAAGCGAACAACTATGTCCCCAATTGGCATTTCATTGAGAACTCTCAGGTTTCACCTTTTGCTCTGAGTGATCTCTACTCTATGTCGAGGCTGCCGAATTCGGGAGTGAGGTTGCCGACTATATGTGCTACTAGAGAGGTGTTGCAAAACTTTGTGGTTCAGAGTGGTGATGATGTCTGGATGCATTGTGACGCTTCTCTGAGGCATAATATGGGTCTGCAATTGGCAAATAAGCCTTTGTGCTGGAAAAGTTGGATTAATAAAGGCATACTCAAGATTCGCAATGTGTGGCACAATGATCGTATGATTCCCTTTGATCAACTGAGGACGTCTTTCGGGATTGGGGGAAGGGAACGGGAATGTTACAGGTCTTTGAAGGCTCTTTTGATTGAACGAACCGGTATGCTGAATGATACAATGAAGGAGACACCCTCAGTGTGTGCGATTATTTGCTCCTGTCAGTGTACTGTATCCACATACATACAGTTGATGAAAATGGATGTTCGGGCGGTGGAAGCCTGGGATAAGCTTCGGCAAGCGTTGATAGCAGACCTTGGCTTTAATATCCCTGTACGGGAAAGGAAATATTTACTTCATGTGGGGGTGCGAGCAAAATTAGATCTGGGGCTATGTTACGTTAGACAACGGATCCTATTCAGATTGTATTGGACGCCGTCCAGGATGTCAAGATTGGGACTTTTGTACACAGATTTGTGTTGGGGTTGTGGGTGCGGTGTGGGTACTTTGACGCATATGCTGTGGGAATGCTCGAGGGTGTCTGACTTTTGGTCTGATGTGTTGGATAGACTGGCCATTGTGGTGGAGGAGCACCTCCCGCGTGACTTTTATTCCACTATTTTATTGTGAAACAGGGGTAGGGGGAATGAGGCCAGGGACAAAGCGGATTGGATTAATAAGGTTTTGGTGGTGGCGACAAAACAGATATTACGGGTTTGGAAGTCAAGGAAGAAACCTAAGGTGGAGGAGTGGTTAGCGGATGTGAGGACTCTGTCAAATTATGAGAAAGTTATGTTTTTAAAACAGGGAAGGGAGGATTGTTATCTACAACTGTGGGGGTCCTTCAATGCATCATATGACTAGGTTTACTGTGTTTTATACACATTTGTTTGTATACATGGATGGGGAGTTTGGACTGTATGTTATATGCATTGTTGTTTGTTGTGCTATTTCATGTTGTCTTGTCATGATTGTTGTGTGTCCAAAGTTTATTAATTGTATGGATTGTTAGATTGTATTTTGTGATTTGTTTGCTTTTCTATTTTATGACTCATATTGATTGTCTTATGACTTTTGTAACTGTTATGCGTTTTATGATCTACACAATGTACTTTTTTCCTGTATGTTTTTTCAAAATTGAAATAAAGTGGTTAAAAAAAAAAATAAGAAAAGAAAAAAAGAAAAGTAATTGTGTTCCTCCTTCTGTTCCTGTTGGTACGTTTTCTAAGGTTCTAAACTAGCTAGGCGTTTATCTAACGTTTTGCCAGTATACGTGGCGTGCAAATAAAAAAGAAAAGAAAAAAAGAAAAGTAATTGTGTTCCTAGTTTGATACCTACAATTGTTCATTTTTGTTTGGTCTTCTATCTCTTCTTCTATAGCCGGGTTGCTATATCCCGTGGCTGCTATAAGTTCCCTTAACGGGTATAATCCTTTCTTTACTGGCTTTGCTTTTTGTTTCAGACGGGGCGGGTGGCGCAGAAGGCATTTTACCCCCCTCTGTGCATATGTTAAGCATCCTGTCTACCGGTGACTCCTCCTTCTGTTCCTGTTGGTACATTTTCTAAAGTTCTAAACTAGCTAGGCGTTTATCTAACGTTTTGCCAGTATACGTGGCGTGCAAAAAAAAAAAGAAAAGAAAAAAAGAAAAGTAATTGTGTTCCTAGTTTGATACCTACAATTGTTCATTTTTGTTTGGTCTTCTATCTCTTTGTTAATCATTATATATCTATATATCCCCTGATATATCCCCCTTTCATCTTTCCTTTTCCTTCTCTTTACTTTTTGAATCGTCTTGCTCTCCCTTTTGTCTCATGCCCTCAATGCCTTTAATAATGAGTTTCAATAAATTCTGACCTCCCATCCATTCATTCTGTGTGAATGCCATCTCATCAGTTCTGTCCTCCTCTCCTTTCCATCTCTTTCCCTCTCTGCCTGTATCTAGAGATGTACTTGCTTGTGCCTGGTCTCCTTTTTCTTTCTCACGTCTCTCCTTGTCCCTCGGGACGTTGGAGGTGATATCTCTGCCTCTATCTTTCTCTGGGTTTTCGTCACTACTTTGCATAGGTGACTCATATGCCGGGTTGCTATATCCCGTGGCTGCTATAAGTTCCCTTAACGGGTATAATCCTTTCTGTACTGGCTTTGCTTTTTGTTTCAGATGGGGCGGGTGGCGCAGAAGGCATTTTACCCCCCTCTGTGCATATGTTAAGCATCCTGTCTACCGGTGACTCCTCCTTCTGTTCCTGTTGGTACATTTTCTAAAGTTCTAAACTAGCTAGGCGTTTATCTAACGTTTTGCCAGTATACGTGGCGTGCAAATATGTCGTCATGTGCTGCAGGACTGCTTTAGATAACGATCCGCCCTGGGGCCATGGCATAAACATTTTGTGGGCGGTTCCTTTAAACCATTCTGCACTGTACTTCTTCAGCTTAGGTGCATGTTTTGGCAACTGTTTGCATAAGTGTACTAACGGTGTAACGTCTTCCATGCTTAAATCTGTTTATCTTTTCCTCATATAACACTTTGTTATGCTCTATGTTTCTTAAACAAAATCAACAATATGAGCGAGCACCAATCGTTGCAAGCTCCAATCCCGTTTTTTCACAAAAATGTCACTTTCACTTTTTCAAACAACAATCATCAATTCATGTCATACAACATTCTGGTTATACAATCGCACAATTTTCATGCTATTTCCCCTAAAAATGTTCTCACCTCGTGACGCCAGAGAAAACAAAAAACACAAGACTGACTCCGGCTGGCTACATGAATCTCATGCCCCTATCGTTATTCCGACATGGAATGTAAGCCCATTTCTTTCAAAAACATCTTTTATCGTTTTGGTCTCCTATAGCGTCTTATTTTCTTTTCCAGGACTTTAAATGCAGGCTTCTTATAGTGCTATATTAAAACCTAGGTATCTATGTGTATCCTCTGGCTCGGGTATCCTCCCGGTATCCTCTCTCTGACTCGAGTATCCTCCCGGTATCTCTCTATTGCTTGGGTACCCTCCCAGTATCTCTCTATTGCTCTGCCACCCTTGAGTTAATATTTCTTTCCCCTTATATATACATTATACTCTTACTCTGATGTTATTTTTGTCCCACCTCCCTACGTTACCTTCCCTTACTTGTTCTAAGGCATGCAACTTTTTGCCAAAGTATTTAGTCTTTTTCACTCACCGTTCGCATTTACTTCCTCTATGGATGCTCGGGATCACCACCTTCGTTACCGCCTCTCCTTGCTGTTCGTCCGATCAGCTGCTCGTAGAAGTGGGAAGGGGTTTGTGGGGGAAAGCACAGATTCCTTCAGACCTTAACCTGCAGGGTTTTTACTTAGAGTAACCGCTATCTACGGGGAGCCTCTCGTTCTACTCAGCCGGATGGCAAAGGACTCATGATATTGCAGAGGACCTAGAGTTACTTATGTCGACGGCTAGCGGGTGTCTTATCTAATCGATAATCGATAACCATCAATCTCTGCTACCAAATGTGCAGTAGAACCCCAACTGGCCCATAGAGCTGGAGCTTTCCCAACAACACTTTAAGATGAGCAGCAGCGCCCTTGAGATGGATGGGGATGCAGATTAATACTCTCGCATCAAATCAATAATGACAACTCGATAGTTTGGCAAAGGGAGTCCTTTTTAATGACAATTACAAAAAACGGGGAGTTCATGAATATCAGCAATCACTCGATCATCCTTATCGCTTCAACTCCAATTAATTTCAGAAAAAACATAGTATTTATAACAAAAACTCATCATCACTGACATGTAACTCTCAAAATTTAGCATGCAATTTGATTGGTTCTAGGAAGGTAACTTTAATATAGGCACTATATCTGTATATGGTAACAGGTTGAGGGGATTGGATGAAAACTGTCAGGTGGGGCATCTGAGCCCTTCCTTCAAAATGGCTACTGTAAACGTCACTAAAACATTGGTTCTACTAACTATAGGACCCTAGATTACTTGGTCCACTATGATTGGGTTGGCAACAACCCCACTCATACTTTTCCACTTGCTTAGCAGCGTGCAGAATAGCCAGCCAGGTGCAGGGAGCTTGTCTGCACCGCCAGCTTCCCTCCAATTATTGCTACAATCACTCATCACATCAGTGGTCATGTGTCAATTATTTCTTTGTGGTTGGCCTCGAGACTGCTTCTTGGTCTGGAAAAGTTAAGGCTGTACATGGAACAGGTCCATGCGTAGGTGTGAAAGTTTCATCCCGTCTTGCTTGTCTGGTCACGTGATTTTGACACTGTGAAATCGTCTTATTCTTCATGCAATTTCGTGTATTTGATTTAGTTCTGCCAGCCATCTGCCATCTGTGGCTTATCTTGACCTTTCGGAACAGGATACTCTGTTCTTCTCTCATTAATTGTATCCACTGTTGGTCTATTTCAGCCGATACGACCTTGGCTTCTTGGCACGATTTACCTTCATCTGAATTTCTTTCCGTCTTAATTCTCGAATTGTTTGCTGTGAAGCTCTCCTCTTGAGACCTTTAATAACCTTTGGTTGGTTCTGCTCTTGTGTATAGTGGATGTATACTTATGTACAGTGCTCCTTTAGAGGTAGATATGTATAGGAAGCGCTTGACGCAATCTATTTTATTACTAAGCATAAGCAAGCCTCACGATTTCTGTGCTTCTTGGGGTTTCTTGCATATGTACACGTTTAAACTAACTGAATATCTTCATCGTGCATGTGGTATAATATCTGACATTTTGACATCAATTATTTCACTTTTCATCACTCACAGGTCATCATATCTTCTATATGTGAGTCAGTCTGGGATCTTGTGACGTCACCATTCGTCTTCCTTCAGTATTTTTTGTCATCCTGTCTCATGTGTCGTTCAGGGTTTCTCAATGGATACCTTACTGTCCAGGTTTTCCTAGGTGTTGGTACTTCAACAGGTGCTGTTCTTCTTATTGGTACTGGACAGAGCCCAACTGCAGCTCTCTGCTGGTTTATTTGCTCATCATACGTCACATATTTTGCCGTGAATGTTCCTGGTATTGCAAAATGGGCGGTTGGAGTGTGAATCGAGCTTGGCACCTCCTCTACATGTGTTTCCCTGGTAATTCGAACACCATACAACTATTCGGTAAAAGGTTTGGAAGATATTGGGAAGATTAATTTTACAGTACACATGGTGACACGTTAATGTAGGGTTAATGTATTTTGTTGACAAATCATACAAACCAATAAATATTACAAGACTGAGTGACCTAAAGATTCAGAGTGTTTAACACATAATTTGTAAACTGGTACTGTGACGAAGAAGATCACTGGGAGCCCAAGGATCACCCTGGAGAAGCAGAGTGAACAGACTAGCTTATTGCCACAGGTGATTGGCTCGATGAAGTACAACTATCCTACATAGCAGTTCCAAAACAGATCAGCTGGGGAGCCGATGGGAGTGAGCGGTCATCGAAGGAGGAACAGGAGGAGCCGGGAAGGAAAACAGACGTCGCAAGCAGCAAGAGGAGCCGTACAGAGAGAGGGGAAATAATGCTCCAGGTGTCCCAAGTTCCTGTGAAGTGCGGGAGAAATTGAACGCGCAGCCGGGAGACGTCGTGAGACTGCCGAGCTGCTGCAGACCCCGCTGGGAGTCCAAACGCTGCTGGAGCCTTGCCGAGGGACGCAGCTGCCCGGGAACCACAGAAACCTGTCAGAAGGCAGGAAACAGGTACACAGGGTGTCCGGAGATGCAGGTGGCCAGAGAAGCAATATAAAGCTGGAAGCGGATGGTTTAGGACCCTGAGTGACTTGCTTAGCAGGGGAGTGAACCAAGTGTATACAAGGGAAAAGTGTGAGTCTGGGACCCGCATCTAAATAAGAGAACAAGAAGCAGAGGGTCTGGGACCCTGAGTGACTTGTACTCTTGGCAGGACAATGCAAAAGCATTCACAAAGAAGAGGTGTGAGTCTGGGACCTGCAGCCAAATAAGAGAATGAGAAGCAGAGGGTCTGGGTCTCTAAATGGGTTGCATACTTGGCAGGAGAGTGAATCAATTGGGGGCAACGCAGCCGTGCAAGTCTTGGACCCACACCCAAACAAGAGGTCGAGAATAAGAGGGTCTGCATCCCTGATTGCAAGTAAAGAAAAGCTGGAAGAGTTATATGTTTTGCCCAAGTGAACCAAGCAGATATAAAACAGAAGGGCGAGTCTGTAAACCACACCCATATGAGAGAAAGAGGAACTGGGACCCTGTGAGAGAAAGAGAGACAGGTCATGAGAAAACAATGGCTTGGCAGAAGAGTGAGGCAAGCCGTGTAAAGTATTGTGAGTCTGGGACTCACACCCACATGAGAGGTCGAAAACAAGTGGGTAGATTACGTTGGAACTGACAAAAAGAATCCTATGCTTGATAGTGACCTGTACAAGGTGGCTAGCATAAAGAAACACAAACCACAGTGACATTTTATATAAGAGAAAAGGGGCTCACGAGCACGGAAGGAATTAACATAAGGCAATAAGAAGTCTAGGGGAAAGGAGCATAACCCTAGGATTGGAATCTTAGATTTTCTTAAACATTGTTTTGCGTCACGTTAATACTAGGGAGACTGGGAACTTTTCTGTTGGTTGAAAACACAAAGAACACTTTTTACTCTGAGAAGAGATTATACTTTATTAATTTAGGTTATTCGTGTTAGGGGCAGAGTAGGTTTTTGGGACATGACAGTGACAGACCTTTTAGTTTCAGACTTCCTGACAATTTCACTGGATTCATTTGAGGTAGAGAAACCATATAGAGGCATTTTTCCAACCCTCTTTTAATTAATAAAAGTCTATATCCAAAAACACCCTTACATCTGACATGTTAGCAATTAATTTCAAACTTTATTGTGTTAAAACGTAAGCATAGTATGGAAAATGCTGCTGAGTTTCGTTTTGCTGTGCCAGGCATATTGAAAGGGCAGGTGAGCATTGCAAAAATTGAAAAATAAAACCTTCAGAGGGGTGGATCATCGAGCATACACAAAGGGGTTTTGAAACTTGTTTGGGCTGGCTCCAAATATCATATAAACAAGTCCATTGCCAGATGGTTTTGCCATACCCCAAAATGCTAATTTATTTATTTGAATTTGTGTGTACCACTGGCCAAAGCCAGAGGTTCATGGAGCAACTTTTATAGTTTGAAAAGGTGGGAGTTGAGCAAAGAAGTTACACAATATTTTCAGGAAGATTAGAATAGACAAGTGATAGCAGTGCAGGTGGGCAGGGTTATGTGTGGGGAAACAGGCATGTTTTGAGGCTCTTTCTAAAAGTGATCATGGAGGATGTAGTGCGTACGTGAAGAGGTATGGTGTTCTATGCCCTGGGTGCCCAGTGGGTATATGCTTGTTTTTGTGTGCATTTGAGTTTGCAGAGTGTAATATGTAGATGGTGGTGGCTGGCTTGTCTGTTGTTTGTGTTGGTGATGGGTTTGAGTTTCTCATGAAGGTAAGATGGAGTTTTGAGGTGGAATGAAGAGTCCTTTGAAGTCCATTCTTTGGAGTATGGGGAGCCAGTGGAGCTGGGCCAGAGCGGGGGTGATATGTGAATGTTTGGGTAGGTGGAGGATGAGTCTGGCCGCTGTGTTTTGTATGGCTTGTAGGGGGTAAGGCTGCTGTTGGACAGTCCAGTGAGGAGAGCATTTCCATAGTACAGCTTAAAGAGAACCAGTTCTTGGACTGCAGTGCAGAAGTTATCAAGAGAAAGGATATATCTGATTTTGAATAGGAGGTGTAGTTGTAGATTGCATATTATGGTTACCGCAGCTATAGTGTGTATGAACGGAAAGTTGAAGTTGAAGCTGAAGTTGATGTTGAGTTGAAGGTGAAGCTAAGGTATTTGACAGATGTGGAGAGGGATATGTGTGGGTTGTCCATTGCAAGTTCATGGATCAAAGGGTCCGTTTTATGCCTTGGGGGCAGATAAGGAGGTATTCTGTTTTTGAAAAGTTGAGTTTGAGGAAGTGGGTGGCCATCCAGTCGGTAATCATGGAGAGATTGGTTTTGAGGATGTGGAGGTGAGAAGGGGATGACATTTGAAATATATTTGCGTGTCATCTGTATATTGGTGGAAATGGACATTGAGTTTGGTGTCTGTCCAAGGGATTCAACATATAAGTGGAAGAGGAGTGGCGATAGGGTGGAATCCCATACTTGACAGGCATGGGTTCTAATCAACAAGGGGTAATGGAGATAAAGTGTGTCCTGTCACTCAGAAAGGAGGTGAACCAGTTGAAGAGGGGTGAGATTTGTCCAGTTTTGAGTGCAGTGGGCATAGCACCTTGTGGGAGAAAGAGATGATGATGTTGAGCGAGTGTGGTGCTAAGGTGATGATGCAATTGGCTTCAGCTTGAGGTAGTCATGCTTCATGCAGGAAGTGTACAGGTTTTTTTTGTCAGTGTGGATGATGAGGGTGTCGGTGCCAATGAGATGGAAGGTGTCCCATGTGTTGAAATGTTTGGTAGTGGGGGTATGAGTGGGAAAGCTGAGGAAGGGGGGGCTGTCCTGATGGTGTGTATTTTGAAGTTGAAGTAATGATTGAGTTGCACACTTCAGTAGATGGAGGTGTGGAAGATGTGGATGGTGGTATATAGAGGGACCTGATGATGTTGAATAGTTTCTGGGTACATATGGTAGTGGATTGGAGTTCTTAGAAGTAATGGGTGGCTTTGGCATAGTGTGTGGTTGTTTTGTATTTGTTACAGCAGTGTCTGAGGGATGTCCTGGTTGAGGGGCATGGGCTGGTTTGTCAGGCTCATTCTAGTTCTATGGTTTCCTGCATGATGGAAAGGAGGGAACTGTTTAATCATGGTTTGCGGTGGTTGTTGTGGGGTTTTAGTAACTTGAGAGGGTCAATTTTGTTGAGTGCCTGTGTGGTGATGGTGTTGTATTTATGGAGTGTAATGGATGGATGTGCATGTGGGGAGGGGTGGAGTGGTATGAGCGGTGCTAAGGCTAGCTCTGTAATGTGTTGGGTTTGTTTGGCTGGTGGGTGAGGGTGATGTGTGGCAGGTGATGGGATTTTGTGTGGTAGTGTGAGTGTGAAGGGGATAGCAAAGTGGTCAGACCACGATACACAGCTTTGATTATCCATAGAGGTATGCTTTTTTCTAAGCTATTGTATTAATGACTGACCTTTAAAGGGGTTAGCACTATAGAACTTACTTCAGGCTTTCACTAATGGACACAATACTGTCACATAAATCAGTTCACATAGGCTCATGAAGTTACAACAGCTTCAAAGGACCAAGGAAAAGGTGACTGACATTAAGATTCCTCTGTATTGCTGTATACCTCTGTAAAGTACTCTGTTGCTTGTTGAAGCTAGGTCTATGCTCAATAAATATATAAAATAATAATAATAATAATAATAATAATAATAATAATAATAATAATAATAATAATAAATAATAATAATGCCTGGAGCACAGACATTTATTTTGATTCAATCAAGGTGAACAATTATGGAAAATATGCACACCCAGAGAATGTTGCTTTGGATAGTGATAACATGAAGAAGGAATTTGTAGGCAGTGTACTATCACTTCCCTACAGTAAAGAAAAGCTTCACTTGCATGATAGACAATATAATGCATTCATATCAGGAAACCTAACATTAAATAGGGGTCATGACATTTTGAAGTGCTCAGAAATGGTAAGAACATGTACAATCTAATTGCATAATATTCATTAACCTCTCCAAATGTTCACCTCCAACATGCAGCATCTGAACAGATAGGTTTTGTCAAGATAGCATACATGGGTCAAATGATATATAAAAAACAAAATGGCCACATTTTTAGAAAAGAGCAGTTTTACCTCACACCTTTCTTAATCATGTAGATGAGAAACTACAACTCTATGATATGCCAGGGATGGGATAAAAAGGCTATAAGAATGTCATACACACTGGCTAAAAAGATTATAGATTTGATGAAGATTAAAAAGTGGAACAAACTTGATGTTGGAGAGCAGAAGGACTACCTCTACTCAGATGGCAAGCCAGTACATTAGATCATTCCATGGAGCAAAGGAAGACTAGTCTTCACTTGGGGATTGATGACCAAATAAGCCACCTGTACTGAGAATTTGATGTAGGAAGGAGGTCCAGCTGACTGGGTTCCCTGCTGGCTCCCCAAAATCAGAAATTACATTTTAATAGAACCATTAATAAGAACCCCTACCGATCCCCAATCTGTCCAAATTGATTAGGGTAATATCTGGGAAGAGGAAAGGACTGGGACTACAGGAGGAATGCATTTTGAAAACAGAGACACATGTGATAATATATTCCAATGTTCTGTGTTCCTCATTTATTTAGAATATAAGGTGAGATATTGTTCTTTAAAGCTCAATTCACTTTGCATTGAAAAAGAAATCTTGAGGCATTTTGGCTACCACTTTATAATGGGATTGCCTTTAAAAAGTTAAGTATTATTTGCAGCTATAGCTAGTGGTTGAAGCCGGGGTTGAGTCATTTAGTGAAATCATGACCCAGTATTGTCTAAGAGATAACATGTGGTTAATGCCAGCAGTTTAGACCATAGTTATGGACTGAATATTTGCGCAATAAAATGCATGTTGAAAGAATTAATTCTATTAATGAATAACAGTTTGAAGTGCAAATCCTCTGCATTCCTTTGTCTTTCAATGCATAGGCAGAGTCTGGTGTAACGTGGCAGTGAAGGGGGTCTTCAACTAAGTATCTGTTACTGGAGAATAGTACACATCCAGCCTAGAAATATAAAGAGACTGAAAGCCTAACATGCAGTCGCCTTTAAAACTGTGCATGCATCTAGATTGAAATGAATACATTCATATTCAATGAATGCTAGACCCACCAACCAATAACCCAAAAGAGAAAATCCAGGCATAATGAAAGCTCCTTAAACATGCCTATAGAGAACTGCATCCACACATTCAGAGAGTGAAGTATACATGTGGGTTCAGAACAGAACATGCAGATTCCCGAGAATATTACATGTGAATTCAAATGTACGTGAGCCAATGCAAATATGTCACCTTTTGCATGTACTTGGCGTAACACATTTCAGCCTCACAACGAGTTAGGTGGTAAGTGGTAAAATTATGAGATTGGGTTTTGAGTGGAGGATTTACCTCCAGGAAAACCCTGGAGGTAAATCTTTTGACTCAACTCCAAAAAATCAGCAGAATTGGCAGAATTACCAGCGGCTGCAATTCTGCCACAGTAATTCCGCAAAAAGCCCCATTGGGTCCAATTGTCCCAAAATAAATGGGGAATTACACTGCCACCACCACTTGTAATCAGGCGGAAATTCCGCCTAACCAAGTGGCAGTAACGGTAATCCCTTAGGGCAATTTGTGGGCAGATTTACCTGTGAATTTCTGCCTAACTTGTAATGACATCCATTGTCCCATGCTAACCGTCATTGTCCATATGTCAAGTGGCGTCTACATAGCTAATACATTAACTATCTCACACCGGCATAGGAGTGTTGATGGAAGGTACAGGTATTTTTATTGTTACTTTTCCTTTAATTTTCTCTGGCAGCATACTTATCTTAATGCTGGAGGAAATCTTGTTTTTAATTTATTTTTAACCATACTTGCATTACATGAAATGGTTCTATTGAGAAATTAGTGATGTTTATAAAAAAGCAAATATGCAGAAATGTTAGAATTTATACCATCTTTTAGATTACCATAATATTTAGAGAAAGACTGCATGATTGAAGGTTGATGCCTTTGTGGACTTATAATAGTGAGATTAATTTAGGCAGGCAAAATTTCTATTTGTTTAAGTATTTATTTTGGATGGATACAATATTGTAGTGATCTCCAGGGTAAAGGTGGGGACCCAGTTGGTTGAAACCTTTTCTTCTTTTAAATAAATTTCAGTTTTTGACTACTTCACTGTCTGTTCTTTCCCTGAATTATGGAGTGGAAGTGTATAAATGGGAACATGTATACACACTTATCACACCTGAGCTCACCTTCTGTGCCAAATCCCTCGGGTTCCGCATAGACAAACACCTCTCTTTCAAGATACACATAGCAAAGAACACTCAAACAACTTGGTATCAGCTCTCCCTCCAGTGGACAGTCAAGCTCTTCCTCCCACCGGACAAATGTAGATCCACCATTCAAGCACTGGTCCTATCCCACCCAGATGGGGGCAATGCACCCCTCAAATGCATCCCGCCGTCCTACCTTGTGTCCCTGAGAAGTGTCTTACATGCGGTTGCAAGCCTCACAAGAGTCTACGCAGATGCGACCACATCACTCAAGCCCTCATCAACGTTCACTGGCTCCCACTGCATGCACAAATCACCTTCAAGTCTTGCTGCATCATCTATAAGGCAGTGGCCCTCAAGTCACCCAGCTACCTCATGAAGAAACTCAGCATCCCCGGCAGACAGTGCACCACCAGAATCCAGGACACATGCAATCTTGGAATCTGCCACTGCAAAAAAGAAAGGACCATAAAGCAAGCCCTCTCTGCCTATGCCCCAAGACTATGGAACCTTCTACTCGTCAGCATCAGACTCACCCCCACACTCCTACAATTCAGAAAAGAAATCAAGACCCACATCTTCAAGGTGTCGCTTCTCCTCTACACCTAGGCCATCACGTCCCCACTTGTGTCACCTGACTCGCTGGATGCCGCCCGCCCCTCTCCTCCCCCCCACCGGGTACAGCCGTACTTCTTCTCTGTGCCCCTCTGTATCCTACCCCCCGCTGTATATCTGTTCTGTTGGTAGCTCTGAGAAGCGCTCCATGATGCATCTATAATGTTGTATACCTTTGTAAAGCGTTTCGTTATGTTACTGTATTGTATACTTCTCAAAAGTGTTCCGTTATGTTACTGTATTGTTGTATACTTCTGTAAAGCGCTTTGTTGCTTCTCGAAGCTAGGTCTATGATCAATAAATACAATAATAATAATAATTAAGAAAATAACATTAGATTGGTGTGTCCATTAGTACATGGAATTATATGATCCTTGAATGGTCCTATAGAATGTACAGACAGTGTCAGTAATTCTGTTTTGAAAATTGAAAGAGGGAAAGTAATTTTGGATTGTCTGTTATGATTGAATAGCCATGACATTACAAGACATCAGAGCAGATTTGGATGTGGCTATTGACCCTGCAATAACCATATATTTCTTCCAGGGTCAGGGGCAGGTGCAGATCTTGAAAACATGGAAGTTAGAGATGAGACAGATGACTGAAAGTGGGGGCCCATATATTTACTCAAAATACAGAAACCTATACAGAATTAACATTGGTGCAAGGAGCCAAACAGTACTTAGAGGCCAAACTTACAGGCCTTCACAATATTCATAATCAGTGTACACTGGCCCATAAGGAATTCAATGTCAAAATAAATGATCAAGCCATGTATACTAATGGCTTATTAGACAACATTGTGAATAGAAAAACCCAACTGAAACAGTGCCAATATATAAATGCAAAACTTGCAATGAGAGCCATTGACTCACAGGAGGAATTTTTATGAGCTGTATAAAGAGAATACAATCAATAAGAAGCCAAGATCTCAGTTAGCTCACGAGAAAGATGCTACTATTCAGCAAGTACAGCAGGTTACTTTGCAAGTTACACATGAGCAAACGCAACATTATCAGAGTAAGGTGGCTGTGCAAGAATTAGTGTATAGAATAGAATAACATTTATAATTCAAAGAAAGCATAGATAAATTTGCAAAAAAATCGCAATGCCGCAAAGTCAGAGGTTCAACACCTGAAGAAAGAATTAAACAGTGAAGAGTCAGAAGATGAAGCACATATTTATCAGCAACAAAGAGACTCACAACAGAAGGAATTACAGAACATGAAAAAAGCACTGGCTTCTAAAACTAGGGCATTTGACACTAGTCAGGCTAAAATGAATGTGTCTAGGGAACAGCTAGGGTGAAGTAAACAGCAAATCATGATTGAATGTATCATAATGCCAGAGGCAAGAGATTAAAGATGTCAAAGCAACTTTGAACTCACAGTCTAAAGCCCACAGACAGATCAGTTTCCTGCAAGAGGGGTGATTTTCCCCAATATCTGAGTCTAGCTGCCCATTGTCAAAAACCTTCTGAATCATGCGAGTGGTATTGGTGCACCTAGCTATATACACGAAGTTTACACAGACACACTCTCCCTTCTTCCCAAAATCACACAGATACACAAGAAGTCCCAGTTTCCCTATCAGATAGAGAGGAATATAAAGATCTCCAGGTGTGTGGAGAAGCCCATAATCCAGAACACCAATGGGAAAGAGAAATGAGAGACGGCCCCCAGTACTGTGCACATAAACAACACCCTTATAATCATAGCGAGAAAAGGGGGAAATATGCAAATAGTGCAGGGGATTCAAGCAGTGCCTCTGATTCTGATCAAAAGACAAACATAAAATGAAAATCACAATCACGGTTAGTGAAAGACCCAAACAAAGCGATTAAGACTATAAAAACCTTTATGACCCCGTACCATAAAAATGTGGAATATTCTGTTTGGGAACATCAAGAAATGTACAAACAGATGGCATCATTTGGACCGAAGAATAGTCAGAATCACATTGACATAGTAAAATGGACATTGTATAAAAATCCAGGAGACGCTCCCAAGGCAGCCTACAACTTAATGTGTGCAGAGGATCAATCTCCTAGGGAGTTTGCTAAAGAACTCAACTGTGTATTTGCCTAGATTTCCCAACACGTCTATAGCGAAAGTTGAGAATTCAAAACCACATTCTTTTATGCCCTTCAAAAATACATAGTAAGACAGTTAGTGCTTGATTTTGATGACCCACGAATCCTTGAGTGGATAATCATGCCGGCTATGAGGTTCTATGAAGTACAGAACCCAACAATACCAAAAAACAAGGAAAAGAACCCCAGGCAAGTACCTGCTACAACCACGATTAAGGTACATGAGGTGAAGAGATCTACTCAGTTAGACTTAGCAACAGGGGAGCCCAAGGCCTATTCCTCTGATGTTAAAGAAACTAATAGGCAGAGAAGAACGTATGTTCAAAGCCAGCTGATTTCTCCTCCACCTGGCATGCAAAATACTGACCCTACAAAACCAGAGACTTACATAAGTCATTGGTATTTAGGCTCAAAACCCATCTTGGATTATAGGCATGTTCCTCCCATAGATAGAAATACTCAGAACACAGGAACAATTTGAATCAGAATTTGACATGGTTGAGAAGTCAATCATCACGTTCTAAGTGTAATTACCAAGAAAGTACCCTCCACCCCCTCATAGGTTGCAGAATAACAGTTCTCAGTACCAGGGTGAGTAGAGATCTAACAATACCTACAGCAATAGTTCCCCGACTGCCAAAACTGCTCCCCTAGAAGAGAACTTTAATATTCTAGAGAAGAACAGAGAAATTAACAAAGAAAACCACATAGTTTGGAAGGTGCAACTGGAGCGGCATGTCAAGCAACTGACAGAGAGCATTGGTCAATTCATGAGATCCCAGCAGGGACATCTTGATTCTCAGGTTCATACAAGCCCTGGCCAGAATGAATTGACAGGTCAGGATGGACAATGACAAGAGTAAATCATTGAAGTTAAAAATTCCCAAGGAGAAGAGTAAAGGGGGAGGTGACAGAAAAGGTATTCCAATGTCCTAGAGGAAGCTTCTTTTACCTCACGCGAGAACAACCTTGAATTTGCTCAAAAATTGGCAGTCTGGTGAACCCTCCTTATTCCTTGAAATTAAACCAGAAAAGTAAAAAATTGAAATTCAGTGAGGAGAAAAATGTAACCATTACCTTTGAAAAAGAAGAAGAGAACTCTGTGGAGATCATTTTAGCATTGCTTCTTTCCCAGCTGTAATGTCTCCTCCGAAAGAACAGAAAATCTGAGTGAAAAGAAGTACAACAAAGTAATTGAAAGAAAAGAAAGTAACAAAGAAACCCTAAACATGATATCCAAGATGAACAAAACCCAATATTTGACAGAAACCCCAAAACAAATAGATATTTCTCCCACTTTAGGTGTTTCTCTGCCTCACAATCCAAACAGTAACAGTGGCCTGGAACCCACCGAAAAGCGGCAAGTACCCATCCCTTATGAAATCTCAAAATGTTATTTTATTTCTACAGAATCCATCCTCAAATCACATGAATTTCACCCTGAAGAGAACGCCCCTCAGAGGACTTCTGAGGGTCAGGCTAACTCACATTTTCTCTGTAAGTTGGAGATGAAAGATTAACGTTTTTCTTTGCACCTGTTCATGCTCAGGGACAGTTGAACTTATTGGGTCTCATGGCTACAGGGTCCCAAGCAACTGTGATATCCAGAGAAGTACTTGAGACTCTCAACCAAGAAAGAAGGGAAAATCACTGCATTCCTCTTAAACCTCTGCTTGAAGAGCTTCATAACTTTGATGGAAAGCAGAGGCCAGTAGATGGGGTTACTGAACTCAAAATCAAAATAGGGTGCCATCGACTCACCCATCTGGTGAAAGTCGTGAATCCCCATAGTGCACCTGTTTTGCTAGGAAACGACTTACACAAGACACTTTTTTCCTCTGATAGGTTGTGAAACCAATTAGCTCACCTGAGGGGCTTAAAGGGCTGCAGCAGGGAGGAGCAGTAGAAAGAAGCTGGAGAAGGAGCTGGAAAGTTGGTAGTAGCAGAAGCAGCAGAAGCAGAGCACAAGGATGGCAGTTCACAAGGAAGTGTGACCCCAGAAGGGACACCAGAGTACAGAAAAGGCAGATTTCACCTGCAGACTCTGAGTTGGTCCTGTGCTCACAAACCCTGTTTGGCTGTGGCAGCACTGGAAGGGACAGGAAGCAACAGGCAGTCTTTCCAGGTGCACCCAATTGCTGTGAATGCAGAGCTGAAGTCATTTTTCTCCAAGGGCCTGTGTGCAGAAGCAAGATGAGGGAAACTGGAGAGTTAGAGGCTCTCCCTTGATTAGACCGGATTGGAGACACCCGTGCAGCAGAGAAGTGTGGATCCCAAGAGTGCCTGCAGCAGTAGCAGCAGAAGAAACCAAGCCTGGAAGAAGCAACTGCCCACAATTATTGTCATTGGGAGTTGGAAAAGGAAGCTCTGTACTCCTGAACAACAGAACTATCTTGCTGGTAACTGTAGCCAGCTTCAATTGTCCTCACACATACATGTAAGTGAGTAGACATTAACCAGAAGAAGTGGGAAGTCTTTTTATTAAGTGAAATACAAAACACGCTACTGTAAAATGCTTGCATGTAGTGAAAGCCTTTCTTTTCCTTATTATTAGCATTACTTCGTTGCCGAGCAGTCACATGGCTCCTGTTAATATGTAGAGCATTGCTTGTAGCTTAATTGAAGTATAACTGACTTTCCCTCAGTGTTACAAGCACTGTTTAAAATGGCTGCGCATGAGAAAAGGTTTCCCTATACCTTGGAAGCTGAGTGCTGACCGAAAGGTGGGAACGGTTCTCTTTTTGAAGTGGAAATTTCTGTTTCAATAAGAAGTCTGCATCTTGCAACATATTAAAAGCTGAAGCAAAAGTCGTAGAAGTAGTTGAAGCTGAAGTAACAACAAGTATTACCCAAGCCCATAGAGCTAACTCTATAAAAGTGAATCCCGCTCAGTTAAGAACTATCCACCAGTGTTCTGAAGTTGTTGAAGTTATTGTTACCCAACAGTCCTCTAAATTAAATGGGACAAGATCATCCAAGGCTGGAAGAGTGGCACAACAGCTTTGGGTTAGCCATTGGACGAAAGGTGTTTATGAAGCTGGGAAAGGCAACTGGGTGCTTGTTAAAAGAAGCTGTTTTAAATCTTCATGGCTGAGACTATTTGAAAGGAGAAGAAGTGGTCTAAAAGCTAGACGCCGATTTAGTGCTAGATGCAACATAGGTAAAGAGGCTGCCCTTTCTCACCCAATAAGAAAGAAGAGTGCCTTGTCAACCTGTAGAGGTCAAAGAAGTCTTGTTTAAGTTGCCTAACATTGAAGCTGCAGTCTTAGAAGCAAATTTGCTTAATCTCAGAAGTTGTAGTAGCAGTAGTTGAACTGTGGTGATGAATATTCTTGTCAGAGCTGTAAATGTAGAAGCTGAAACCAACTGTGTGACAAGGAAGCCTGATCTCACAGTTTGATGGCAGAGTGAAGTTGCTGAAAAAAGAGTAAACCTTACGTAGAAGCATCCAGACAAACCGTGTATATAAAAGACGCTGCAGAAGTTGAAAACAGAGATGTTGTTGTCAAAGTGCAAGTAGTATCTTTGTTGTTAACCTTGTCTATTCTTTCCTGAAAGAGACTTTTGTCAGTGGATTTTTATTTGTGTGAACATTTGGTTCTTTGGAATTCTTCAAGACTTTTTTTTAAGACTTTTTCTGTTCCTTGGTAGAACTTGATTTTGGGACATTCCTGGGGGGGCAGGATCTGCCCAGGACCACCAGAAGTCACCCAAGACACTGGGTGTTTCGTAACCTTTCATTTATGTTGTTTTCATGTTGCTTTAAAAGTTTATGTTGCGTAGGTTTGTTTTGTGAATGCTAGGAGATTTTCCCATAAATCCTAGAATAGGTAGGGAAACCCCTGGTAGAGGAGGTTTAGTGAGGGTTTATTTTATAATTTTGCATGCAATAAAATATCAAATCCTGAGACAACTAAACACAGTTGTCACTCTCACATTACTGACCCATCACAACTTCTACTGAAACCTTGAGAATAAATCGTTCTGCAAACAATGAGTGGGTCTCCACTCTCGAGGGAAATACCCTAAAATGATATCTATGGCAGACCTCCAGTAAGGATCAAGGTTGACCGCAGGATATTTCAGAAAACAGAATCAGTAATTTAGCTCATATACTTCGCTGTTGAATTCAGTGAAGATAAGGATACCGTTCTATCCAAAGTTTTCTTAACTCAAGAAATAAGCTTAAACTTGTTTAGCGAACTATTAGTCAGGAAAGTATAAAAGGATCAGATTGATAAATGTGAGTCTGGACATCATGCACTAGTTTCAAAACACATGATCACCAGCAGGTGCATGTTCGAAATCCAAATTGGAAGTAAAAAGAAAAGTCATAATTGATGGGTTGTGAGAGATGTCATTTCTGATTTCTAAATCAGCAAAGGCATAGTACATCAATTAGCAAATAATGTAGCTATTGTTATTAACAAAGCCTGGTCCTGAATCGGTGAAACCCCAATGGACTTAAATGATCAAGAAAAGGCACGTTGGTCAGCCGAATTGCTGGCTTATGCTGCTCAAGTTTAAATCAAAGAAGAAATGATGACTCCAGGACAATACACCACCAGATGGTAGAAGAACAGATCGGTATGGCTGATGCTTGTGACACAGAAGAACGGAAGCAAAAGTTGAGACAAATACTTATGGTAAGTGTAAAAGACTAGGGTGATACAAAAGTATCCCCAATGTAATGCATTGTAAGCTGCTGTGTGCAATGTTAAAAAGTTACAAAAGTGGAAGAGTCAAAACGGAAACAGTTTCTGAGTACTAAAAGTCTGAGGCCAGATCAGTTTTCCTCATAAAAAAATGAGCAAAAGGACAAGGGGATGAAGCTGAAGGCTTCACTTCACTGTAAAAAGTCAGGAAGATTAAAAAACAAAAGCAAAACATGTTGGAGTCCATATAACTATGGAAGGAAAGTTGCCAAAAGAGAAATCATTCCTAACCCCACCCCTCCCATACTAGGGACAGGGTTTTGAAATCCACCCCTGGCAGGGTCTTCTTTTCCAGTCCGTTATAAATCCTGGACAACCCATCAGCATTGTTAAGTTGTGCACCTGACCTATGCTCAATAGTGAAGTCAAAGCCTTGAAGGCTTATGGAGCACCTGACCAACTTAGGATTCTCTCCCTTCATATTCATTAGCCACTTTAAGCGCTAATGTTGAGTCTTCACAGTGAAGTGAGTCCCAACGAGGGAGGGTCTCAGCTTCCAAAGGGCTCACACTATGTTAAACACTCCTTTTCCACAGTTGCCCCCTTGAGCTCTCGGTCCTTAAGCTTGTGACTAATAAAATATATAGGATGTTCCCTGCCTTTGTCATATAACTGTGAAAGGACAGCACCTATCACAGTGTCAGAGGCCTCTGTCTGCACTATAAAAGGTCTGTGGTAATCAGGTACCCTGAAAAAAGGGGCCTGACAAAGACAACCCTTTAGGCCTTGGAAGGCCTTTTCATAATCCTGAGTCCAAATGACTCTCTTGGGCTTCTTAGGGGTTGTGAGGGCAGTCAGAGGGGCAGCTATGATACAATAGTCCACCATGACGTTTCTGTAAGACCCAGTGAGGCCTAGAAAAGCACTCATCTGGGTTTGGGTTGTGGGGGTTTCCCAGTTCTGTACAGCCTGTACTTTGCTGGGAAGAGGCTGAATCCTGCCCCCACCAACTTCATGCTCAAGGTAGGTCACTGAACCCTAAACAATCTGGCACTTGGTAGTCTTTATGAGCAGGTGGGCCTGCCGAACAGCGTGCAACACAGACAAAAGGCATCTAACATGTTCTTCCCAGGTAGGGCTGAAAACTGTGATATAGTCCAGATAAGCCATGACGAATTCCTCCAACGCATTTAGGATATGATTGACAAACCGTTGAAAAGTGCCAGGTGAATTCTTAAAGCCAAAGGGAATTACCCTGAACTGGTCCCTCAGATGTTGAGAATGCTGTCTTCTCCTTGGTATTTTCTGTCAGGCATATTTGCCAATACCCTGCATTAAGGTCAAAGGAGCTAAGGTACTTGGAAGCACCTGCTTGTCCACTAACTCATCACTTGTGCAAGGGGGTGTACATCTGTATTAGAAACATCATTAAGAGCACTGTAGTAAACACAGAATCTCAAATTGAAGGTTCCTGCTTTTGGTGCCAGGACCACTGGCTGGACCAAGGACTACACTATTGGAAGGCTCTATACCTTAGTTCCAAGATTTTGTTGACTTCAATCATGATGTACGATCTTACTTTGTCTAAACAACTACAACTCCTAAACTTGGTAGCATCACCAAATTCAGTGACAATGTCCTGCTCACACCAAGGTATCACGCCTGTAATTAGGGAAGAAAAGGGAGAAAATGGTCTCAGCAAAGTTATCACCACACCTTGCTGTTGTTGAGTTAGTTGACGAGACACAAGGTCACCCTCAATGAAGCCATATGACGGGCTGTCCTGGAACAGATCGGGAGAGGTTCAGATTTCTTTGTCTCCCTTTTTGAAACTAGGAGCAGAGCTCCCAAATCATCCTGAAGGATGGAATCCATCAATCTGTTTATATGGAGAACTTTGGGAGACTTACTAGGTCTTCCAAGGTCCATTAAATAGCTTATCTTACATAGTCTTTCAACTCTGTAAGGACCAGACCATAAACTCATGACCAGGTTTGCCAAAAACAAGTACGATAGTGTTACTCACCGATAGGTGAATGCCCAAAACCGAGTTCCGTATACTGAAGTGGGAACTTGATTGTAGAGCTCGGGTTGGAGCAACCTACCCGAGCCTCCTCTCTGTGACGGAAGAAACTCTTTTCAATGATATGGCCCTCCACTGGTTAAACAGCCAAGAGGGTCCTGATCACTTAAAAGAGCGGGGAGAACACACCGCCAAGTAACCGGCTGCAAAGAAAGATAGAAATCATGAGCCGCAGATAATGAGCGTGTACATATGTCCCCAAAGAATCACAAAGTATACCTGTTGTTCCCCCCCCCCAGTATGGCTACAGGAGACACCGACCGTCCTCCTGTCAGTAATTAATCAGAACAAGAAAAGTAAGTTGTCACTACTACTTGGGAACCAGATTGCAATATAAATAATTTGTTGTATCTTACCACGAGGAGTACTGGGTTCTTCTTTGTAAAGAAAACAACGGCAAGTATAAAATAAAAAAAAGGAAGGTTAGTAAGGTTTCTACTCCCGGACGGCACGAGGAGCGCTCTAGTTCCGGGATGGTGCAATCTCAGCGTAGCGTTCAATATGCACACAGGAGAAGCAAAGGTGTTCCAGTACTTGGATTAGGTGGAGGTAGCGGTGATTCCAGTAGTAAGAAACCTGTGAAACAGGGGGGAGAGTGGATAGGTCAACACAGGAGATGCAGTCTTATTGAAGTGGTGAAAAAGGACAAGACTCACTGAGTCAGCAGGAAGTAACTGCGCTGCGCAGGGGACGAAGGCAGCGCTGTATTGGTCTTCACACAGGTAAGGGTCCTGGTACACGGGCGGACGGGTTCTGATCAAAACGAAGGCAAGAGCAGTCCGAATGATGTGCCAGGAGTCCTGATACATGGGCGGGCAGAGTTTCAAGCAAAACGAAGGCAGGAGCAGTCCGAATGAGGAGACAGGAGTCCTGATACACGGGCGGGCAGAGTTTCAAGCAAAACGAAGGCAGGAGCAGTCCGAATGACAAGCCAAGAGTCCTGATACACGGGAGAGCAGAGTTCGGAACAACAACAGGCAGTCCGGAGAACGGGAAATAGGTACCCAAACGAAGACGAAACTTCAGGTAGCAACTTCAATTAGAAGCAGCGAAGAAAGACTCATAGCTGCTTATATGGGCAACGTAATTGAGGAGCGTACGGCCACGCTTGGAGAAGGTCATGTGACAACCAGCCAGGCAGCATGGGAATAGTAGTCTTTTTACAACTTATGCTGCCTGAGTCTCCCCTGTAGTTTCCATCGGGCTAAAAACGGTGCTACAAAGCGCCGTACACCACAAGGCAAGGTGACGGTCTTACGCCGTCCAGCAAGGTATTTTTGCACATACCCCGTGCGCGGCATGGAGGAGTCCTGCAAGCACCTGCGAGCGCTGCAAAGTGTGACAGCATCCACCCCCAAAGGAGGCGCCACCCCAGTGCGGGCATGGAAACGACGCACAAGGGCAGGCAAGCGAATGTTACACAGCGGCTCCCAGGACCTGTCTTCGGGACCGTAACCTTTCCAGTCGACCAGATAGACAGGGCGACCCCTGCGTAGCTTAAAGTCCAGGATGTCAGCCACTTCATATTCCAAATCACTACCCACGCAATAGGGGGCGGGCGAGAAGGTAGTCTAGTCGAGGAAGGACATGGTTTTAAAAGGCTAACATTAAACACGGGGTGCACCTTCCAGGAGGATGGCAGAGAAAGACGCACCGCCGCAGGACTGATCACAGCCGTGACCGAAAACGGGCCCGTAAACTTTGGAAGAAGGATTTGTTTGCCAGGAATCTTCAAGTTTCGTGTAGAAAGCCAGACCTTCATGCCAACCCAGTACACGGGTGCAGGAAGCCGCTTTCGATCGGCAAAGCGTTTTGCCCTGTCTTGTGCCTGAACTAAGTGAGTACGGACATATCCGTGTACTGAACTGATGTTCCGAATACAAGCCTGGGCTGCCGGGTTGTCCAGCGGAATGGTTGGATCCAGAGGCAAAGACCGAGGATGCTGGCCATAGAGAGCAAAAAAGGGAGACACCCCCGATGCCGAGTGCACAGAATTGTTGTAGGCATATTCCGCAGGAGGAAGCATCGCCAAACAGGAGGACTGATATTGAAGGCAAAGACAGCGGAGATATTGCTCAAGGGTGGCGTTAGCCCTCTCAGTCTGCCCATCCGTCTGCAGATGGTGGGCGGAGCTGAAACGATCGTCGATTCGAAGAGAGCGTGTGAGAGCCCTCCAGAAGCGGGAGGTAAATTGCGTACCCCTGTCCAAAACAATAACCGAGGGAAGACCAAAAAACCTGAAAACGTTCTTGAGCAACAAGCCAGCCAATACAGGAGCTGATGGTAGACCAATGCAAGGGACAAAAATTGACATCTTAGTGAAATAGTCCACGACCACCCAAATGGTGTTAAACTTATCAACAGGCGGTAGCTCCACAATAAAATCCATGGAAACCATGTACCACGGCTTGTGTGGAACAGGGAGAGGCTGCAAAAGACCCATAGGCTTAGAACGGGAAGTCTTGCATTGGGAACAAATTGAACAAGAAACCAGGTAATCGGTGACATCCAGGGACATTGAGGGCCACCACGCCTAACGTCGGAGGGAGTCCAGTGTTTTCTGTTGACCCGGATGGGCCGCCATTAAGGAGTCATGGGACCAGGTAAGAGCACATAAGCGCGCATCACCCGGAGGTAGGTAGAGTCGACCTTGAATATACGGTAGACCCTGCACAATGTCAAGATTGAGGTCAGCGCATTCAGTGATGTGTGAAGCCACCCAATCCGCAACCAAGGAACGTAGAGAAGGCTGCAGAGTACATCCGCATACCACCCGGCAAGGTAATACCAAGGGACGATCCACCGCAGTAAACCGGGGACCCGGTGACAAGCGAGACAAGGCATCTGCACAGGTGTTAAGACGTGCAGGGCGGTAAGTGATTACGAAATTAAACTGTGAGAAAAACAGATGCCACCAAGCTTGACGAGCAGTTAGGCACTTCATCGATTTAAATGCTAATAAACTACGATGGTCTGAGAAGACGGTGACTTGATGTTTGGCTCCCAGAAGATGATGCCTCCATTCGGAAAACGCATCCTTTATGGCAAGCAGTTCCCTTTCGGTGATAGGGTAGTTCTTTTCATATGGGGTTAATTTTCGGGAAAAGAAGGCAACAGGATGGATCTCACCCGAATCAGGACAACGTTGAGACAGAACCGCACCGACTGCAGAACCTGAGGCATCGGCCTCAACCATATAAGGCAAAAGAGGGTTAGGATGTTGCAAAACCGGAGCGGAAGAAAACGCAGCCTTTAAGGCATCAAAGGCATGCTGGGCTTGCGGGTTCCAATGATAAGGTTGCTTCGAACTGGTCAACGCGGTCAGGGGAGCAGAGATGGCGGAAAAGGAGTGTATAAACCGCCGGTAAAAATTTGAGAACCCCAAAAACGATTGAAGTGCCTTAATGGAAGATGGTACAGGCCACTCCAATACATACAGCCTTGACCTTGGAGCGGCTCATGCGGATACCGTGATTTGTGATATCGTAGCCGAGGAACTCCACCTCAGTGGTGTTGAATACACATTTCTCAGCCTTCACGAAGAGATGGTTGTCCCTGAGCCTCTGAAGAACTAAACGCACATGTTCTGTGTGTTGATCAGGGGTCGGTGAATATATTAGGATATCATCCAGGTAAACCACCATAAAGTGATCCAGCTAATCATGAAATATATCATTCATGAATGCCTGGAATGTGGCCGGGGCATTACAAAGGCCGAATGGCATCACAAGATATTCGTATAATCCATATCTTGTTTTGAATGCGGTTTTCCATTCATCCCCCTCTCGAATTCTTACAAGATTGTAAGCGCCACGGAGATCCAGTTTGGTAAATATGACAGAATCTCTAAGTTGATCCAAGAGAACTGATATCAGTGGAAGGGGATATTGGTTCTTTACCGTAATGGCGCTTAAAGCCCTATAGTCGATGCAGGGGCGGAGTTCGCCCTCTTTTTTAGGAACAAAAA
This sequence comes from Ambystoma mexicanum, assembly GCF_040938575.1. Lineage (NCBI taxonomy): Eukaryota > Metazoa > Chordata > Amphibia > Caudata > Ambystomatidae > Ambystoma > Ambystoma mexicanum. The sequence goes on from NC_090932.1 coordinate 1,460,540,514, forward strand.
AAAGCGGTGAGGCTGCCGGTGACCTAGAAGGTTTTATGAAACCTATGGCCAAAGACTTGTCTATGTACTCTTTGAGCACTTTATCCTCCGGAATGGTGAGCGAGTAAACCTGACCAACCGGAATCTTAGCTCCAGGTACCAAATTGATCGGGCAATCATAAGGTCGGTGGGGAGGTAAGTGTTCCGCCCGGCCCTTGTCAAAGACATCAAGGTATGATAGGTATTCTGTGGGTATAACCTTTTTGGCCTTAGTTATAGACCCGACAATAGTAGAAGAGGTCACCAAGGCCTGAGAGGAAGAGACTGGTAAGACACTGGCACTTTGAAAACACTGTTCATTGCAGAGAGCAGACTGGAATTGGACCACCCGGTTCGCCCAATCTATGGCCGGGTTGTGTTGCTGCAACCAGGGTACTCCTAAAATGACCTGGAACTGAGGAGCCTTTATCAAGTCAAAAGAAATAGTCTCCAAGTGACCCTGCTCCGTTTGCATTTGCACCATTGAGGTGTTGTGTGTAGCTAGACCAGACACCAAGGAGGTACCATCCACAGCATGGACGGCTTCTAGTTGTGCCTTGGACAACAATGGAACGTTGTGAGAGACAGCGTAGTCGTAGTCCATGTAGTTACCCATGGCTCCTGAATAAATGATGGCCAATGAGGAAAAAGACGTGTCCGGTGCAGTGGTGAAAACCACAGGTATACTGACAGGGGCAGCAGCCTTTGATTGCAAGTCCAATGAACGTATCCCCGGCGTAGGGACTCTGACTAACGCCGGGTTTTTGCGTTTCCAGTCTTCTTCACGGGTATCTTTGGGCAAACTTTTAGCTGATGGTCGGCTGAACCGCAGTACATGCATAAGTTGTTTGCCCGGCGGTGCTCCCATTGAGCAGGGGTTAGATGTCCCCGTACTATCCCCAATTGCATGGGTTCCGGAGCAGAAGAAAGAGGTCCAGTGGTCTACGGAAGGGAAGAAACCGGAGTCACTGGTTTGCGTTCCCCTTTCCGTTCTGCCCTGCGGAGTCTATTTGTAACACCAGATCAAGCAATTCTGCAAACGAGGTCGGAACTACTGGTACAGTGGCTAGTATATCCTTCAGTTCCTCTGTTAGACCTTTATAAAATACTGCTGATTTCTTCCCTTCAGGCCAGTCTGTCTCGGCTGCCAGCTTGTTGAACCGAGTGCAGTAAGTAAATAAAGAAGAAGTCCCTTGGCGCAAGTTCAGGAATTCCAGATCAGTGGCCTGTGATTTATAACTGGTATCAAAGACCCGGTGCATGGCAGTTATAAGGGCTTCACAATCATATAGCAAATAGCTATTAGATTCGAGCAACGGATTGGCCCACGCTGCCGCGGTACCCCCAAGGTGGGAAAGCACAAATGCAGCTTTGGTCGTACTATTGGGAAATGCCATTGGACGGAAAAGAAAATGCAACTTGCATTGATTGATGAAAGCTCTGAAGTTCTTGGCATCACCCAAGAACCTCTCTGGAGGGGCCAATGGGAACTGGGATGCCATTAAAACCGGAGCTGCTGAAAACCCAGAACCAGAGGCAGAAGCAGCCCCAGAAGTGGATGCAGATGCACCAGAAGGGTCGATCCCCAGTGTTTGGGGATTTGGAAAGTGCTGTAAGTCATCAATCCGGTGGTGTAAGGCATCATGAGCAGCCACCATATCAGCCCTTAGTTCGGCTACCAACCGTACCATAGCGGTCAGGGGGTCCTCCCCTTCCATAGCTTCTAATTCTGTTACTCACCGATAGGTGAATGCCCAAAACCGAGTTCCGTATACTGAAGTGGGAACTTGATTGTAGAGCTCGGGTTGGAGCCTCCTACCCGAGCCTCCTCTCTGTGAGGGAAGAAACTCTTTTCAATGATATGGCCCTCCACTGGTTAAACAGTAAAGAGGGTCCTGATCACTTAAAAGAGCGGGGAGAACACACCGCCAAGTAACCGGCTGCAAAGAAAGATAGAAATCATGAGCCACAGATAATGAGCGTGTACATATGTCCCCAAAGAATCACAAAGTATACCTGTTGTTTCCCCCCCCCAGAATGGCTACAGGAGACACCGACCATCCTCCTGTCAGTAATTAAACAGAACAAGAAAAGTAAGTTGTCACTACTACTTGGGAACCATATTGCAATATAAATAATTTGTTGTATCTTACCACAAGGAGTACTGGGTTCTTTGTAAAGGAAACAACGGCAAGTATAAAATAAAAAAAAGGAAGGTTAGTAAGGTTTCTACTACCGGACGGCACGAGGAGCGCTCTAGTTCCGGGATGGTGCAATCTCAGCGTAGCGTTCAATATGCACACAGGAGAAACAAAGGAGTTCCAGTACTTGGATTAGGTGGAGGTAGCGGTGATTCCAGTAGTAAGAAACCTGTGAAACATGGGGGAGAGTGGATAGGTCAACACAGGAGATGCAGTCTTATTGAAGTGGTGAAAAAGGACAAGACTCACCGAGTCAGCAGGAAGTAACTGCGCTGCGCAGGGGACAAAGGCAGCGCTGTATTGGTCTTCACACAGGTAAGGGTCCTGGTACACGGGCGGACGGGTTCTGATCAAAACGAAGGCAAGAGCAGTCCGAATGATGTGCCAGGAGTCCTGATACACGGGCGAGCAGAGTTTCAAGCAAAACGAAGGCAGGAGCAGTCCGAATGAGGAGGGGGGAGTCCTGATACACAGGCGGGCAGAGTTTCAAGCAAAACGAAGGCAGGAGCAGTCCGAATGACAAGCCAAGAGTCCTGATACACGGGAGAGCAGAGTTCCGAACAACAACAGGCAGTCCGGAGAACAGGAAATAGGTACCCAAACGAAGATGAAACTTCAGGTAGCAACTTCAATTAGAAGCAGCGAAGAAAGACTCATAGCTGCTTATATGGGAAACATAATTGAGGAGCGTACGGCCACGCTTGGAGAAGGTCATGTGACAACCAGCCAGGCAGCATGGGAATAGTAGTCCTTTTACAATTTATGCTGCCTGAGTCTCCCCTGTAGTTTCCATCGGGCTAAAAACGGTGCTACAAAGCGCCATACACCACAAGGCAAGGTGACGGTCTTACGCCGTGCAGCAAGGTATTTTTGCACATACCCCATACGTGGCATGGAGGAGTCCTGCAAGCGCCTGCGAGCGCTGTGAACTGTGACAGATAGAAGACGTTATCACTGCCTTCTTTGGGGCTCCCTAAGGGCTGAAACTTTCAAAGAATCTCTCTCTCAGCCCAACTGAGTCAGGCACAGCTTCACCCCTTGGTAAACGTATCCAGAAAAGCAGTAGTAACTGACTTGGCAGTCCATATATTCAATGTGTTGGCTATAGGATACCTTGTGGTGTGATCAGCAACCATTAGAATAGTCTGATTGCCTGAGGGTGTACAAGAGTTCAGAGGGCTAGCAAAGTTAGCCTCTGTCTGCTCAAAGGTGCACCCACTACTGGTATTGGTGCTAATGGATTCTGAATCCTTGTTCCACTTTTGTCAAAGAAAGTGTCACCTCTATAGTGGTTTTCCACTGGGACCCCCATCTTGGGCCAGCAGGATTGTATGGGTGACCACTCTGGAGTTATGGTGATATTGAGATGAACTGCCAAGGGAACTTCATGCACCAACTACAGGAGGAAGGGACCCACATCCTGAGGAACCACCAACCTCTTATGGTCTCCTCTAGTGGACTCTGTGGACTAATATATTAGTAACTCACCTTCCTGGTGGATTTTCTGCTTCACATGAGACTAATACTCCAATTAGAAGCAGGCCATTCTCTGTAGGCCATTCAGTGATGGTCTTTCTTATTGACCCTTACTAATCTCGTTCTTAGGTATCACAGGATACCCATACAAACAGAGATTTTCTGACAATCCCTCTTTCTCATCAGGTTTAGGGATTTAGCCAACTACCTCCACCTCAATTGTAGGCATGGCAGGGAGAATATTTTCTTTCCCTCTTCCTTTATGTGTTCTATCTCCTTCAGCCTAAGGTTTCCCCTTTGACTTAGGCATGTTCTTAGACTTGGCTAAGGCAGCCTGGTTCTTAGACCTAATGTTCGAAGAGTCTGCAGAGTGTCTCTCAGGACCTAAATCTTGCACTGATTTCTGACAGAGCCTGTGTAGGAACTTTCCTCCTCACACTGACAGATGCCCTATCCACATCGTTTCTGACAGCTAAGATGACAGGCATGTCTGTGAAGTTGAGAGAGAGGGTCCATTAGTCAACCGAGTAGTCACCAGCGAAGCTCTGGCAAGAGGCTCTGGGCGTACCAATGTGGAATCTACCACAGTTGGACTTGACCCAGTGTTCCTAATAGCATAGAAAGGAATATTGTTCACAAATTGACCAAAGGTGAAATATTTTGGCCATATAATTTATGTGCACATATGGATGCGCTTAATGAGACCTTGAAATGGCCCCCTGATGTAATATCTTTAATCAGGTAACATTTATAAACTACACATTAGAATATGTGCAATCTGTGTACTTGACAGTGCTGATGCTAATATTCAACATGAAGCACACATGGTGCTGCTTGAACATGATACGCTCATGTGTGTTTTGCATACTGTTCAACTTTTAATATGGCATTATCTTGATACATTTATTGCACTGTTGTCTGCATTAATACATGATGCTTATTAATACATCATCCCTGAAGAAGATATTATGGTATATTTTGCTTTTAAATCTATGTGTGTTGTGATAACCTTTGTGATTATTCACACATGAGCATTTTTCCACATATGTATATTGAAAGGTTGGTAAATATATATTCAACATAAATTATTGATGATTGAATGAATTGTTGTGTATATGTTTACATGTATCTCTATGTTTTTTTAAAATCTTGTTTCAATAAAATGTAGACTTGTGTTTCTTGCTTTTAGTCCAGTTTATATATGATTCAGGATGTCTTCCAATGTTGATTTGATTGAATAGATTTTTGGTATCCCATGTAGAGAGTTTATGGTTATTGTTGTGGTGTTCCCCTTCTACACATGAGGTATAGGGACACTCTAGAGTTTTTTAACCAGTTAGTTTTTAGGCACATGTACAAGTAACCAGAAATACCAAGTGTAAAAAACGAGGGTGATACAAAAGTATCCCCCATTGCACTACATTGTAACATGCTGTTTGCAATTTTCCTTTTTTTGTGTGTGTTACAGTTTTGAAAACTTTCCACACTTTTAAAACAATGAATACTAGTAACAATCATATACAACAAAATACAATACGATCCACAGAGTATAAAAATGACATACATATAACAAAGTAAAAGACTAAACAGCTCCTGTCAGGACATAATGCACATAAAATACAAAACATACAAAATAACCAATATACTCAATTATAACTCTCCTACCGTTCTGCCATCACAGAAGGGGAAAAGCCTTATGCAATTAAGGCCTGGTCCCACCCCAAAAGGGGAAGTCCAGCCCGAACTGCTAGGTTACATCCCTCCTGCACGGGACAACAAGCATCACCAGACATGTTTCAGCCTTGATGGGCCTCATCAGTGAGGTGAGGAGCAGCTTGGGTCCCTAGGCCCAGCAGGCATGGGACCAACATATGGGCATAGCCATCCCACTCGGGGTGACTTTAGGAAAACACAAGAGGTGATGGCTGGAAGGTTTACAATTAATCTTAAACCCTGGCGTTTCTCTGGGCAACCCTCCAGACCATCGTGCTTTATCTGCCAAGCCATTACAGAAGGGGAAAAATCATATGCAAATCAGGCTTATACAACCGAGCCTGCTGGACCTAGACACCCAAGTTACTCCTCACTGATGATGCCCAATGAGGCCGAAACATGTCTGGGGATGCTTGTGGTCTCGTGCAGAAGGGATGTGACCTAGCAGTCCGAGATGGACTGCCCCTTTTGGGGTGGGACCAAGCCTGATTTGCATATGGTCTTTCACTTTCTTCAAATCAAACATTTCTTTCCTGGTTTACTCACCTGCCAGGACTAACTACAACTTGTCTCTTTCCTGGTTTACTCGCCTGCCAGGACTAACTACAACTGTAAATGGCCTCTTCTGCCAATGGCAATATTTGTTCCATGTTTCTCCACACCAATTTCCCAAGTGGTGAGCGTTGTACAATGTTTTCTTGTCTTTATAGTCTCTTGACTGTGGGCAATGTGGGTTAGAGGATTCCCCAAACTGATACCTCATGAAAGGTGAATTGCGCCCGTGTTGCCCTCTTATCTTGTCTTTATGTTCTCTTGGCTGTTGGCAATGTGGTTTACAGGTTTCCCCAACCTGATATCCCATGAAAGGAGAATTGCACACTTTTTGACCTATTATCTCTTCTTTATAATGTCTTGGCTGTTGGCAATGTGGGTTACAAGTTTCCCCAATCTGATACCTCATGAAAGGAGAATTGTGCCTTTTTTGCCCTTCCATTGGACTTGTTCGGTATTCAAAAATGTTTTTTTAAATGTATTTATTAGCCTATGGTTTTCAAATGAAACCTTTGCCAAACAAACAATTATAGAATAAAATTACATGGGAAAAAAAAAAGAAAACGATAACTGTTTTACAGGATACATGAAAATGTATACAGTTCAATTTTTGCTCATTTCCGCATCTAGTTCCTTTTTTCTATTTTTTCGAAAAATATTTCCTTCAGAAATTCCAACAGGGCAAATGAAATTGAAATCCTTTTCCCCTGCTTTAAAATGTCCCACCCCTTCGACAAGGTCATAGTCTGGTAATCATAGAAAAATGTTCCCATCAAATTAGATACGTTCCTCAGACCAAGATATAACATAATTAGATGATACAGTGTCTCAGGTGTCTGGTTACATAATCCACAGCTGAAATGTCAAAGTGTTGAGTCTTTCCTGACTTCCATTCTTTAGGAAACAAGTTAAGGCAGAACCTCATAAACTCATAGTGTAGAGAATCAGAAGGACATTTTACCAGGTATCCCAAGATCGTACAACGCCCTCTATAGTCTGAGAGGTTCGTACTGTAGATCTTATATTTACTTCCCCCCTCCAGCATCTCGTTCCAGTCCTGGTCGTACAAGTTCCTCTTTACATGATCGAGATTCTCCAGTAGCGTTTTTTCTGACAAGCTGACAAGCTTTCCAAAATGTTCCTGCTGGTTTGACTCCAATTCACAAGGCTCAGTTCCCTCGCCGTGAGCAAGGCTGATTTTAATACCATAAAGCCCCCCTCAGATGGAGGTATCAAACACTTATGATAGAAGGACAGCGTCTTCCACATGGTTACTGCGTACTTAGAGGTAAAGCCGAGTTCCCTCCTGATTATCACGCAGGGGGTTCATTTCGGTAGGGACAGAACATTCCTCCAAAAGATCTGTTCCAGCTTAGACCACACTGAGAGTGAAAACGATGCGTTGGCACCGTATGTCAGAATAGGGAGTACTTTCATCCGATAAAAATCCAACACCGGATCAAGAGAGAATTTACAATAACGAAATCTAATAAGTTTGGCTTTTGCAACAAGATTTCTCGTTTCGCTTCTTAGGTTTTGATCTCTGTGTGTGTCATTCATGCTATCCTTTATGCACAAACCCAAATAGGTCATCAATGTTGTCTCTGGGATATTCTCACTTTCCAAATACCAACCCCTAGATTTCGACCTACGGCCTGTCTGTTGACCAAGGGTTATGATTTTTGACTTCCCTGCATTTATCTGAAGTCCATTAATGGAAACGTAGGAGACCAGTCCATCCAGTTGGCGCAGGAGACCTATCAGGGTCTGGTCCAAAAGCACCAGGTCATCAGCATACAAGAGCCTGTTCACCTGTAATCCTGATAGACGTGGTGGAAAGCATTTAATGGTTTTAAATGCGCATTCCATGTCCAAGATGTAAAGATTGAATACTGCTGGTGCCAGGCGACAACCTTGTTTTAGGCCTTTTGCGATTTTGATTGGTGCAGTCATGTTTCCCGAGTTGGCCTATCTTACTCTAAAGGTGGTTTCTGTATGTAAGGCCCTAATTACCTCTCTCAGATCATATGGGCAGCCCCAGGCCTTTAGCTAGCTTTGTCCACAATGTAGATCTGTCCACAGTGTCAAAAGCCTATGATAAGTCTATTGAGGCCAAATTGATCTTATTATTCTTCTCTTTGGCCCTATTCTTCAGAAGATTGATAAGAAAGAGGTTTAGGGCTGTACCAATCCCCTTTTAAAATCCCGACTGCCATCTGTCAAGATGATACGTGTCCAAACTCCACTTGTTCAGGTTCTTCAGAATCAGTGCCACGAATATCTTTTCAATAACGTCAAGAAGGGCGATAGGTCTGTAGTTTGCCAGAATGTACCTATCCCCCTTCTTAAAGATAGTCACAACTATTGATTGTGTCCATGAGACAGGGATTTTCTTAGTGGATTTTATCACCTCGAACAGCTCCTTCATAAAACCTCCAATTGTTCCGGATTGCTCTTAAGAATTACATTTGTAAGGCTGTCTGGCCCTGCTGCTCTTGAGTTACTGGAGGACTTCATTAGGTTGAGAATGTCTTCTTTTTTTCTCTGGAAGGACCATAAGGAAGTTTTCCTCTCCTCACCCCCTGCTTCTTCTGCAAACATACTTGCAAATAGGGAACTGTAGTGGGTTACCCATACACTCGCACAGACTGGGTTAGACATCAGAGACTGTTGGGGGGCACTTTTTCCATTCAGAATTCTCCATATTTCCCCTGTGTTTTAGTTGCGACAACATTTAGAATGTGTTCTGCATCCTGTTGTTTTAAGGTGAATTGGTGTTGCTTGAACCATTTTTTGTATCGTTGTTTACTTGCTTTTAGGGCATCCAAAGTGGCCACTGTGGCCCTTTTCTTATGTGCTCTTTTTAGTCCGTTTAACCCCTTTTTCTTTAATGCTACTTCCCTATCAAATTTGTGGGTGTTAGCAAAAGTCCCTTTCATACCCCTGTAGCTTTTTTCCATGAAGGCTGTGAGTCAGAATTGTTTGTGGGGTGGAATCTGTCCATTTTGATGTCAGGGCTGCGTTGTTTTCAGATGTTATTCTCAGCCTGTTTCTTCCAGGATGTATACTCGCTTCTTGTGTCTATGTTTTGCACCCTGAGGCCTGCAGGCTTCGGCGCAATACAAATAAACTAATAAATAAATAAATAAATACCAATCTTTTTCATTTGTGGAGCTTGTGGAGCAGAGTTCCAACCCATAATCGACAGTTTCAGAATATTATGATCACTGGAAATGTTTGATATTACCTCTAAGGTGCTCAGTTTCTCTTGAAGTGTATCCGAAGCAAGAATGTAGTCTAGGATCTGCTGCTGGATCTGCTTCTCTCCACCCCTCTTCCAGGTCGGGTTCAGTGGAATGTCCCCCATTACTGACCCATTGAGTAGTTAATGTTCCTCAACTCAAGTTCATGCCTCCAGGGTAGACCTCTCAAGACTGGTTCAGACAAATTTGGTGCTGGGTCTTTTATCAAGGCCAGATTTTTGTCAAAGCAATGACTATTGAGATCACCACGGACGATAATGTCTAGGTTAAGTCAGATCATTCTGGCATCATCTATCTCGTTCATTACCATCTTTACAAAATTCTTAGCCAATTTAGAATTTGTGCTCCAATAAAAATTGCAAATCATCAGCGACCTTCCTGGTTGTTCCGGATGGGCTGGTCTTTTTCAATACGACAACCTGTAACAACGGTGTAACATTTTTCACAGTAATCGACTTTGGCGCACTGGAAGACTTAATTACAATGAGAAGGCCTGCCATTGGGCGTCCCTTCAGTCCTTTCAGTGCCGGATTTAAATGTAAGGTAAATCCTTCCAGGATCAGGACTTCACTTATCCAAGTTTTCCAGTAGGCAGATCACCTTGTATTGCTCAAAGGCAAGGTCACTTTTTCCAAACAAGTGCGTGAAGCCTCTGGTGTTCCAGCTTCCAAATGCAATATCTGGAGGCTCCATATCTTCCCTAGACTTTTGGCATTATGAGCGCGAACCCATGGTGCCCGCTAGCTGACTCCATCTAGCGACCTCTTGATGGTCCCACCTTTCCTCTTTAGTTCCCCTCTTTTCCAGTATAGGTCCATTGTTTTCCACCACAATTTGGAGGTTGGATGACCTGTTGATCCATGCGTTTTGAGCTGATTTTGTGGCAGCTACCTTCTGGTTGTCACCCTTAACCCCAGGGTTATGCTGTTTACTTTTCCTCAGTGATTGGACGGGTAGATTCCTTGTTCTTTCCACCCTCGGGGACTCATTTATTCTTGCCTCTTGTGTGTCCACGTCCTTTAACATAAAACCCATTGTTGTTCATTTTGAAGCTTCCCTCAATATGAGGTGCTTAAACTCAGCCGAGGAGAAGTAGATCACCACTTTGTCTTGCCTCCACCCCTCCGGAAATTCAATGAGATGAAGATCTTTGGAGCGGATCTCAGTTAGGGATGGGAGGCAGTGGGAGTCTTAAAACATTTGCTTGTTTCAGGATAATGTCATCCTTTATGCGCAATATCCTTTCCAAGCACATTCTGGTAGTATCTTCTCCTCTTTGATTGACTAGAGTATTTAGTGTTTCACGCCACTTAACCCCTTTGTGAGCCTCTAACACTTTCCTACTCCCATTCTGGCGATCTTGTCCAGTGGGAGTGTTTCTCTTTTGTTCTAATGTCTTACACACCACTCTAGTGTTTCTGGATCATTGGCCATGTTGGTATTCCAGACTGAACTTCCATTCGAGGTCCAGTGAATGCTCCATCTCCCTTTCTTCAGGTCTCAGATCTGTATTCCCTGATGCTTCCGGGGCATTATTTACTTCATACTCGAACTTCCCTACTTCCTCCTCCATCTCTTTGTCCATACCAACTTCGCTTTGCATATCTTCTATCAATGTACATGCCTGATCCTCAAGACTGAGATCACCCAGGCTTTGTTGAGTAGTCAACGAGTTAGGTGTATCCTATGAATATGTTGATAGGTCGAGTAATTCCTCAATATCATCAATCTCTGTGACTTTCTGAGTTTGGGAGGCAACTCTGCATGGTTCATCGGACCTCGACCCCTTCTTTACACTGTGTGCTTCGTTGTGTTTGGGTTTATTAGAATTGTTATGAACTCAAGGTGGTTTTTTAGAGGTTCCTTGTGAAATACTCTGAGCCAAATATCTTATAAGAGTAACCGTATTGCTTATTAACGTTTGTTTAGTTGACCTGTCCAGTTTTGGTTGACTGCTGACCTTGTTTGTTTTTATTTTTTGTTTCGTTTATTCGCCATTACTGACTTTAGGGCCTCTCTTTTTGATTGTGGTCATTCTTCCGCATCCTGGTTATTCTTTACGTCTTCTTGTAATTTAGAGAAGATCTCAAAAGTCTTATTAAGTTTTTAATGCAATGATTCCCCCGTGGGGAATGAAGATTGAGTACTCGAAACAACCTTCGTTCCTAAACTAGGACGTGATCATTCTTTAAACCCCTCCTTGATGGGCCTTCGTAGGGACTTTCATGATCCGCCTAATTGATGGTTATTTGCGAGTTTAGTTGGTCATTCGTACTTGCACCCCTGCCACAGTCATTCTTCACTGTAGATTCTTTACTATAGTAAGAACGATCCTTGCCTTCTAGAATTTCATTGACTACTATCGGATGGTGGCTGGTGTTACCAGAGGGCAGTTCCGACGTAGTCGAGATCTGTTGGTTAAGTCAAGCGGACCTCCTTTGGGTTTTTTTGTGAATTATTGGGTCAAGTATACTTCGCAAAATATTGGTCATTTGTTCTCCATTTTCTCTCCAAATTACCCTGCAAGGCCTTGATAAACCCTTCTACATAAAGCATTTTTGAATGAAGCATCGCTGTGATTGTGATCTGGTCTTTAATCTGATCGGCCAAGTTCTCGTATAATTTCATGAATGGAACCATCGTTATAGAGAATGCAGCTACCATGCCTGCGTCTATCATGGGTTTCTGCACCAACTTCTTTTCAGTTTGAGATGCTGCCAGATCTAATATCAGATCCTCATCTGATAATATTTTCTCAAAGGCTGGATTAGCATCTCCCATATTTGAGGTCTAGGGTGTTTGTTACTGGTTTCTGGGCGTGTAAAAAATTCTCTGGTGAATGGACCATTCTTGATTGACTCTAAGCCTATGCTGGGAGCTCTGGCCACACCCGTTGTTCTTTTGCGTGAGGCTTCAGTGTTTAGAGCCCATGACTTCAGGGCGCTCGGTACCCCTTTGGATCAGATTGTAGTTGAGTCACCTTCCGCCACATGCCCCAGACCCGATCCAACCCTCTTCTGTTGCTCCTTAGGGTCATTCTGGCTTGTTTTCCGGGAGGTGTCTTTTTATCCACCCAGGACAGGTTGATCTTCTTGCCCTGCCCCTGCCTCATGTTGTATACTTGTAATCACCACCTCTTTGTTGAAGTTGACGGGATAGGCTGTGCAATTAAAGGAAACTCTTCATTAGCCAAGGCATCTTCCCCTCTCTTCTCCTCATTACTTGAAACCGCTGGTGTGTCCTTTCATGAGTAGACAAAATTGCTGCTTAGACTGCAGTGTAATTGGTGTCAAGCCCCAAGGATTCCATACTGCCAAGCAAGTAATTAGGCCTTGTTTTTCCGATAGGCCTTTGTTGAATGGTTTCCCGAAGGTATAGACCTTTGTCACCTGCAAGCCTGCAGTGGTCCGGCGATCTCGTTGACAGCTCTCCTGTAGCTGCCATTGCCTGCACAGCCCTTCTCTGGAGCTCCACAGGCTCTGTTGGGTCTCTGCTGCCTCCAGCCCACCTAAGCAACTTGCATCGTGTCGGGAACTCATCTCAAGCACAGCTGGGCCTCTCCCCCCGCTGCTGTCTTCTCTGATTCTGCTTCCTGCTGCATCTACTCACAACACTGGATGCCTCCTCTTTCCCACGTCGGTTTCTGCTGGCGTTTTCCTTTCTGCTTCATCTACGGTTTCTCTCCTGACTGCTTCTGTCTCTGCTGCTCTTTTTTTACATGTGGATCATTTGCAGATTAAAATGTCCCACTTAGGGGATGTGAATTGCAACCACTAGACTGGCATGGTCTTCTTAGTGGTACCATTGATCATCATTAATTATTTGCTCCTCTTCTGCGTCCCAGTACCAAAGGCATTATGGATCTTGAAGTCCATAATGGTTTTAGGTTTTTCATAGCTATTTGGTTTCAATTGATTTATGAACTGAATGTTGTCAGAACTAGGAGATGCTATGTGGATGATATATTATTTGGTATTGGGGGTTAGGACTTTTACATGATAATTAGACCATGTTACCTCAGTGACATTTCATAGAAGGTTTCTTGGGGGGGTCTCATTGAGGTACTTGTACAATGACAGCATGCCATTAGATATTTGGGAATTATGGGGTCCTCATGCTCACAAACAGAAGAATGATGCTGCCTCCCTTCCAAGGGAGTCACCACTTCCTCATGACAGCCATCTCCTCCCATGTGATCTTCCCTCATAATTCCACCCCGAGGGTTAGGTTCAGGTAGCAGCTGCATTCCCCTGGCCACATGGGATGATATTCCAGGCTGGGATTCAGTGATGACTCTGCAGGATTCATCACATACCATTCCCCTAAAGACATGGCCTCCCGTTCCAGGGTAATTGTCCTGACCAAAACCAATAGCCTCACCCATATCAAAAGGAAGTATTTGGGTTTGCCAGTTCCAGGCAGGATCTACTGAGGGAAGTCCTTGTTTCCCATTAATTGACTGGAGAGTAAGGGATAGAGGTTTTATTAGCATTCCGTTGAAGTTTGTCAATGTTAGGGAAGTCCGTAGCAATAATAGTCTCTTCAGGAAGTCCTGAAATGACAGCAGCATCTATTTTTGCAGCCTCTCCCTGAATCCCAATAGTGACTGGGTTTCTATGATAGATCTCTTCATCTCCATGTACATAAGTCATATTTATAGAGAGGCCTTTTTGCCGATCTTTAAGGGGTAGTAAACTAGATCATATAACTCTCTGTTTACTTCCAGAATCAATCAGAGCTTTAATTGGGACTCCATTGACTATTGTATTGTTTATTTATTTATAGAGCTCACTGAGCCGTTAGGCATTTGGGCGCTTATGAAGTCTTAGTTTACAGTTACATCTTAGGTTACATTTACAGCTGAGGATACAGTTACATCTTGGGTTATATTTACATTTACAATAACAGCTTAAAGCAACATATAGGAGTAACAGTAGTATGCAGAGTAGAAGGTTAACATTAGTATGTACATGTGCATCACAAGTGAGGTTACGGTTACATATATAGGGTTTACATTTGCAGTTATTGGCAGCATATAGGAGTAGCAGAAGTATACAGAGAAGAGAATTAACATAGGTATGTTAAGTGCAACACAGGTGTATTGGTGAGTAGAGACCGGTCAAAGGGTTATACGTCAGCAGTCATTGGTGTGTAGCCAGAGTTTAACATTGGTTTTGAAGGAGTGGAAGGAGGGTGTGGCTCTTAAGGAATCCAGGATTGAGTTCCATAGTTGAGCTGCCAGTACTGGGAAGCTTGAGCCTCCAGTTCTTTTCAGATTGAAGTTGGGGATTCTGATACTGTTGGCTTGAGCCTTTCTGATGGGACGTTCAGATGTATGCTTAGTGAATTTTTCGCTATGAGGTATGCAGGTGCTTTGTTATTGAGACAGTTGTGTGTAATGTTCAGTGTTTTAAGTTTGATTCTGTAACTGATGGCCAGCCATTTGGCGAATCTCCTTTGGACAGATATGTGCTGGGTCATCTTTGGGGATGCCTAAGGCTGTTCTAAAGGCGTTGTTTTGCAGGGTTTGGAGTTTATTAGTGTTGTGTTTGCTAGTGCCTAGGTAAAGTGTGTTGCAGTAGTCTAGTTTCGATAGGATTAAAGCCTGTGCAATAGTGGTACAGCTATCAGTGGTCATAAATGGTTTAAATGCATGGATTAGTTTGCAAGTGTAACTTGTTGCTGATGCTGTGGCATTTACTTGCTTGTTAAGGTTAAGAGCTGAGTCTAAATAGAAGCCTAAGGTTTTAACTTCTTTGGCTACATTGATTTTAATACCAGCAATGGTGAAGGATTTGTACGTGTGGGAGAGTTTGTTTAGTTTGCTGGTGGACGCAATTATTAAAAGCTCTGTTTTTTCATCATTCAGACATAGAGCATGGGTGGCCATACAGGTTTGTATGATTTGATAGATTTTGTTTATGAGGTTAGTGTCTTTGTCGTAGTCTCCCTGGATTGGGATGAGGATCTGGGTGTCGTCTGCATAATTAGTGTATGAGACACCCATTTTGTCCAGAATATCAAAGAGTGGCTTTGTAAAAATATTATACAAAGTAGGAAAGACACAGGACCCCTGAGGAATGCCACAGGTGATGGGTACTGGGTCAGCAGATGAAGTGGGCGAAAAGACTCTTCTAGTTCTATTGTCCAGGAAGGAGTTTATCCACGCAGTGGCCTTTGTGGCGAAGTTGGCAGCCGATTTGAATGTTTGTGCACCAGGCTTTATCTTTGGTGCATGAGTCTACAGGTGCAATGGGGGATTCTAATTCTCTGAGAATAGAGAACATTTCCCTAGTGTTTGAGTTTGCTTTTTTAATTCTGTCATTGAAGGTTTCTTTTTTTGACTGTATAATTTGCTTCTTATATCTATTGGTGAGGGAAGTGAGGAGATTTTTTTTTGTGGGAGAAGGATTTTTTTTCCAACAGGCTTCTGATTGTCCTTTTTCTTTGTGCATGGCTTTTTGGCTTGGGGTAAACCACATGTTAAGATGGGCAAGAGGTTTAGATTTGCTCAGTTTCAGAGGCGCAATGGCGTCTATGGCTGAGTTGATAGTGTTATTATACAGGTCAACCTGGACATTAGGGTTGGTGATCGGGCCGAATGATTGGTGATGGGCTGAATCAAAGGAAGGCGATTAGTGACTGTTATATTTCTTTTACAGCGGGTGAGGGCTGGTGGTGCTGATAGTTTGGTTGTCTTAGTTTGAGGTGAGTTCGAAATGGTAAACGAGATCAGGCCGTGATCAGTCCATATGCACGGTTCAGTGAAAGTTATGAGGGAGGTGCAGTTGATATCTGCCACCCAGTCCAGGGTGCGGCCTTTGGAGAGAGTGGGGCCGTTGAACCTGATGGTAAGGCCGGCTTCCATAATCGTGTTGGCCATGATAGAGGCATTAGTATCTTTAGGGTCATTGAGGCCTAAGTTGAGGATAATTTGTGTCCCAGGTTTGGCATTAGTATTCAGAATGGCAGTTATGTCTTCTTCAAAAGTTCCTAGTGGGCCATGAGGTCTATAGATTAGGTGTACAGTAATAGTACGTGAGGCGGAGATTCCTAATTTTAATGAGAGTAGTTCCGCTGATGGCATAATCATATGATCTATTTCTTTGATGTGAGATCGGCTCTGCAGATGAATGCTATGCCGCCTCCTTTGGAAGTTTCTCTGTCTTTTCTAAAGATGGTGAAGTTTGTGGGTATAGCTAGCATTAGGGCAGGGCCAGCTGCTTTATGCAGCCATGTTTCGGTGACTGCTAGGAAGTCAAGTTGGTTAAAGGTAATGATGTTGGCAATTTCAGATGTGTGGGCTATCAGAGATCTAACGTTAATGAGGCCTCTGTTGAGATCATGCGTTTTTTTTAATGGTATCACTGGTGTGGTCATTGTTGATTGAGGTTAAGGTTTCACAGGACTTAGTGCAGGGCTTCTGA
Source organism: Ambystoma mexicanum (assembly GCF_040938575.1). NCBI lineage: Eukaryota > Metazoa > Chordata > Amphibia > Caudata > Ambystomatidae > Ambystoma > Ambystoma mexicanum. The sequence goes on from NC_090932.1 coordinate 1,460,557,164, forward strand.
CTAAGGATAGGTTCAGTTTTAGAGGTGTTGCAGGAGGCTCGTGTTGGCTTCAATTTGGAATGGCCATGTAAATGGTAGGCCGGTGGTAACATAGGCAGTCTAGATCCTAGTCTATAATTTCTCAGTTTGGTAGGGCAAGTCTGGCTAGGGTAGATCTGAGTGGTGGAATCTAATGTCTGTTGGGTTGAAGGCAGGGCTTTTATCTGGCTACTCAATTCCCTTGCAGTCGGGAGTCTATAGTAGTGGGCTGCCATTGTAGATAGGGCAGTGAGTGTGGTGAGGATGACTAGAGAGCAGGTGGTTGGAATGGATATAGGAAATGTCACATCGGTAGTGGTGGAGGTATTCATCTAGTATCGACAAGTGTGAAGCATAGGTCTAGGCTAGTTTAAAATGGCAACAATATGCATAGGGCTAGGCTAGTTCAGGATGGCAACAATAAGCATAGGGCCAGGTTAGTTCAAAGTGGCAACAGTAAGCCTAGAGCCAGGCTAGTTCAAAATGGCAACAGTAAGCATAGGGCCAGGCTAGTTCAGAATGGCAACAGTAAGCATAGGGCTAGGCTAGTTCAGAATGACAACAGTAAGCATAGGGCCAGGCTAGTTCAAAATGGCAACTGTAAGCATAGGGCCAGGCTAGTTCAAAATGGCAACTGTAAGCATGGGGCCAGGCTAGTTCAAAATGGCAACAGTAAGCATTGGCCAGGCTAGTTCAGAATGGCAACAATAAGCATAGGGCAGGCTAGTTCAGAATGGCAACAGTAAGTATAGGGCCAGGCTAGTTCAGAATGGCAACAGTAAGCATAGGGTTAGGCTAGTACAATGAGTGGCAAAGTGCTCAGGTCTGGTTATTTCAGTATGATAGAAGAACAGTATGCAATGTTTAGATAGATTCCAGTGGCAATAGTGTGCATATATGGTAGTATGCTAGGGCACGCGTTTGGACAATAGGCGCAAGAGCGAGAGCAGTAATAGGCAGTTTACTTAAAGCTATACCATTATGTGGGTGCAACTGTCACCCATTGACACATTAAATACTAGCATGGGCAAGGACAGCAGAATCAATTAGGCAAGCACATGAGAGGCAGCTAAAGCAATTTCAGAGCAGCGGGTAGTAAGTCAGTTAAAATGTGGCTTAGCCAGCCCAGGAAATCACATTCAAAGCAATTAGGGTAATGCAGGCAGGGCACAGGCAGCAGAGTCAAATTGCACAACACGTTAATGTGAACTAAGAAATAATTAGCAAGTTCTGTAGTGAGCCACTTAATACAGTTTGTAGCATCATGTTAGGGGCAGCGGAAATCGTATGTTATAACACTTAAGGCAGCAATAATTATGTTGGCACTGCATGTATAAAACCACCGAAAGACAGTTTAAAATGATATGATACGTGTAAATGTATTAGGGATAGAGCAAATAATGTTAAGCATCAGTAATAGGTATATGCATGTCAATACTCGGCTACTTGTAGGCAACAGGCAACACTCCACAGTGACATAGTCAGCAAGTAATACAATGTCGCATTCAGTTACAGGGTGGGCGTTGCCGGTTGAGCATTAAGGAGTGAGAGTGGCACGCAGCAACGTGTGCAACAAGGGGCCAATATTCGTAAGTGCCTCGCAATGATGTCTCACAATAATATCAGCGGCAGTGTTTACCAGTGGAGCTGCTTATTAGGGGTATCGTAGACAGAGTCAACAAGGAGTAGAGGTTAGGCTGGGCAGGAGTTGATGTGGATCGATAAGATCACTTACCAGAGGTAGCAGGGACACCACGACAGGAAAGCCAGAAACGTTATTGCAAAACATGAGCTTTAAAGGACTTACTCCCAAGGAACAAATTATTAGTACCCTTCAATTCTTCTTCATCTAAATCTTCTTCTTCCCAATCCTGTCCCATCATACAACCAATCTCCATTGGGTCCTCTCTTCTGTTAAAAGGACAATGTCGCCATGGATATTTGACCCCGCCCTTATTCATTCTTTGGGTGACTTCTTTCTTTAATTAAGATAGATTTTCTTTCTCTGTTCAAAGGTTCTCTCACTAATAACCTATTTGGATTAGCTTGATTTCTAATCTTAGTTACTGAAGTAGGAAGGCGAGAAGATCCTTCTAGATCTCTCTTCAACTCTTCTCCCTTTTAGAGATGTCTCACATGGTGACTGGCTTCCATAAACTTTTGGGCAGTCTGCATTACCAAAGATAGATTAGGTTTATTCAATTGCAAAATAGCTTTCTGCAAATAAGGGGGCACTGAGTTTATAAACTGATCTATAGTCAACATTTCCAAGACTTCAGGTAATGATTTCTTTCCTACACATAGGGACAAAATATTTTGTATCCTAGCGGACAATTCTACTGGAGTTTCATAAGGGTTTAATTTGCTGTTCCTACGTTTTTGTTTATAGACATTTTCAGTGTGGCCCACCTTTTTCAATAACCCCTCCTTAATCTCATCAAATGGGGTTATCCCTTGAGGGTTCAATAGATGATAAGAGTTCTGAAACAGTAAGGTGGCTAAATAACAGGTCTTCAGTTCTGCTCCCCCATGTAACTGGTGAGTCAAACATTAGAAATTAAGGAACAAATGTCCTAGGTCTTCCCCCTCCCTCTAAGGTTGTAAACTCCCTTGGGATAATATGGGTCTCTTTGAGGTAGCAGCAATCTGATCTAATCCAGCCTGGAATCTTTCCTCTGACCTATTTTGATGTGCAGCCAACTCGGCTAGGAGGTTCTCTATGGTTGCCATCTCTTTATTTTCTATGTGATCTTCTGCTTCAATAAACGATATATCTTGTTCAAATTGGATTTTATTAAAGCCTTCAGTTTTTAGATTGTGTAAGAACATCACTTCCTCCTCTACCTCAGGGGATGGATCTACCTCGGTTGGTTTGGGGAATTCCATCAGATTGACAGAGCCCCGGGTGAATCTCCTGAGACTGCGTTAATGTTGCTAATGGAAGTTGAAGTTACATCTATTTCTGCATTTACCACTAAATTCAATTGACTGCATTGTTTTTTTTTTTTAATTCAATTTGTATTGGTTATTTGAAAACAACAGCATAGGTACTCAAATCTCAAGATTTGGGCAATCGCCCACAACAAATCAAACTATAGGCCATTATTCCCTGCGTTTATTCCCCATCCTACACCCCCCCCCCCACCCCACCCAGTATCTCAAGCGATACAGTCTGCTTATAGAAGTGATGCTGCATAGGGCAGCGTTGATCCGGGTTTTCTCCGCCAGTGGTTAACCGGCTTTCCAAGTTCCAGGTCCATTCGTTCCATGTCGGGGCTTGTTTTTGGGCCGGGCCAAGGGCGCCCGAGGGTCTCAGGACGTGACCTCTGTTTTGCCAAACACCTCTTGAAATTGCAGCCGGTTTGTCTCTATTTGGGTGCTTGAACCATGTTAGGCCGCTGTAAGTCTTTCCATAAGGAATATGTCTTTGGCTATCATCACCCATTTTCTCTTTGTGGGGAGGGCGGGTCTCTTCCACGTTCTAGCACGGGCCGCTCTGGTTGCCAACAGTAGGGAGTGTGAGAGGTCCGGTGATTTTTCCCAGTGGTCATCCTTATGCTGCAGGCCAAACAATATCAAACTCGGGTCCAGTGGGAGTACCCCTTCTCCCGCCTCTTTCAGCCAGCTGAGGACTTCGGCCCAGTAAGTTTGGACCTTCCCGCATGTCCACCACATATGCCAATAGTTTGCCCTTCCCCCACACCCGTGCCAGCAAAGGGGGATTACATCTGGGAACACCCTAGAGAGTTTGATCAGGTCATACTGCCATCTGTGCAAGAATTTAACAGCATGGGTTTTGTATTGGCAGGAGATCGAAGTCTTAAATGATCTACTACAGAGTCACCCCCAGAGACCGTCTCCGATCCTACATCCCAAATCTCTTTCCCATTTCCCTCTGAGGCTTTTGGTGGTTCCCTCCCGGGGGGTTAAAAGGGCAGAGTAAAGGAGTGAGATGAGGCCCTTCATTACTACGTGGGTGTCTAAGATTTTCTCAACTGGGGTGAGTTTTCTTTTTAATTTGGGCTTTAGTTATGGTTTCATTAGGATTCCCTTAAGTCTCAAGTAGAGGAGTGCCTATTCCCAGGGACTCTTCAAGCTCCTGGATACTTAAAAAAGGACTCCTCCCTGACCAACTGACCAACTCTGCATAGGCCCGCGTCAAACCAGGGATGATAGTGTTCGTGGCCTGGGATTTCCTCCAAAACTGGTGTGGACCAGATGTGACTCCTCATAGGGGAGGGCCAAGTGGTCACCTTCACTCCTTGTCCCTTACCCTCCAGCGCCTTCCACATTGTTACTAGTATTGGATGTTCCCTAATTCTCCTTGGGAGCTTTTTCATCGGGACCCATAACCACTCACCCACTGTGACAGGGCTCAGGAGGGAGTTTTCAAGGAAGACCCATTGTTTGTTGGGGTCCTTTCTGAGGTGGGGGGCCAGGGTTCTGAGCTGGGCTGCTCTGTGGTAGGTTCGTAAGTCTGGGAGGCCGACCCCCCAGGGCTTTAAGTGGGCCGGGGCCTGCCGGGGCTGGGCCCCGGCAGGCTCCGAAATTTCGTTTTGAGGCGGGGCCCTGCCGGGGCCCACTAATCTCCCCGGGCAGCCCCGGCCACTACACGAAAAGGCATTTTTTTCTACAGCCTGAAGCTCTCGCTCGTGTGCGAGAGCTTCAGGCTTCAGAAAAAAATGCCTTTCAGCCATAATGGTGGCGCCGCACCTGCGAGGCATCCCTTTAATCAAGGGATGCACGTGGGCCGGCGCCACCATTATGGAGAAACGTGAGGCCGCTGGAAGCAGAGGCCTTGCTTTCTAAATACTGAAGCTCCCGGGGATTCGCGGGAGTTTCAGTCTTTAGGAAAAAGGCCTCTGCTTCCAGTGGCCTCACCCTGTCAGCCTTAATGGTGACGCTGCCCCTCCCCAGCTGGCGAGGGGCAGCAACACCATTAAGGCTGAATAGGCGAGGCGCTGTCCCCTGCCAGGCAAGCCTATACAAAATAAATGCCGAGATCAGCACCCTCTCCCCCATAGGGGAGAGGGTGCTAATCTCTACAAAAGGCTGCCTGGCAGGGGTGCCAGTAGCCCATTGAGCCGGGACTCGTCAAGGGGGCGTGGCCTAACGGCCCATCAAGACCCCGATGTTAGGCCACGCCCCCTCGATGGGCCCCGGCTCGATTTGTAGTGCCACTTAAGGCACTGCGACCCCCCCTCTATCCTTGGGGAGGGTGAGTGTTTCTTAACCTATTCTGGGTCTCTGGCTTGCCATACGAATTTCGTTATGCGTTTTCTGGCTTCTTTAAGGAATGCTTCTGGGGCTTCTAAAGGGAGCATCTGGAAAACATACAGGACCCTGGGGAGGAAGTTCATCTTTATGGCGTTTATTCTTCCCATCCATGAGATTTGCCCCCTACCCCATGTCTCCATCTCTTTGAATAAATTATCGAACAGGGGGGGGTCATTTGCCTGGCTTAAATCTTTGTGGGGCCAGACGATATTGATCCCCAGGTATTTGATCTCTACGGTACAAATTTGAAAACCCATGGGGGACAGTTCCGTCAGGTCCCTGTCTGCATCTGGGGCAAAGGGGAAGATCATTGACTTCCCTATGCTTATCCTGAAGCCTGAGAATTGGCCAAACCGTTCGATAACCCGAACGGCAGCCGGGACAGAACTAGTAGGTTCCCTCAAGTGGAGCAGTATGTCATCTACATAGAGGCCGAGCTTGAAGGTCCGACCTCCAACATCAATACCGCGGACCATCGGGGCACATCTGATGCCCTGCCTCGTCCCCCTTTGAAGGCTGAATGTTCGTGACAGGCGACCATTTACCGTGACTCTAGCAGAGGGGTCTGTGTATAAGGCCCTAGTGGCTGGTCTGATTCCCTCACCGAAGCTCAGTTTGACAAGGACTCCATGTAGAAACTCCCAGTCTACCCTGTCGAATGCTTTTTCGGCGTCGATGGCCACCAAGACAGGGTTGTCTCCCTTCGGGGCCGCTTCCCTTATGAGGTGCAGGGTTTTACAGAGGGTGTCCAGCCCCTGTCTCCTCTGTATGAAGCCCACCTGGTCGGAATGGATGAGCACCGGCATATGGCTGTCTAGTCTCGTGGCTATAATCCTGGTGAACAGTTTAGCGTCCACATTCAGGAGGGAAATTGGTCTATATGACCGGCAGTCTGCTGGATCTTTGCCCTCCTTCGGGATCACTGTTATCAGTGCTTTACCAAAAGACAGGGTTCCCTCCCGGTCCTCATGATATTTGTGAATAGGCCCGCCAAGAACCCCGCTAGTAGGCCTCCAAAGGCCTTATAGAAGCCTGCGGTGAATCCGTCCGCCCCGGGGGCCCTACCCAGCTTAAGTCCCAATATTGCCTTGAGTACCTCCTCACTCGTTATTGGGGCGTCTAAGGCTGATGCCTCTAAGGGGTCCATCACAGGTAATGTTACTCCTCCTAGGTATGCTCCCAGTGCCTCCCCCTCCACTTCTCCTTCCCTCCCATAGAGAGTCTCGTAAAACCCTGCAAATTCCTCCACTATACCCTCGGAATCCGTTTTTGCCCCCTGCTGCCTGCATGAGATCCTTGTCACCCATCAATCTTTACGTTGGCCTCGGAGTTTGGCCGCCAGCATAGCGTCAGCCTTATCTCCTTTTTCATAATACCTTTGACGCAGGTGTTGGAGGCCTGCTACAATTTTCCCCATCTCCAATGCTCTCAGCTCTTGCCTTTTCTCTCTTGCATCCCCCAAGTCCCTCTCCCTCTCTGCGTCACCCTTCCCTTCAGATCCCTCCAATGCTATTATCTCTGCCTGTAGCCTATAAGCCAGAAGGGTCCTGTCCTTTTTTTGGAAGCCCCCTCTCTAATCAGAGCACCCCTCCAGGTCGCCTTTGCTGCCTCCCATACTGTCTCTATGTTGACTTCGCCCGTGTTGTTCAATTTGAAATATTCGTTGATCGCCGTCTCCATCTCCTCCTTAAAAGCCACATCCCTAAGTAGGAGGTCATTGCATTTCCACAGGGATTCTCTGGGCTTCAGACCCGATACACTAATATCTGCCCAGACCATATCGTGGTCCGACCAGCTAACTGGGCGGATGGTGCAGGACTCCACTCGGCTCATGTTCTGGTGCCCCATGAAAAGGTAATCTATTCTCGTTCTGGTGCCATGGACCGCTGAGAAAAAGGTGTATCCCTTTCTCTCCGGATGCAATTCCCTCCATATGTCCACAAGCCCATAGCCCCACATCAGCTCCCGGAATTTCCCCTGCGGTCTAGCCCCTCTGCTGCCTAGCGGGATGGCTCCTCCACTATGGTCTAGTTCCCGATTTGCCCACATGTTAAAGTCTCCACCCAGTATAAGGAGTCCTTCTGCCTTGGCCATTATCTCTGCCATTGCCTCTTTGAGAAATTCAGCCTGGCCCACATTAGGACAATAGATAGCTGCTAGGGAGACCCTGGAGTTGTGCAAGTTACCCAATATAATCATGGCTCTACCGTCTTCCCTCCCCCACCCGGTTACCTCTGTAAGTCTCTGGTTTCTCTGCAGTATGATCCCGACTCCGCTCCGTTTCGTGGGAGCAGATGCCCAGAAGGTCTGGCCCACGCGCGCTCCCGGGATGGCCCTCTCCTCTCCCGTGACCGTTCTAGTTTCCTGGACGAAAAGGACATCTATTTTAGCATTCTTCATTTCCCTCCCCAAGAGGGAGCGCTTTGCTGGGGAGTTCAGACCCTTTACATTGAGTGAACCAATTCTCAGTGATTCAGTCCGGCCCCTATTCTCATTGACTGACATTGGATCCTTGCCTTGTGTATACCATCTTCCCGGATCTATGCATGCTGCTGCCTTCCCATGTGGTTTTGAGACTGTGTGGGTCCCCAAAATCCCCAACCCCAACTTCCTCCCTTCCCTCCTCCCCCCACCCCCTCTTTATCGAGACGCCTGCCAACGGGCAAGCCACCAGGGTGAATGCAGGTCCATCCACCGCAGTCCCCTTGTTAAGCTCAGCGTCCCCGGCCAGGGCTGTTTGATGCAATATCTCGATTTCTCTAATGGCAAGCCTCTGACCACTTAGTCCTCTTCGGCTTCCGTTGTGGGGATGTTTAACTTCTTGAATTTTCTTCGGCCCTTTATCTTCTTCTTTGCGGACCAGGGGCCATCTGGCTCCCTCCTGGCGCTCCGAGGTTCCTGCACCTCCATCTCGTTTCCATCCTCTGGGGTATCCCCTTTGAATACCTGCAGCACTTGGGATGCCTCCTTGCCGCTGGTCACTCTATAGTCCACTCCTGCGCGCTCGAAAGACAAGGCGAATGGGAAGGACCACCTATATCTTATGTCCTGACTGTTGAGCCACTGGGTGAGTGGCCGGCACTCTCTTCTGCGGGTAAGCATGAAAGCCGAGAGGTCTAGAAAATCCTAACTGTGTCTCCTTCGGACAAGAAGCTCTCCAGCCTTCTCACTTTCTCAAGGACCTCCATTTTCTCTCTGTAACGGAGAAAGCGCACACCTATGGAACTTGGGCCGCTCCTCGCTCCACCTCCCCCTCAGTGGGCTCTTTCCAGCTGGACTTCCTTGCCCCCCTCGAGTGTGAAGAGTTGGTTAATGAGGCCCTGAACCTTTCCCCCCACGTCTGCGGCAGTCTCGCCTCTCTGTTGAGTCACACCCATAATGCGCAGGTTGTTTCGGCGTTCTCTGTTCTCTAGGTTGTCCATTTTCAGGGCTATGTCCTCCTCTCTGATTTCTAGGTCTGTTAGCCTTGCTTCGTATTTCATGTCTAACAGGTCCGTTCAGAGGTGGTTGTTTTCCATTCTCTCAATTCTTTCCTCGAGCGTCTCCACTCTCCCCCTGAGATCAACTATAGAGGCTTGTATGTCCGTTCAGATTGCCTTTATCTCCTGGAGGATGTCCTTGAGGTCGTCCTTCGTTAGCACTGAGGGGGGGGTCGGCACTCGAAGGCATGGTGACTCTGTGTGGGTCTCCGAGGGGTGCATTGGACCGGTGGAGGCGTTGGAGGGATTGGATTGCGCGCGAGGGCTGGGTCGGTTCTAGGGCTCCGATCTCTGGGTGCACTTTGGAGTATGGGGGTGGCGGGGGCACCCCTCACCCTGCCTTAATGCCTTAATGATCCCTCTGGTTGTCCTGGGCCCTCCCCGCTTCCGTGATGGCAAGCTCACATGGGGGGGACCCCAGAGATGGCTCAGGTCCTCACGAGGGGGGCCTGAGATTGTGATCAGGGCCTGCTTCCCCAGATGCGTCACGGCTGAGATGTTCCAGGGGGCCCCCTGTCCTCCTGGGGGGAAGGCCGGGCCAGCTTTTGTGGCATGGATTGTACTGGTCCGTGCTCGGTGGGCGCTGGAGGAGGGGCGGGGGGGCCAAACACAGCCCGCCAAGTCTCAAGTATCAGTTCTCCTCCCTGCGCTCCTCACCTTCTTCAGGCTGCCGGGGGCCACCACACGTCCGTTGTGGGCTCGGACTCCTTCACTGGAGACCCTTTTTCGAGTAGGCCTCCGTGCGCGGGTGATGGGTCGGGAAGCTCCCGAGTCCTGATTTGCTGCTGGTGGTGATTTCCTGGGGAGGCCCCGCACTGGAGCGGTTCTTGGTGGTGGGGGGCTCCCACCAGGACGCCCCCCTCGCCCCCAGCCCTGTGCGACGTCCACTCGCCACTGGGGCAGAGCTCCAGGGCCCGCGCGGAGTCCGCGCACAGCGGGGGGCGTGCTCTGGCGTCCTCCTCTCGGTGTTATGGGCAGGGGGGAGCCCCCAAAACTCCGGTCCCGGATCGCAGCCGCAGAGGTGGCGACCGGTGGCTCCGGGCTCTGCGGCGGGTCCGGCTGAGGCCTGGGGCACTGCGAGATGTGATGTCTCCAGTGGCTCTGCTGCACGGCATCCGAAAAGGTGTCCTCTCTGTTGCTCAGTGAGCGGGGCATCAAACCGGGGCCAGGCTGTTTCCGCTTTCGGAGGAGCGCTCGATTTGTTGGATTGCTGCCGCGGGGGCGCACGTTCCCTTCGGGGTTGCTCCAAACTCCCGGCCGGGGATTGGCTCAGAGTGCTAGGCCCTGCGGTGGTGGAGGAGCGCTGGTGTCCTGACTAGGGCGTTCTCGCCCTCCTTCCTCCCCGCTCTCCTCACCTGGTGATAGGTTATCCAAATCTTCTGGGTTGAAGTTCCTTCGATGCAGGTAATCCTTTTCCTTTTTATGTGGAGGGAGCCTGCCGCGAGAGGAAGCCACAGTGACCGCTAGCTATAACAGGAGTCCTGTGGCCTCGTTCCCGCGAGCAGCCAGGAAGTAAAGGGAAAAAACCAAACAGCAGAAAAAACCCTTTTGTCCGTATGGTTGTTTTGCTCGAAGTTGATCCAGGATTGGAAAGTGGTCAAGAGATGGTAATGGTAACCGGCAGTTGGAAGATGGTAGAGAGGCTGGCAATCCTTGAGGTAGAGGTAAGGCTAACCACAAAGAAAGATTGGAAAGATAGGCACTGAAGAGACCGCCGGCCAAGTGGAAAGCGTAGTAAAAGTTAGAAGGCTGCGAGGCAAAGAGATAGAGGAGGAAAGGATGCCAGAAAGGCGTATGAAAGGAGTCGGCTAAAGAAAAAGCCGAAAGAGGAAAACAGCATTTGACCCAAAGGAGAGCGAAGCGCTAATCTAAAGGGGTTGCAACGCAACGGTAACCCGGAAGTAAACAGAATTTATACTTCCGGGCGACCGTCAGGACGCAACAACTAGACCAGCACAGAGAGGAAACTAAGCTTGTACTCTACTGTGACGAAGCCGCCAACGCGGAAGTAAACCCCATCCGGCACGGCGGATGACAGTATGCCCCCCTCCAGTGCGAAGGGACCCAGGTTTACCGGGGTGTAACCGGTGAAAACGGCTCAGCAACCGGGGAGCATGGACATGAAAAGCTGGTTCCCAAGAATCCTCCGACTCTCGGTAACCCTTCCACGAAATCAAGTATTCCAAGCGTCCCCGGTAATACCGTGAATCCCGGATGGTGGAGACTTCATATTCACCCTTCCCGTCAGGTTGGGCATGAATCTGCTTGGGAATTGACCTCTGGAAAGAATCTGAGACAAAAGTTTTGAGAAGAGAAGCGTGAAAAACCGGATGGATACAATGAAGATGAGGAGGGAGATCAAGCTTGTAGGAAACAGGGTTGATCTTAGAGAGTACAGAAAAAGGACCCAAGAAACGGGGAGACAGTTTGGAAGGATGAACCCATCTGGGTAGGTATCTGGTAGAAAGCCATACTCTGTCACCTTTCTCCCAAGTAGGACAGTTCTTGCGGTGCTTGTCTGCTTGAGTCTTGTTCTTTCTTCTACTGTTTTCTAGACACTGTCTGGCTGAATGGTGTGTTTCTCGAATAGACTCGAGAACAGCTTCGGCAGTGGGAGAATTAGTAGGAACAGGAAGAGTGGGAAGAAAAGACCTTGGATGTACACCGTATGTACAGAAAAACAGAGTGTGACCCGTGGCAGAATGTCTTGAATTATTGTACGTGAACTCCGCTGTCGGAAGTAATGAAACCCAGTTATCTTGGTATCTGTTGCTGTAGCACCGTAAATACTGTTCTAACGTGGCATTCAGTCGTTCCATCTGGCCATTTGACTGAGGATGAAACCCTGAGGATAATGCTCTTTCAATACCAACTCGAGAACAGAGGGCTTTCCAAAATTTAGAGATGTATTGACTTCCTCTGTCAGAGATGATCTTGCCTGGAAGGCCGTGTAACCGGAATATGTCCTTAGCAAAGGTTTCTGCCATCTCAGTTGCCGTAGGTAATCCGATTAGCGGGGAAAAATGAGCCAGTTTGGTGAAAGAGTCAATCGTCACCATAATGCAGGTACAACCGCTAGAAACTGGCAAATCAACAATGAAATCGGTTGAAATCAAGCCCCAGGGACGTGTAGGTATCTCACATTGGATAAGCAGTCCTAACGGTTTACCAGAAGGGTATTTGGCAGTGGCACACACCGGGCATGCCTTCAGATACTCGCTAACATCTTTTCTGAGTCCAGGCCAAAAGAATGATCTAGCAACTAGATCTGTAGTGTTCTGCACTCCTCTGCGTCCTGCAGTGGGTAGATCGTGACACCAACTGATAATCTTTAGTCGCCACATTCCGGAAGGAATGTACAACCGAGTAAACAGAGAAGTTAGTGGGCACCACCGATTGAAAAAATATTCTTAAATTCAAAATATAAATGATAAATAATGTTCATTGAAGTTCAACAGGAGCTGGCTGCGACAAGTCTGGAGACACCCGGACTTAAAAATACAACAAAGGCAAGAGACCATGTATGAATACAGGGTCACACAGTCGCTCTCAAAATCGCCCCGATTGGGGCGTCAGGTTATTAAGTTCAAAAACCTTCTTGTATCCACAGGTATTTCAAAGTTTAAAAAAAGTCAAAGAAATGATGACTGCATGGAGTGATTCTGTTGGTTTTCCAAAATATAAGTTTATCCACAAAATCAAACTGTCACTAATAAAAAACTTAGTGAGAGGAAGGTTGCCGCAACACATATATATACAAAGACTATAGCCAATGCATTTCGGAAAGATTTCCTTCTTCAGGGCAAGTCTATGTGGTTACAGACAAAAAAAGCAAGTAAAAAAACACGTAAAGAAACAAAATGCACCAATAATAGTATTGCCATTACATGTACATCATGAAGAGTAACAAAAACATACACATACCAGTTGGTGGACAATCCAATGGACAGAGCAGAATATAGAAAAATAGGGTAAAAAAGGAAATAATGAGTGGATTGAAAAAGCAACACAGAAAGAATGAAAGGGAGACCAAAGGTAAGGTTACCTTAATTGTGTTGCATAGATACAAACAAGCGTTGAATAGCCCACAGGAAAAACGGGGCGCAACGTTATAGCGTGCATACAGCCGCGATGCAATTGTAAACGATCCCGTGATCTGGTGAGGAGATAAGGATCAGGGTAAGTATCAGGGTAAGTATGGTGTAGAGAGGTGAAAACCTCTATTCAATGTAACGGGATGCAAGCGCGTCTCTTACCTGGATTCGCACGGAGCGAGTGGATGCTCCTGCAAAGAGTAGCCGGTTACCGACAGCGAAATGCCGAGTTAGGTGGTCGCCCTGGTAACCACATGTTTAATGTGAACGTGACCATCGCCGCACCCTCGAGTGGCCGATGGTCAAGTAACAAGGATGACAAGCAGGGGTAAGCCTGCAAATTAAAGAGTAATATTAAATTATGAGGCATGTACACACTATATACTCCCTAAAAAAGCAATTTAGCAAAAAATAAAAAAATATCGAGTGTAAAGCATAGAGATGGAAAAAATACTAAGTTATAAAAAAGCGAGTGAGGTGAAAAGAAGCAAGCTGGAGGAGTGAAAATATGGACAGGTGAAAAAAAGCATGTGAGGTGTACAACCGAGTACCCTAAAAAAGCAAGCCACCTTTATCAGTGTAAGAATAACTGTCCTGTTGTAATAACGGAGGCCTTTCGACAGCTTGAGCGGTCTTGATCTCCTGAAAAAATGTTGCCGTAATTCCAAGTATCCTGTTTCTTTGGAACATGGGCTCCCTAAGAAGGGTCTCTCCTTCACTGACCATCTCTTTTCTAGATAATGCATCCGCTACTTTGTTATTCGTCCCAGGTAAGTAAGTGATAAGAAAGTTGTATTGGGCAAAGAAGTAGGCCCATCGGGCTTGTCGTGAGTTAACACAGTCCATGTTCTGAAATTTTTATGATCTGTGCGAATGAGAAACTGATGACGTGCTCCCAAAAGTAGATGTTGCCATTCTTCACAAGCCTGTTTAATAGCAAGTAGCTCCTTCTCTAGTACTGAATAATTAAGTTGACTAGAGGACGGTGTTTTTGAGAGGTATGCTACAGGATGTTCCACTCCGTCATGAGTTTGAAGCAGAACAGCTCCTATGGCAGAAGCCGAAGCATCAGTCTCGACTATAAACTGTAGTCCTTGATTAGGGTGTCGAAGAATGGGAGCTGAACAGAACATCTGTTTTAAATGAACAAAGCTGTTTTCTGCTTCTGATGACCATTTGAATGGGCCTGAACTCTTTTTAAGTAGTCTGGTGATGGGAAGAACAATCTCAGAAAAGTTTTGAATGAATCTCCTGTAGAAGTTTGACAAACCCAGAAATCTTTGGACTTCCTTGATATTGGTGGGTGAAGGCCATTCAATAATAGCCGAAATCTTGCCAGGATCCGTAGAAATAGCATCCTTTGAGAGAATATAACCTAAATAAGGTACCGAGGATACAGCAAACTTACATTTTTCTGGTTTGACAAGGAGCTGATATCTTTGGAGACGTTCCAGTACTTGTAGGACGTGTCGAGTATGATCAGTTACATCGGATGAGAATATCAGGATGTCATCTAGATAGACGATGACTGAAACCGAAAGTAGATCTGAAAACACTCGGTCCATAAACCGCTGAAACACTGCCGGTGCATTAACGAGCCCAAACGGCATGACCCGGTACTCGTATAACCCGAATGGTGTACGGAAAGCCGTTTTCCATTCATCGCCTTCAGCAATGCGTAGTAAGTGATAAGCATTACGAAGATCAAGTTTAGTGAAAATGTTGGCTCCTTGCACAGCTTCTATGATTTCGGTTATCAATGGCATAGGGTAACGGTCCCGGATTGCTACTTTATTTAGGCCCCTATAGTCGATGCAGGGACGGAGTTCAGTGGAATCTCTCTTTCTTATGAAGAATAACGAGGCCCCAGCAGGGGACCTTGAAGGTTGGATGAGACCGTTTTGCATGTTTTTCTCCAAATAGTCTTTGAGGACCTGTCTTTCCGCCTGAGTAAGAGAAAACATTCAACCGAATGGAACTAAAGCATTAGGCTCCAGGTCGATCTTGCAATCTTCCGGCCTATGTGGAGGCAAAGTAGCAGGCCTTCTTTCCGTAAAGACTTCCTGGTATGGTGTACAATACTGGGGTAGAGCATGTATGCCCACAAGATTACTTGAGTAGTTTGTCATGTTATAAACTTCGTCTTTAGCTGTAACAGGGAAGCAATGAAGTTGACAATATGAAGAGCTGAAGCTTAGCTTGTTATTGGTCCAGTTTATCTGAGGATTATGCTTCCGTAACCAAGTAATACCGAGGATAATGGGAAAATGGGCAGCTTGCATTATGTCGAACTTGATGGACTCGAGTGAGTGTTGAAAAATGGTGATCGTGAGCTCTTAAGTAGTATATGTTATGGGTCCCGACGAAAGGGGAGAACCATCCACACCTTCCACCTTCTGGTTATGATTGCGGACTAATCGGTGGAGACCCACCTTTTCTGCCCACAGTGTGTCCACAAAATTTCCTGCTGCTCCACAATCCAAGAGAGCTAAAGTTTCCACGGTGTTTGCGGGTAGATTGATAAGGACAGGAATGACCTGGAGTCTTCTTGCGTGTTGGGAGCCGAGATAGAAAGCGAAACATAGGGACTGCGTGAATCTCCAAGTGTTCCTCAGAACCTAGTCCCTACCGATTCTCGTTTCCCTGCCGCTTAGTAGGAACTTCCGGACAGTCTTTAAGGAGATGCTGCTCCGAACCGCAATATGCACAAAGTCCCTTTTCCCTTCTTCGTCTTCTTTCTGCTGATGACAACAGGCCTGTGGTAGCTCCTATCTGCATTGGTTCTTCGTGTGAGTGGGGGGAAGAGGACAAAGACATGGCAGCTGTCCTGGAGTCCGGAACTTGAGTCGTTGTACGGTGTCTGCGGCGTTCCGAGCGCCGCTCTTGTAATCGGTATTCGATTTGTAAGACAGAAGAGAGTAAATCAGAAAATGTTGGAGGTCTAATAGACCTAGCAAGCTCGTCTTTGATCTCCTCCTTTAAGCCTCTTCTGAATATGGCATACTGAACTTGTTCCGGCCAACCAGCACCGGCGGCCAGTGTCTTGAAACGGGATATATAAGTAAGGACATCGGTAGCCTCTTGTCGTACATCTAATAGATCTTCGCAGGCTGTAAACGTTAATTCTGGTCGCTCAAAGGTTTGTTTCAATAGTGTCTGAAACCCCGTGAAGTCATGCAAGATAGGGTTAGCACTGGTCACAAGAGGGGTCGCCCATGACAGTGCATTGCCTGTCATATTTGAGATCAAGAAACCAACCTTGGCTTGGTCAGTTGCAAATGAACGGGGTCTAAAAGTGAAGTACACAATGCAAGCTTCCAAGAATTCCTTCACCTTTTTTGGGGATCCATCAAATTTTCCGGAGGAGAGAGACATAGCTGGCAATTCCGCTGGGGAGGCCTCCCGTAGGGTAGCCATCTGTTTAAGGATGGCATTTTCTGTTTTAACAGTCTGTAGTTCTTGGGATATGCCTTGAATGGCCTTCCACGGTTCCTGAATCTGTTCTTCTGCCGACATCTTGTCTTGGCGTTGCAATCTGTCCTGACTAGGACGTTCTCGCCCGCCTTCCTCCCCGCTCTCCTCACCTGGTGATAGGTTATCCAAATCTTCTGGGTTGAAGTTCCTTCGATGCAGGTCATCCTTTTCCTTTTTATTTGGAGGGAGCCTGCCGCGAGAGGAAGCCACAGTGACCGCTAGCTATAACAGCAGTCCTGTGGCCTCGTTCCCGTGAGCAGCCAGGAAGTAAAGGGAAAAAGCCGAACGGCAGAAAAAACCCTTTTGTCCGTATGGTTGTTTTGCTCGAAGTAGATCCAGAATTGGAAAGTGGTCCAGAGATGGTAGTGGTAACCGGCAGTTGGAAGATGGTAGAGAGGCTGGCAATCCTTGAGGTAGAGGTAAGGCTAACCACAATGAAAGATTGGAAAGATAGCCACTGAAGAGAGCGCCGGCCAAGTGGAAAGCGTAGTAAAAGTTAGAAGGCAGCGAGACAAAGAGATAGAGGAGGAAAGGACGCCAGAAAGGCGTACGAAAGGAGTCGGCTAAGGAAAAAGCCGAAAGAGGAAAACAGCGTCTGACCCAAAGGAGAGCGAAGCGCTAATCTAAAGGGGTTGCAACTCAACGGTAACCCGGAAGTAAACAGAATTTATACTTCCGGGCGGCCGCCATGACGCAACAACTAGACCAGCACAGAGAGGAAACTAACCACGCACTCTACCATGACGAAGCCGCCAACGCGGAAGTAAACCCCATCCGGCACGGCGGATGACAGCTGGTCTCACACGTCCAGCATGCTCAACGCCCCCTGGCGGTCCCGACTGTATTGTTTTAAATCATAATCTGATACATTTTTTTTTTTATATCTGACAGAGGTCGATGGTGAAAAAAACGTTTTTGCTGATGGATGGGAAAAGCAAACTTCTCTGCTTAATTCTGACAATAGTATCATGAGGATTTAACTCAAGGGTACATTCCTCCACCTATAACTTTTGTATGAAAAGTTTCATGAGAGGACCCAAGTATAATGAATAGGTTCCTGATTTTTAGCAACCAGTTCAGCATCCCACCCCTGACACTATATGTGAGGGGTCAGAATTGAGACACAGACACAAAGCTGTAGTTTTCTCAATGTTTGCCATTTTTTTTTTAAAGTAAAAAGGGGTGAAATAAAACACCTCTCTGTCCCTATCATAATGAAAATGTTCCTGCTTAGCAAACTAAAACTAAAGAAAAATGACCATGTGTCCCAAATGTATCTGACGCTCACACTAACATATACACCCAAAGTGCATCAGATAAATGTATCTGATTTCAGTTAAAAGTAATGTGCAAAAGTTCAAATTTACAATCCTCACAAAGTACTCCTTGTGACCAGGGTTTGATTCCCTTCCCCCTGAATCAATTCAAGAAGACCTTTGAAAACGGTCTGATTCCTTAAAGTTGTATTCAGTTAAAAAGAAACTGTATTTTCCATCCAATATGTCTTTCAACTTGGTAACGAACATTTCTCTTTCACAAACTACTTGTTCAAAACCAAAGAAACTTTCTAAAATGTAAAATGGTTCACAGTTATTCTTCCAGTGAAATAGGTTTATCAGGACAGCACAGCAAATGTCTTTTGGTATATAACAGTTTATCAGGATGATAAAGTTATTAGTTATTTTCCACAACACTTTTTTACCACAACCACATTTCTTCAAATCAAATATTTCTTTCCTGGTTTACTCGCCCACCAGGACTAACTTCAACTTTTCTCTTTCCTGTTATACTCACCTGCCAGAATTAACTACAACTGTAAATGATTTTTATTATTTGTATAATTATGATTAATAATTACCTAAAGAATTGTATTTAACCAAATGCTAATAAAAAAATGTCTCTTCTGCCAATTGCAATATTTGTTCCAGGTTTTTCCACACCAATATCCTAAGTGGTGAGGGTTGTACACTGTTTGCCTGTCTTTATAGTCTCTTGACAGTGGCAAGTTTCCCCAAGCTGATACCTCATGAAAGGTGAATTCCACCCATGTTGGCTTCTTATTTCTTTATAACATCTTGGCTGTTTGCAGCAATATGGGTTACAGGTTTCCCCAAGCTGAAATCTCATGCACGGAGAATTGCGCCCCTTTTGTCCTCTTATCTCTTCTTTATAATGGCTTGGCTGTTGGCAATGCGGGTTACAGGTTTCCAAAAGCTGATATTGCATGAAAGGAGAATTGTACCCTTTTTGCCCTTATTTACTACTTGTTCAGTATTCAAAAATGTCTTTTATTGCCAAATACTCGGCCTCAGAGCTCCCTGGGGTTACCTCTTGCTTCAGGCCAACTAACCAGCTTCTTTCGGGATCTCGGTGTCACTCCTTGAGGCTGCGTTGTAATGTTGGTGAGGACAGGACTCTGGTGAATGGTCAGACCCTTCTGCAGTCTGGTGATCCCGTTGACAGCTGTCCTGTAGCTGCCATTGCCTGCACGTCCCTTCTATAGAGCTCCACAGGCTCTGTTGGGTCTCCGCTGCCTCCAGCTCATCTGAGCAACTTGCATCGGGTCAGGAGCATATCTCCCACACAGCTGGGCTTCTCTCCCCATTGCAGTTTTCCATGATTCTGCTTCCTGCTGTACATACGCTGAAAAATTGCACACCTCCTCTTCCCGATTCAGCTTCTGCTACCATTTCCTTTCTGCTGCAGCTGCAGTTTGAATCCTGACTGATTCTGCCTCTGCTGCACCTTTCTTCACCATCATTGATCATTGGCAGATTTACATTTCCTACTTAGGGGATGTGAATTGCAACAACTAGACCGCATGGTCTTCTTAGTGGTACCAATGAACATCATTAACTCTTTGCTCCTCTTCCTCGTCCCTGTACCTTACGCATTAATGATCTTCAAGTCCATAATGGTTTAAGGTTTTTCATGGCTATTTGTTTTGCCCTGAATAATGAACTGAAAGTTGGCAGAACTAGGAGATTCTATGTGAATTATATGCGTTTTGGTATTAGGGTTATGACTTCTACCTAAAACAGATTTTTCTTTTTCAAATTCAGTTTTATTGATGTTCGACAAGGGATGTTTCAGCTTTCAATACAAATATATTAGTGGAACTTGACATGGAGTACAAAAAAGATTGAGACCATAACACCAGTTGTCAGCCATACGAAAAAACAGCTTGCAATGACACTTCAATAGTTGATAACCCCAGATTACCCCCCACCCCTTCCCCTATTAATGTGGGCGACATCAAATTGTTCAAATAATTGGCGATAACGTCCTCAGGCTTAACCGTTAAATTAGGCAGCGGAACATCATATTACATCATGACTCTTTGCGGGCATTGTCAGCAGGCCATCAAATTGTCAATTGCACCTTGCCATATCGCACCCATACTCCTTTATATGATATATTTGGCTTGGAATTCAGACCATTCGTTGTCAATAGAGGCACGGTCTCCGCTGAGGGCAGCAGTCAATTTGTCCATCCTAAATATATTTCGGGAAACACTGATCCATTCGGCTTTTGTAGGAAGGCTTGCCCTTTTCCAAACTGTCGCAAGACAGGCCCTTGCGGCCAACAGGAGGCAGTGTATCATTTTAGGTACCTTAACTACTGCTTCTTCCATTTCAACCAAGCCAAATAGGATCATAAGCGGTTGTTTCTCCCTTTCCTCCCCATCTAGCTCTTTAATCCAACTGAGCACCTCATCCCAGTATGCTTGGACCCCCCTGTACCCCCCCCCGCATATGCCAGTAGTCTGCCATCTGGCCACAACCTCGCCATCAATATGGGCTTACATCCTATACATCCAAGCTAATCTGAGCGGGTCATACTGCCATCTGTACAATAGTTTGACACCTTGCAATTTATACTGACATGAGATAGAAGTTTCTGAGGACCTCCTACATATCTGGAGCCACATCTTCTGGGAGAGATGCCTTCCCAGATGTATTTTCCATTTATTCTTCAGTACAACTGAGGGGGTTGTGTCGACCTCCACTTTTGCCATGTACATTGCACTTATAAGACTCCTGGAGCCCGTGCAGGTGTCAAGGATTTTTTCAAAAGTGGTGAGATCCCTGTGTAATACCGCTTTCCATGTCTCCTGTGTCATGACACCTTTCAGCTTGAAGTATTGGAACACCGAAAGTGAACCTATACCCAGGGCTTCCTCGAGCTCTTGGATGGTGATGAAAGCCTTATTTCTCCATAGTTGCCCCGCCCTTTCAAGTCCAGCCTCGTACCATGACTGGAAGCTCCCCGGGTCCGGGATGTCACGTGGAATCCCTGGTACCCATAAATGTCCTAGAGGGGAGAGCCATGTCGTGATCCCTTTCATTCCTTTACCTGGTTTCCACACTGCCCATATGGTTCCGAGGGTAGGGTGATTCTCAATTATGTTAATTAATTGGGTTCCAGGTACCCATAGACAATCTCCTACGGTGAACGGGCGAAGGTGATGATTATCTAAGCCGACCCACTGCAGATCTACCTGCTGTCTGAGGTGTGTATCTAGCACTCGCAGTTGGGCCGCCGTATAATACAGCTCTATTTCTGGGAGACCCACCCCTCCATAGTCTTTTCGGAGGTGGAGCAAAGCTCTGGGAACCCTGGGCTTCTTATTTTGCCATAGGAAAGTGAGGAGGGTCTTTTTGGAGGCAAGGAAGTATTCTCTGGGTAAACGAATGGGGAGCATCTGAAATAAATAGAGCAGTTTTGGCAGTATTACCATCTTAATGGTGTTTAAGTGGCCCATCCAAGAAATCGTGAGTCTAGACCATCTTTCAATGTCCCTTTGTATAGTGAGGGATAGCGGGGGATAGTTAGCTTCGTACAGATCCCCCAGTTCTCGATTAACATTGATGCCAAGGTATCACAGGGTGGTAAGGTTGACCTTAATCCCTAGGGGTGCAAATCGCTCCACCTCGGAGTCTCTGCTCTTATCAATCGGGAGGAGGACTGATTTCCCTGTATTGTCCTTGAGACCTGCTAGTTGGCCATACTCCTCAATAATTTCCATCGCTGCCGGGACAGAACTCAAAGGATTGGTTATGTGCAGGAGAATATTGTCAGCGTATAGGCCCAATTTGTATTCTTGTTCCCCCACTCTGATTCCTTTCACCCTCTTGTCAAGCCTCAGTTTCTGTGCCAGTGGTTCAAGGGACAGGACAAATAGTAATGCGGACAGAGGGCAGCCCTGCGTAGTCTCTCTTTCCAGTGCAAACCATCTCGAATAGCCACCATTCACTGCTACAGAGGTCTTTGGAGAAGAGTATATTGCCTTAATAGCCCGACGTAGCCTCAGTCCTAAACCTACCCAAATTAAAACTTTTTCCAAGAATTCCCAGGCGACCCTGTTGAATGCCTTCTCAGTGTCTAACGACAGAAGAGTCGGGTCTTCCTTCATCCCCTGTACTTCGTCTATCAAGTGTAATGTTTTCCTCATCGTGTCTGCCCCTTGTCTCCCCTTCACAAAGCCAACCTGGTCTGGGTGTATTAGCTTCGACAAGTGTATTTCCAGTCTAGCCGCAATGATCCTCGCATATACTTTGGCATCTATGTTGAGGAGTGAGATGGGGCGGTATGATCCGCAGTGTTTCGGGTCCCTCCCTTCCTTTGGGATGACTGTCAGAAAAGCTGTGCAAAGGACGGTAGTGCTCTGCCCGTCTCAAAAATATAATTAAAAAGGGTTACCAGAAAGGGGGTAAGGAGCGTGAAGAACGTTTTAAAAAAGCCGGCGTGAAGCCATCCTCCCCTGGTGCCTTCCCTGCCTTGAGACGTTTGATGGTATCTAAGATTTCTTCCCCGGTGACAGGTGCATCGGAGGCTTCCGCTTCAGTGCGAGACAGTGCAGGGAGACCCGCCTCTTTAAGATAGGCGTCTACACTCCCCGCTGTGTCATGATTCCTGCCCCTCATGTCCCCAGCCCTCCAAGATGTCAGGCTGGAGCCAGGCCACGATCACCTACATGGCCCTCAAAGGCCTCTCCATCCCTCCAAAGACCCACTTGGAGTCAGACTTGGCGCTTGTGGCACCAGACTCACTTACTCCCATAGGATAACATTGGGGATTGGACTTGTAGTGCATTGATGGGGACAAGATGGATGCCCCCACATATTTCGGTTCCCAGAACTGCATGTGCAGTCTAGTCTTTTGGGTGTGGTTCAGCCCAGAGACACCTGGGATACCCAGAGACTATTTAAGCCACGCCCAGGCTGAGAAACATGCTTTGTGTTTTCTGCACCTGCAGCGTGAGACTCACCGGGTTCGGATCGGTCTCCAGTAGGCCTGCATCTTTCTTCTGCGATCAGCTCCTGCAAGAACAAGAACACCATTAGGAACAGCCTTACCCTGCGGTGCTTCTGCCCATCATTCATCGCTCCTTCTGTTCTGCAGGCATCTTTGGCGGTGTCATTTCCATCCTGGCACGCCGCTTCCTAAGGAAAAGGGAAAAGAACAGAAAAAGGCATTAGTAAGCATTCAGCAAATCTTCGCTTATTTTTAAAGACTGTACGAGCTTCAAACGGTTACCTGAATCCCAGCCGCTCTGCGGGAACTCTGTCTCCGGAACTTCTCATCCATCTGCAAGAGGGAAAAGACACTCCAGGTTATCGTGAAACATCTAGAGGCGCCGCATACCGTGCTTACTCACCGCATTTCTTCTTCATAACCTGCATCCACGCTGAAAACGTCACGGCACCTAAAAGACACAGAAAAAGAACTCAATTCAATACAAATACGAAAGGGTCGCATAGCGCATCGCGCTCTCACTCACCTTCAGTGCTATTCATCTCAGCAGCACATCGCCATCCCCAAACGCCGGCCATCAGCTAAGGAAGGAAAGAAACAAAGTTAGAGAACTGTTCAAAAGACTCATTATACTTACCTGTCGGACTCTTGCCAGTGAAGTAACTAGGCAGCAATGAGCCCGCATCAATCAACGTGCCCATGCGCTGAAAGCAGGACGGAGAGCACACTTTCCAAGAAAACAAGGTGAGCTGTGGATGAAAGGGAAGGGTTGGACCCTGGGGAAGTAGGGGTTCAAGCACACAGAGACCATAGGGAGTTAAACTCTACCAATCCTATTTTTCAGGCCCAGTCTCCAGTCGAGTAGACTCCAGAGCGGCTGAAAGCAGGACGGAGAGCACACTTTCCAAGAAAACAAGGTGAGCTGTGGATCAAAGGGAAGGGTTGGACCCTGGGGAAGAAGGAGTTCAAGCACACAGAGACAATAGGGAGTTAAACTCTACCAATCCTGTGTTTCAGGTGCAGTCTCCAGTCGAGTAGACTCCAGGGAAGGGTTCGAGTTCGTAAGAGGTCAGAACAGGCTGAGTGACATCCCCGTGGATACCAGGTGAGCTTTCTATAAATCTTCATAGAACGAGGCAAAAGCCTCTTGTATTCCTTCTGGGGAGGATACAGTTGCATCTATGCGAGTGCCGTCCGTTCTTTCTATAATGTCTACCCATCACTCCACCCTCTGTGTCCGTCGCAGAGCCGCCAAGAGGGCATCTGCTTTGTTTCCCCTTTCATAATATTTTTGTTTCAAATATTGCAGAGTCTGAGCCACTTGCCCCATCGCTAGAGCTTTCAGTTCTTCCCCAAGCTCTTTAGCCTCAGCAAGGTGTTTAGTTCTATTTAGTGGAGATGACTGCGCTAGCTTCTACGCTGTGTCCAATTTCCCCCTGATGTTTCTCTCTAATATGGTGCGCTCCCTCTTCTTCCAGGCCCCTTCTCTGATGAGGATCCCCCTCTACTTGGCCTTAGCAGCTTCCCACACAGATATTTTTGTGACTTCCCCTGTGTTGTTGTTAATAAAAAACTGCTTGATTTCATTCTCAAGGTCTTCCCTGAAGACTGTGTCAGACCATAACGATTCATTGCATCTCAGACCATTCCAATCCAAATCCAACAAGATCATGGGCCTCATTACGGCTTTGGAGGTAGCCATGCCGCTATTAGCAGCATGGCTGCCTCCAAAACCGGGTCCGGGTCTGGGTTCCCTGAATGGGGAATTACCGGGCCATTTCGAGTTTGAAGGGCCCGGTAATTCCTCCCTCAGGGAACCCGGGCCCGGACCTTTCCCATTCCCATTCGAGCCCCCATAGGGCTCAATGGGAATGGGTGTTGGGAGCTAACAACGGGCCGATTACGACCGGCCCGTTGTTAGCTCCCTGGTCCCCTTGCGGGACCCAGTAACGACATCTGGTTTTACCAGGCATCCTTACCGGGTCCCGCGAGGGGACCTCGTAATCAGGTGGAATGGGTTTAAAGGGTCTGCATCCATTTGCGGCACCCGTTAACCCATTCCACCAGGGCTGTTATGAGGCCCCATGTCATGATCCGACCATGCAATGGGGTGTATATTCGCGGTTCGGAGTACTCTCAGCAGGCCCTCGGGGAGGAATATATAATCAATTCTTGTGAGAGTATCATGGGGATGGAGTGAAAAGGGAAGCCTTTGTCTAACGGGTGTAGGTGATGCCAGCTATCAGTGAGGCCATATAGACATAGATCAGTGAGGCCACTCAGACACAGGCCTCCTCCTGTGTCTGAGTTGGATGCTGTGTGTCGTTTGTGGTTTGCCTATCCATGGTACTATCCATCCATGTGTTGAAGTCACCTCCAAGGACTGTGTGAACCTGGGATATGTTAAACACCTTCTCGGCCATTGTGTGAAGAAATCTTTTTTGCCCCTTGTTGGGTGCGTAGACCGTGGCAAGGGTGATCACTATGTCCCGGATAGTCCCCACCACTAGCATGGCTCTTCCCTCCGTATCAGCCCAGGCCTTCAGAATTCTCAAACGAAGGTCCTTTCAGATCAGAATCCCCACTCCCGCCCTTTTGGAGAGGCCAGAGCTCCAGAAGATATGACCTATATTACCACTAGGGATACCCCTCTAGTCTCCTTTCTGATATTGCGTTTCCTGCAGAAACAAAATATCAATATTAGATCTCTTGCAACTAGGGATTGCTTGGTGGGGGAGTTCAGGCCTTTCACATTGAGTGTGCATATGCATAGTGTGCAATTTCTATGTGTCACAGACATTGTTTTCTTAGGTGTATATTTGCGTGATGAGCATAACCGCCCTGGTGCCTCTGCTCCTAAGTCTGGCCTTGTGTTTGACTCTTCGCCAGTGGGTCAGGTCATGACTGAACATAGAATGGCTGTCGTTTGTTCTTTATGTTCTACAATCAACTCTTCCCACAGTACCCCCCTTTCTGTCTCAAAAATCCACCCACCCATCCAACCAGTCACCACAAACTGGATGACATAAGTCCCCTTTCAGCCAAGCTCCCATCGTCGGGAGCACTTATGCACGACCACCGGTTTATTCATATGGGGATTCAGTGCTCCATGTCCAGGGATACGTTCATCCGTCTATACTTCCTGGAACCGTGTATCTTCTTTCATCGTGGTCCCTAAACCCGCCATTCCTTGTCCTCAGCTCTTCTCCCATTCTGGGGTGCTTCCTCTTCATGGACACTCAGCAAATCTGCTATACAGCCACGGATGTCCTTTTCAGAAATCAGCTTTATCTCAGTCCCTTCCCACTCAAAGGTGAGCGAAAAGGGGTACACCCAGCCATACCGTATGTCTTTTTCTTTGAGCATTTTGGTTAGCAGGAGACATTTTCTGCTCGTTGCCAGCGTGAGAGAGGACAGATCTTGGTATATGGAGATATTTGCCATATCCAATGTGATTTGCGGTGTGTGCATAGCTTTCTCGAGGACTCGGGTTTTGTCTGCATAATCATGGAATCGGGCTAGGACTGTTCTTGGACCGCCTGGCTTGCCACCTGCTCTGTGAATACGGTCGATTTTGGGTTCATCCACTGAGTCATCATTGAATATCAGCTTCAATAGAGTATGGAGGATTCTTTTTAGAATGGGCTCTGTTTCACCTTCCTTTTCTGGGATGCCAAACACGCGTATTTTGTTGCGTCGCTGCCTATTTTCCAGGTCGTCAACCTTTAAGCGAAATTCCTCCTCCCTGCTCTCGATTTCAGCAATCCGTATGTCCATTTGAGTTTCAAGGATACTCAGGGATGTCTGGTTATGCATGACTTCCTCCAGTCTATCCCCCATTTTGTCTATCCTCTGGGTGATTTTATCAATTTTACCACCAATGTCGGCTCTCATGTTCCTCATTTCGGTGAGTAAGTCGGCGATGTCCGCTTTGGTTGCGGCTGCTTCGGATCTCGGGGATGCCATTGCTACGACGCTAGTTGTGCGGTGACAGTCGGGTATTGGTGAGAACAGCGAGTCTGCAGTGCTGGGATGGGTTGTCCCCTTTGTCCTGTAATGTAGAGATAGGTGGCAGTATCCTTTCTTGGAGCTTTGGTTAGCGAGACGGATATAACTCTGTAATGATGTGTTATGTATCTCAGTGGATTGCAAAGGGCAACTGTAGTATAGGAAGGTCGTGGCTTGGTTTGCATGTTGTTTCCGAGGAGGGCACATGCCCTGTAGTGCAGGGGCCCAACCCTCAGTGCGGTGGACCACAGGGCGACTGTGTGGGGTCTTCCCGTGCAACAATTCATCTGTTTCTTTAGGAGTGGGCTCGTGGTTCACCAGTGGAGCTTAGTTTAGTGTTATCCGCTGTTGTGGATCACTGGGCGTGATTTGTGGGGCTCACCATTTCACTTCTGTGTCCCCGTGCCATGTTTTCCTTAGGTCGATGTGCACTTGAATGGGGGGCTGCTGGGTGACTATGGAGATTGCAACTCCTCTGTCAGACTGTCTGAGACCAGAAAGAAATGTGAACAATATTGTTCGCTGGTACCGAGGACGGCACACGCCTTAGGGTGCAGGGGCCTGACCCTCAGCCTCCTGGACCGGAGTGATGTGTTCTGAAGAGATTTTGCGTGCACCTTTCGGTCAGGATTTCCAAAGGTGTATTGTTTCCTCGGCCCAAAGATTCACTTTAATGGGTGTTTGCTTAGCCGTTCCTATGTGTGAGGCCCCACTGGGATGAGGATGCACGGACAGACTACTCTGGGATGTCACAGAAAACCTGAGGCGCAGTCTTCAGGAGGTGACCATTCTGCGTTTGCTTCTTAAGGCGAGTGAGGCGTGCAGGGTCCGGTCACCAGAGAAGATGCGCTGTATTCAGAAGGGATGGCTTCAATATGATTCCAGGAAGGAGACACGCAGTGTTCCGTGTGGGCTGCACGGATAGTCTGTTAGTGTGGTTATGTCTCTCTTCTATCACTGATCATCAACGTGGATGGGGAGCCATCGCTCTGTAGCTGTAGGGTTACTTCTTAGTGTGCTCCGCGGTTTTGGAAGATGGAGCTGGTGTGTCCCGTTAATGTGCCTGGTGGAGCGGGTGAAGCAATGAGGGACTGGGGTGATGAACCCAGCGCTGGGGTGGTCCACAACACAACCCAACCAACGCTGTTAAGGAGAGTCGAGGTGGGTGCCGAGGCTGCCGGGCAAGTCCTATCAGGTTCACCTAGTGTGGGTTGTTTACCTGCTACCGGTTACTGAGAGGCTCCAGTGTCGGGGTGACTAAGGTTCACTGTTACAGCTAGTTCCATACCCCAAGTTCCAGCTATGATGTAAAGTGACTGCAAACCAGACTGTTGGTGTTTTCAGGACGTTTACAGGGACTGCAGGTGGCACTAGGTTATGCAACCTCCTTTAAGGTTTACCTTACCGCTCTGCCGGGTTCTCGCTTTGAAGAATGCACTGTGTTCGGGCAGTTCTTGGTTTGTTCAAATTAGGCTTTGTGCGGCGCAGGGAGTTAAATAAGCAGGAGAGCTACTCTGTGTCCAAGTGTGCGGCCAGCAGACCACCCCCGAGCCTTGGACAAGGCCTATTATGCCAGGGCGTATGGTCTGGGTGTTCGGCAGGCGGAGATCCAATATGGAGATGGGTCCGCTACAAGCACTGCGGGGGTCTTCGTCTTTCTAAGGTTGGATCTTCAGGTGTGCCATCCGAGTCCATGTGCCATCCGTTGCTAGTCTCCGCTCGCAGCACTCAGCGAGAGCGTGCACAGTGCCGAGGTAAGGGGGGGCAGCCGCAGCCAGACCACACAACCGCGTGGGTCCCAGGCATGCTGCGGAGACCCGCACCACCCCAATGTGGGTTAAGGTACGAGGACGCCTCCTCTCTGGTGCAGCAGGAGCAACCAACACAGCAGCAGGTGGTGCAGCAAAACCCAGGACTGGGATGCAGCACACTGCGGGCTCAACGTGCCATGCGGGCTAGGCAGCACACCGCCTCCAGAGCTCGGTCCGCGCCTTGGGCTCTGCAGCAAGGATGAGGGCCACGCATATCACACGGACCTGTCGGTCCCGGGCTACATCATCGCAGAGTCGTGCAGAGGGGTTGCTTCACTCACCTTGTGCAGTCTCTTGATGTCTTGGGGCTTGCTGCCTCTCACAGGCTCCACGCTGTGCCAACTGCGATCGGGGGACCACCTCCACGGGCCCTGGGGCACAGATCTTTACAAATGGCAACGACTTCTGCGTAGGCCACCTAGTGTCAAGGTGCATGCTTTTTGTGGTGCAGCAGTCAGTCACGACAAAAACATCTGATTTCACAGCCAAAACGACTCTGATTTGTGTCAGATTTTTTCTCAGACAGATGGGGGTGCCTTCAGATTTCAGGATCACCGACTTTCATGGGCAGGGGGGTCCATCATCTGGGGCTCATACCGCTTATTGGAACCTGAAGAGCGGAGCTCACACGGGAGGGACACTCATCCGTGCGCCCCCTGGTGGCCAGTCAAGGCAGAAGTTTGATAATTAGAAGATGTTACCTTTACTCAGACATGGAAGGTTCCTTGGGGTGTCTCATGGGAGGGACTTGTAGAGTGATGGCATGCCATTAGACACTTGGGAATTATAGGGTCCTCATCCTCACAAGAAGAAGAATACTGCCTCTCTTCCAAGGGAATCCCTACTTCAGCCTGACAGCCATCTCCTCCCATGTGATCTTCCCTCATAATCCCACCCCCAGGGTTTAGAATCAGGTAGCAGTTGCCTTCCCATGACCACATGGGAGGAGATTACAGGCTGGGTTTTAGTAATGACTCCACAGGATACATCACATAGCCCAGTCCCAGAGTGTGGCATGTTTCCTAAAAGCTTGCAGCACAAGACCTAAGCCATCTTCCCAAGAAGAGTTCCACACAATTTGCTGAAAGAAAAGATCATTTGCCTTTTTAAATGCCATCAACCGCTACTAGAGCCACCCTCAGAAGTTTTTCTTAAGATTTCCAATAGAGAATTCTCTTCCGCCATCATGTTTTTGATAAAAAGGCTACCCCTGCTGATCTTAATGCATACTGCCACAGAAGCAAGCCCAAACTCTATTCCAATTATTATTATTATTATTATTATTATTATTATTATTATTATTATTATTATTATTATTATTTTTATTTTTATCATCATCATCAATTTTGTATTGAGCGAGCATTGACCTAGTTTCGAGAAGCAACAGAGTACTCTAAAGGGGTATACAGCAATACAGATACATAACGGAGCAGTTTACAGAGGTATACAAACCATCTCAGGTATTAAGCTCGTTATAAAAGAACAAATATAATTATACAGATGTATAACGGAGCACTTTTCAGAGGTAACAACAGAACAGATACACAGCGGGGGTAGGATACAGAGGGGCACAGCGGAAAGTTACAGGTGTAACAGGTGGCAGGGAGGATAGAGGTGGGCGGCGTCTAGCGAGTCAGGTGGTGCAAAGGTGTGATGTGATGGCTGAGGTGTTGAGGAGGAGAAATTCTTTGAAGAGGTGGTTCTTGAGTTCTTTTCTGAATTGTAGGAGCATGGTGGCGAGTCTGATGCTGATGCGGAGGAGGTTCCATAGTCTTGGGGTGTAGGCAGAGAAAGCTTGTTTTATGGTCCCTTGCTTTTTGCAGTGGCAAATTTCAAGTCTGCAACCCCAAGTGCTTTGTCCCATACACCTAAATCGTAGGGAGAGGCTTCAATGGCATATATATCATGCCAGCTACATGTCTCTGCTTGTAGATCTTAGATAAGTTGTAACCCAAAGTCTTTTTACAAACTTCTTAATTAACAGCATGATGGCCAAACCTTTTAGTCTCCTCTTCCTGAGTAACTCCCCCACACCTTTCTTCTCTTCAATGTCATAGCACAGGTATAAAAAACAACTGAATCTATCAATGCTATGAAGATAGAACCTTTGGTATTTGCAGACCTATCGAAACACATACATTTAATTTGCGTTGTTAAGTGCATAGGACAGAACTGTCTGAGCACTGCTGCAGATGCCCACATAAGTTCTATCAAAGACAAAAATATTGTCGGCATAAGAGAACCATTAGATTTCGGGGTTATCCAGCGTCATAGGGAACACCCCTGCTTCCCTAAAAGTATCACCAAAGTCAGACATAAATATATTAAACAGAAGGGGGGCGACAACACAGCCTTGTCTCGCCCCCCCCTTGGAATTTCTATAGGAGCAGATAGCTCACCCGCATTATTGAGTCAGATGTAGGCGGTATTATCATAATGAAGGAGTTTACAGGGAAACAAGAAACCATCCGGAGCACCTAATTCTTCCACATTAAAGGACTTTCAACTGAATCAAAGGCAGCTGAGAAATCAATAAAAAAGGCTTAACGGGGTGGGTCCGCTTTACTCCTGGTGTGTTGTACTAAGGTGTTCAGTACTAAAATATGATATGCTGTTTAGAAGTCTTTCCGGAACCCCATCTGAAAGGGACTCCAAACTTGCCCCCTCGCAACCCGTGCATTGAGCCCCCTCATGATGAATCTCGAAGATACATTGTTCATCACATTGATCAGTGGTAGGAGGCAATACGTCTTGTGAACTGGCACCAAAAGCACAGAGATCCAAGAACTAGCAATCATTCCTGATTGATTAAACATTTCAAATTTGACATACGTAATGTCTGCCAACAGCACCAGATTAGCTTTCGGTACTGCGTTTCAGGCCTCTTCCGGTCCTGGCCAGTGAGACGGATTAAGCCCCATTATAGCCTCTACTATGCTATCATGATAAAAAAGAACCTGAGCTATACCCAGAGGCCACACTGATGCCTTTGCTCCGCCAAGCTTATTGCTGAGTCCTCTTCTTATCCAAGATCCTATCTGGAAGCAAGTTCAAGCCCACCAATGGTATGGATCTACACCATTTAAGCAGCCAGCAGTGGTCCAATCAGGGACCACTGTTATTTTTACTTGTGTCCCACACCCAGACTTTCAGGCACCATGGATGTGGAGTGGGACCAAACAGTCCCACTCCCTTCCTGAGACACACACACACACAAAGGCATAACTAGCCCTCGAAAGCTGGGGCTTTGCCAGGCAAGAGCATGACGGTATATGGGATTTCCTGACCTGGCAAGGCAGGAAAAAGGCCAAACCACAATATGGCCAAAGAACAAGCAAAGGTCTCGTGGCATGGACATTTTAGGATACTAGCCACGTTTAGTAGCCATACACAGTAAATGCCAATGTGCACACTAGAAATAACACACATAATTGTAAAAATATATGCCACCAACTTGTCTTTATGCGCATATAAATTGAACTAAAAATCCCAAGTGTTTAAGACTAGGGTGATACAATAGTATCCCCATTGCTCTACATTGTAAAATGCTGTGTGCAATGTTAAAATGTTACAAAAGTGTAAGAGTCAAAAGGAAACATAGTTTTCCCAGTACTGAAAGTCTGAAGGACAGATCAGTTTTGCCAAAACAAAATGAGCAAAATGCAAGGGGAGTGAAGCTGAAGGCGTCACAATCCTGTAAAAAGTCAGGACATGTGCAAAATCAAAAGCAAATGTGTGGGGTTCTACAGAGCGATGGAGGGAAAATTGGCAAAAGGGAAATCGTTCTTAATACTGGTTACCTCTAGCGTCCATGGAATCACTCACAGAGATTATCAAGAACTCAGACTCACGTGGGAATTATTGACCCATAAACAGTACTTTTAATAATCCACTACTAGGACTCTTGAAACCCAATGTACAATGGCGACTCTGTGAAGACCCAAGGGAATTGAACAAGTGGGTACACATGTCGATGTGGCCGCTTCCTTATATTAATCATTGTTTGCACAGACCCAGGGTTCACAAGTATATACTGCCCTTGATTTGACTAATGGATAAATGGGACTGTCTCTGTACTCTGTGAACACCAATATGCACTTCCCTTCACCGTTGGGGGCTAGAGGTTTGCATGGACCAGTACTTCATTAGGATACATTAACAGAGGAAATCAGTTTAATATCTTCCTTCATAAGGTCATGTCTGACCTTGTAGAAGGGGGAATTTGGCTTATGTGGATGATCTATTAATCAAAAGTAAAGGAACACCTGGAGGAGATCTGCCATGTGTTGACTCAGCTATGAAATGCTGGTTCACAGTTATCACTTCAGAAATCATAATGGTGCAGAACTAAAGTACATTTTCCAGTTCATTAAACCACCCCGAAGAAGGTTAAAGCGCTACTAAAGTTGAAGTACCCCACAAATCCACATGTATTACGTAGCCTCTTAGGATTGACTAAACATAGTCATAAATGCATAACAGATCACTCAGCTTTTGGTCCATCTTTTGAAGGAAGCGGTCAAGTTGGGTTTGAGGGACTCGCAAAAATATGCTGTAAAAAAATAAATAAACAGATGTTTATCCCAAGCTCCTTGCTTATTTTACCCTATCAAAAACAAGAAATTCTTCCCGTAAACAGGATTTCCCGACACCTGTTTAATGCCGATCTTGTCTCAGTAGCATGCTCCGAGCAACAGGTTGTGTCACTGCTCTGTATTCCCTTGACATCTGTCAGCCTTTGTAGCATAGACTTGCATATGGCGCGTTTGTGTGTCTCGCCTATGTACCCTTCTTCGCCATTTGAAACAGTTGCTCCACTGTCTTCTCCATCAGGATCTTCTCCTTTCAGTGGTGGCTCACTTGGTTGTGGCTATGTCGTGTTAAATACAACAATTCTTGGGAATTGCTTGGATACCCACTGCGACTGCCTCTTTTTTGGTGTAAGGGTTGGGGGTAATGAAGTGTTTCCACCCGTACCGCAGGCATGAACCTTCGTTTTGGAAACGTTCTCCTTTGCCATGCACAGTCTAGCTCTTCTTCACATCATTTGCAGCGTGTCTCTATCCAGGGCATTGATGTTGGTGATCACCTCCTGCCATAGGACATTTCACTCTGCCATCCTGGATCTGTGGGCATGCAGGATAAATATAACTGTCTCATGCTCCTCCATAAATGCAATATAGACAAGTCAGGCACCGTGAAGTTCTCTGGCCTGTGTCCCTTTGCAACATCCTTAGCAGCTTCATCCTCTTTTCCTGTCACTGCTTCTGCCACAGGTCCATAAAGTTGAAACATGAGTTTTCTCTGAGCCACTCCCTAGTTTATTCTGACCTTTTAATGGGAATGCACATGTTGACATGTGATCTATCGCAAGCACCCATGTTTAACTCAATACGGCACATGTGATGCAATTTGCATGAGAAATGTGCACATCCACTTGGACATGTCCGTTTAGTGCTAATTTGTGCAGATACATGTTTTTTCCAATCATCACATCAAGTATGATGCAATTTGCACTATTGATTGGCATATATTCTTTATTGCATTTGCCCACCGATTTGTAGCGTGCATTTAATGCCATTGTCCTAGGAGAAGATGGGCTCTTGGAGGATCTGACATACCCGCAGAAATGTTGCTTTTTAGGGCCCCTCTCCGTGCAAGAAAATATCATATTGCGGGATTGGAAGAGTAGCACCTATCCTTTGTGGTCAACTTGGGTAGAAGACCTTTGCAAAATGTCACTGCCTGAGCAAGTCATCTTGCATAAGCAGAAACAGGTTCATCTGTATGAGGAAATTTGGGGTAGATTTCTGGATCTGACATAAACTTATATCTTGCTTTGTTCTCTTTGTTTGTTTGCCTGTTGTATTGTCGTGGTTAATTACATGGTCACACCCAAGTCAGAGAGCTCCTTACTCACAATGAGTGTGGCGCACAATAAAAACGCTTTTATTTATATCATTCAGGTCCTTTTTGATAAGGCCTCCAACCCGTCTCGCACATAACCTTAACAAATACCCAGTGCCCCAATGCACTAGGAACCAGTGCATTTATTAATTTGTTTATTTAAGTCAAATTAGAACACACAGATTACATCAGCCACCAATGTTGCGGCAACACAAAAACAAAATAACTTGGTAAAGTATCCACACAGAGAGGACACTAGAATATACAGTACACTAGTTTCCTTTTACATTACCCCCCAATACCAGCAAAGAACAGTTCAGAGTGCACAAGGAAAATAAATGCAAACAGAGTTAGACTTTTGTCCCAGCAGCCCTCACCCTCCAAACATCTACTAGGCTTGACTCTTTTGAATGGAAGGGAGTGGGAACACAATGGAAAAATCATATTTGGGATATGATTCACAGAAACAATATGACAGGAAGAAAGGTAAGGGGAAAATGTGTTTTGCTGCGCCTGACAAAAACACACAGAGCTTTACGATTATGGTCAGAACAGAATGGGAACATGGGTTGTAATTATTTAGCACCACTGTTATGGGGAACAATGGAAAGAAATGGGGAATTCATTTTTCTATACCTGACAGGAACAAATAGGGATTTTAGGATTATGGTCAGACCAGAATAAGAAAATCGGTTTGAATTATGTTTAGCACAATTGCAATGTGATAAAGAAAATACAAATAGGAATTCGTTTTTACCTTACAATGAGAACACAGGGACAGCTTCGTTTTGCACCTTACAATGGGAACACAGGTGAAATCAATTTAGTTTTGCACAGCACAATGGTAACACACATGGAAACAGGGCTTTTTGAAATTAATTCTTTTGGCAAATCTTTATGACTATACCGGCTCCCAACACACTGGGAAAATATTTTTGGTTTGAATGCCAACAATACAGATCCTGTGAATTCAATGGGGGAATTATTTGATTTATTTGATCAATATGCTAAGGATCTACACAGGCAATTGAGGGACTTTTCAATGGGACAATACTAAAATGCACAGACAAACAGGGGGTTTTTCAAAGGGGAAATTACTAAGACAATTCTGGAAGAATACAGAGCATACATAATCTATGATTTGGGGTATTTCTACTTACAGGAGGGGGTCTGGACTGGGCACCAGAGAGCATCAGGGCACACTGCTGGGACAGCCAAAGTGGATCAGTCAAAGGTCTCCTCTCCTTCCCCCAAGGGTCCCAATCAGTCTCTATGTCTCCTGGCTCCACTGCAAGGTTAGGCCTCTCTCTGCTGGGATGTTCACCCCAGATTTCGGCAGCAGGTCACCTCATGGAATTAGTGGGAGAACTCTAGATCTGAGGCAAGCTGGCTTAGTTATAGTGCAAATGACATCACCAACTTGTCATAATTCATGCAAAAGGGATTGGTTAATGCTCACTACTCCACTCCCACCTGTGTGCTGATAGGACAAGGGAATAGAGGAGTGCTTTGGGACAACTAGGGGCAGAGAAAACGTCATCATCTCGCTTCGACAGGTGGGCTCGGTCTGCTTCGAGGAAATACAAATCTCACCACATGATAAGTACCTTTAATCTCCACGTTTTGACATATATAAATACATTTTTGAAAACTACATTTTACACACGAATCACATGAGACTAGTCAGGTGTCTGTACATCATTCCTGTGCAGGGATACAGTTTTTCTCCATTTACTACAAAACTATATGTCACGCATTCTCAGCCTACTGGCCTCAGCCAGTCACACAGCGCACCGAGATCAGGAACACGTCCATACACACTCACCCAATTCTCATTTTAAGCTTTGGCACACCAACAAGGACACAAACAAGTTGGTGAACAGGCACACCAGGACTTGTGTAATCCGCGCAGGGACGTTTTTTATGGGAGGGCAAAAGGGGCACTTGCCCAGGGCCCCCACCTTGGAGGGGCCCCCAAAAGGCTGCCTGATCTAAAGAAGTAAGATTCCTTTATTCACCAGACTTAAATCGCACACATCAGGATATTTTATGGGATGGTGCTGAGGCTCTAAACCTATTGCCTGTCTATTTTGGCAAGTACATTCTACCTCGATCAATTCATCATGTAATTCTTTCTGTGTTTATTGTGGTATATTGGGTATTATGTTGATCATGTGCAATGGCCAATTTCGAAATGCATATTGGTAAATTGAGTGCCACAATGGTTCAGATGTTAGCTCAGTGTGTTAGGCACTCATTGCAGGGATGTGTGTTCCTATGCAAGATTATAATAGCACATTCCTGTAAGACTGGCTGAGCCTTTCCTGTGTCTGAAGTTTATAAACCTGCCTGCATATGTACTTGGTCTTGCAGCACAACAGGTGCTATTATCAGCAATCTATCTGTTCCAGACAGGGGTTGCTATAAAAACAAACATGTCATCCTTATGGTGAAGGTCTAGAAATTGCTTTGTTCTGATGGGGTGGTGTAAAACCTAGGTAATCACCTCCAACGGTGAGCATAAACTGTTAGTCCTAGAGATGAATAAGTATCCAAATTTGGAACCAAAGCATTCATGCTTGTATCCTTGGTTTTCCAGCAGACAATACAGTGATCCTGGTCAAATCATCTAATATAATGTACATTACTGTACTGTCTTCTGTGAGGTTTGCCTCCTTGCATGCTGGTGGCATCATTTAGCCCATTACTTGATCTTTATTCTTATGTAGGTCATTTGAGTGGAAGAGGTGGTAGACAGAAGGGAGCGTACCAGATGGTGCAGGGCTCGGGCAAGCATATTTTAAAGTCTGCTCCTTTGACACAAAAAACGCTTTGCATTTTTTTTAAAGTCAAAGGTTTTCTGCACGTTTATAAATGGCAATTTCACAAGAAGACCAACCCAGATTAAATCTGTTAAATCACACTGATTGGTGTGCTGGTACTGATATACTTCTTTTGATGATTGAGAGAATGAAGCTAGAATCATTCTGTGTTAAACCATTCTATAATATTTTGTTTTTAAAAATTGTCATGTTTGGTAATGTGATCGGTGTACTTTCCAAGTCAGTTTTATAAAATGAGATTATTTTAGTTCATGGTAAGAACTGGTAATGAAAGTATTCAAATGCAGAAATTGCCGAGTTGGCACCAATCCCAGATTCACCCCTTAAACAGTGTGTGTTATGCTGGACATCTAATTTAATCTTGTATTGCCTAGCCTCTCGAAATTGCCAGTCCCTAGACTTTTCAAAATTGGCGGCCCTTCAGAGGGATTTCCTTCTCACGGTATGATCTTCAAAACAGCCTCACTCATGGTTTCACTGGCTATAGTGTTGCTTCCACTATAATAGTGAGCATCGATATATTGCACACCACAGGTGCTTTAGTCTTTTGATCTCTAATGGCAACACTATTTGAAAACCATGTCCCACTTATAATTGCATTCTCTCTGGATACAGACACCTTCATGGTAGTTTCTAATCTGCATCCACTATCCATGCTATCATATGTGTAGTTTTCTCCTTCCTACCAATTTCTCTCCTCTATCCATGCTTGAGCATGTTTGCATTCTGTGAGGCAGCAAATGTGAGTTATCTGTTTATTCTGGGTTACATGTACATTTTACATACAGTCCTGGATCAATACTACAGGCTGAATACCTTCCTGGATGATATTGATAAAAAGCCTCCTTTATCTATGCTAGAAGAGAAGTAACCTCTTTGTAGATAATGTTGGCCTTCAAATGGTAAGGGGACTTAAAGAGTGTAAACATCCTTATTTTTAATGCTGTGAGGCAGCATATTAACCTATGGGTTGTGATTGCGGCGGGGGGGAGCACTGCAGATATTCTTGATCACTTAATTTCTTTGGTTTGGTGAAGGGGGGCCCCAAAGATGTCCGTGCCCAGGGCCCCAAAAGTGCTTAAGAGGGCCCTGACTCCGCGATCCGTTCACAAGCAGTTGTCATGGCGACTGGGTCCACTTTGGCGTTTACCTTGAAGAATCAGAGAGTGCTCCTCCATGACACGACTCCACTCACATAGGACGTCGGCACTGATGCATCTGCGTCAATGTGCTTCCATGGCAACAGTATAAACAACACCCTTGCGCCGCATTCAACGCTTATCAGCTGTTTTTGTTTGCGGCGAGTGGCGTTTCTCCTTGTTTTATTCCCAGGATTATCAGGAACTTTGCTTACTGACTTCGGACTTCTTTTTGGATTACCCTTGTTGGATTGCTACGCCTCGCTGTCTTGCTCACACGGATAGGGACCTCGGCACTTCCATGATGGACTTCTTTTGCCTACCAATTTGGTTACCTTGTTCTCTCTTAGCTACGAACAATTGCTCATAGTGCTTCATTTTCTGAGTGATTACCTGCTTCAAGGGAGGACTCAAGATTAATCCTGTACGACCAAACATCAAAGGATAGGACTTTGCCTACGGGTGACCCCGCTTGCAGTGCCTTCAGCCTCAATATTGCTATCTCCATATTTCTTGCTTGTACACTGAGTTGTTGCCACTGCATACATATAACATAACCTGCCTTTTTCCTTGCAGCCACGTGGAATTCTGGTGCTTCCTGTTCTGGTCACCTGTGGCCCTTATAGCTGGTCAGCGAGTATACAATATCTCTCTGACCGGTGCTTGGGGACGGAGGTATTCTTAGTTTACGTGGATCTCGAGTCGTAACAGACTGAGAAGCCACCCCTCCACTGGACTATGGATGCCTCTGCAGGTGATCCCGTGGCTGCTTTAGTGCAAGCCATAACGGTATTGAGAACCGACATGGCCGCTGCTACGACTGCCATACATCAAAGATTGGACACAATCCAGAGTGAATGCCATGCACTACCGACAGACCCTGAATTCGGGGACCCTCAACCTCTGCCAAACCCCTCGGGCAATGCCCCCAACCCGGCTTATGTCCCTACTCCTTTCCCGTTGGCAGCCCCGGAGACATTTCAAGGTGCACCCCGGCAATTTAGGACTTTCCTGAATCAGTGTAAACTACATTTTTTGTGTCGCCCTCAAGCTTTCCCCGATTCTACCACTAAGGCAGCCCTCACTCTATCCCACTTAAGCGGCATTGCTGCCACCTGGGCCAATCTGCTCTTAGAGGGTGATAGCCCTGTACTCTACAACTTTGACTTTCTGGTGGCAGAATAACCAGGGTTTTTGACACTCAGCATAAGGCCCAAATTCAAGATCTTGAACTTCTAGATTTAACACAGGGTAAGAACTCTCTAGTTGACTACATCGCCCGTTTCAATCAACTGGCAGTAGAGACATCATAGCCCAACAACAAGAAGGCAGTCGTTTTCTACAGGGGTTTCAATGCTTTTATGAAAGATGCACTAGCAGTGGTCCCTGCTTTGCCCACCCAATACCCTGAGTTGATAGACCTAGCTCTTCAAGTGCATGCCCGACGCTCAGAATGTAAATTTGAGACAGGAAAAAATCCCGGATACTCTTGGTTCTTTGGCACCCCTACTCCAGATACACCAGAGGAACCCATGCAAATGGGAAGGGTACGTAGCCCGATCACGCCTACTGAAAGAGAACGAAGGAGGGTGTTCAATGCCTGTTTCTATTGTGGGTTAAACGGTCACTATGTAAAAGAATGCCCCAGACGCCCTAAGCTCAAATCTACGGGTTTTCAGAAGGCTTGTCCATAGGAGAAGAGGCACGGACGACCCTAAACAAAGCCTCCCCTACATTGCTCATGAGTCTTACTAGACCTTTGGCAGTCCAGGGCTCTTTGAGTTTTTCAGACAGGGTGAAACATAATGTCCAATTAGTGATAGACTCTGGGGCTATAGGCAACTATATTGATAGCTCTTTAGCTGCCACCCTCAATTTACCTCTGCAGAACAAATTACACCCTGAACCCGTACAGGCCGTTGATGGCTCTTCATTACTGTCTGGACCTATTAGGCAGCAAACTACACTTCTGACCCTTTCCATGTTTCACACCCACACAGAAACGATTTCTTTTGATCTAATTACTACACCACAATTTGGCCTCATTCTTGGGATACCCTGGCTCCAGTCACACAATCCTGTTATAGACTGAACTCACTGACTGGCCCCTCCCACAGGGCTTAGTTCACCCTCACAAATTCTAGGTGCCCTTGCACACATGTCTATCGATGAACCACAATCCATGGATCTTGATTCCACAGGACATGTCAATGGGGCGGCCTCTACTAGTATCTCCAAGGATTACCATGACTTTGCTAAGTATTCGATAAGGGTTGTGCTGAGCATCTCCCACCACATCGGCCCTATGACTGCCCCATAGATTTAGTTCCTGGAGCAGAGATACCCAATGGCCGTGTTTACTTTATATCACCTGCAGAAGATTTTGTGTTTAAGGAATATTTACAGACCTCACTTAAATTAGGTCATATCTGTCCTTCACAGTCTCCAGCAGCCAGCCCCATCTTTTTTGTCCCCAAGAAGGAGGGTGATCTACACCCTTGTGTAGATTACAGACGGCTTAACCAAATCACTATAAAGAACAAATATCCAATGCCTCTCATCAATCTATTATTGGAAGGTCTGGCCCACGCCTTTATCTTTACTAAATTGGACCTGCGCAGGGCTTATAATCTAGTCTGTGTCAGAAGGGGCGACAAATGTAAAACGGCTTTTTGCACTCGTCACGGTTTATACGAGTATACTGTAATGCCATTTGGTCTATGCAATGCCCCTGCCACCTTTCAGAGATACATTAACGACTTTTTTCATGACATCATAGATGTTTATCTGGTTGTATATCTTGATGATATACTAATCTTTTCACCAGATGTACAATCACATATTACCCATGTCAGAGAGGTTGTCTTGTTTGAAAAGTAACTCTCTCTTCGCCACGCCTGAAAAATGCCAGTTCCATGTCTCTGCCGTTGATTTCGTAGGTTTCCATATCACCTCTGGGGGGCTTTCCATGAATGAAA
Source organism: Ambystoma mexicanum (assembly GCF_040938575.1). NCBI lineage: Eukaryota > Metazoa > Chordata > Amphibia > Caudata > Ambystomatidae > Ambystoma > Ambystoma mexicanum. Next base: position 1,460,598,450 of record NC_090932.1, read on the forward strand.
CCAAGGTCCGTTCTATACTAGAGTGGCCCGTTCCCATGTCCTTGAAAGCACTACAGTCATTTCTTGGATTCGCTAATTTTTATCGGAGGTTCCTTCCTGCTTTCTCTGCCGTTGTCACACCATTGATTAAACTTACCAGCCCTCATGTCCCTTTTCTTTGGTCTTCTGAACAACAAGAAGCATTTGAGGCTCTAAAGATAGCATTTATGTCTGCCCCAGTCCTCCAGCATCCAGATAAGGAGCAACCCTTCATAGTTGAGGCAGATGCCTCCTCATTCGCACTGGGTGCTGTACTTTCGCAAGTATGTCCTACCACTGGTCTTTTTCATCCCGTAGCTTACCACTCCCGCAATTTCACCCCCACAGAGGCTCACTACACTGTCACAGAAAAAGAATTGCTTGCAGTCAAGGATGCATTCCAGACCTGGAGGCACCACTTATTGGGGACAAAACACCAGGTTACGGTGTTCTCGGATCATCGTGACCTCCAGGATCCGGCCTCTTTGAAATGCGCAAATAGTAGACAGGTTTGCTAGCATCTTTTCTTCTTCTCGTATGACTTTGTCATTCGGCATCGTCCAAGGAAGACCCATGGTAAAGCCGATGCCCTTTCTCGTATTCCCAGGGGGGTGGGGGAATCTCTTCCCATTTTTCCTGAAACCATACTCGGGAGGAATCACGTGATATGTTTATGCACTCCCCCTACGTGTATGTTGACCAAAATCCGAGAAAGAGCATCTTCACATCAGGAACAAGTACGTTATTGGGACCCAGTCTTCCATGATGGTCTGCCCTTTGTTCAGTACAAACTATACCTGCCCACAAATGACATCCAGACGCGTGCTATGGAATGGTCACATGATGCCCCTATCCATGGCCACCCGGGCCAACAGAGAACCTTATCATTGCTCCAAAGTTGGTGTTGGTGGCCTTCCATGCACCGAGATGTTTACAATTATGTCAGTAATTGTTCAATTCGTGCTCAATGCAAGACCCGCAAAGGCCGTCCTTTAGGTTTACTCCAGCCCCTACCCATTCCTCCCAGACCCTGGAACACAGTTACCAGGGATTTCATCACTGACCTACCACGGATCCAGGGATTTGACACCATATGGGTGGTGGTGGACTCTTTCCCCAAAATGGCCCGTTTCATACAGTGCTTAGGTATACCTTCTGCCCCTGCTTTGGCATCCCTGTTCTTCCGTTCTGTTTTCTGTCTTTTTGGCCTCCCTACTGTTCTCATCTCGGACGGGGCTTCTCAATTCACTTCTGAGTTCTGGCATTCTCTCACGACTCTTTTAGGGATAGACGCTCGGTTTTCCTCTGCATATAACCCTGAAACAGACAGTCAGACCGAGTGTGAACCAGACCCTCGAGCGGTACATTCGATGTCTATCGCTCCAACACCAACACTCCTGGGTTAAGGTCCTTCATATTGCCGAATTTGCTTACAACAACGCTCCCCATGCCTCCACTGGGTTTTCCCCATTATATGTCCTCTATGGTCAACATCACCGGGTCCTGCCCTTCCCTGCTTTACCTGCATCATCTATGCCTGCAACCATTTCCTGTCTTAGGGACTTACGCCAGATCCATGGGCAAACTATCACTCAACCTCTGTGAAGCCCAAACATTTATGGGCCTGGCTGCTGACAGGAAACGTGCTTCGGCACCCCCCATGCTGTCGGTGATAGGGTTTGGCTCTCCACCCGACACCTCCGTATCCCTGGTTGTAGGAAGTTGTTGCCCCGTTTTGTGGGTCCTTATAGGGTGTCCAGAGTGATCAACGCCGCTACCTATCGCTTGTCCTTACCAAGTTCTTGGCACATCCATCCTGTGTTTCATACCTCGCTCTTAAAGGCTTGCCCTCCCTTCACCCGGATCGTTTTGCTCCCTGCTCCCATCGTGAGTAGTTCCCCTGATGAATACGAAGTCAATGAGGTCCTCGGGTCTCGTTTCATCAGGGGGTGTTTGCATTATCTGATTGACTGGGTGGGCTTCGGTCCTGACGAGAGGTCCTGGGAGCCAGCTTCTAATGTGCATGTCCCGATCCTGGTATACCATTTTCATTGGGTTTATCCTCTTTGCCCACGGGGTCGTGGGCATTTGTGGGGGGGCTCTGTGATGCATTTTCAGCCTACTGGCCTCAGCCATATTCACACAGTGCACCGAGATCAGGGACACGTCCATACACACTCACCCAATTCTCACTTTAAGCTTAGGCACACCAACAAGGACAAACAAGTTGGTGGACAGGCACACCAGGACTTGCGTACTCCACAATCCGTTCGCAAGCGGTTGTCTTGGTGACTGGGCCCGCTTTGGCATTTACCTTGAAGAATCAGAGAGTAATCCTCCATTTCGCGACTCCACTCGCATAGGACGTCGGCACTGACGCATCTGCGTCAACGTGCTTCCATCGCAACAGTATAAACAATGCCCTTGCGCCGCATTCAACGCTTCTCAGCTGTTGTTGTTTGCGGCGAGTGGTGTTTCTCCTTGTTTGATTCCCGGGATTATCAGAAACTTTGCTTACGGACTTCGGACTTCTTTTTGGATTACTGTTGTTGGATTTCTATGCCTCGCTGTCTTGCTCACACTGATAAGGACCTCAGAACTTCCATAACTGACTTCTTTTGCCTACCCATTTGGTTACCTTGCTCGCTCTTTGCTATGAACAATTGCTCATAGTGTCCGCTTCATGTTCTGTGTGATTACCTGCAGGAGGCTGAGGGAGGACTCCTTCAGCCTCCTGCCAAACATATGTCCTTCCACGCACTGCTACACCATCCTACGGGGGGCAGGCCAGCAACAAGTGAGAGGGATATATAACAATACCACACCCCTCAGGTATACATGTACCAGTCAACCCACGGCTAGGTGCTGTATTGCTATCTCCATATTCCTTGCTCATACACTGAGTTCTTGCCACTGCATATATATAATATCACCTGTCTTTTTTCCTTGCAGCCACGTGGAATTCTGGTGCTTCCTGTTCCGGTCACCTGTGGCCCTAATAACTGGTCAGCGAGTATACAATATCTCGCTGATCGGTGCTTGGGGACGTACGTATTATTAGTCTACGTGGATCTCGAGTTGTGACAATATATTGGTGAGAAACAGCACTTTATGGGCACAGCACTAATCATACTAGGCATACTTTATCAATTGTTTGCATTGCTGGTAAACACAAGGAGTGTCACTGCAGCTGCTTGGGCACACAATTCTGGAATTCCCTTTGAGATCCTGTGCACTGTGGTTTCATGGATGTCAGTGCAACTTTCCATGGGTTTGTCGAAATGTTCTTTGCACGTGTTATTCATTCATGAGAAGTATTGCGCACCACTCCATATTTTGGAATTTAGCACATTTCCTTTCCTTGAGTTCACAAGGCCTTATGTCAGACCTCATTTCTATGCAGGCCTGGTATTTTGGCAAGTCCTTATAACTGACTCCAACCTCTTTATTTCTCGCATCTAGGGGCTATATTTCACCCCATAGTATTGTATTCTATTGTAAATGTGTTAATAAAAATGTAAATACAATAAAAAGACTCAAACCCATTCCCATTAAGTTTATTTACTGATGCCAATAATTGAAAAACAATACTTTTATTGTGTTTGAGAAAGGACGTATGAAGTCATTAGGTCCATCACCAATTTCACTACTATCACACCACATGTTCATAGAACATTATAACCACAAGTCTACATGTAATACAAGTCAATAATTGGTGCTCATGTTAGTTGAATAGTTTGCCTTATACTTTCATGTTTACAGATACTGAGCATTGGCAACCCGTCCACTCATATTGGTCCTTTACCAGGGGTTACAGTTCAGGTACTGTGTAGTCATTGAAACTCAGATACATGAGCAAAGACCCAACAGAAGGGATCAAGAGCCAACCCCAGCCAGCACGGTCTCTTATAGCAGTCAAGGGTCATGTTTTTCCTTTTTCTTCCTGCACCTCTCCACATATTCTTTAGCCACGCTAGCCTCCATAAAGAAAAGGAGTTTGCCTTTGTACAACACTTCTACTTTTATAATGTACCTCACAGTGGTCTGGAGCTCCATTAACTTTAACTTTAATAGATGAACTCCATTAACTTTAACTATAATAGATGTGTCATGCCATGGACCCTTGGGCCTAAGGGCATGACATGGACCCTTGGGCCTAAGGGCGCAACAAGATGAAACAACAAACAACATATAGGGCCCGTAAGAATAGTCTGGTGGCAGGTTCCTAAAGGAGGTGTGCTCCTCATATTCTAGGTAAACAAGCATTTTGTTTTATAAAGATGAAATTCTTTCTGCTTACTAAGGATCTCAGGACACAAGTGAGGAAATAAGAGGAGACGATTGCCAGTCTGCTCGATACGCCAATTGACCAACTGATTGTCCCTAACTTAATGATCTGCTCTCTAAGGCCCTGCATTGCCAACATGGCTTTGAATATTTCTGACTCTTTTGGTCATCTCCCTGTGCCCTTTCACGCCAGCCCTAAGCCTCTCCTCTGCCCCCCAGTGTCCAGGTTAGCATTCAGGTTCATGAAATCTACCTTGTTAAGACATCAGCCACATTCTTTAGCTGTCTGCATGCCCCTATATGTTTGCAACTTACATTCTCAGGCCTTCCAAGCCTGTTCTCCTGCAGGTTACTTCTTATCCCTCTTTTCAGGCGCATGCACACTAACTTTGTAAAAACAGATGAGGTGGAGTCATCCATTTCCTCAACTCTGCTTTCGACTCCTGTAAATGTTGTGTCCATTGGCACCGGTTTAGATTCTCTGATTGTATATCCATGGCTCCCGCTGACGTCACCTGAGCACCTTCACATTTAGCGTTTCATTGTCTGAGACTTGCAGGTTAGGCACTTTGCCTGCATTCTGGTCACCCTTCAGGTTAATTAATGAATTAATCGTTTCTAACGTGGTAAATACCGGAGACCAGTCTCTAAGAACGGTGCTGGGATTCAAGCCTGTGTTGCTCCATGTTGTCTTGCTACAAACTCTCTAGCTCATCTATGTCCAAAAAACACTGGACTGTGCACGTTTGATCTTTCTCGTCTCTCACATTCCCCAACCGTCCTCTGAAAAACCTGGTCTATATACTCCAGGTGGCACTTTGTAATTGCCAGATTCGTCAACATCCATACTTCTGGCGGTACAATTACTGCCTGCGGTAAATCCAGTACTGCTGGAAGTAATTTTACTTCAGCTGGAAGACCCATTTAAAAAAAAAAAAAAAACTTACCAACTTGAAAATATGGCAATTATCGCCTGTTACGGAGCATACGTTTGGTAATGCGCATGCATTATGGGAGCCCGTGCGCGCCAGTTGCCGCTGGGACCCCAGACCAGCAAGATGTGTCTGATCCTTTTTCTGTCAAGGTGCGTGCTTGAGTGACGGGGCGGCCTGGGGCTATCAGAAATAACATTGGCGAGGAGGGAAAGCCTGTGTGGGGGTGTGGTGGAATTTTGTAATACATTCCGGAACGTTACAAATTCCAGTCAAAACGCCCGCCAGGTGTCGATCCCTATGCGGCACTCGCGGCCGCCATTTTCTACAAATTCATGACGGTTGCGGCCCCCACGGGTGCTTGTGCGCCAGTCGTGGCATTTTTTAATAATTTTTAGACACTCCACAGCTGTCTATCCATAGATGGCTGTGGCATCATTTAAAAAGGTTGCATTTTGATGAGCATTCTACTCTGCAGTCTACCAACAAGCAGACCTGTGGCCTAGGATACCCCACGTGCTGTCCAGGGCCCCAAGACATCCTTAATCCGGCACTGGTACACTGGATTTACTGAGGGAACAACAGACTTGCGGCCTCATAGTTGTGGTGAGGTGCTCGTGCGGTCTGAGACCATGGGCGACCAGGAAGATGCTGTGGTCCCAGCACATCCATCACACAGACAGCAAGGAACATTGGCAGCCATGCCTGAATTCGACATGTCGGTACCCTCATCCAAACTGGGACCCAAATGGCTATTATGGGTAAAGAAACTTGAAATGTTCTTCAGAGCAACAGGAGAGACTGATGATGATGCCAATGTGGTGACCATGCTATATTCGGCAGACTCTGAGGTGTATCAAATCTTTGAGTCGCTAAACTCACAGGCAAAGACTTATGATGAAGTTAAGAATGCCCTCAAAGAACATTTTCTACCCCTGGCAAACCAGGACTTGGACAGGGTTGTTATGTGTGCAGAAAGACAGTCTGGGGAAGAGACATTAGATCAGTTCTGTGGGGAATTAAGGCAGTTGACCAGCACGTGCAGGTGGGAGAACGAAGAGGGCATGGTGCGGAACCAGCTCCTTCAAGGGTGTAGCTCAGCAAAGTTGAGACAGCAGTTACTTCGGGAACCGGGCCTGACACTGGCACACATCTTGGACATGGGGCGAGCCTATGAAAAGTAGAGGTGCCCGTATGGACGCAGCAGTTTGCCCTGGGAAGAGTGAGGAAGCTTTTCGGTGGGACACTCTGCGATGAACACAACTCAAAATTCGCGGTGGCCTACTGTTACGCTCACCTGGTCTCTGCGGGGGCATCTGGGCACAGTTGGAGCCCTCCCTCGACTTGGCTCCTCTGGATCACCTCCCTCTCCCGGTTGCTGCAGATCCTGCTGTTCTGAATGCTGGTATTGCCCCTGAGAGAAGATCAGAGTCAATGAGAATGGCGTGGAGGTGTTGTGACTTCCCTCGACCCTCTTGTCCCAAAATGAAGTGTGCAAGCGTTTTCCCATGCAAGCTCACCTGTTGTGTTGTAATGTTGAGCTATCCGTCCTGCTTATCATAGCAGGGGCGCGTAGAGCAGACCGAGTTGCTTCACTGGTCCATGGAAGTGTTGATCCAGACCAGCTGCGACCAATCCACTTAGAAGGTAAGTCTTTTGGTTGTGATTATAGTTTGTTTATTATAATATCTTGGTCTTGTTCAATAATAATTCTTGCAATGTCTCATCTCACCCCAATAGGTATGAAGAAGCAGATCGGAGTCGTGGAGCGAATCCGGGGAGTTCCTCGAGCCTGATGAAACTGGTAAGTTGGCCTTTATAATTGAACTCTAGTCTCTGGTATGGCGGCCAAGCGTTCATTATTTTTATGAATTCTAACCTGTTGTGTTCTCTTTTCAATTGCAGGAGAAGGCCAACGGCGAAGAACGAAGTCCGGATGCTCGATGCAGCTCCGTAGTTGCAGGGCGAAGATGCCGCGAAGAAAAAGGAAAGAAGTGGAGCTCCGGGTAGCGGACGCCCGGATCAGGTGAGAAGAAGGCTCCGACTCCAGTAGTGATAGGATGCAGGTAAGAGGCGCGCACAGTGATGGAGCAGCTGGAAGCAGGTAGGAGTGCCTTCGGCGATGGAGTAGCTGGATTCAGGTAAGAGGCGCACACAGAGATGGAGTAGCTGGATTCAGGTAAGAGGCGCACACAGCGATGGAGTAGCTGGATTCAGGTAAGAGGCGCACACAGCAATGGAGTAGCTGGGTTCAGGTAAGAGGCGCGTACAGTGATGGAGCGGCTGGAAGCAGGTAAGAAGTGCCCTCATCGGTGGAGATGCTGGAATCTGGTAAGATGCCTTCAGAGATGGAGCAGCTGGAATCAAGTGGCTGCACAGGTAAGAACAGTGGTAAGCGTTATGCTGCAAAAGCAGAACAACGCAAAGCGGAGGCATGTGGAGGGGTTGGCCTTATATAGGCTGGACCTGGCCCCTCCCTTTAGCCCCACCCAATGGCTCCACCTTGCCCCACCCAGGGACTCCTGCATGTGCCTTCCAATGTTGTTCTATGGCCACGCCCGGCCTTGATGCACGTGCCTTAGGCACAGAGTGTGCAAGGTACACTTTTACATGAGCCTGGCGCCAGAGGTTGGGTCCATTTGGACCCTGGGGATGAGGAAGGACTGGCCCCTAGTTCTGTGGCCATGACACCTACTAGATGACAAGAGTGTTTTCAAAAACCGGAAACAGGCACACCCGGTCAGTACTGTGGATATGACCTACCCGATGTTGGTGAGTGCCTGATGAAGGCAAGAGTGTGTGGTCGCTGTGGAGTGTCAGGGCACATGCAAGTGTTTGCAGAGCAGCTGTGCTAGTGGTTACATCAAGAGGTCCGGCAAGAGTCAGCAGTGGCGACCCGAGAAGGCTGTAAAGTGTTGTCACCATAGAGCAAAATATGCAAGAACTTGACATTGCGGAACAGGAGGAGGAGGAGGAAGAGGAAGTGTTCTTTATCTCCAACATTGCATCTGGGTCAAAAAAGAAATGTCAACCCACATTGTGGTTCACATTGGGGAAACTCTGACACCTGTCCTCATAGACACTGGAGCTTCGGTGTGTGTCCTGGCTGCAGGACACTATGAAGCACTGCCGGGTCCACCAACACTAGAGGGAACTAAAGCCAAAATGTATATGTTTGGGGGTGACACACCTTTGCCATTGAGAGGGGCGTTTATAGCACCTGTCACTCATGGACAGCACTCCATAAAAGCAAGATTCTTTGTGACGGAGGTGATTCCGCACTCACTGTTGAGCTGTGCGGTGTCAGAGGCCCTCAACATCATACATTTTACAATGTCTGTATATTTGGTGGACATACAGAACATCACAGAGAGGTATGCAGACATATTCCAAGGGGTCGGCAAACTCAAGGGGGACTCAATACACCTCCATATTGATGATTCAGTGAGGCTCACAGCATTGAAACATCGGAGGATTCCTTTCCACCTGAGGGCGCAGGTCAAGCAGGAGCTTCAGGCACTGATAGATCTGGACATAATTGAGAGGGTCGAGAGTCCCACTCCTTAGGTGTCCCCAATTGTTGTGGCGGCCAAGCCCAAACAACCGGGTGCAGTGCGTATCTGTGTAGACATGAGGCTGCCCAACATGGCAATCCATCGGGAGCGACACCTCACACCAACACTGGACGACATCGTAGGTGAACTCCAAGATTTATTTCTGAACTAGACCTCCGCTCTGGGTACCATCAGCTGGAGCTGCATCCCGAGTCTTGCTACATCATGACATTCACACCGCATGAAGGTTTGTACCAATTCAAAAGACTCTGTTTCAGCATTTCTTCGGCAGCTGAAGTTTTTCAGAATGCAGTCCGAGGGGCGTTGGCAGGACTAAAAGGGGTGATAAACCTCAACAATGACATTTTAGTGTTTGCTTCATCCGAAACGGAACACATGAAGAGACTTGAAAAAACATTGGACAGGATACGGGAGCTGGGCCTCACACTGCACAAAGGTAAATGTGAGTTTTTCAGGGACAGAATTGAGTTTTCTGGGTTTGTGTTGCACGCAGGAGGCATCTCCCCAGACCCCGGGAAGGTATGTGACATCAAGGAAGCAACACCCCCGGTATCTGCTTCAGACGTTAGAAGTTTTCTAGGAATGGTGAATTATTGTGGTCGTTTCATACGAGATCTATCGGAGCCTTTAAGGGCTCTCACCAGGAGTGATGTTGTGTGGGAATGGTCGTCCAGGGAACAAATGGCGTTTGACACAATCAAGGCAGCCTTAAAGGGAGACGAGACTGTGGCTTACTTTGATCCTAAAACAGAGTCAGAGCTAGTAGTGATTGCAAGTTCCGTGGGGCTAGGAGCAGTGTTGTTGCAGCCTGATGCACAGGGCCAAATGCATCCGATAGCGTATGCCAGCAAGGCCCTGACGGAGACTGAAAAACGGTACTCTCAAATCGAGAGAGAGGCCCTTACAATTGTATGGGGATGCAAGCATTTTCATTTGTATATTCTGGGTAAACCCGTGTCAGTTATAACGGACCATAAACCACGTCGGTAAAAAGGGCAAACACATTGCCCGCCGCAGCAATGTGCTGCTCGTGCTGTTTGTGGATGCTAATCCACCATGCAAAGATGGATGGGAGATTTGAGCTACAGGCACCCAATGGCAGCTCCAGAAATGTATATCAGTTATGCTGCTGCAAGCGGTACATTATTTACCACAGTGGTTTTTAACTAGCATCTGGAAATGTAGGAAACTGTTCTGCCAGTGATATTCTGACACCCAGTGATGACTAACAATGGAGCTATGTAATTGCATTACTGTCGACACTACTGCCCACTGCACCAGGTTTGTTTGTCTACAGACTGACATTCACTCAGAGAGAGTGATTTTTGGGAGCAATTCCTAGCGTTGTTTTACGAGCAATTTGTAGATCTTCTCAGGTGTTAATTATAAGTTTGACCGAGTTTTCATTTGTATCTCCCCATACGGTAATTCCAGTTGCTGCATTTGGGAATTCCATTGTCCTCTATATTAAGACGGCTCCTTGTGGTAATGAGGCATGCATTTTTTGTAAAAAATTATCTTATGAGATGTATTGTGAGCAGAGTGTGTGTTGTGGGGAGAAGGAGAGCTCAGGAGCAGCACGTTTGTCTTTGAAGCAAGACAACGTGGCGCAACACAGGTTCGGATCCCACGCTTACAAACCACTAGCTGGTATTAAGCGCGTTATAAAAGAACAATAAAATAAATAGAGAGTGGGTTATTTCACTGCTGTGTCATATTTTCATGCAAAGAAGCATCAATAATCACCCTTCATCATATTGTATATTGTAAAAGGGGTGACATTTTTACCACATGTGGAGTCCCCTGGCAGATTTTATTTTCCCTGCAGTGTAGCGATGCACTCGCATAGTAAACACAATGCGTTGAAATTCTGGGGAGTTTTTAGAACTTGTAGCTCCACCTCTTGGGTGGAGGTAAAAAATTGAGCTCTTTTCTTTATAAGTGTTTGACCTCATAATCATGTAGAATCAACTGTATGTATTCCTAAGAATGTCTCATGCAGTAAACAGCCTATACGTTAAAATGTACAGGGCAGTAAAAATAGCTAGTATAAGAAATGCCACCTGCATTTTCCACTACTGCCTAATTCAAAATGAGAGCATTAATATGGCGTTAGCACACTGTTCCAAGGGCTGGAACGGGGGTAACGTCCCAGCAGCCCGAGTTACAGGCCCGAGCAAAGCAAGGGCCTATAATGAGGGGAACAGGACGTTACTCCTTGTTCCAGCCCTTGGAACAGGGTGTTGTTACTGGTCTCTGTCCCTTTAAGGGAGAGACAGTGTATGTGGCGGGAAGGAGAAAGGAAGGGGAGGAGTTAAGGAGAGAGAAGTTAGTACGTAGCTAGATTGCAATAAAGAAAGACGTATCCTTCGGTGCCATGTCCTTTTATTATCGTGTAATCTGTGGGGTACATTTATCAGCCTAGCAGAACTCCCCTACCTCACCAAACTGCAGTTTCAGCAGTTACCAGCAGAATGGATGCGCTGGCTCTGTGGAGCACCATGGATTTCCACCAAAACTGCGTTTTGCAGTCACCAAAATAATGGCTGTGCTGTTTTTGTCAAGCACATATGGGTCGAGATGGAACCTGGAACACCCCGAGAATGGCTGCCAGTGTTTTCCTTATGTGCACCAAAGAAAAGAATTCAAAGGCAGTGGTGCTATGCTGCCAGCTCAAAACTTCCCACTGAAAAAGGATATGTTCTGCATTTAAAATGACTGCACACTGATGCCCTTTTCATCTTTTCAACATTACTCAGTTTGGTTCCAGTGAGACACATCCAGTAAGACATAGAAATGTGCTGGGGGTTTGCTTTAAACATATACCTGATATTTATTTCTAAAAGACTTGCTTTTTGGTTAAGGGAAAAATAAATAAATAAATAAATAAATAAATAAATAAAATTACTGGGAAGCCAGCAGAACAGGTTTGACAGGCCCTGGCTTCAAAGAGCCCTGCCTTTCCTGGGAACAGGATCATCTTCCCCCAAATGGACCAGCCCCCTGGAAACTATGAATAGGCCAAGGGGGAGCATCTCGCAACCCCCGTCAGATGAAGCAGCACTGCTCCAGCATGAAACAAAGGACTGCCAGGACACATAGGTGTGAAGTCCTGGTGACATCTCCCCTCAACTCAAGCTGAAGGGCTTCAAAAGTGAATCCATGACAACACTGGGCTAAACTGACCAGAGTCTGACATTTGGCTCTGGCCTGGAAAGGAATGCCCATATTTGGAACACAAAGCCAGCCCAGTTGATTTCAGAGACTATGCAGTTTATGTCATTTATTTCAGTAATCAAAAGACATATTAACGTGAAATTATGACCATGTAAATGTCATGTTTGCGCCATTAACGTAAGACGTTGTATGTTTTTCTAGCATGTTGGAGACTCAAACCCCAGGAAAATGTGAATTCTGGGGAAAACACACATGGTACAACTTTGAAAATGAATGAGAACATGGCCAGTGATAGTATGTATACATATATAAAATTGTACAATTTTAGGTGAACTATTTTTCATGGAAATGGCGAAAGATTACCAGAATGACTAAACAGCATCGTACCGTCTTGGAACTTGGATCAGCATGCGTCTTGTAAGATGTGTAGTCTGCCCATGTAATTTTTTTGATGATGACATTTGTAAATATGAGTGTTCTGTTCCATAACTGATTTTGGCAAAAGTAACTTTTGGAGGACAAAGAGCATTGTAAAAACACCCACCATAAAATTGTGTCACCTCCTTCAGTCCAATCTGCATCCAGGGAGGAGGCGACATACATAGGCTGACCTGTCCGATGTTAAGAGGTATGCCTAGCTTAGTTCTGTCCCATAGTAAAATCCTCTGATGTCATGCTCCTTATATAAAGGGGAGGCATGGGGAGCTCTGGACTCTCTCCTGACTTCTCCAGCTCCAGATTCCACGGCTAGGCCAGAGCTAGCAGACCCTATTCAGGCTGAATGTCTGACCCAGAATTACCCCCCCCCAAAAATCCCAATAATTCAGGGAGAAAGGGGGAAAAGCTGTGGTACCCTTTTGGGAATATCCTGTGAACAGATTGGCTTTTGCTCCGCTACCTAGCGATCCACCTCGCTGATCCACCTCGCTGTCCAGTGAGCAGAATAGGCCCAGCTGTCCCCTTCTAGGAGAGCCTGCCGCCGTGTGCAGTAACCAGACCTTGCCTCGCTGTCCAGAAACATGGTCCACTGTCCAAGCTACCCCATTCAAGTGCTTTTTGGGAGTATTTCCCTTCCCCAGTAACCACAAACTGCATCCCTTGCTTTGTTACCTTTCATTAGGTCCAATCCTATAGAGATACTATAACTGCCCTAGCATAAATCCTTAAACTGTCAGAATCCTCTGTGTACCTTGTTTTTAGGAAACTCTATAGTGACCTCCAATTGTTAGTGCCATTCTTTCCAACCCATTTCAGTCCTTGTGTAAGTCCTTAGTACTATTTTGAATAAATGAACTAATTCCCCCCTAAAGAGGCACACGGCGTGAGGGGGTTGAGACTGCAGATAAACCTTTTTACGGGTGGCATTCCTCTTTTCTAGCCACTAAAATATAGCATCAGTAAAAGTTGTCATTTTCCTTATAAACCGATTTTCCTTGTGCAACTGCTTTAATTTTAAAAAATGACTTTCCTTTCCCGTGAAGAATCTCATACTGTCACCCCCCCCCCCAGAGTTACCCTTTCATTTCCATATTATCCCTGTGATGTGCCTTTGTCCCTTAGCATCAAAACTGCATTCCGATTTTGTCACGTTAAACCATTTTTCAAGCTGTTTTGGCATTTTAAACCTGTGAAAATAAGCAAATGCAATTTCTCCACGTGTGATTTGGCTGCACTGTGTTTTTCCTTCCAAGTCAATTTTCCGAACTGTATGCCCGTTGTTAGTACATTGCCTTGTAGTTTGCTAGTGTTCTTACATTTCTGATACTGCTATACTAATTTCTACCTCATTTATTCAACCGCACATGTAAAATAAGTATTTAGCGATTCCGAGTGCTATTTTGCTCAATTTTCAAAGGTTTTCAATCCGATTTTGCCTTCCATTCAGAGGGGGAAGGTCGGATTTGCATTCTGTTTGTTGCCTAGTATCCCTGACTCCTTCCTACTCCTTTCTACCCACCCAAAATTTGGTTGAGAGGGGTTTGAGGGAGCTTTGCCGGGGGAAATACTAACTGTGGTGCTATCAGAAAACACCTCCCCAAAAGTAAGCTTGCCTGTATTCACTTGTGCATTATATATCTGATGTTAAAAGATCAAGCTAAGTGTGTTTTATCATTTTACAGTGCAATTATCACCATGCTGGTGATTGCTGCCCTATATCAAATGTGTGTGATTTTCATTGAAATTTAAAAATAAATAAATATTTTATTATTACACACCAGCCTGGTTTATGGCCCATTGTGACCCGGGGTGTTTGTAAAGGTGGGTTTGAGACGGGTTGGGTGCTTTCTCAAATTGAATTCATAATAAATAAACTAAATGTATTTTGATTGTGCGCTGCATCCCCGGCCAGTAGCAAGAGCCCTGGTCTGGAGTGTACCGTGCCTTTGAAATCCTTAACAAAGCAGTATAACAACTGGCAATGAGGCTGTTTCCGGTGGATCAGAGTCCTTCCAGCTGGCGGGTAATCCAACCTTCCAGACTGCATACACTGGCCCCGAATGTTCCTGAGTGCCGGCGATCCCGTGGCATGGCGCTGCGCCCGATCCCGGGCAGAAAAGAGGCAGATGACGAGGTGTCCTCCTTGCAGTGCCCCCCCAAGTTGCAGAAGAACATGGCCCTCTGCCCTGTCCACCCCACGGCAATCAGCCAGCTGTCCTCCCAGCTCTGCGTGGTGGCAAACGTGCTGTTACGCAGCAGACAGGTCGGTAACCTGAAAGCCATATTTCATTTTCCGAACGAACAGCGACCCTGCTAAAATAACGGCCGGTCTCCTCCACACAACGGCCACTCCACTGCTACTTTTGCCTGACATACAGCAACGCTGCGTGAATGTGTCACAACCCATTATTTTGGGAAAAGAAAAAAACAAGAGGTGATTATCTACGTTCAATATACATATAACCAAGAAAATAAAATACTTTTTATCATATTAACCCACAAAAGGTACCTGTATTTGGACCAGCACGCAAGACGCACGTCATGGGCACAAGACGACAACCACACCGGAGAGTCCACGCAGAAAAGTGCCCATACCTCGACTATCACACCTGCCACCATGTGCAACCCGGGGACACCGCCCCCTGCACCCACATCCAATGCAACCTTGTTGCACATGCCACTCGCATTCACCATGACTCCTCAAGTGTGCAAAGGCCAAAGATGGATCGAATGGATGGAGGACTTTAACCATTTTGTTAAAGTGGCAGGGGAGGAGAAACCACCTAACCTACACGACATGTTTATCAATCTGGTTGGCAATGCAATAAAGACCATTGTTAAAACAATTCCCCAGAAGATCAACCAGACTTCACCTCGCTAATCAATGCTTTGAACAGAAAACTCGTAACTGAACCAAATCGAGACTACGAAAAGTACATGTTCAATCAATGTACGCAGAGGGTGGCAGAGACTATCGATGAGTTTATCACACGCCTTCGAGTGAAGAGTGCACATTGTCAGTTCCATGCATTCTCTGTGGATGAAGCAATACGGCTATGTGTGATAGAGGGATGCATGTCCCGAGCCCTCAAAAAACTATTGCTGAAGAAGCCTCTTTCAATCGATGAAGTGAGCGAGTTAGCGAGAATCATTGAGAGAGTAGATGCGCAAGCAGCCTCCATGACGGGCAGCCCCAGCACAAAACAGGAAAAAACTGAACTCATTGAGGCTTTCCAACTGGCATTCCAGCGACCAGGAGACAGAGGGGCTGCACCCTACAAAGGGGCCAGCCAGACAGGGCCCAGACCACAAAGGCAATTTTTACCGCTGTGGTATAGCTTTCCATCACTCAGGGACCTGTCCTGCATTCTCGAAAAGATGCACCAACTGCGGGAGAGAAGGGCATTTCCAATCCATCTGCAGGGAAAGAAGACCATTCCCTACCCCGAGAATGTACCTGCAACCACAGAACAGGATGCATGGTCGACCCCCGCAAGGCCCATGTTACCAAAACAGGTTCTACCATCCAGGACAACAGTGATACGTCCGAGCTGCGGAAGAATACCACCCATCAGACTACGAATACTACAATCAGCCTCCCCAATTCGAGGACGAATATGACAGAACCTCACAAACATATCAAGACTACAATGAACACCAGCAATTTACACCCTCGTACAGAAGGGATGATTATGATCAAGCATACCAGGAGGAATACCTCAACCTCATCCTGGATTACCGAGAAGCGAGAGAAGCACCCAGGATAGCAGTCAATATCGGAAACAGGCAGTTTTGCTTTCTGGTCGATTCTGGCGCCACAGTCAACATCATGTGGGAGCTGGAGTTTCTGCAGATTCCTGAGAAGCGGACGCTGGCTAAAACGAACTCGAGGATCTTCCAATGGGGGCCGACACTGCCCCTTCACTCCTTTGGACACGTCAAGCGGCAACTTACACACAAAGGTCTGATGGTGGCTACCACCATCCATGTCATCCAGAGCCCGACAAAAGGGCACTGCCTCCTCAGCTACCATACTGCATCCTGCTTAGCCCTCAATGATATTCACTTTCTGGACAGTGAAGTGATCCAATCAGTCGCACTGTCAAGCGACAGAAGAAAAGGAGCACATACGATCAACATCGCCTCCACATGGCCAAACCTCATCCCAAAGGAGATGATCCTGGCGGAATTCCCATACTTATGGACAGGACTGGGGAAACTCAAAGGAGCTCCTATAAAATTACACATAGATGAGTCCATCCGACCTGTTCCCCAACACCCCAGAAGGGTGGGATTTCATTTGCAAGAAGCTGTCTCAAGAGAACTCAATCAACTACTTAGCAATGGCATCATTGAGCTAGCGACAGGCCCCACTCCAGTGGTGTCCCCTGTGGTTATCGTGCCCAAGGAAGGGGGATGATTGCGGTTGTGTGTAGACATGAGGATGGTGAATACTGCCATACAAAGAGACCGTCGCCCTGGACCGTGTATAGAAGACATGATTGTCCAGCTCAACAAATCTGTGATGTTCTCCAAACTGGACCTAAATCAAGGGTCTCACCAGTTGGAACTGCACCCTGAATCGAGGGGCATCACCACATTTGTCACCCACAAAGGTCTATTTATTTACAGACGTCTACATTTCGGCATCTCCTCTGTGGCTGAGATTTTTCAGGAGGCCATAAAACAGGTGATCAGACCAATCAAAGTGGTGCTGAACTACAGCGATTATATTCTCATATTTGGTACAACATGAGAAGACCACGACACAGCCATGCTAGCGACATGCACAGCGATACAGGAGGCCGGGTTGACACTCAACATTGAAAAGTGTTGTGTCAGCAAGAAGAAACAATCATTTTTTGGCCATATCTTCTCGACCGATGGCATGACACCGGACCCCAACAAAGTCAGCACCATCACCAACTTACAGGAACCAATGCAAATGTTAGATGTCCGTTCATTTCTGGGGATGGCCAGCTACTGTGCATGCTACATCCCCCACTATGCTTCCCTCACTGAACCAATAAGAATACTTCTACAAAAAGAGGCAGCGTTCGCCTGGTCAGCAGAATGCCAAGAGGCATTCGAGTCCATCAAGAAGGCTGTGGCGGAGGCACGACACCTGGCATACTTTGACCCCAACCGGCACACGGACATCATAGTTGATGCAAGCCCTGTAGGACTAGGGGCCACCCTGGTGCAGACGAGCGGGCCCGATACACACTCCAGACACATTGTCGCCTCCGCGAGCAGAGCCCTGTCGGCCCCTGAATCTGCATACTTTCAACCCGAAAAGGAAAGCTTGGTGGCAGTCAGGGCCTGTGAACATTTCCAGTTTCATAATTGGGAAGAGATTCACACTCATCATGGACCACCAAACACTACTGTCCCTTTTTGGGAATCCGCGCACGAAGATGTCACCAGGATAGAGAGATGGGGCATCAGATTACAGGAGTACGACTATGACATCATTCACTGGCCAGGTGGGGATTAAAATCCGGCTGACTATCTATGTCGCCATCCAGCAGACACGCCGAACACCCGGGAGGGCGACATGGAATACATCAACAACGTGGCCGCCAACTCACTTTCACCAGCAATATCACTTGAAACGGTCGCGGCTGCATCCACTGCCGACCCGTCTATGGCACTAGCCATCAGTCTGATGCAGAATAACAAGTGGAAGGATTACCGGCATGCAGTTCTGAACCACTCGGGTTTGTGCAGAGAAAAGCAGGACAGACTGGCAAGAATACACACAGAACTTGCAGTCAAGGACCACGTCATCCTACTGAGAGGGTGTCGGCTAGTCATCCCTGCGATACTCAGAGCTGAAGTTATTAAAATGGTGCATGAAGGGCACCAGGGAGCAGACAACACAAAAAGGCAGCTGCAGTGCCAAGTATGGTTCCCCTTCATGAACTCACTGGTAGACAGCTGAGTCAAGAACTGTTTGGCATGCCAGTGTACAGCAAGAGCGGAAGCCCCCATCCCACTAGAGCCGACGCACATCCCGAACCGGCCATGGTCGACTTCTATGGGCCAAAGGAGTTGACTTCTATGGGCCGATGGAGTCGGGCAATTTTCTTCTGTTGTTCATTGATGAATACTCGAGGTTCCCCATTGTCAAGAAAATGACAACCACAGCATATTCCCAAATGGCAGCAACGTTCGATGAAGTACTCAGTGAGTGGGGCATCCCCAGGTCCATCAAATCAGACAATGGGCCCCAATTTAGCCACAAGTTTGCAGCTTTTGCTAAACACATGGAGTTCACTCACCAGAAGATTACCCCCAGATGGCCACAAGCCAATGGAATGGCCGAACGGTTCATGGCTTCGATCAAAAAGACAGTCCACAGAGCCTGCATAGATACACCAACCCACATCAAGCACTAGGCAGGCTACTACAAGACTATCATAAACTATCATAACACATCGCACAAAGCCACCAACAGGATGCCAGTAGAACTAATGATACAGTACTAGGTACAATCCCGCATCATGAGACACTCCATCGCCCATGAATAAGGGGATGCAGAAATCATAAAACGGGACACTCAAAGGAAAGAATGGGCAAAGGCGGACTCCGACATGAAAAGGAGAGCAGTGCCCAAAGACTTCCAAGTGGGAGACAAGGTTCTCGGTCAACAAGCCATGACTAGGAAACTGATGCAAGATAAGATATGAACAGAAGTCACTGAACAATTTTGCCATCAATGGAACCATGGTGACCGCCCAAAATGCAGATCGTGAAGTCACGAGAAACAGCTCGCAGTTCAAACACCTCATCAAAAGAGAGGACTGTGAATTACTCACTCTTGAACCAGATCCCGAACTAAGGTAGTCACAGGATGATCTGTGGATTCCCCCAGAAGGAGCCCGCAACAGGGCACTGGAAACAGTTGAGGCGCCAGGACCGGCAGGTCTCGGCGAAAGAAGCACACGACCCAGCGCATGATCAAGAGACCAACTCGCCTCGTCAAAGAATGTTAAGCCGGACGTTTGAACATTTGTCCGGGGTTGATGTTACTGGTCTGTGCTCCTTTAAGGGAGAGACAGTGTATGTGGTGGGAAGGAGAAAGCAAGGGGATGAGTTAAGGAGAGAGAAGTTAGTACGTAGATAGATTGCAATAAAGAAAGACGTTATCAATATCCTCTGATACTGCGTCCTTTTATTATCGTGTAAGCAGTATAACAGGTGCTAATGCCATTAGCACCCCGAGTTACTAAAGCGGCTTGAAAAAGCGACCAGCAGGGAAGCTGCCGCAACAATCAGGTATATGGGACAGGCGAGGCGGGTGGGGTAGTATTTTTTTTTAAAGAAGAAATGGGAGAGTGGGGAAGATGGTGGCCGGCGGCAGGGGAGGCAGCCTGTGCGTTCCATGGAGCGTGGGCTGAGATCAGAGATTTCAGCCTGCGATCCATGGAATCTGATTGGCTGCACCCTCCACCCCTGGTGCTAATATTGAATTATGTTGTGCGTTTCTTGAAGATGGGCATGCTTTCTTGATCAAAAGGTGTGACATAAGTGTATTCTTTTGTTTCTGGATTCGATGAGCTGTACACAGGAGGATTTATTGCTTCATGTGATTAGCGATGGGATTGCATGAAAGCAAGGCCTTCATACAATGGGAATAGACAATTGTTTTCTGGACTGTAACATTTATGTGTCTGCTGATAAACTGTGTTTCTGTCAAATGATTTGGGATGGTTATGGCTTCAGTACTAACACTGCACGTGAGAATGACATGTGAAGCTACAGGAGTCTCCCCTAAGCCCAATCCCCATCGATAACACTATGTAGCTACTGGCTCACATAATCGGTAGCCCCCACATTGGTTCTCACAGGCAGGTGGATGATGCCCAGTGATACCTAGACCTTTGGGTGGGCTTTGGGGGAAGCCCACCTGTAACAGAGAGCCTCCTTCACATCCAAAGTTGGGTGTACAAGGACTGTCAAACTCTATGCCATTCTCATTGGGAAGGTGTTGACCTTGATACTTCTGCTGGCATAACTTACTGCCTGGTGCCACCCATTGCCTTAACACACTGGGCCTCATAACAAGTTGGGTGGTATCCCTTAATTGTGGCGGTAACGCTAATACCGCTGAAGTTAAGGGTCCGCCCAAACATAAATATGGCAGCATTTACCCTAGCTCTAAGCTGGGGGAAAATGCGCTGGAAAAATGGTGATTTTTTGGTGTAATTGTGTAAAAAATTCCCCTTTAGGTCCAATCCAATGGGGAATGGGGAATTACGTTTACCACTCAACCCGTGATCTGGCGATAATACTGCCGGATGGGTGGCCGGTAACTCAAATACAGTTGTGCAGTATCCCAGTCGGGATATCGCCCAACTCGTGATGAGGCCTACTGTCTGCAAACTTTGGGTTACTTCCAATATTAACCTCTTATTCGAATCCAATTGCGATTTGACAATCATGCTTCTGTCACCTGCGCTTATCATCGCAGTGGTGATGTCTACATGATTACTGAAATAACTTCTATCAGGACCTGCCAGCAAAATCCTTCAGCCACGTGCAGAGAGCCTAGAATCATGCTCTTTGCTGCATCTTTGACCAATCGGACCACATACACCCGGCAATGCAGTCCCTGCACTGGCTATCTGTGAAATACTGTATTCCTTTCAAGACCCTGGGCCTCCTTACGAGTTTGGCGATGCGGTAAGAAAGTGGTGGTAACTTAACATTACTACACCGCCACATTCTTAGTTTGGAGCTAAAGTGGAGAAACAACCGTTGGTACTTGGCTGGAGGTTTTTCCTCCACTTTACCTAAAATAATTAAGGATTTACTGATCATAGTAAATGCTCCTAATCCCCATCCATGAATGGAGATTAATGCTGCCACTCACAAAAAGTGGTGGTAACAGTATTCGAGGTTGGCAGTATTTCCTCCAGAAACACGGCCAAACCCATTGTTGGGCCTTCTACTTCTTCTACACAATACCTTTCACAGCATCTCCTCAGGCAACCTCACCAGGGTGACCCTC
Source organism: Ambystoma mexicanum (assembly GCF_040938575.1). Lineage (NCBI taxonomy): Eukaryota > Metazoa > Chordata > Amphibia > Caudata > Ambystomatidae > Ambystoma > Ambystoma mexicanum. The sequence continues at coordinate 1,460,619,893 of NC_090932.1, forward strand.
CATAGCAGCACAAACATACAGTTGGCCTCCCTGAACCTCTGAGTCACACGATTACCCAGATACCAGAGATTTGGCCAGAGGCATTGCTAGGGGGGGCTCAGGGGTCTATAGCCCCGGGTCTTTTGGTTGTAGCTCCGGATAGAAGCTCAGGGGTTACAACCAAAAAGGCTAGCTAGCCCCTAGACCTGACAGTCCAAAAATTAGCATAGCCCCAGATCTTTTCCAGACCTAGCAACACCCCTGGATTTGGCGACAAACCCTTCACGTCAAAGCTTTCTCGACCTGGAAGTTCCTCCTTGGGCTGCTCTACATGAAAGCAGATCCCTTCACATTTTGGAAAGCTCTGAAAATACAGCTGTTCCACTGTGCCTGGGGCAAAGCACCTGCATTAAAGTTAGTTATTCTATTGTGCTCCAAATTGGCCATTTGGTGGTGTGAGTCCTCTATAAGTGAATGGTGAAAGATAGACACATGAATGAGGACATATTGCGGTTTTGCACCAGTATGAACACACCACAGTTGTCATGCAATGTAATTTGATTTCTTCAATGTGATTAACTCTAAACCCTGATTCGGATTTCTATGGAGAGGTTTGAACAGCACTTCTACGCATATTACTTTATTACTTGGAATCGTGAAACTGGGATTTGAAACTAATTATGGATCGAGTGTCAATTTGGCAAAATAGCAAATTGTATACTGTTTATGAGACTTGACATAAGCACGAGGCACATGAAGCCTGCGCTGAAAGGTTTTTATTGCATACAATCACTGAAAAGAGGTCGAGGGCTTTTTCCCACGCAGGTGATAAATCCAGGCCGAAAAGGATTACACAAATTGCCCCATTTGCAGCGTACCGATTCATAAAATACACGCATAAAAGCACGCGTAAATGCATATACGTGCTCTGTACAAACCAGCAACTTTGGAATGTTTTTTATGTGGAGCAGGCGGCATAGATCCGAACTAGTGAAAGCGCCAGCCCTGGCCACCCCGCCATAGAATTCACCAGCATCTTCGCAAGCATCTCAGCCAGGCGCTAATGCAATACAGGCGGCATGCACTCCCCTGGAATCCTCCAGCTTTTTGCACCTGCTCAGAAGTCTCGAAATCCTCAGGAATGCATGTGAACTCCTCCCTCTCGGAAGGGACGGCGCGCATGCGTGCATTGAAGTGCACACGGCTGCAGACCACTCTACGCGATTTACAAAGACTTCACAAACGAGGCCTAAAGTAATCCATCTCCACCCAAGCTGGACAACTGGCCTCTCTACCCATTGTCTGCCCAGTACTCCACAGAGCAGCTGTGTGGCGAACACACTGATTGGGCGAAGGAGGCCATATGTTGCCCAGCGTTCGTGGGGGAGTCTGGGCCCCTCTGCATGTGTGAGCAGTGTCGCTGGGACCCCTTGTCACGCTGGCAGGTGTCAGGGAGGCGTGGCGGCTGCCCCCCCCCCCTCCCACGCTGTCAGGTGTCGGGGAGGCGTGGCTGCTGCAACCCCCAAAGCACAGCCAAGAATTACACTGCACAGTCAGCACAATCTCCCACGCCAAAACTGGACAGGCACATTATAGGGTGGAACAGTGTAAGCGTCCCTTACTAAGTGGTGGAGGATGGACAGGGCCTGTACAAGCTTTCCTCAGGGGCTGCATGGATGTGACCGGTGCACGTTCTTTCGCGCATATGTTGCGCACAGGCAGGACCACCGGAAGTTTCCTTACCGAGCAGTAACGGGTGCAGCCCGGGGAGGGCTAGTGCAAGCTTCGGTCATAAAGTCGTACAGCACAGGCATGGCCAGCACAAACTCTACTCACAACAGTAGCAGGTACAGCATTGGCAAGGTGAGTGCAAGTGTTCCTCAAACACAGTAGAGCATGGGCAGGCCTGTAACGTCCTACCTCTATTGTTAATATACGTTCAGAGGAACAGTCCTCTTTTACTGCAGTTGATATTGGGCTGCGCCCCACGTGACAGTGGGAGGCGGGGTTACCGCCTCCGGGTCAGTTTGGTTTTGATTAAAGTCCCATTAACACCCACGCGTGTCCGCTCCTGTCTTATTACTCACGCTGTGCCTGCCAAGTGTATCTATGCGTATTCCCACAGCGAGAACACATTGCAAGAAGATAACAATGGCGACGAGGTCTTCCTAAAACGGCGCCGGAGCCAGAAGGTCCTGCCAGCTGTTAGTCGCTGACTTCAGGACTCCTGCCGCCCGACTTACAGCACCGGAGCCGTTTCGCTACGCACGCGGCGCAAGCATCCGTCAGAGCAAGAAGCCCCGGCTCATTTCCAGCGTTCACCCGAGCAGGTACAAATTTTGTTTACCCACGTGTTACGCGCGCCGCGTAATACACGTGGAGACCTGCTGCACCATCGCGTGCATCCCGACACGCGTTTAAAGAACTGTATTCAGGCCCAGTACGAGGAATCCTGATGTAACAATAACATCAAGGGCCAGCCACGCGTGCGTGATCTACAAAGCACGCGGCCCGCTTTGATACACACGGCAAGGCTCGCAGGCCCAACCACGTGCGTGTGCGCCTGATAAAAGCACAGCGCCTCACCAGGACAATCTCCTGCACACGACCAACCTCCTTCTCAATAGTCTCCATTATAAAGCTGCACGCTAATTAGCAGTCAGTCAAGGCGTCACTGGCAGGGATCAAGAAGCAACCATGTCTGATGATAACCCGGACAGTGGAACCCTGAGCCCCTCCTCCAGCTCCACACCTCGCCAAGCCACTCACAAAGAGGACTATGGCTCAGAATCTCTTCAACTACTAGCTGTGCCACCATTTGACATGACAGACACCAGCAGCCTCGCTCCCAGATGGGCCAGATGGCTCAAAGAGCTGCATGTCTACATAGACGCATCAGGGGTAAGGGAGGAGCGCCGACTCAGAGGAATCCTACTCCACTCCCTAGGACCAGTTGTACGGGACATCGTTTTTGAAATGCCTGAATCTAACACAGACACTTTTCAAGGTATCATTGATGCTCTAAATGCATATTTCGCACCATTGCGAAATGTTGACTACGAACGACATATTTTCCACACCTCCACACAGGACAGCAGTGAAAACATGGACAGCTTTGTAATGCGTCTAAGAAAAAGAGCAAAATATTGTGATTTTGACAGATATTCAACAGAAGAAGCAATAAAGTCCCAAACCATTGCCGGCTGCGCATCTCAGGAATTCAGAAAGAAACTATTGCAAAAGAACAGGACATTAGAAGAGATACTACAACTAGCACGAGCCGATGCTGCCCTCACGCAACAGACAGAATCACTTGATAACATCAAAATCTCACAGTCCGGTTCCACTGCATCATTATGCCCCATCAGAACATCAAAAGTATCACACCCTACTGAACAAAAGAAATGTTACAGGTGCGGTTTCAAATTTCCGCATGTCGGTCCATGTCCCGCCATCGGACACAACTGTGACAAGTGCGGAGGTGAAAACCACTTCCAATCTGTGTGCAGAAACGTAAATTTCTTCCAGCCGACAGAAACGCAGAGGAACACGAGGAGGCTAGACCGACCTTCAACAAGAGAAAGCCCAAGATCTCGCAGGAGACAGTCACCCACAGCATCCAGACACCATCTCCAAAGCTCATCCCGCGAGACGCCACGAGAGGGTAGAAGGTGAGAAGAAAGAAGAGAACACGCAAGCCATACTAGCACCAGGCATGACTCACAAAGGAGATCTTCCAGACAGAAAATCAGACACCTAGAAAGTTCGCCTCTCAGAAGACGAAACTCGTACTCATCCTCATCCAGTGGGGACAGGAAAAGGGGATACGTGCATGCTATTGGAAACAGCATTGCCGCGGAATATAGTCCCACTTTGCTATTACAAATAAATGGACAAAACAAAGAATTCCTGATCGACACGGGGGCAACAGTTAATGTCATAAATGATGAGACTTATGAACGCCTCAACTACAAGAAATCATTGAAGGAAGCAGACACGCTAATATACTCATATGGTTCCAACAAGCCTCTCAACTGCCAAGGAATGTTCATGGCACACTGTCAGTACAAAGACAAGCATCAAAAGATTAAAATATATGTCATAAAAGGGGACGTACCAGGTGGCAGCATCTTGAGTTTCAAGTCTGCAATTCAAATGGGACTCATTCAAATCATGTATCAGTTGATGTCGGCATACACGACCAGACCCAAGGACATGATAAAACAAATGTTTCCCTCCATATTTAAAGGGTTGGGAAAATTAAAGGACAAACAAATAAAGCTACACATTAACCCTCAAATAACCCCGACCGCGCAGCACTACAGAGGCATACCTCTAAACATACAAAGGCACGTGGAAGATGAGATTCAGTCACTATTGCAGCAAGACATCATAGAACCAGCATCGGGACCAACCCCCTGGGTGTCTCCCATTGTACCCGTGCCGAAAAAAGACAACAAAGACAGCATTCGCATTTGCGTAGACATGAGGGCCCCGAATGTAGCCATAGAGCGAGAACGACATCTGGCTCCAAGAATGACCGACATGATGCACCTACTGCATGGATCCAAGGTTTTCTCCAAATTAGACTTAAATAAGGGATACCACCAGCTAGAGTTGCACCCAACGTCAAGGTATATCACCACCTTCTCAACGCATTTAGGCTTGTTCAGATACAAAAGGCTCAGTTTTGGGGTATCGTCGGCCGCCGAAATTTTCCAAAATGAAATCCATCAAATAATAAAACACATCCCCAACTGTCTAAATTACTCCGACGACATTCTAATCTTCGGCACCACGCAAGAAAGCCATAATGACACACTGAGGAGAGTATGCATGGCGTTAGAAAATGCCCACCTCACACTCAACCCGGACAAATGCGAAATCAGTAAATCCACTCTTAAATTTTTTGGACACATCTTCTCAAAAGATGGCCTAAAACCAGATCCGGAAAAAGTTCAAGCACTAGTGGAGACTCCCACACCCACATCAGCCTCAGCGGTACGCTCATTCCTGGGAATGGCGAGCTACTGCACCCGATATATACAAGATTTCGCCTCAGTGAGCACGCCCCTGCGGCTGCTAACAGGGAAGCACGAAGAATTCAAGTGGTCGGATACATGTGAAGAAGCATTCCAAGAAATCAAGAAAAGAATCGCAACGGCCTCATGCATGGCATATTACGACCCTGATTTTGACACGGAACTCACGGTAGATGCTAGCCCAGTGGGACTAGGAGCAATCCTAGCACAATCCAGACGCGGAGCATCACCGGACTCACCAAAGAGAATTGTAGCCTACGCCAGCCGCAGCCTTTCTAAGACAGAATGCGCTTACTCCCAACCTGAAAAGGAGAGTTTAGCGGTAGTGTGGGCGTGCGAGCATTATCACTTATTTCTGTATGGACGACCGTTCACCATAGTCACGGACCACCAAGCTCTCACCACCATCTATGGAAAACCGACAGCAAGAATGCCACCACGAATTGCCAGATGGGGTTTGAGGCTACAAGAGTACTCGTTCAAGATAATACATCGACCGGGTAAGGACAACAATCCCGCAGATTTCTTATCACGCTACCCACTTCCAGCTCAAGATGAACGTCAATCACACAAAGCAAACCAATACCTAAGATACCTGATCAGCAGTGCGCTACCCAAATGCATCACCATGGCACAACTGCTGGAAGCAACCCAAAAGGACATACTGCTCCAGACAGTGCAATCCTGCCTAAAATCGAATCAATGGCAGATCAGAGCAAAAAGGGCATCTTCCCTATCCACGGAAGAGGAACTAAACTTCCGCACATTCAAACTTATCCGTCACACACTATCCACATCACCGGAAGGTCTACTATTAAAAGAAAACAGAATAGTCATTCCAGAAACCCTCCAAGATCAGGTACTAGACATCGCCCATGCAGGACACAGAGGAATAGTGTCGACCAAGAGGCAACTTAGGACAAAGGTATGGTTCCCATCCATAGACGAACGGGTAGAACAACTACTACGAAAATGCCTAGCATGTCAGGCAGTGGCCCCGCGCACATTCCCTGAACCTCTCAAAACATCGGAGATGCCGCTGCAAGTGTGGGATGAGGTAGCAGTGGATATGTTTGGACCGCTGGCAAACGGCAAATACGTGCTGGTGATCATTGATGAAATGTCGCGATTCCCAGAAGTACATCTCATTCACTCAACCAGTGCACAATCCGTCATACCCGCACTGGACAAGACGTTTGCCGACTATGGCATCCCCTCCAGGGTCAAATCCGACAATGGACCTCCTTTCACGAGCCATGATTTTGCCATGTTCGCAGAACATCTAGGTTTCCAACACCACAAAATCACACCACTGTGGCCCCAGGCAAATGGAATGGTGGAACGTTTCATGGGAAATCTTAAACGCACCCTACAAATCTGCTCCATCACAAATGGATCATTCATGCAAGCCATCTGCACCTTACTACGAGAGTATCGGAACACACCGCATAGCTCAACCGGTGAATGTCCATCAATGCTCATGTTCGGGCGCGTCATCAAAACAAGACTTCCACACCATGTACGAGCAAAGGATGAGTCCACGCACACAAAGAAGGCCAGAAGTAAAGACCAAGAAAGTAAAGACAGGATGAAGAAATACACAGATGCAAGAAGACACGCTAGACCCAACACTCTCTGCATTGGGGACCAAGTACTAGTACGGCAAAAGCAGATCACGAAGGACATGCCTGCTTTCAAGCCAGACCCCATGACAGTGACTCACATTCATGGATCAATGATAACTGCCGTTAGCCCAAGTGGCACAATCACCAGAAACTCATCCTTTTTCAAGGCTTTCAACAACACTGACACCACCATCAACACCTCGACAACAGCGATAGATGACTCGTCAAACACGGACTCGGAGTATCATGAAGAGGAAGGAGACGCTGACGACAGTGGCAGTGAAAGCGACAGCACACCAGCAAAATCAACCCAGGTACGCAGCCCGTCCAAGAGGGTCATCCGCAGACCCATCAGATGGATTGAAGAAGTCAATTGAATATCGTTGAAGTGTTTAGTTAAGGAGGGGGGAGATGTAACGTCCTACCTCTATTGTTAATATACGTTCAGAGGAACAGTCCTCTTTTACTGCAGTTGATATTGGGCTGCGCCCCACGTGACAGTGGGAGGCGGGGTTACCGCCTCCGGGTCAGTTTGGTTTTGATTAAAGTCCCATTAACACCCACGCGTGTCCGCTCCTGTCTTATTACTCACGCTGTGCCTGCCAAGTGTATCTATGCGTATTCCCACAGCGAGAACACATTGCAAGAAGATAACAAGGCCCTCTGCCAGCTCACCCCACCTCTATATACAGGTGCAGTAAGGGCAGCTTTCCTCACACTTGGGTACATTTACCCAAGTGAGGATTACCCTTGCTTGGCAAAGCTGTCCAAAGCAAGAGTAATCTTGCTTCGCAAACAGGCACACGTACAGTACTGACAGGAACCATGCAACATTCCCTAACATATGATTACATGGCCATTCGTTGCAAGCTTCCCAGAAAAATGGGTATACATACATACAAACACCATGGGCAAACTTTCCTCATAGAGCCAAGTGGCACAGCATGTCCAGAGGACAGGTCTCCAGCTAAATACCTGCCTCAGACATTGAGCCAGACTGCGCTTCGCAGCATGAAATGCCTCAACGCCGCAGCAGGGCTGCATTCGCCCTTCATCCTTCTGAGGTGACGGTCCCATTTCATTGGCTGATGAAACACTGGGAAGCGGGTGGCATCTGATATGCACCTCTTCATAATTCATGATGTCATGTTTATGATCATCATTATGGGCGGGGCCATTCACAAAGAACAAGTGTGGCATGGCTGTAGGGTGCCCAGCGATCAGCTCCAGAAACGCCCCTCTACCCCATCACCACCGACTGGTGGTCGTCACACGCGCGTTAAGCAACGGGATATGTACGGGGAGCACACTGCACATACACAGCAGCTTGAGCACTAGTTCTTCGGGAACTCCTAACCAACAGTTCTCCTGCTTGCTTGGGGATTAGCGGCTGGTAACAGCAGGGGCAAACTAGATGGGGATGAGACAGAGAGCACGGCAGTAGGTGGTCACACTTAGAAGCTCATTTTGCACCTAAACATATTCTGAAGGTGGCGAGCCGTTACGTTAGCACTGCAATGTAAACAGCTCCTCGTCACCAAAATGTTGCCATTTGCACGTCAGAGTGCAGGGCAACAGTCGGCATACACATGTGTGCACCGCCTTTTGCCCTACACGTTTGCACTCCACCGTGCAAAGTGAGTAAGTGCTCTCTAGCATGCTTATTTTTGATTGTGAGCACCGCTTGCCATGCTTGCATGTCTAGTGGCTCTCACAATTACAATTAAACGGCGCGTACCTGTTCGCAAGTATCTTTTCTAACTACTGCTTGGCTGCTGTGGGACGCTTGGATTTGGACATGGTCTTTACCTTTAACAAATGCGTGTTTTGTGTGTAGGAAGGCACGCCCACTGTTTGGGCCTCCCTCTGACGTTTCTACAAATTCAGAACGCTCACGCACCTGCACGTGCACCTGTTCGCAAGTACCTTTTCTAAGTACCGCTTGGCTGCGGTGGAACGCTTGGATTTACCTTTAACAAAGGTGTTTTTTGTGTGTAGGAAAGCACGCCCACTGTTTGGACCGCCCTCTGACGTTTCTACAAATTCAGAACGCTCGCGCACCTGCACGTGCGCACCTGTTCACAAGTACCTCTTCTAAGTACCGCTTGGACGCTGTGGAACGCTTGGATTTGGACATGGTCTTTACCTTTAACAAAGGTGAATCTACGATGAACAAATATTAGCGGGCGATTTCTAGCAAAGATCACATTCTGATGCTTGTGTTTTGTGTGTAGGAAGGCACGCCTACTGTTTGCGCCTCCCTCTGACGTTTCTCCAAATTCAGAACGCTTGCGCACCTGTGGTGTGCACTTGTTCACAAGTACCTTTTCTAAGTACCGCTTGGCCGCTTAGCCGCAGTGCTGGGGCGAGGTGACTCTTCTTACTTTTTATTTGGAGATATTTTAGTTTACCATTGGTATTCACCCGTGGAGCCGGTGAGTTTTTATTTTCTTTTTGGTTGCCCATCATACAATAACTCAGTATATGCAAAACCACTTTTATTCTTTGAAATCTTGCATGCCCTCTTATTTGGACACGCCCACAATTATGGTGTCTGGCGAAAACACGAAAATCAGCCGCTCATCTCACAAGACTATAACCCTTACACCGGTCTCCTCTTCACAAGACGCTCGGGGTCTCGGTCCCTTGCGCTTTAGTAACGCAGCCAAGTTGGCGGTGAAGGCGGTGTGAGCACCATGTCCCCTGCTAAACGCTGTCTCAAACCAAACCATCCTACACTCGGCGGTGGTGGGGATCTCGTCACCACCCTCACCTGCAAAGTTGCAAGATCGGTCAACTCTGCACGTCTTGAATGCAAGCGGACATGGCCCAGACATTTCGATCTTTGCGAGTCAATGTGAATCTCCCATATCAATGTATAGTGAACAGATCAACTACCATGAGAGATGTTCCATGGACTCTTCCATTCACTCTGTCTCTATATCTTATGCGCAACCCACACTGCGCAAACGACTTCAGTCCTTAACGAAAGAAAATGTCATAACTGGCCCTTCTATGATAGAGATAACCCTCTCGGCCATTTATACCACAATTATGAGTTTGTACAAATTGTTTGAATCTCTTGTCGCAAAAGTGTCTCTACAATCCACTTAAATTGAACAAATCTCACAATGGCTTGCCTCTGGTTCTAAAAATATTCCCTTGTCAACGAACAACACAAGTGGCATTGTGGTAACCTCATTCGATAAAGCCCTAACTATGTGTTTGAGTGTGGCTCTTTCTGCTGATATCCCTTACATACCTCCTCTATTTCATCAAATTACACAAGTTGCATTGTGGTAACCTCATCGGATAAAGCCCTAACTACGTGTTTGAGTGTGGCTCTTTCTGCTGATATCCCTTGCATACCTCCTCTATTTCATCGAATTACACAAGTGGCATTGTGGTAACCTCATTGGATAAAGCCCTAACTACGTGTTTGAGTGTGGCTCTTTCTGCTGATATCCCTTGCATACCTCCTCTATTTCATCGAATTACACAAGTGGCATTGTGGTAACCTCATTGGATAAAGCCCTAACTACGTGTTTGAGTGTGGCTCTTTCTGCTGATATACCTTGCATACCTCCTCTATTTCATCGAATTACACAAGTGGCATTGTGGTAACCTCATTGGATAAAGCCCTAACTACGTGTTTGAGTGTGGCTCTTTCTGCTGATATCCCTTGCATACCTCCTCTATTTCATCGAATTACACAAGTGGCATTGTGGTAACCTCATCGGATAAAGCCCTAACTACGTGTTTGAGTGTGGCTCTTTCTGCTGATATCCCTTGCATACCTCCTCTATTTCATCGAATTATTCGCCCAGTTGTGGTTTCTTTACAGTGCATACCGGAACAGACAGCAAATGATTCATGATCCAGTTTGGACCAGGCGGACTCGATCGTCGAATGCTCCCCCCACCCCGATAATCTTGTCGGAAGAGGAACCACGGCGAGGCCCTAATAAAGGGCGAGACACCACCCATAAAAAGAAGCTAAAACAGCCCGCTGCATGCACAAAGAAGTAAAAAAATATCGTGACTGTTCAAAAAAAATTCTAAAAATACATTGAGCTCCTTCTTTCGTGCCATTACAGTAACAAAACCCGTGGACTCGTCAGTTACTACCCTAACAACTGCAACAGACAACACTGTAGTCCCTATTAGTAACACGAAACCCGTGGACGGGTCAGGTCCTACTTTGGCTTCTCAAGTGCCCATTTCTGCGTTGTCTCACCATGCTCCTGGCCAGGAGTCCTTGTTGTCTTCCGCGCCGCTGAATGAACTCATTCAGATTATTGAACAATCAGATAAACGGGCTGGCTCAGTGGCACTATGTAATGGCACTGATCCCTCATTGCAAAGTAAGACCCCTAGTTCCAGAACCTATAAATTGTCAAGAATTAACCGCTTTTAAATTTTGAACGTGATTTCATGCGGATTTAGTTCCCTCTACTGAATGATCACCATCTGTTTCTCTTTTTCTCTGTTTTTTTCTGTTGACTTGTTATGGACACGCTTGGGAACAGAACCATGGGACTCTTAGACACTATGTACACATGATCTCTCTTTTGGAATATTTTCATATATATCAAAGTACTAAGTGGGTTATATTCCTAACAATGATGCTTTATGTGTTCTTTTCCACTTTGTTGAAATTCTCCGAATGTCCCACATACGCGCCTATGGTATGTATTGGTAACATAACAATTATTTGTATTATGTGACTTATTGTTGTGCAATACCTTTTTTAACTTTTTTGTGACCAATATTGGTTTATTCATGTCACTTATTGAACATATAAGATGTTATGGCCCTGAAGAAGGAGTTTACTCCGAAATGCATAGGCAAACACTGTTGACTATGTTCTGTCTCAGGAAATGCTTCCAAGTATAACTAGATAACTTTCCTGTTGAGAGATGATTATCATGCTAACAAGCTACCTATTAAAGGGAATTCTTCATGTTTAAAGCAGCAAACAGAACTCAATTCTAATTTCTATCGCAAAGTGAAAATTTAAGTCACACCGAATTTCAAAAGAATTTGAATAAATATACAGCTCAGTTTGAGCACCTATGAGAGCACCAGACTAAGCTGGGAAGGTTCATCCAGCTTCTACTTGGAGGTTTGTAGCATTGGGTCCCGGTGTCACAGGGCCATCACACAGTCTGGTAGCTCCACTGAAGATTAGTCAATTGATGCATATTAATTTTTTAATTCAAAGCTCAGGGAAGTGCCCACCTCTCCTTGCCAGTTCAGTTTGTATTCTATTCGACACCATTGAGGTGGAGGCATCCCAATCTAAGAAATTGTTAAAGGTGAACACATAAGAGACCAGAAATTTGCCTTGTAATCTATCGATAGATGTACCCACAAAATGTCTTTCGAAGATATCGAAGCACTCACTACAAAGAGAGCTGAAACATTAGGCTTTTCCACGGAGGAAGCTAACACAATCCTGGAATTAATTAGTGACAGTGGATTCAATAAGGACACCACTGGAAATCAAGATCCTGCTAAAAAGATCAAGCAACTGGAGTACCTTATCAGAAAGGAGATAAATCGTAAACTCCATGCTATAATATTAGGAAAATACTATAAAAATCAAAGAATACCTAGAGGCCTCAGGATCCAACTCCGACCCACACTTTGCAAAGAAAGCAAAGAGTTTGTAGGAAATTGGGAAGTAATCCTTAATAGATGCTCACTAGATCTGATACTGTTGACCATTGAAGAACTTACCGTTAACCTGCAGGTAATTGACACAGAAACAAAGGAAATTCCGAAAGAATTGTCAACAACACTCAAATTAAAGAAAGAAGAGATAGAAGAAATACTTATAGACATCAACAACAAGTTAGCAGATTACAAATCGGAGTTGGAAAACAAAAAAATCAGAAAATTCAAAAGGGATACTTACATTACATCAATGACGAAGTTTATACTTGGATGGAAAAATATGGTCCACCACTGAGGAAACCAAGATACAACAATTCAAGTAACATATACAGTTTTGAATCGAAGGCAACAGGTGAACCCACAACCGATAAAGAAACACAACCAGCAGGACCGTCTGGACCGACAACTGCCAGAGTGGGCATATCAGGGGTCTCTCTTTTAGAAAGAGGGCTAAGAGAACAAGGAGGGGGAAGAGAAAGAGGTTGCAGGGGACCGTTGATGCGCTTACAACAGAGGAAGACTTAGTTATTAACTTATCTTCTAGAATATTAACAACTGCAGAAAAGGAAACCCTCCAAAAGGGTCTAAGCTTTGTACCAACATACGACAGCACATTGCTTGATACCAAAGTTGAATTGTTTAAATTAATAAGAAAGATGAAGTTGAAGGTCTTTTTTGAGGAAATAGAAGAACAATCCCCACCTCGCATGGAACACACACACAAAGTATTTAAAGCTAAAAGTAACTTCATACCGCCCACAAGTATACCAGCAGTCGAAATTTTTGAAAAACAGGTACTTAAGGATATAGAGAAGATTGACTTCTCAAGCACCAATCGAAGAAATTTACAACCGCATGAATTGACATTGCTTAAGGACCTGTATAGAGATGAATCAATAACGATTAGACCAGCAGACAAAGGCGGTGCATTGGTCATTTTGAACTCAGAGGACTATGACAAGAAGGGCAAAAGACAACCCACTGATACCAACACATATACAGAACTTACTAATGATCCCACAACATCAATTATGCAAGATCTAGAAGAAATATTGGAAGAGGCTGCGGAGAATGGATGGATCAATCACCATACCCATACATTTCTTTAAAACCTCAACCCATGTATACCAAACTTTTACACACTTCCTAAAGTTCATAAGGATTCAAAGAACCCACCAGGTAGGCCAATCGTGGCCGGGATCAACAGTGTATTACAAAAGATAGGGAAGTATGTGGATTACTTCTTACAACCTCTGATTCAACAAACATCTACATACATCAAGGACAGAACTCATTTCCTACAATGCCTAAGCACAATACCATATTCCCCTACTCAAATACTGTTCACCATTGATGTCAATAACCTATACACGTATATTCCGCACAATCTGGGAATTCAGGCCGTTGAATGGTTACTATTGAATACTGGTGAGATTGAGGCAGAGAAAGAATTCATAATCATACTACTATATTTCATATTAAAAAAATGCATACTTGAAGTACAACAAACAATTCTGTTTGCAAATCGCTGGAACATCTATGGGTGCCACGATGGCACCAGCCACTATGGCACCAGCTTATGTGAACACCTTTATGTACAAATTTGAAACGGATCATGTCATCAATAACCCCACATGGAAACCGCATCTGGCCATGTGGATACGCGTCATTGATGATATTTTCGGTATATGGACAAGTACGGAAGAACAACTGGAAGAATTTTTCAGATGCCTCAACACCATCGATCATAGGATTCAAGTTACACACGAACACTCAGTAACAAACATACATTTCCTCGATGTGAACATCCAATTGACAGCAAACAGCTACAAAACTAATATTTACAGTAAAGCAACGGATCGTAACAACCTACTACATAGGCTAAATTCTTTGACAATGTCTGCTCTGATTCTCCCAAACTTAATGGTGTTACGATTGAAGCTCTATTATATGCAGACGACCTTGTACTCATATCCAAAACCGATAGGATTGCAGAAATTGCTTACTGCCTTTGATCTATACATAAATCAAAATGAACTGAAAATCAACACCACAAAAACTCAGATAGTAGTCTATCTGCCTAATAAATCAACCAGAGGACACATGTCATGGTCCATCAATAATGTGATATTAGAAGTTGTCCCTAGCTACACGTACTTGGGAATAGCCATCTCACAAACAAAAATAATACTACAAAGATATGGTAAATTCTTTATAAAACCTGCCTTGACCTATTGGAATCTAAAAGCCACTCCATGTTTATTGTATGGGTTGGGGACAAGAGTCATTTTGCCCAGTAGTTGGTTCAATAAATTGGAAGCCAAATTTTGGCGAAATATATTACATCTCCTGCAATGTACACCTGGTCCTTGGCTGCGCTACGAACTGGGTCTCGTTTCGCTCAACGTGCTTTATCATTGGCGAATTTGCGCTTTATTCAGAAAATGTCTTGTATCCACTGACTTGAACGTTATATTGAAGGTGTTAGCCTCCTATTTGTTTTCAGTCCAACATTTTTCGTCCAAGCATGGATCAAGGGTATTTATCGCATTCTTGCTCTGCCAGATGTATCAATTGAAATGTTGGTTTCAAATCCAGACAAAGCTAAGAGTAATATATATCAAACAGACTGGATCGAGACCAGGAATTTGTGTCTGAAATATATATATATATATTTTTTTAAACTTTCTTTATTGGTATTTTCAACATAACATACAATGAGGCCATGCACTGACCGAAACTTGAAACCTGCTCCCTCCTCCCACCGTCTCCCCCCCACCCCTTAAATTAGCATGGTCTTTGAACTTAAGCAGTTATTTGCGTGGTGCCGCCCCGGTGGCCGTGACGTTATGTAGTACGCTGATGACCGGACTCCGTGACGGGGATGTTGGCTGCGAATCCGATGTGTCTGTCATTGACAGCAGGAAAGCAAGGTATGGCCCCCAAATGTCTGGGGGGCGTGAGTGTAGTGGTAGGGTCTTTAAGAAGTCTGTCTCTACGTCTTGACAGTATGTGATGTCCTTAAGCCAGAGTTGGGAGCTTGGGGGGGGCCCTGCCCCAGGTGCATGCCACTCTTCTTCGCGCTAGGATAAGTAATAGGTCTGTCAGTTTCCTGACCGTATCCGGCAGCGATTGAGTCAAGCCCAACATCGCAGTTTTAGGGTCTAAATCGAGGTCCGTTCCTATTATTGCCAAAGTTTTTTTTCGAAGATTGCGTTCCAGAAGGTGGCTACAGGAGGACAGGACCATGCTAGGTGAAGAAAGTCTGCCTCCGGCGCTCCGTATCTAAGGCATTCTGCAGATATTGGGCCTCATTACAAGTACACCCGTCTGGAGTTAACACCGGCGGTAAAACCATACCGGCACCGTTTCCACGTCCGGTCAATCATGACCCGCGGCCCCTGAAATAGCACCTCCTCAAACCGCCACCACGGAGTTAAGGGTCCCGTAAAGTCCACCTGCACGGAAACCCCTCCATTACCGGCAACACGAAACACCGCGAGCATCACAACTAGCGTGGACATGGAAACACCGCCGGAAAAATGGCGTTAAAACCGTGATCACAGTGGCGGTACCGCCGCCACCGCGAACATGACGTTAAACAATGCCAGCTGAACAGAATCAGGGCACAGGTGCACCAAATCAGCCCAGCTGGACCCAGCAGCACACTGGGAGCCCACAAAAGGGCCACACCCAGCCCAACACAACACAGAACCATGCAGGCAGCAGCTCTAGTAGCACTTGGACTGGGCCTACTCAACCAACAGGCAGCACCGCACATGATGGCAGTAATGGTGCAGAGGAGGAGGCGTAGGCGGCACAGGCGCCAACCAGCCAACCCTGCACCTATGGCAAACCCCATTGTGCAGCCGCCACTACCCCGCAGGTAGCCTGCAATACCACACACCAGGGCCGCACCCTGGAACCATACCCCAGGACAGATCCACACACTATATCGGCTGGACCGCCCAACAATCCTGTATATCACTGCCATGATTGAGGACGACATCAGCAGCCATATAGACACCCCCACTTCCATCCCCCCCCTCCTGAAGGTTGTGTCTGTGCTGCATTTCCTTGGCACTGGCACCTATCAACACACGGTCGGTGAGCTGCATGGCATATCACAACCCTGTTTCTCGAAAATCCTGGTACATGTACTGGATGCCCTTTTGCGCCATGTGTCGGAACACATAGCCCTACCCCGTACCCTCCCCGAGGTAATTGCCACAAAGTTGGCCTTCCATGCCATAGCAGGCATGCCAAATTGCATAGGTGCACTTGACTGCACCCACATTGAGCTGACAGTACCACGTGCAATTGAGATGGTGTTCCGCAATAGGAAACAGTATCACTCACTGAATGTACAGATGGTATGTGATGCCACGCTACGGATTACACACTGCTGCGCACGTTTCCCAGGCTCAACCCATGACTCAATGGTACTGCGGAATTCCACGTTGCCACGGTACATGGAACGCTATGCCGGACAAAGCACATGGTTATTGGATGAGTACAGCTGACAATGCTCTGACCCTGTTGAAGCGTTATGTATGTGTCCAGGCCAATGAGCAATGTGAGTGTGCGCTGGACCCCACATGCATCACCCCCCCTCCCATCTACCAAATAGACAGCGGATACCAAACATCACAAAGGAAGACATGACAGGTCACCACAGTGTGCCTGTACACACCCTGCCACAGCCCATCCTGTCACTGTCCCATACACCTTGTGCCACTGCAGACACCCACCCACAAATGGAACACTGCCCTCCCAATGCACGAGATGCCTGTAAATGAGATGTCGTGCATTGACTACTTCAGTACAGTGGAGTCACTCTGCCATGTGTGCACATCACTGCACTATGACATACTCACAATCCAATGTCACCCGCAGGGCACAGCACACATGCACATAAATGTGTAGGGCAATATCCAGTTGGGGACATCCACTGTGATGCCCAATGAACACTTCAAACCACTGCATGGCACATATGCATGAATGAACAATGATACAAGATAGCACAGCATCAGATTAAGACATGATACCACAAACACTGACATGTCCCCCATCTTCATCCCATGTAGGTGATGCTGGATATGCACTCACGCCATGGATGATGACACCTGTATGGAGACCAAGGAACACGCATGAAGAGGCATACAATAGGGCACATGTCCGCACACGTGGAATGATTGAGAGGACATTCGGACTGCTGAAGGCCCGTTTCCACTGTCTGAGCAGATCTGGGGGATCACTGCTGTACAGCCCAGTGAAGACGGGTAAAATCACGCTCGTATGTGCCATGCTGCACAATCTGTGTCTGCGCAGGAACATCCCAATGCCCCCAAACCCAGATGAAGAAGATGGAGATGGGGATGGAGATGGGGATTGGATGGCACCACCTCCCCCTGGGGGTGCACTTGATGGCCAAAGAGCACGGGATGAGCTGATTCGCATTTACCTTTGAGACACAGCACATTCACAGCAATGCATAGAGTGATGACAATACATTATTTGTTGTACTGAAAATGAAATGATAGATGTCCACACATGTATGTTTTGCTTTCAAATGATGATACATTTATGAATTCACAACAGGGAAGGAGATGAAATGGTTAGGGAAGCTGTACACCCGAGCCCACCCACCACCCAAACGTACCCACCCCCACTCAGGCCCCAATGTTCAAACACCCAAAACAACCTCCCCCACTACCCAAACATACCCACCCCTCACACCCTTCAAGTCCACGTGTGTCCTGCAGTGCCCCACACACATATCATCACTTCCGTGTGCGCTTCTGTGCCTGTGCATCCTTGCCCGAGAGCCCCGTTAGCCGACTTGAGCGCCTCCTTGGACTGGCAGTAGTGGAGCTTGATGGGGTGGTGGTATTTGATGGCACAGAATCCGGTATGGATGGCATCCGTGCAAGATTTGCCTGTTGCCCAATCAGCATGGCCTCAAAGAGCCTGGAGGTGTTGTCGTTACCCTCCCGCACATGGCGTGCCAGGGTGACTATTGTGCTTGCAAAGCGTCCAATAGACCTTGAGAGGCTACGCACTGACGTGCTATAGCACTCCCTCTGCAGCATAGATTCTTCAAGCTGCCTCTCCACCAGCTGGGTGAGGGTTGCCTGCTGCTCCTCCATCCGCTGCAGGCGGGAATTAAGTTCTGCCATGGATGGGGTGGGTGACCTCATGGGACTTCTGAGTGAAGTGGGGCTAAACTCCAGCTGATGGAAGGAACCCAGGTCATCAAATGTGGGCGTCACCCCCTGTGGCCCAGTATCAGAGTGCTCTACCAGGGCACTGTTGTCACTACAGGCCGCCTCCTCTGCAGTGCAGCTGCCTTCTGTGTTGGTTTGGGTGGGCATGGTGGGTTCCCGTGGCACCCGTCTTGCCTCAGGCAACGTGGAGACGGTGGGGATGCCGGTGGTGGTGGCCGGCACATCTGTTGCAGTTGGTAGTGGGGGCTGTGATGCCGAACTGCTGGCAGCATCCTCTTGTGTGGGGGCGGTGGCTTGGGCACGTGCCGGTGCTGATTGCCTGGCCTGTTGTGCAGTGTCACTGTCACTGGATACGGCTGCGGGGACACAGAGGACATGCAATTAGTGTTGTGGTGGCTGATGGGTGCATCACATGCATCATACAGGTTGGTCATTGTATAGTGTTCGTTACATGCATCTGATTGCTTGGGGTATGCATTGTTGTGATATTGGGTGCCATACGGATCTTGATGGTCCTTTGGGCCAGTCATGCACTGCCTGGGGGGGGGTTATTAATGGGTCCTTTGGGCCAGTCATGCACTGCCGGGGGGGTTATTAATGGGTCCTTTGGCCCAGTCATGCACTGCCTGGGGGGGTGTTATTAATGGGTCCTTTGGGCCAGTCGTACACTGCCTGGGGGGGTTATTAATGGGTCCTTTGGGCCAGTCATGCACTGCCTGGGGGGGGTTATTAATGGGTTCTTTGGCACTGTAATGCCATCATCATATTGTTTTATGGCATTCATGTTTGACCACTTACCAGCATCTGCAGGTGGGCTCACTCCTGCCTCAGCCTCCCCGATCTCATGAATGCCCTCAAGATGGAGGACACTGCTGCAACGCTCCTCCCGTGCATGCAGCCTCAGTGGGGAAGGGGGTCCTCCACCTGTCCCACTGCTGCGTTGGCGGTGTGTGGAGATGAGGTTACAAACCCTCAGCCTGAGGTCGTCCCACCGCTTGTGGCAGTCCTTGACGCTCCTCACTGTCATGGCCACAGCGGTGCACTTGCGTGCTGCTTCTGCCCACACTTCCTTCCTCCGCTGCTGTGTGGCACGCCGTTGATCGGCACTGAACAGCATCTCTGCATGCTCCACTATGTGCTCCACGAGCACAGTTAGCTCCGTCTCACTGAAGCGCTCTTTGCGCTGCCTCTGCGCTGGAATCCTGGCAGACATGCTGGTGGTCCCTTTTATCTTCTCACAGTATGGATTGTGCTTGTGCTGAATCTGGATGGCAATGGATTGTGCTTTATATGATGGCCGCCTCTCTGTTCCCGGTTTTTGGCGATCATGGTATTTCCGGTTCCGTTTCCGTGGCGACGGAGGCGGACACGGGTTTTGTGCTACTTGTGGCAGCGCTATGTCCATTTCCGTGGCTTTTTCCGTGACGGCGGTAATAAACGTTTCTGTGTCCGTGTGGTGCGCACGACCGACAGCACGTAATCGGACGGTCTTTTCGCAATCTTGCGGACACGGAAACTTTATTACCGCCGTCACGGAATCACCGCGATCCGAAGCTGCCAGGTTGTAATGAGGCCCATTGATTCTCATTGAGTATGGAGTTGCTTCGGGGTATGGTACGTTTGCTGAAGGAAGTTGAAGTGAATCAGTTTAAATCTCAGGTTTATCGCAACCTTTTGTGTAAGGGATAGTACGTAGGCCCGTTCTTTGTCAGGAATTCTAGTATCTAATGCTTTTTCCCAGTTTTTCTTTGCCTTCGAGCACAGCGGTTTTTGTTCGCTGAGGAAGGCTTTGTAGATATTTGTCACTAGGTGACCCTCTCCCTGGGCTTGAATTGCATTGTGTAGCAGCGGCCAGTCAGGTGGTTGATGCGGGAAGGTCGGGATTTCAGTGTCTCAGTCTTAGGTAGACAAAGGTATCGAGGGCATTGTTATTTCTCTTTTCTCGTGCTTGTTGCAAGGTCAGGAAGGTTCCCTCTGGGAAGAGATCGTGCATGGTATTCAACTGGAGTTTTGCTGCTCACAGCAGAAATACTTTCTCAGATGTGACTGGAATTCCTGGGGTGTGTTTGATTGGGAGAAGTGGGGAGGATCTGGTTGTAACATCGTTTTTCTTGGCTATTTTTCTCCATTTTGGGTAGGTGGTGGCGACGGGGTTCATTGAACCTTGGCCGGTTGAGAAGTGACCGAAAATGATGGCACGAAGGAGGTGCGGAGATGCGAGTGCCCTCTCGATTTGTACATGGGGGCCTTATAGACTGTGTTGCGTACCAATGGCTCAAAAATTGTGCTTGGGCGGCCCAATAGTAGCGCTCCAGGTCTGGAAGGGCTAGACCCCCCTGCCGAGTTGGCAGAGTCAGTGTGGTGTATGCGACTCTCGCCACCCTGCCGGCCCAGATGAGGTCAAGGACCATGCTTTTAATGCGTTGCAGGAATCTCTGGGGGAGCAGCAAAGGGATATTCACAAATAGGTACAGTAGCTTTAAAAGAATGACCATTTTTACCAGAGATACCCGGCCCCAGAGGGTCAGCGGCAGCGACTTCCACCTGTCGATCCTGAGTTGGATGGAGGCGAGTGTGGCCTCGTAGTTATCACGTACAATGTCTTCTTTCAGTCTGGACATGTGGATGCCGAGATATCTCACATTTGAGTGTTGCCATTGGAAGCCAAAGTCATCTGTGAATTTCGGTGGTCGCGGCGGTGAGTGGGAAGATGACGGATTTGGCGTTATTAATTCTTAGTCCTGAGAAGTGTCCGAATTGAATAACTGCTCTCATCACGGGGTTCAGGTTCTCCTCGGCATTCTGGAGGAACAGGGCGATGTCGTCTGCGTACATGGAGATGATCATCCTGTGGGGTCCCAATGAGAGGCCTCTGTGGAGGTGGTGTAGGCGCAGGTCGGAAGCTAAAGGTTCCATTACGAGAGCGAATAAGAGTGCAGAGAGGGGGCAGCCTTGTTTGGTCCCTCTTCGGAGGTGAATGTCTGCCAATCGCAGGCCTCCTAGTGTGATGTTGGATGTTGGCTTTATGTAAAGTAGTGAGATCATGTGTATGAAGCATTTGCCCAAGCCCACCCGCTCGAGAATCGTAAAGAGAAAGGGCCATTCGACCGAGTCGAATGCCTTTTTGGCGTCTAGTAGCACTGCTACCGCTTGGCTCTCTGCGTCGAGTGCTTCCATTGCTCCAAACAATCATCTTATCCCGTACGAGGTGTTCCTTCCAGGGATAAAGCCTGCTTGATCTGCTAGTACCATGAGGGGCAGCAGTCGCTTTGTTAAAGTTTTAGCGTAGATTTTGTTGTCAAGATTTATCAAAGATATTGGCCTGTAGGAGCTGCAGTGGGTTGGGTCCTTGCCGGGTTTATGCAAGAGTATAATGTTGGCCATGTACAGGGTAGGCGGCAGTTGGGCATTGGTCAGAGCTTTCTCATACACCTGGAGGAGTAGCGGGGCAAGGAGCTCGGTGAAGAATTTATAAAATTCGCTGGTCAAGCCATTTGGGCCAAGCGCTTTTGCGTGGGGTATCTCTTTGATGGCCTCGAGGATCTCGTCGATGGTGATGGGGGCATTCAAAAGTTCTCTGGGCTCCGAATCAACCCAGAAGAGCTCCACTGTATTTTAGGTATTGCGTTAGCTCGTCCAAGCTTACGGAGTAGCTGGAGTCATACAGGTCCTGGTAGAAGCGGCGGAATGTCTCGACAATTTCGGCCGTGGAGTGGACAGTGTTGCCGGAGTGATCACTCACTGATTCGATTGATGTAGGTTTTCTGTCAGCTGCTATGAGTCTCACCAGGAGGGCTCCGGGTTGGTGCTCTTCACCGTACTGGTGGATTCTACGGTGACGATCGAGGAATTTCACCTCCCTCTCAGCTGTGTTCCTGAATGTCTCCAGCTCCTTTTTGATCTCAGCGAGGACCTGCTGGTTGTTGCTCACCAAGAGGGAGCTTTCAAGGTCTTTGAGGCGAGTTTCGCTGGTATACAATTCTCTACGTATCAGTTTTAGAATTCCGCATTCTTTTGCCATACAGACTCCTCTGGTGAAGCACTTCATGGACTCCCACAGAGTCCCGGCCGAGGCCACTGAACCTTGGTTGACGTCCAGGAAGGATGTTATTTCTGATCGGAGCTCGTCTGCGAAGACAGTGTCCTGGAGCGCTCTGGGTTTAAATCTCCAATGAGGAGTAGTTTTGATTGTCTGTGCGCTGGTACACTCCAGAGACACCATGGAGTGGTCCGATGGTGCGCGTGGTTGGATGTTGCACTCTCCCCATTGCAGACGGCTGTGTGCGGACACCAAGAGATAGTCTATTCTTGAGCTAGTTTTATGTACCCAGGAGTGGAATGTGAAGCCTTTGGTTTCGGGGTGTTTGTTTCTCCAGATGTCAACAAGGTGGTAGGCACTGCAGATTTCCCTAACTTGCATGCTTGTTTTGTAAGGGGTCACTAATGAGATATGCGATTTATCCTTAGATGGATTGAGCGTTGTGTTGAGGTCTCCGCCCCATATGATCGTGGAGAGCCCCACAGAGTTTAGTTGGGTCATTACCCATTCAAGGTTGCTGGAGCTGTCAGTGTTTGGACCATATGAATTAACCAGGGTGATGTCCTCGCCGTCTATTGTTCCGCGTATCAGTAGCGATCTGCCCTCAGTGTCTCTCCTTTCTGAGATTAAAAAGTTAATCGTTTTATTGATCAGAATAGCCACCCCTCTAGCATACGACGAGAATGAAGCGAAGTTACGGTGGCAGCCCCAGTCCTTTGCCCAAGGGCGTTCGGTGGTCGGGGATAGGTGAGTCTCCTGGATAAGAGCTAAGTC
Source organism: Ambystoma mexicanum (assembly GCF_040938575.1). Classification (NCBI taxonomy): domain Eukaryota; kingdom Metazoa; phylum Chordata; class Amphibia; order Caudata; family Ambystomatidae; genus Ambystoma; species Ambystoma mexicanum. Next base: position 1,460,643,257 of record NC_090932.1, read on the forward strand.
GATCTTGTGTCTACGCAGGTATTGAGTCATTTTTCTCACTTTGGCCGGCTGATTACCTCCTTTGATGTTCCACGTTGCTTGAAGGTGAAGGTGCTGTCTTTTGGGTTTTTTTCGCCAGCATGTTTGGGTGACAGGTCACCAAAAGGCAGCTGTGGCGTGTGGCAGTGGGGTGGCGTGGGGCGGCGTGTGGTCTCTTCGTGGGCAGCGCATATGGGTAGCCTTGAACTTCATATAACTTGTTAACTCCCAACTGGTGTAAATCCCCCTCCCTTTCTTCACGAGCAACCCCCAACTCGCTCTTCATGTAGACCCAACTTAGAAACGTGAAACTGGTGGTGCTAGGGGCGCTAGGATCCTCCCAAGTCGCACGGCCGTGGGGTGTATAGCCCCTTGTGGGGTGTACCAGGGAAATAGTCTTTCAGTTAATATGGCATTCTGTTGCCTGTAGTTGCCTATGGTGGGTTCCGTTGGGCCCATTCTCTCTGTGCGCGTGGTTGGTTGTTCTCTGGAGGGCCATAGCCAGTTTGATCTAGATATATGTGTGCTTCCTCTGGGGTTTGAAAAAACGGGGTCTTTCCCTGGTGTTGCACTCTTAAGCGAGCGGGAAACAGCATTGAATAAGGGATTTGATTGGATCGGAGTCTTTGTTTGATGTTGGTGAAGAACCTTCTTTGGGCCTAGACGGCTGGCGAAAAGTCGGGGTACAAATTCACCGTATCTCCGTCGTGTTGTAGCACGCCTTTCCCTCTGGCCATTCGCAGGATCGCATCTCTGTCCTCATAATTTAGGAGTTTCGCAATGATTGGTCGAGGGGGCGCACCGACGATGGGTTTTGATGATGGTATTCTATGCGCCCTTTCAATGACAAATAAGTGCGTGAGTGCTTCTGGGCTGAGGAGGGACTTGCACATCTCTTCAACGTAGTCCTTCATTTTGCCTTGGAGTTGTTTCTCCCTCACCCCGACTATTCTGATGTTGTTCCTCGTTGTTCCTCGTAGAGCGCCCTTCGAGGTCTTAATTCCGTGCATTGGCCATTTTCATCTGGACTTCGAGAGTTGCCACTCTAGTGGTGAGGGCTGACATGTCGTCATCGAGGTTGGATATTCGTTGCTCTGCCCCTTCTAAGTGCTCGATGTGGTTGTCTAGCCTGTGTTGAACCTGATCCACCTTGGATGAGAGGTTGTCCATTTTACTATCCAGGCTACTGATTCCATTTTTTAATTCTAGGAGCAGTGCTCTGATGTCGAGCATGTGTGATTCGTGCTCTTCTTGGCCGGATATCTGTGGTGGGGATTCTGGTTCACAATTATGACTTGGTTGTTTGGACGAAGTGCCCCCTTCAAAGTTCAATTTGCGTTGCGACTTGTCTGATTTCCCCATCGTGTGCTTGCGTGCGCTGTATGGATGTTGTTCTGCTGGATCGGCCGACTGGTGGACTGAGGTAATGGCGCCAGGCGTCAGTTCCAGGCGACCACAATGGGGTTTTCAGAGTTGCAGAATTGCCAGTTGTGGCTGTGTGATGCACCTCTCAGGGTTTTGAGGAAAAGACTCAACAGATGCCTGATGGACTGGGGTGGCATCGACACATCGGATCAGTGGCGTTGTTCAAAGTTGCGTGGGAACCTGTATACTGTTGTATTTTTTTGCTGGTTAGTGATGGCGCGGGAGCAGGGAGGCGGCTAAAGGGGTTGTGCCAGGCACTGCATGAGCTGGCACTGTCTGCCGCAGACTCCCCGCTGCAAATGCAGTGTCTCTTGCGGTGAACCACGGGGGAGGGGGCACCCGGATGGGCTCGAACCCCTCAGTGTCGCTGAAGTGATGGATTCGCCTCCCCCGCCGGGCTGCAGGTGCTGTACCTGGATGTTCCGACACACTCCCGCTGTCACTCGAGGGCTTCCCCTTCCTCTGTTGCGCCCGGCCGAGGCCCCGGCCGCCGAACTGTGCCCCCGGAGCACTACCGGGCGCGGGGGCTCTGCTGATTTCTCTCCCTCGAGCCGGGCGGGCTCTCCTTGAGTGGTCGCCAGAGCAGGGCGCAGCCGGCCAACAGTTACAGGCCGCGGGGGGGCGGCCTCCGCACCCCCGGGGAGGTCCTCCTGAACGGCGCTGCACCGCACTCAAGCGGGAGGGGGTAGCGGCGCTGATTAGCCGGTTTCGGCTCTTCTCGCGAGCCCCAGTTTGCTACGGCTCTACAGGAGACTGTGTCTGCGGGGCCCGGCCAATCCCCACGCTCCTCCTTCAGCCAGGCAGCGCTCCTCGGAGCCGGCCCCCGCTGCAGTCGGCGATGACGCCCGGGTGTTCTCAGTCTGCCAGGGGCCGTTCAGAGTCGCTCCCGCTGCTGTTCTTTGCCGCGGCCGCTGACACCTCGCCGGAATGTTCGGCGCAGGCACGCGGGCGCCGGTGGGCCTCTGGGTCTCCCTCTCCACCCAGACGTGTCGGTCGGGATTTAGGCTGCGCCGGGCTCCAGCGAATGCTGATTTTCAGTCTGATTGATGCCTAAGGCTGTTGTGGCAACTTGTGCTGCGGTCTAGGAGCGGAATTCCACCGAAGATGACAGGATTAAGCAGGATTTTGTTGGGCCGTGCGGGAGCTCACAAGGGAGTGGCCATCTTGCTTGGGTCGCTAGCGCCCTCTCACTCTGAAATATAAACACTTTGCTGGCAACCCATTTGGACACAAAACCATTCGTAATATGGAGCCTTAACTCTGTAAATCACCATCTCCTGAGTTTCGTTCTGCCATCCTATGCCTTCGTTTCAATCTGTGGCCTACCAGAGACTTGTTGGCCACCCGAAAGATTATCTCAGTGGATCGGAACTTCTGCCGCTTTTGTCAGGCTTGCTCATTTAGAGAAACCCTTGAACATTTGATCGCACTCTGCCCTGCCCTGACTGCACTTCGTTTGATGCATTTTTCAAAACATTGTTCATATCTTGTCTCGTTGGATGTAGAGATGAGATGGACTGTTATTTTATGCACACCCACTATTTCTATTCACATTGCTACTGTTAAATTTTTGAATGCATTAATCTTAGATCAGTTTGACCTGCCGGGAAAATCAAACTTGTCGATGCTCTAAACTGTGAATAGTCTTAATCATGATCACTTGACTTCTTCCAGGCAATTCTGGCTGGTAATATGCATAGATTTCCTACAAGAGGAGAATTAAGCCACTCATGATAATGGCATTTATTTATTTATTTATTTATTTATTTATTTAATTCATTTGATTTATTTCATTTCATTTGTTGAACGCCCAGACCCTGGTGTATCACGGCGTTGTTACAGATATCTTGTTATTGTTACAATGGAGTTAAATTACATGAGGCAAAAACTGGTACAATGTATTACACAGGTATACAACAGTACATATATACTTACAAAAATTGACATATCCACTCTTGGGCCTCCCTATGGACCTGAACAGCTATGGGTGGAGTGGAAAGGGCTCGGGGTTAGTATTGGTTAAAGAGCCAGGTTTTTAGGAGTTTTTTTAAATGGAGGAAGGAGGCTTAATTTTTCATATTGGCGGGGAGCTCATTCCAAAGTTTGGGAGCCATGTCAGGGAAACTACTCCCTCCTGCTCTGGAGCATTTGTATCAGGGGACAGCAAGGACTGATTTGGTGTTGGATCTGAGAATATGCAAGGATTCCTTTTTGCCAATAACCTTGTTTAGGTAAGTCGGAGCCTTACTGGAGAGGCATTTGTGGGTGATGCACAGTGCCTTGAATATAATTCCTGCTTTAATGGGTAGCCAGTGTGTCTCTTTCCTGATGTCGGTGATGTGATCTGATTTCTTGATTCCCAAGGTAGCTTGTAATGCTTTATTGTGCATTAGCTGGAGTTTCGCTAAATTTGTACTGGAGGTGCCTTCTAGAAGTACATTGCAATAGTCCAATTAGTGCTCGTGCAAGTGTGATACAGTTTGAGGGTGACAGGAACTGACGACTTAAGGCAATCAGTTTAGAGGTATAGGATGTGGAGGTAGATAGGGGGCTAATTTGTCTAGTCATGGTGAGATTGGCATCCAGGTAAACACCTAGAGTTTAACATGTTTTGACACAGGGATCATGGAGCCATCAATATTGATAGCTGAATAATCCCGGTGGAGTGCGTTGATTTTGTTTTGGGAGCCCACAATAAGAATTTCAGTTTTCTCATCGTTGAGGCAGAGACTGTTCAGTACCATCCAGTTTTGGATTAAAGAGTACATTTTATTAATCATTTTGGTGTCTTGGTCATAGTCCCCAGAGATAGGGATGAGTATCTGGATGTCATCTGGCAAAGTTGGTATAGATGACACCCATAGCATCCTGTGCTGAGAAGAGGAGCTTGGTGTAGGCGTTATATAGGGTGGGTGAGAGGCAGGACCCTTGGGGAACACCGATGGGGACTGGTATTGGGTCGGCTGCTTCTTTGCCAATGCTTACTCTAGATGCACTTTCTGCTAGAAAGGACTTCACCCACAGGATGGCGTCATTGGAAAAGCAGAAGTCCTTAGCTAACGTTGCACAGAGTTTGTCATGGTCCACCAGGTCAAAGGCTGCAGACATATCCAACAGCAGTAGTATAGAGAGTTTGCCCGCTTCCCTGATGTTGTCAATTAGATTTTTTAGATCAAGGAGAGTCGTTTCTGTGGTATGGTTCGGTCTGAAGCCAGATTGTCTATCTCAAAGGAGTAGGTTCTGTTCAAGATGTGTTTTGATTTGATTGTATACAATTTTATCAATAATCTTGAGCAGAAACAGTACCGTAGTTATGGGCCGGTAATTGGTGGGCACTGTTGCATCGAGAGATGTTTTTTTTTAGAAGGGTGGGTCACCCACGCATCTTTTATGCTTGCAGGAACTTGATTTGTATTGAAGGAAGCATTCACAAAGTTTGTGATGATGGGGGTGAGGAGAGGGGCACCGAGTTTAACTAGATGGGCAGGGAAATTGTCTCCTTTTCAATTGGATGCTTTTAGTGTGGCAATAGTGTTTGTCACTCTGTCTTGAGAGACTGGGGTGAATTGGAAGCTGAACATTGTGGGAGCATTGTGTTACTTGTTGTGGACGGTACATGTATGTGCTTTTGTACAGTTGAATGTTCATGACAGGACTTTGTAGGATGCATGAAATTGCTCAAACAGACCCATAAACGTCATCTTTGCCATTTTATTTGAGGAGTTTCTTTTACCATCCATAGTTTGAAGTAGCTTAATGTTTTTCTTTGTATGGTTTTTTCCTGTTTTTCTTTCTCTGTTTTTGATTGCCATATATCATTTTATGACAAGATTTTATGTTAAAAGTATTGAAAAGTTGATTAATTTCAGCTAAATAAATACATTTTATTTAAAAAGAATTAAACGGTGCCCGTCATCCTCGCATGTCGGGCATGGTTTCATTTCAATTGTGAACACTGCACACATGGTAAGCAGTGCTCACAATTCCAATTAAACCCTGAGGCTGGGTTTAATTTTAATTGAAAATGCAGCATGACAGGCAGCATTTACAATGTATCCCTATGGGGTCCGCTTGCTTTATGCTGTCTCATAAAGCCGGCAGACTCCATAGGGATCTCCAGCATTTGCGACGGCATGAAAATGCATGCTGGCACAATTGTCGGAGCATTTGTATGACAGAGAGGAAGGGAGGTGGTGGAAACGCAAGTTGCATTTTGCTCCTTCTCTCCGCCAAACAAATGCATGAGAATGTGGTTGATATGATTGATATGATTGAAAGGCATTAAAGCCTTATTAAAAGCTTTTACTCCTTTTAATAACGTTACACCACTGACCAACATGAACCCCCAAGTTTTCCTACATTGTTACACAAAGAAAGAAGCTGTGGGCCATTGCCATTTCCTAATGAAGCAAATCTCCACTCCGAGTACGACCTAGTCTGCCTCCTAGAGAACAGCCACAGGCCACTGGCACGAGGTGGTCAGCAGAAGAACAAACAGTGTTTTGCAACACGATACACTGCTGCCCAAAGTTTGCCTGTGTTGGGAAGGGAGTGAATCCATCCCACCTCCCTAGGCGCTTTAGAGTGAGGTGAGCCACATTAGGAGAACTGTAATCGACAAGTGATGAGGGGGGCATTCTGAGGGGCAGTAGTTTTAAAAAAAACAACTTTATTTATAAAGTGCTTGCAATTACAACAGAGGAAAAAAGTAGCAGCATTGACGAGAGTAATATTCTAGCGCTTGCAATTAGACACATTGGCTATACAGTGATAAAGACATGGTACAAGGTGGACAACAGATTAGAATCAACTGTAGCAGCACAGAGAGAGCACAGAAGGGGGAAATCACGAATTGACAGGTAAATTCTCAGTGTCGAGTTCATTTGATTGTAGCGAAAACAAGTAGATGCAGAAAGGGGGCCATATATCTGTTTGTTTGCAGGTCTCAGCTTGTAGTGAGGACCATCACTCTTATTGAGTGGAGGCCCATGTCACAGCTCTCAGCCAGTGCGTCACAGACGGGCTGTTGGGGGTCAACCACAACAACAATATGCATCGGACTGCCGGTAGCATACAGTGACTCACCAATCTGTGAAAACCACGTCGCAGTGACTCAAACCTATGGATAAGACAGTCCAAGGGGTTGGGCTCAATGATGCAATCGAATACCGCCGAAATAATGTCACATACCCCAATCCAGAAGTTTCCCCATTTCGGAAAGTTCCATAACATGTGGAGATATCCCACTCCCTCTGAGTGACATCTAGGCCATAGAGCAGAGAGTGTGTGTGAAAAGGGGTGTAATCTAGCCGGATTGTAGTGGAATCTGTGTAACACATAACATTATATTAGAATCTCAAGCCCAGGTCTCGCAGAGCTTTAGCAAGGGTGTATTACTGAGGCTCTGCAATAGATCGTACAGTCTAGCCACCCTTCCTCAAGCTGAGGATTCCACCATGATAACTCCCAACAGTGGTCTGTCCGATGGCAGCACAGGGTACTCCGTCCAGGCTACTTTACGGGCACGGCAGAGCCCAGAATATTGTTGCCATCGTGTGGACTGCCTTCGTGAAGATTCTGGTAGATTTTGGAATGAGATAAAGGACCCCATGACGTAAACGTCACTTGCAGTTGCGTATCTGTCTATCGCCCACTGTCGCTCATCAGTTTTGCAAATTTTATGGAATGATGGAAAAATGTTCCATAGTGGTAGGCCCCCTGTGGAATGGACAAGGGTTATCTAGTATTTTCCATATCTTGCCCCAAGCTAATGTGGTCATTTCAATGGGGTCACTGGCTTCTGGGTCACTCCATAGCGGTGGCAGAACCAGTGAGCGCACATCACGAGAGCCACATGTCGCTCAATTTTAATGTGTGGGTGGTGAGTATCCCAGTCGAACCAATAGGCTGCATAGCGTGCCTCGGCAGCAATCCAGTATTTCTCGAAGTCATGGGCAGCAAAGCCTCCTTGCACATATGGTCTGGTCAACGTGTCCCATTTTAGTCTGCCGGCACCTGCATGCCACATAAAGATATTGACCGCCACTTTCAATGTGTCAAAAAACACAGCTCCTGGCCATAGCGGTATATAAAAAGTAGTATAGTAGTTTTGGGAGAATAATCATTTTGAGGAGTTCCATGCGACCCGTCATTGTAAGTGGGAGTTTCACCCAATTGCGGAGCTTGCCCGTGAGTTTGGGTAAATAAGCACCATAGTTGCGGGCATAGAGTGGGGATGGTGTTGCGTCACAACAACCCCCGGGTATTTAATTTCCAGGGGGGACCAGGCGCATCCCATGAGGTCCAGTGGCACAATAGTCGCATCAGTAAGTGGAAATAACTCTGATTTGGCACAATTGACACAAAGTCCGGACAGTGCATCACAGACGGGATGTTGGGGTACAACCACAACAACAATATGCATCGGACTGCCAGTAGCATACAGAGGATCACCAATCTGTGAAAACCATGTTGCAGTTACTCAAACCTATGGAACAGACAGTCTAGGGGGTTGGGCTCAATGATGCAATTGAATATCGCAGACATAAGGCCTGATTCATGGAATTATTTGCGTGAAAAATGCAGATTTGCGCGCCTTTCTGCCCGAAAATCCCCATACTTGAAACAGGGATTTTCGGGCAGAAAGTGGCACAAATCTGTGTTTTTCATGCAAATAATTCCACGAATCAGGCTGTTAATGTCATATACCCCGACCCAGAAAAGTTTCTCCGTTTCGGACAGTCCCATAACATGTCGAGATATCCCGCTCCCTCTGGTGACATTTAGGGCATAGAGTAGAATGTGTGTGTGAAAAGAGGTGTAATCTAGCCAGAGGGTAGTGGAATCAGTGTAACACTTTAACTTATATTAGACGAAACCTGGAGTTAAAGGACACAGCACAGGTTTGCAGGCACATGGCCCCCCAGATCGCATCTTGTTATTATTATTTTTATTATTATTATTTACCTCTAATGTATGTGTCCAAATCTGTAGCCCAGGTCTCGCTGAGCTTTACTAAGGGTCTATTACCGGGGCTCTGCAATAGATTGTATAGTCTAGCTGCTCTGCCTTGAGCCGAGGATCCCCCCATGATAACTCCCAACAGTGGTTCGTCCAGTGGCAGTACAGGAAACTCTGTCCAGGTGTCTTTAGCAGCACGGTAGAGCCCAGCATATATTAGCCATTGTGTGGACTGCCTTCGTGAAGATCCTGGTTGATCTTGGAATGTGATAAAGGACCCCATGCCTCGCGGCCTTGCTCTTTCGCTTTGAACAACAAAGTAATCAGTGAAGCAGAATAAGCTTTCGGCTAAGCAGTTTTGAACAAAAAGCAATGAGCAAACGTTAGTGAACAAAATGGCGATTCTAGCTACATCAAAATGGTCGCACATTGGTCAAACTTATGAGTCTGTATTTCTGACGTTTAGTGCATGAGACGTTTGGTCGTCGGCCAATATGATACATTGGCATTGGTCGTGAGAGGTATCTATTTTTCTAGACTGACACTCGTAGAATGGACGAGGGTTATCTAGTATTTTCCATATCTTGCCCCAAGCTAATGCTGTTGTTGCAATGGGGTCCCTGACTTCTGTGTCTCTCCATAGATTTGGCAGCACCAGTGAATGCACATCATGAGCACCTGCCGCACGTCACTCAATTTTAACGTGTGGGTGGTAAGTATCCCAGTCGAACCAATAGGCTGCATAGTGTGCCTGGGCAGCAATCCAGTATTTCTCGAAGTTAGGGGCAGCAAGTCCTCCTTGCACATATGGTCTGGTAAACATGTCCAATTTTAGTCTGACCGCACCCACATGCCACATAAAGTTATTGATCGCCATATCGGTATATTTAAAAGAAGTAAAGTAGTTTTGGGAGAATAGTAATTTTGAGGAGTGCCACGTGACCCGTTATCGTGAGTGGGAGTTTCACCCAATTGCAGAGCTTGCCCTGGGTTTGGGTAAATAAGCACCATAGTTGCGGGGGTAGAGTGGGGATGGTGTTGTGCCACAACAACCCCCAGGTATTTCAATTCCAGGGGACACCTGGCGAATCCCATGAGGTCCAGTGGCACGATAGTCACATTAGTAAGTGGAAATAACTCTGATTTGACACAATTGACAATGTCCTGACAGGGCACGGAAGGGGTGGACGTCATGCATGATTGGGGCTAGATGCAGCGTCAGTTCTCACACAAATAAAAGTACGTCATCGGCATATAGTGAGATGATCTCTGGTTTACCCGAGAGTCTGACCCCTTTTTGCGGGTGCTTGAGTCAGATTGCGTCGGCCAAGGGCTCCATCGCGATGGCGAACAACAGGGTCAACAGAGGACAACCCTGTCGGGTCCCCCTGCAAATGTTGATGGGAGTAGAGAGTAGTCCATTCACACCGAGTCTGGCAGTAGGTTACGTGTAAAGTAACCGCACCTATGATATAAACCTAGGCCCGAAGTTACATTTCCCCAATACTGCCCACATGAACTGCCAGACTACTGAGTCAAAGGCCTTCTGTATGTCAAGTGCTGCAATGACTGCCTGAGTACCTGGGTCTATCTGAGCGAGGATATTGAAGAGGCGCCTCAAGCTGAGTGGCGTAGAACGGCCAGGAACGAAGCAAGATTGATCGGGGTGAATTATATATCCCATTTAAGGGGCTAATTAGAGATCTAGCACCTTTGCAAATATTTTAATATCTGAATTTCTAAGGGAAAGGGGGTGGTAGGAACCACATTGCTCAGCCGGTTTGTCAGGTTTCAGTAGCATCGTAATCACGGCTCAATATAGTGTGGGGGGAATATTCCCGTAGCGTAAGAATCTTCCCACAAGGCAGCCAGTTGGGGAACAAGACCGGACTTAAAATGTTTTTTAAAATAGATAGCAGTTATTATTGCATTTACTGTTGTCCCCCTGTGTTAGGCCTTTTCCCCGTTTTCCAGGTGTCCTAAATCTAGGTGCCGCTACTGCATAGGTGTCACATATCCAGCGGTTATTATTGCATTTGCTGTTGTACCCTCTGTATTAGGCCTTTCTCCCTACATCCAGGTGTCCAAAATCTGGGTGCTACTATTGCATAGCCATCACATATCTAGCAGTTACTATTGCATTTACCTTTGCTCCTAAGTATTAGGCCCTTCTCCCTCTATACAGGTGCCCAAACCTAGTGTCATGGCCACTGGTCAAGGGCCACTACCTTTACCATCCAAAGGGCCAAAATGGACCCAGTCCTGGCGCCTCTGGCACCAGGCTCATAAGAAAGTGTGCTCTGCACACTTGGTGTCTAGGGCAAATGCATCCAGGCCGGGTGTGGCCATTAGGAATCATTGGCGGGCACATGCAAAAGTCTCTGGGAGGAGCAAGGTGGAGCCACAAGGCGGGGCTAATGGGAGTGGCTGGGGCCAGGCTATTTAAGCCAGCCCCACCTGCAGGCATGCGCTTCGCGTTAGTCTGCTTTCTGCAGCGTAACGCTTACCATACGCCTGTAACAGCCTCTATCTAAATCTTCCTGCCGCCACTCTCTGCCCTTTGCAACTCATCCAGAACAGGACCGCGAGACTTGTCCTTGGCCTCAAGCCCAGAGACCATATCTCTCCAGGACTGAAATCACTACACTGGCTCCCAGTGGCTGCGAGGATTAAGTTCAAAACCCTCTGCATTGTCCACAAGGCCTTCTGGGGCCTTGGGCCAAAATACATTCAACTCTCTCTTCCTAAATATCTTCCTTCTCGAGCTCTTCGCTCATCCACCTCCAACTACCTCAGGGTCAGCCGCTTCTCCAAGCAACAAGCTGGGGGTAGATCTCTCTCTGCAGCAGGGGCCTCCCTCTGGAACAGCCTTCGTGCCTCCCTGAAACTTGAGGAGAACCATCTCCGGTTCCGGAAGCACCTCAAAACCTTCCTCTTTGCCTCCGCTTTCTCTCCCTCTCTCACCTGCTAAAATCACTGAACCTGCACTGTATCTTCAACTGGCCACTCACCGATCTCGGTCCTTGGCCCAGCCACTCTTCCCTGCACTGCCTTCCTGCACTACGGGACTGTCTCTGTATCCTACAGCCCCTTCTCCCGGCACTTACCTTGCACTTGCCACCAGCTGGCCCTATTATTTATCTTGTATTCTACTAACCATGTACTGCACTCTCCTTGCACTTGCCACCAGCTGGCCCTATTACTTATCTTGTATTCTACTAACCATGTACTGCACTTCCCCTCTCCCCTTCCCCTTGCACTTTTCCCAGTCCCCCTACCCTTGCACTTGCGCAATCTGAATGACACCTGGCCTAGTAGGATCGTTGTCTGTTCTCCCCTTGTCCCCCCCGCCTCGTCGCGCCTTGAAACACTTGTGTATAGGCTAGTTACAAATGCCATATCATATCATATCATATCATATCATATCATATCATATCGTATCATATCATATATCATACCGCCGCCTGAAGCGCTCTTACCTGTTTCCAGCTTGTCATCTCTGCACGCATCCCATTAGGTTTCAGAACATCTTCTTCAGTGCTCACCTACCTGAATCCAGCCACATCATTGCTTGAAGCGCTACTTACCTGATTCCGACACAGCATCTTCAGCGCGCATCTTACCTGCTTTCAGCCACATCATCGCTCGACGCGCAGCTTACCTGTCTCTGCAATCCCATCGCCTGCAGCACATCGCAGCTTACCTGATTCCCATTGTCATCGGAGTCGGGCCGCATACTCACCTGTTCCGGACGTCTAGCTACACGAGTCTTCTTCTTGCCCAGCATCCTCACGGATACTTCCATCCAGCGATCGCCGGCAGGTCTCCGAATAAGCCGCTCTCCTTCTAACGCTGCCAGGCCATCCCTGCAAGAGAAAAGGAATGCACAAGGTTAGAGACTGCATTAAATATGTTACGCTTGGTCGTGCAACACATAAGCCTTGCGTACAACCTTGGAATTCCACTTAGATGCTAAGTGGGAACCTCGCAATCTCCTCCGGCACCATTAGGACTTGCCTACAACACAGCGACTCCACGTGGCCATCTTCACACCTATTGGGGAGAGAAAAGACATTATAAGGGTTACGGACAATAATCATTGGAAAGACATTACAAGGGTTATGGACAATAATCATTGGAAAAAGACATTGTAAAAGGATACAGACAATAATCATTGTTACAAACAGTTACCTTCAAAGTGGTTAGGTCACAGGCGGTCTGGGCTGCCACGCACATGGACCAGTGAAGCAACTAGGTCCATCAACGGCGCCCCTGCTGATGAGAAGCAGAACGGAGAGCTCATCCTTACAAGAAAACAGGTGAGACTTGCTGTTACACTTCGGCAGACAAAAACTTCCCTGCGGCGTATGTCCCATTCACAGGCTTCTTTGTGAAGCAGAAACAGGTTGCCATGGCATCTGTACAAGCTACGGCGGAACCCGTGTCAGCTGACACGGCTCGTACGTGAAGGACATACAACAAGGCACACCCCTCTTATGGGTTTAAAACCAGCATCTTCCAGCGTGCTTGTTGCTGCTAATTAGTGTTTCTTACTATTTGCGGTTACGTCCGTTTTCCTTCGTGAAATCCTGTCACGAAATCCCAACTTAATCTCCTGGTTTCGACCCACGCCTGAACTTTTGGATTGTTACGTCTCCTATTCCATTTACACTTCAAAGACCACTACGGTATCGGCCCGGACTGCCCCTGGACTGCCTTCTCTGCGCCCTTACCATTGTTATGATCTTCTGATATTTGACACGGAACATTACTTGGATTATTCTTCCCTGCTGTCTTCGCAACACCTTCGTCAGTAGTTATTTGGAGCACTTCAGTTGCTCCAACTATCATTTAGGAAGTCTGTGTTTCAGGTACCCAACTATGTGGATTTTCTTCTATTTCTGCCAGCACCATCTTTGACTAATACTGCTCTGCTGATATTCCTCACTACTGGATTTGGGATATTTATTGAACTGCAACTCTCAACAAACTTATTTTCAAAGTGCATATTGACACTCTCCTGCTCCTGCACCGGCCCGGCTCTAGTTTATTATTTTTTCCTGTCGTTTTGTGCAATCCTGGAATTCATTAACCCTTGAGAGTCCCACAATTCAGGTCTGTAGTTTTTTGACTAAAACTCTCTACAGGAAGAATCCATTAGATTAATTCACTCATTTGGGTTTACTTCTTTACTTGTAGGTCCATTCCCGGGGAAAGTTCCACTCCAATCACTGCCTAGGTATTTCCTGTCACATACTGTGCTTGATTGCTTACTTGGTTCCTCAGCACTGTCTAATCTCTTTGTATTCCTTTGCAGCTTGGGTATTGGCGGTGTGTGTTCTCCCCGCTCTTTTATTCAACGGACACCTCTATCTGTTCCAATTGAAACAGCAGAGAGGTACGTTGTAAAGAAGAGCCCCTCTCGTGAGGAAGCCTGAGTCTTGAACTCAGGGGAGCTGGAGTTGGAGGCTGGATATCGATTCTTGTGAACATATCATCTCCAAGGTCATCTATCTATCTTCCTGACCTATTTACGGAGCGGTGAGTAACACTTTATGGGTAAACGCATGCTGACCTCGATCTGGAACGAAGGGTTCGAGGGGAATCACAATCCAACCACAGCATTCTCACTGCCTCTCGTATTGTCTCAAGGGCAGTGCCAGCAACCAGAGCAGTCCACACTACCGCAGCTGGGGAAAAAGGCTGATCCAGGAGAGCCAAGTCCAGGGAGGGCTCCAACCATGCCCCAATGCCCCGCAGAGACCAGGTGAGCGTAACAGAATGCAAAGCCTCTCTGAACCATCGGCCTGGGCATTATGGACATGTCGGAAACTGACTAGTTGGCCCAATTTCTGGGGGAACTGCGGGCCGAAGTACATGCCTCCAGACAAGAGACTAATGCCCTGAGAAGAGACCTTATTGTCGCCCAAGAACGAACAGATAATCTGGCGAGACAGATGCTTCAGACTCATGCAGGGCAAGTTCCATTACCCGGAATCGCACCAAACCCTTTGCCGCAGCCATCACCACCAGTCCAAGTTGTGCTCCTGGGGCTGTGCCATTTGCCCTGCCAGAACGTTTCACTGGCGATCATAACAAATATGCTATATTCATGAACCAGAGTCGTCTTCACTTTTTATGTCGTCTTGGGGCCTTCCTTAATGATAGTGCAACAGTTGCCTTTGTACTTTGCTACTTGGGAGGCAGCGCAGCTGATTGGTCCATACCATTAGTAAATCAGGATGATCCACTACTTTGAAATTTGTGGAGCATTCCAATGGGAATTGGAAAAGTTGTTTTCAAGGCATACCCAAGGACAAGCCCTAGATAACAAACTATTGTCCCTCAGACAGGGAAACCATGATCTGCTGACTTATATTGCCACCTTTAATCATCTCGTAGCACAGACCAATTGGTCCAAAGAAAATAGGACCACACTGTTTTATCAAGGATTGGATGGGGAACTAAAGGATATGCTAGCCCAAGTGGGCAACCCCCCGAGTGTTGTGCGGAGTACATCAATTTAACCGTACAATTGGACCATAGGTTACAGGATCGAAAAATGGACCACACAAGAACGGAAGGGAGGTCGGTTTATATGCGACCCCAGGACAACCAAGTTAAAACTCATGAGCCAACAAAACCCAAGCAGATTGGTGGATTACGGGCTCCTATCTCCAAGGCCGAGAGGGAAAAAAGGAGACAACAACAACTGCGGCAAAGCAGGACATTTCCTCCGGGATTGCCCTATAAAATCTCCCAAGAAAATAGTATGGACAACAGACAATGGCAACGACGAGAAAGAACAAATCCCAGAAAACTCCAATGCCCGACAAGTGTAGGGGTCCACTTGTCGAGCGAAATGAAGAAAGTTGTACAGACCTCACACTTGGTTATTCCGGTATTTCTGGTCCCCCACCAACAACCATCAAAGGTACATGCCTTGGAAGCATATATTGATAGTGGAGCGGTGGGAAATTATATCGATCAGGACCTGGCTGCAGAAACTATAATCGGAAAACGTCACTGCAGTGAATGGCTCTCACTTGTCATCCGGCCCAGTGACACAACATTCCGACAAAGTTATGCTGATGTGTCAAGACGGTCATCGGGAAGACATTTCTTGCGATCCTATTGGAGCCCCCCAGTTCCAGAAGATCCTAGAAATGCTGTGGCTAGAAACCCATAACCCCAGTATTGACTGGCAAACCAGAGTGCTGACCTTTCCTCAAAAATGCACCAAAAGTTGTTACCACAAAGGTGTGAAGAGCCTGAAACTCAGGACGAAACCTATCCTGGGACTCTCTGGTGCCCTACCCCTGGAATATCTGAACTATCAGGATGTGTTTCAAAAGAAGCAAGCAAACACCCTGCCTCCATATAGACCTTACGACTGCCAAATTGATCTGGTCCCTGGAGCACAAATTCCTTGCAGTCGAATTTACGCTCTAACTGAGCAAGAAAATCAACGCCTGAGGACTTACCTAGATCAGTACCTAGCTAACGGATTCATCCACCCGTCTAAGTCTCCTGCCTGCTCGGCTCTCTTCTTTGTACCGAAGACGGAGGGCGACCTCAGAACATGTATAAATTATAGGAAACTGAATCAAATCACAGTTAAAAACAGATACCCTCTGCCTGTCATGAGCCTGCCATCCTGGCGTTTGTGGCATTCCTGGCGTTTACGCCACCATTTATGTTCCTGTTACGCTCGTAACGTACTTTCCTGTTACGGTAAAGTCTTTCTGCCCATCTTCTTCCTGTTTCCTATTTTATTCCCACCCACTGTTTACGCTTCGCATTGCAACCCCTCTGAGCTTTGCTTTCTCTTTGGGTTTATGCTCCCTTGTTATTTCCCCTTGCAGTCACTGCTGCCTTCTGCTTGCTTGCTTCTCCTGCTCTTTCCACGCTCCCGGGCTGCGTCTGTGTGCCCTCCTCCGCCATCTTTACTGCGGTCTGTTATTTTTTCCCCTTGCCTTTTGTTGCTCCTTTCTCCTTGTTTCCCCGCAGTTTCTTCCGTGCCCCGTGGTTTTCTTCTACTTTCCTTTTGCCTCATTCTGCCCTTCCCACCTTCTTCTTATGGTTCTTCTCTTTTTCTTCCCTTGTTCCAGTTCTTCTGCCCTTCCTCCCTCCTTGCTCTTAGTACTGTTTACCTACCTGTTTTGGTTTTTGCCTTAATGTGTTCTTTCCGGCTTCTGACTCCGCTGAACTGGACTTGCTCAGCCTTCAATTCCCGCTGACCTGTTTTTCGTATTTACACCAGGAAGATGTTTGTTCAGTAACTTCTATTTGGATTTATACAAGAGGTTATTTTCAAGCCATTGGCTTTTTTCCTCTTGTTCAGGCGCTCGCGGGAGGAGGGCCTGTGTTCACCGTTTATCCACACGGCGACACAGTGGCTTCCATCCGAGGGAGGCTATTTCTCTATAAAAAGAAGAAGACCTTCCGACGGAAGAAAGACAGGAGGCATGGGTGGTCTACAGAGGATTCAGGTGAGGAGAAGGAGGTGGAGGACTATTCGGATTTGGAGGATTCCATTGATGCGACATCTAGCGTTCAGGACAGTTTGCAACGCCACCCAGAACCTGCTATGGCAACCCCTGAACAGACACAGGAGTTGGTCAGCGCTGTACAGGGTCTCTCTCAAGAGCTCCGTGCCCTCAAGGTAGATAATGACAACCTCCGACAAATGGTTACTTCCCGTGAACAACCTCGCACAGAACAACCTCGCACGGAACTACCCCCCTTGCCTGCTGCATCATCGTCCAGGAAGCAGTTCCTGGGGATGATGGCACAGTTCCACTACTATGACTATCCCGGTCTTAATTACTGATTAAAGGAAGTACATCTAGGATTCTTTTGGACTACACAGAACTTAACTTCCCCTTTTGAATTTATGATGGGGTTGTCCTTCTTGTCTAGGATCCCTACCTTACATATTTACATGGGATTAAGTACGGACATCCAAAGTGGTTAAAACCCACCTGAGGGAGTTCTTCCCCTTCTATTCGAATCTTGTCCGAGCATTAGCAGGACACAAGTTTACCAACATCTTTTGGTAAGTGCCTTCTTACCTTTCCGTTACCTTTCACTCTTATTTCTTTAAATTTTATTCTCATATACATCCCATATCCTCTAGGGATTGGCTACATCATTCTTAAGAAATCACCCACTGTGGGTACCTTTCGTTCATTCAGTTGAGAATTTGAATCAGATGACGGATAAATGTTTGAAACTAAATTTTAGGTAAGCTCAAATGGTTAACCTATCATGTCTTCAATAGAGCCATATATAAAAATTAGACAGTTGACACAGATGTAAATACTGATGCAGATATTGGTTGACCTTTTCAATTGTTTGATTATACAAGATGAACTCAATCCTTGAGGTATTGCACATTAATGTGGTCTTTTGAACCAAAATGTGATGTCTTTGGGAATCAAAATATGATGTCTTTTTGAAGTTACTGTGAAAATAGCACCTACAAAACATGTACAAATGTATATTATTTAAATATTTTTTCCAGATATTGTTATGAAAACTGTTCAATTGCCCCTGAAGAAGTGATTACTCACAAAAAGCGTTGGGCCATAAAATAAACTTATCAAGTTTGAAAAAGAATTCCTGGTGTATCAGTTCTTGTGATATACACTGAATGTCATATATTTAATAGTTTACCTATTTTCTAAATGTGAGTGTAAGTAACAAAGCCAAACTGAATTTATTCTTTATTTTTTCCAAAAATGTAAAATCAATTGTTCCAAAATTACTAGGACTCACTATTGAGCCATTTATAGTGTGCAGAGGATGGGAGTTCCCACACTTGGGAACTCTATTCTTTGTTTCATATGTTACAACCCATATGGCAGGGTTGTCTATTATCTCCTCTGCAACTGAAGTCAATTCAACCTTTTGTGTAAAGGCCATAGATTTTTATCCTAAAACTAAACACATAGGAGTGCAGCTTGATTTCCTTCTTCTTGGACTGCCCAGAAGTGCCACCCTGCCGTTCAGGAAACAAACTTCCTCTGAACTGAATGGGACGGGTTTCAGAGGAAGGCAAGAAAGTCCCTACGTTTCTGTTACAGTCTCGTCTACAGTTCCTTTAGAGGACAACAGGGTTATGGTGATCGCTTTATCTCTGAAAATCAAAGACAAACCAGTTGAAACGCTGGCACTCCTGGACTGCGGTGCTGCAGGCAACTTCATGGACATCATATGGGTCAGACAGACGGGAATCGAGCAAGTAGCTAAAGAAGAAGATCAGAAGGTTGAAGGGGTTGGTGGTACCCCTCTCAGCTCCGGCTTGATAACCCATGCCACGCTTCTTATGGAGATGACCATTCAGCAACACCAAGAGGTCATGCAGTTTGATTTTATCCGGGCCGCACACTTCCCGGTTACCCTTGGGGTGTCGTGGCTCCACAAGCATAACCCTACCATAGATTGGTCAAAGAACTATATTACCTTCAATTCTGATCATTGCCGCAAGTCATGTTCCACAAGAAAGACACTGTCACGCTCACCTGGTCTCCACGGGGGCGTAGCTCCTGGCTGAAGGCTGCTGTCTGCACTGGTGTTGCACTGCTTCTAAGATGGTGCTAGCCTGCGCCTTCCCTTCGTTCTCACCTCGGAAGGCGTTTGCCTGCAACGTCGAAACAAGATATTAGCCAACTGAATGGAGCCGGGTTGGCTTCACCACTTTCCGATTTCCTTCTCTTCTTCTAGCTCACCTTGGGTTTTTAAAAGGTGGGCTCTACGTTCTGCACTCTCTGGCAGGGGCGCGGTATGTACAGTCTTTCCCCAAGATCAAGTTACTTCACTGATCCGATGGAGGTTGCTGCTGATTTTGGAAGAACCTGAGTAAGCAGGTAAGTCTCTATACCAATGCCTTCTTGGAATAGATGCTTAAAGTCTCTGTCGGCCAAGTTTTTAACTAGCATTTTGTTCTTTTCTTTTAGGCGTATTGTCGAGCGGTTTCCGGATGATGGATTGACTCTCCTTGCAATGTTAAGCAGTCTTCTTGCAGGTGAGTATAGCGCTATGCGAGGCGCGCCGAATGTTTGATTAGCCTTTCTTGCTGTGCGTGACTAACCCGCTGTGTCTTTTCTATTCAGCAGGTGCGGTGCGATTCTAGGAAGATGATGGAAGGACCGCTCGATAAAGTTTCTGGAAGATTCCGGCCCAGGTGAGGGTGGATGCTGGTGCGGTACCTTCTTTTCTGCTTCTTCGCTGCAGATGCGGCGGTCCGGGAAATAGCGGAAGGCAAGTCCGGAATGTTCGATTGCAGGTAAGGTCTTCATCGCTTATTAACTCCTGTTCTTCTCTTTTCCATTCACAGGTGCCGATGGATGGAAAACTCTGGATGGGCGTGGCTGAAGAAGAGCTGAGCAGACACGGTGAGCGTTACGCTGCAGGAGTGCAGAATAACGCGAAGCGTGTTCTGTTTGCAGGGTGCAGTTTAAATAGCCTTGCAAGTAGTTCCAGGCAAATAGTCCCTTAGCTGTATCCTTCCACTTCAGGTAAAGTAGTCCCACAGCCACACCCTGTACAGGAAGGCCCAGCCTCACTAAGCCGAGAATATAGTTCCATGAGTTCAACACCTACTATGAGCCTGGCACCAGTGGCACCAGGACTGAGTCCAGGAGATTCTAGGGTACTCCTTAGGGGCTTGATAAGCCCTTAAAGATGCCAGTGTCAAGGATGCCCTCACCAATTTCAAGGGTTTGGGAGCATGCACCATGGCAGCACTCCCCCCACAATGCCCTCCTATTGGCAGGTTCACCCATTGGTCCTGGTTTGTTCCGGTGATTGCGGTAGAACTTTCTTAGCAACCGTGGAGCATGCATGTGTTTGCTAGGTTCCCACGATCTTTCATGTGGTTCGTATCCTTTCCAGTCTATTAAGTAAAATAGTTTTGATTTGGTGATTTTTGAGTCCAGGTTCTCTTTGACCTCAAATTCAGGTTCTCCATTGAACCTGAATTGTGATTGGTTTCGGTGGTTTCAAAACTCATGTCCCAGGTTGCACCGGTTTCAAAAGTGAGACATGAAACACAGGATGAATCTTCATGTGTGGGGGTAAGTCCAATTTCATAGCTACCGGATTGATTATGGCCTTAATGGTGTGAAGACCTAAACATCTAGGATTGAAGGTACAAGTTACTTTCACTGGTATGTGTTTTGATGACAACCAGACTTCATCCCCAACCTGGTATCTTGGAGCTTCACTTTTATGCACGTCAGCTGATTTCTTGTATCTTTCCTCAGCTTGTTTTAGATGGTCTGTCGCTTGCTTAAAGGCTTGAGTGATGGTAGAATGCAAGCTTCTCATTGCGGGCATTTCCAGAACTTGAGGCGGGTCAAGATTGGAAGTTCGTGGGTGTAACGCATATATTGTATAGAAAGGACTCTGACCAGTGCTGTAATGTAAGGAGTTATTGTAGGCATATTCGGTGATCCGTAAAACATCCTTCCAGCTGCCTTCCGTTTGATGCAGCATACACCTGAGATATTGCTCCAAGATCTGGTTGGTCCTCTCAGTCTGACCATCAGTTTGGGGATGGTGACTGGTGGAAAGTCTTACATCAATTTGAGCTAATTCACAACATTTCTTCAAGAAACATGAGATAAACTGGCTGCCTCGGTCTGAGATCAGGATGGAAGGGAATCCGTGTATTCGGACTATCTGTTCCAGAAATTCTCTAGCGAGGATCAAAGCTGAAGGCAACCCTTTCAGTGGGATGAAATGGGCCATTTTAGAGAACAAATCCACCACCACTAGAATTGTGTTGAATCCGTTACAAGGAGGAAGGTCTGTTATAAAATCAAGAGACAGGGTATGCCATGGTATAGGTGGAATATCCAATGGCTGTAGCAGGCCAGGTGATTTCTTTTTTTGGGCCTTGTTTTGAGCACAAACTCCACAGGACAATACAAACTGCTTGATGTCTCTATGCCATGTGGGCCACCAAATGTGTTGTTTGATCTTGGCCTCAGTTTTAGCGATTCCAGGATGACCTTCTACTAATGATTCGTGGTGATTGGAGATGACCTTTTCTTGAAGTTCCCTGCTGGGCAGATAGAGACGTCCTCGAAAATATGGTAACTGGTCTGAGATGGAGTGGTGCGCACCTCTGGTCGGCCACTCCTTTAGGGTGTTGGAATCAATGAGATGTGTGATTTCTTCTTGGATGTCATCTAATGTTAGAGACATTGTAATGCCGAGAATCTTCTCACCAGGAATGATGGGGACTGGGTCGGGGTTGGTGAATTCTTCGTCTACCCCTATACGGGACAATGCATCCGCCTTGCCATTTCGACAACCAGGTCGGTAAGTAATTACAAAGTCAAATTCAGCAAAAAATAATGCCCAGAAGAGTTGGGGAGAAGATTGAGCTTTTGCCTCCTTCAGGTACTATAGATTGCGGTGGTCAGTGATTACTGTGATCGTGTGCCTTGCTCCTAAGAGATAATGCCACCAAGCTTTGAAGGCTGCCTTAATGGCCAACAGTTCTTTGTCCGTAATAGCATAATTCAACTCGGGAGCCGTAAATTTCCGTGACCAAAAGTCTACTGGGTGAAGTTGACCAGTTTCGGGGTCTCTTTGCGAGAGGACTGCTCCCATCGCCGGGTTGGAAGCCTCCGTCTCCACCACGTACGGTAGATCTGGACAAGGGTGTTTCAGAATTGGGGCTGATTTGTATTTTTGTTTTAACTCCAGGAAGGCTTTCTCAGCCTCTTCAGTCCATAGGAAACGTTTGTTCTTGCGCAGCAAGGAGGTGATGGGATGCAATAGTTGCAAAAAACCTGGAATGAAATGATGATAGAAGTTCGCAAATCCGAGCATGCTCTGAACTCCTTTAATTGAGGTTGGAGATGGCCAATTGAGAATGGCATCGACCTTTCGTGAGTCCATGCGCACACCATGAGGAGTTAGGACAAATCCAAGGAACTCAACCTCAGTCACATGGAAAAAACATTTTTCCAGTTTAGCAAATAGTCTGTGTTGTCGAAGTTTGTCCAAAACTGCACGGACATGTTTCACATGTTCTTGTTCTGAATGGGAGTATACCAGAATGTCGTCTATGTATACTACGACACACACATCGATCAATTCCCGCAAAACGTCGTTCATGAAATACTGGAATCCTGCTGCGGCGTTACAAAGGCCAAAAGGCATCACCTGGTATTCAAATAGCTTGCATTTGGCAAGGAAGGCGGTCTTCCATTCGTCCCCTTTCTTAATTCGTACCAGGTGGTATGCTCTGTGGAGGTCTAACTTGGTGTAAATCCGGGCATCTTTAACTTGGTCCAATAGTTCGGGAATCAGAGGTAACGGGTAATGTTTTTTTACAGTGACTTGATTCAATGCGCGGTAATCGATGCAAGTCCTAAGGTCACCTTCCTTTTTAGGCACGAAGAATAAGGGTGAGGGAGGCCACCGGGGACTTGGACGGGCGAATGAAACCGTTAGCCAAGTACTGGTCTAGATACTTTTTTAAATGCAGTTTCTCGGGTTCTGTGAGTACATTGATTCGACCTCAAGGAATCTGTGCGCCCGGTATAAGGTTGATTTGGCAGTCATAAGATCATTGGGGGGGCAGCGTGTTGGCTTGATCTTTCTGGAATACATCCTGATAGTCTTGATATACCGGAGGTAGTGGGTTTGTTAGGCTCATGATTGTTGCCGCTCCTGTGACCAAAGGTTCTTTAGTTTGATAACAGGTTTGAGCACATTCAACTGAGAAGGTCAGCCTTTTAGCACGCCAGTCGATGCAAGGATTGTGTGATTCTAGCCACGGCATTCCCCAAATTATTTGAAATTGTGGAGCCTTGATTATATCAAACACAATGGCTTCCCGATGTCCGTCTTGGCACAAAAGTGTCATCTCTGGCGTAGAGTCCGTTACTGGGCCCGAAGCGATTTCAGTTCCGTCGACAGTGGTGACTAAGTCTGTTGTTGCCTTTTTGCAAAGGGGAAGATTCATCCTTGAAACCAATTCTTGATCCATATACTTTCCAATGGCTCCGCTATCGATATATGCGCTGACTGCATGCATTCGAGACGGCTGTTGGTGATTTGTGAGGGTCATGGGCAATACTAGGTGCGAGGTCTGGGAGTCCTTCTTTTTGCTCGACAAGCGGACCTCTACGCTTGTCAGGCGGAGAGGTTTTCCAGCTCAGACTCTGCCTCACCTTGCCCGCAACCCCTACTGCCTTTTTGGGTGGTTTCACTGGGCACTCTCGGAGGAAATGGCTGGCTGACCCGCAATTCAGGCACAATTGATGTTGTCTTCTCCTTTCCCTTTCAGTCTTGGTTAACGGCCCTCGCACTCCTCCAATTTGCATGGGTTCTGACACGTCAGTGGCCTTGGAAGCGTTTTCCTTTGGGCGCACATATACCCGAGAATCCATTCTAGCACGATCTGCCTTATGGTTCTGCAGTCTATGATCTAGCTGGACCGCCAAGTCTATGTATTCAGCACAGTCTCTGGGTGGGTTAACCACTTGAGCTAAAATGTCCTTTAACTCCCCTCTCAAGCTACGGTAAAACAGCGTTGTTCTCTTGTCATCTGGCCAAAAAGTTTCCACTATCAGTCTGTTAAAGGTTGCGATGTGAGTTAGCAGATTCTGGTTGCCTTGACGCAAAGACAAAAGCTTGTTATCCAATGCCTGCCCTTGGAAGTGCCGGGCAAACAGCTTCTCCATGTCCAGTCTGGAAGTCTCGCAAGATGGGATCGTCCCGATTGACCAGCGGTACCAACCAGTCTGCAGCACTGCCACTGAGGTACGAATGTACAAAGGCCACTTTAGAATGGTCATTTGGAAAGGCTCCAGGCCTGCATAAGAAATGTAAATGGCACTGATTCATAAAAACTGCATACCTTTTTGGGTCTCCTGCAAATTGTTCTGGAGGTGCCAAAGGTACAGCTCCTGGGAGGACCACCTGAACTGGATTGCTTGATGCAGTGGGTACCGTTGACCCCAACCCTGGTAGGGGCGTTTGCCCTGCCTGTGACTGGAGCAGCTGTCTAATGAGTTTGTTGGTGCGGTCCTTGGCTACAATCAGTTCTCTTCTCAAGGCATTAGTTTCCTGTATAGCTGAATGTACCTTGGCCCTGAGTTCCCCCAAAAGCTGGGCTAGCTAACCGGTTTCCGAAGTTTCCATGACGCCCAGGTAGAGAATTTTTGTAAGGCTTCACGTTCTGTCACGCTCACCTGGCCTCCACGGGGGCATAGCTCGTGGCTGAAGGCTGCAGACTGCACTGGTGTTGCACTGCTTCTAAAATGGTGCTAGCCACGCCTTCCCTTCGTCCTCACCTCGGAAGGAGTTTGCCTGCAACGTCGAAACAAAATATCAGCCAACTGAATGGAGCCGGGTTGGCTTCACCACTTTCCGAATTCCTTCTCTTCTTCTGGCTCACCTTGGCTTTTTAAAAGGTGGGCTCTCGTCCTGCACTCTCTGGCAGGGGCGCGGTATGTACAGTCTTTCCCCAAGATTAAGTTACTTCACTGATCCGATGGAGGTTGCTGCTGATTTTGGAAGAACCTGAGTAAGCAGGTAAGTCTCTATACCAATGCCTTCTTGGTATAGATGCTTAAAGTCTCTGTCGCCCAAGTTTTTAACTAGCGTTTTGTTCTTTTCTTTTAGGCGTATTGTCGAGCGGTTCCCGGATGATGGATTGACTCTCCTTGCAATGTTAAGCAGGCTTCTTGCAGGTGCGTATAGTGCTATGCGAGGCGCGCCAAATGTTTGATTAGCCTTTCTTGCTGTGCGTGACTAACCCGCTGTGTCTTTTCTATTCAGCAGGTGCGGTGCGATTCTAGGAAGATGATGGAAGGACCGCTCGATAAAGTTTCTGGAAGATTCCGGCCCAGGTGAGGGTGGATGCTGGTGCGGTACCTTCTTTTCTGCTTCTTCTCTGCAGATGCGGCGGTCCGGGAAATAGCGGAAGGCAAGGCCGGAATGTTCGATTGCAGGTAAGGTCTTCATCGCTTAATAACTCCTGTTCTTCTCTTTTCCATTCACAGGTGCCGATGGATGGAAAACTCTGGACGGGCGTGGCTGAAGAAGAGCTGAGCAGACACGGTGAGCGCTACGCTGCAGGAGTGCAGAATAACGCGAAGCGTGTTCTGTTTGCAGGGTGCAGTTTAAATAGCCTTGCAAATAGTTCCAGGCAAATAGTCCCTTAGCTGTATCCTTCCACTTCAGGTAAAGTAGTCCCACAGCCACACCCTGTACAGGAAGGCCCAGCCTCACTAAGCCGAGAATATAGTTCCATGAGTTCAACACCTACTATGAGCCTGGCGCCAGTGGCACCAGGACTGAGTCCAGGAGATTCTAAGGTACTCCTTAGGGGCTTGATAAGCCCTTAGGAGTACCCTAAGGTACATGCATGGAGCATGCACCATGACAGACACATGAACCCTTGAAGGTGCTGATGCACAAACCATTCTCTTCGCTATCTCTTGGTGTTCACTTCATTCCTACCAACTTACAAGACTTCGAGACTGTGTTTACCGAGAAGGATCCGCAAGAACTACCACCTCATCGTCCTGAAGATTGTTGCATTGATCTACAGCCTGATGCCCTGGTTCCCTTTGGATGCATGTTTTCTCTCTCCTTGAGATAGAAGGCAAACTTAGAAAGTATCTGGATTCCAATCTCAAGAATGGTCTAATTCTCTGTTTTTTGTACCTAAGAAGGACACGGATGAGTTGCGGCCCTGCATTGACTATTGGGGTCTCAATCGAGTAACCATCAGAGACCGATACCTGATGCTCCTCATCCGAGACATTCTCAAAGCATTACAATGTGCCGTGGTTTTCTTTAAGCTAGACCACTGATGGGCCTACCACCTGCTACGTGTTCGAGAAGGGGATGAATAGAAGACAGCCTTCCGTACCCCGTTCAGCCATTACTAATATAGGGTAATGCCCTTCGGTTTGGTCAATGCTACCGCAATATTCCAAAGGTTTATGGATCGTATTTTTCTGACCTATTGTACCATCATACTATTGTTTTCCTGGATGGCATCCTAGTGTACTCTTCCTCTAGACAAATCCATCAAACCCACCTCCAATAGGTACTACAGCGTTTCCAAGAACACCACTTATTGGTCAATCCTGACAAATGTGTTTTTGAAGTATCCTCAGTTCCCTGTCTGGGTTTCATCCTTACCGAACAAGAAAACCCTAGAAAACTCTCAGCGGGGCTCAACTGGCCCTCTCCAGCATCTGTAAAGGAAGTACAATGCTTCCTGGGCCTGGCAAATTTCTATCACCATTTCATACCACGGTTTTCTGAGACAGTGTTCCCTATAACCTCCCCTTTGAAGAAATCATTGCTTCATTTTAAGTGGTCTATTGCGGCTGAAGAGGCTTTTGGATCTCTTAAGAAGGCTTTCTGTATGGCTCCTGTTCTCCGCCAGCCCGATCAGACTCTCCCTTTAATTGTTGAGGTTGACACCTCGGCTGCTGCTTTAGGGGGTGCTCCTCTACCGGAGTACGAGGGCATTGAACACCCAGTCACTTACCTGTCAAGGACTCTTGGTCCCAGCCAAGTCAACTATTCTGTGATCGAGAAGGAGCTGCTGGCCATGAACAACGCCTATGAGAAATGGCGTCATCTTCTCCAAGACGCCTCATACCACTTTATAATCAGAACTGACCACAGAAACCTCAAGGTTATTCAACAAATGGAATGCATGAATTCCCAACAGACCAGATGGGCCCACTTTTTCACTCAATTTGATTTCATGGTCACTTGTCTTTCGGGCAGCAAGAATGTCTTGGCAGATTCTTTGTCTAGGTTTCCTTATCACTGTCTCTCTGGAAAACAAGATGCCGATTCTATATTGCCTAAGGACAGAATCGTATGCTCTGTCTCGGCTTTCCTTCAAGAAGTCAAGGAAGCCTTGGTTCTTCAACAACACGACCCTACTATCAAGCCTCAAGATGATCTACTTCGTCGTAAAGGTTTTGTGTTTGTAAACAACCAATTGTATCTGCCTGCCCCATCTCTCAGACAAAAAGCACTTGAATGGTGCCAATATAACCGACTGGAAGGACACAGGGGTGTTACTTCCACCATTGATCTACTCCAAAGACAGTTCTGGTGGTCGATTCTAGCGACCGACACTAAGCAGTATGTTGCTTCATGTCCTGTCTGTTGTCGGGCCAGGTACGACACACAAAGGCTGTTTGGTATTCTCCAACAAGGTCCTGTTGCTACTAAACCCTGGAGTCACCTGTCCACAGATTTTATAGTGGATCTACCCCCTTCCGAAGGGTGTACCTGTATAATGGTCACAGTAGACACATTCTCGCGGATGGCTCATTTCTCACCTCTTCCTAAGATTCCCACTGCTGCTGGAATGGCTTCAGTGTTCGCCAGAGACTTATTCCGTCTCCATGGCCTACCCGAAAAGATTGTCTCTGACCGTGGCAGTCAGTATACATCTCGCTTTTGGAAGGCATTATGTGACAAATTGGGTATCAATAAGGCTTTGTCTTCTGGATTTTACCCACAAACTAACGGACAAACCGAGCACCTCAATGCCTCACTCGAGCAATACCTCAGATGCTTCATTAACCACACATGCAGGACAATTGGGTATCCCTACTTCCTATGGCCGAGTTTCCATATAACAACGCTTAACACTCTGCTACCAATATCAGCCCTTTTTTTGCAACTTGGTTACCACCTGCTGGATGTACTTCCTTCTGATCTTAGTCCTACTGTGGTGCCTTCGGTTGACAGCGTTTTGGCCAATATAGCCGAAGCTCATAAGATTGCCAGTGAAAGCCTACAAGAGAGCCGATTACGGTACCAAGAACAAGCCAATCCTCATCGTTGTCCAGCTCCTGTATGGTCTCCAGGTACTTGGGTTTGGCTGTCTACTAAATATCTTCCTTGATGGCTGCATCCATCTAAACTGTTGCCTAAATATGTAGCGCCCTTTCCAGTTGTGAAAAGGATCAATCCTGTAGCATATAAATTGAAGCTACCCAACAGCATGAAGAAGATACATCCGGTCTTCCACGCCTCACTGTTAAAGGAAAAGCGAGAAGATCCTTACCGGTGGTCCACACCACCTTCAAGACCTCTAGCTGATGATACTCCAGACGAGTATGAAGTACAATGCATTATGGACTCAAGGTATAGAAAAGGACGGTTGGAATACCTGATCCACTGGAAAGGCTACTGACATATGGAAGACTCCTGGGAACCCATGTCGCAAGTTCATGCCCCAGTCCTGGTTCACTCTTTCCATCGGGCATATCCTGGCATTTTTGCAGCGATATTATTTACGGCGACCATATATGTGGTGATATTAATACCTGATACCCTCCTGGAAGGGGGCATACTGTCACGCGCCTGCCATTCTGGCGTTTGTGGCATTCCTGGCATTTATGCCACCATTGATTTTCCTGTTATGCTCGTAACGTACTTTCCTGTTACAGTCTAGTCTTTCTGGCCATCTTCTTCCTGTTTCCTACTTTAGTCCCGTCCACTGTTTAAACTTTGCGTTGCAACCCCTCTGAGCTTTGCTTCCTCTTTGAGTTTACGCTCCCTTGTTATTTCCCCTTGCAGTCGCTGCTGCCTTCTGCTTGCTTGCTTCTCCTGCTCTTTCCACATTCCCGGGCTGCGTCTGTGTGCCCTCCTCCGTCGTCTTTACTGCGGTCTGTTATTTTTCCCCCTTGCCTTTTGCTGCTCCTTTCTCCTTGCTTCCATGCGGTTTCTTCCGCACCCCGTGGTTTTCTTCTACTTTCCTTTTGCCTCATTCTGCCCTTCCCGCCTTCTTCTAACGGTTCTTCTCTTTTTCTTCCCTTGTTCCAGTTCTTCTGCCCTTCCTCCCTCCTTGCTCCTTGCTTTTAGTATTGTTTACCTACCTGTTTTTGTTTTTGCATTACGTGTTCTTTCCGGCTTCGCACTCCGCTGAACCGGACTTGCTCAGCCTTCAGTTCCCGCTGACCTGTTTTTTGTATTTAAAGCAGGAAGATCTGTTTGTTCAGTAGCTTCTATTTGGATTCAAACAGGAGTTTTTTTTCGAGCCACTGGCTTTTTTCCTCTTGATCAGGCGCTCGTGAAACAAGGTCCTGTCTTCACCGTTTATCCACACAGCGACACAGTGGCTTCCATCCGTGGGAGGCCATTTCTCTATAAAAAGAAGAAGACCTTCCGACGGAAGAAAGACAGGAGATGTGGGTGGTCTACAGAGGACTCAGGTGAGGAGAAGGAGGTGGGAGGGCTATTCGGATTTGGAGGATGTCATTGATGTTACATCTAGCGTTCAGGACATGTCACTCATCCCCGAGTTGCTTGATCAGGTGACGAATGCTCAAATCTGCACGAAACTAGACATACGAGGAGCCTATCACCTTGTGAGAGTTAAAAGTGGTGACGTGTGGAAGACAGCATTCCAAACCAAATATGGGCTTTTCGAGTATCAGGTTATGCCCTTTGGGTTATGCAATGCACCGGCAGCGTTCCAGCTCTTCATGAACGATATGCTTCGCAAATTGTTTGACGTCTGCGTCCTTGTTTACATCGATGACATTCTTATTTACTGAACGTCCACGAAAGACCATGTTGGACATGTAAGAGCAGTTCTGGAGAAGCTTCGTCAGCATCGGCTGTTTGCCAAATTGGAAAAATGCTTCTTCCATGTCACGGAAGTTGAATTTTTGGGCTTCATGCTTACCCCACGAGGAGTTCACATGGCCACACGCAAGGTGGATGCTATTAATCAGTGGCCATCCCAAACAACGATCAAAGGAGTTCAAAGTGTGCTCGGATTTGCCAATTTCTACAGACGGTTTATCCCAAGATTTTCACAGATTGTCCACCCAATCACCTCTCTACTGAGAAAGAATAAGAAATTCTTCTGGTCTTCCGAGGCAGAAAATGCTTTCCAGGAATTGAAAAAAGCCTTCACCTCAGTACCTGTTCTTCGGCATCCTCGACCTAACCTGCCTTATGTGGTTGAAATAGACACCTCCAGTGTGGCTATGGGGGCAGTATTATCACAAAAGGACCCAGAGGTGGGGCAGCTACATCCCATAGCATTTTGGTCCCGTAAATTTTCTGTACCAGAGATGAACTATGCAATCACGGAACAGGAACTACTAGCCATTAAAGGAGCCCTCAAAACCTGGAGACACTACCTTCTAGGGGTAAGACACACGGTCACCGTTATCACAGATCACTGTAATCTGCCTTCACACCATCTGAACCAGTGGCCACTATTCCCGAAGAGCTGATTCAAAACCAGATTGCTGCCACCGCCTGCTGGGAAGATTTGAAAACCAAACTCCAATCTCAAATGGATCAGGCAACCCAACAGGAATGGTTGATTAAAGGAGACCAGTACTTCATCTAGGATTACTTACCCTATTTTCAGGGAAGACTATATATCCAGGACAAAGAAGTTCAAAACAAAATAATAGCCAATTATCACGAGTCGTTAGTGGAAGGACATCCTGGAATTGCTAAGACTCGAGCCAAAATTCAAAAGAATTATTGGTGGCCTACTTGGCGAAAAGACGTTGCCCAGTTTATTGCAACCTGCGGTGTTTGCGCGAGACACAAATCGCAGATGTCAAGCCCCGCAGGCTTGTTACGTACATTAGCGGTACCACCAGCACCATGGCACATGCTGTCTATGGACTTCATTACTGATCTACCACCCTGCAATAGGTTTAATTCAATCCTGGTCGTGGTAGAGCTATTCTCCAAGATGGCACATTTTATTCCGCTAAAGGGGCTTCCCACTGCTGCTGCTCTAGCCACAGTATTTTTGGAGCAAATCGCAAATCGTCAAATTACACAGTTTTCCGTATTGATTTCTGACCGTGGAACTCAATTCGTCTCAGCTCTCTGGAGGAGGTGTTGTAAGATAGTCCAAATCGACCTTCGTTTGTCCATGAGTCACCATCCCCAAACCGATGGTCAAACGGAAAGGACCAATCAGACTCTGGAGCAATACCTAATTCTACACAATGAACGGTCGGCATCCTCGGACATCCTCCTTTGATCCGCTTGATGAATTGGAAATGCCAGCAGTTACCTCCTTACATAAGATAATTACTCAATCCCTTAAAGAAGCTACTGCGAACTTGATCAAAGCAAAGGAATAACAGAAAAAGTTTGCAGACAGACATAGAAGAGAGGCCCTGCATTACAAATTCGGAGATAAAGCATGGTTGGCATCCAAGAATATCCCATTGAAGGGACCTCGGGCCTTCTGTTCAAGATACCTCTTACCCTATCCCATCAAAGCCATCATTAATCCTGCTGCCATGATTGGATTTACCAGCCAATATGCAAATCCATCCGGTGTTCCATGTTTCCCTACTAAAACCAATGAAACCCGATACTCGGATCCCAACACCACCTGAGCCCGAGGTAATTGAAGGAGAACCAGAAAATGAAGTCAAAGGCATTCTGGATTCTATACTATTTGATTGACTGGGAGGGTTATGGACCTCAAGATTGTTCCAGATGTCTAGCTATGCGGGAGTCTTCTTCTCACCCAGCATCCTCATGGATACTTCCATCCGGCGATTGCTGGCAGGTCTCCGGATAAGCCGCTCTCCATCTAATGCCATCAGGCCATCCCTGCAAGAGCAAAGGAATGCACAAGGTTAGAGACTACATTAAATATTCTACGCTTGGTCACGCAACACATAAGCCTTGCGTACAACCTTGGAATTCCACTTACCTGCTAAGTGGGAACCTCGCAATCCCCTCTGGCACCATTAGGACTCGCCTACAACACTGCGACTCCACGTGGCCATCTTCATACCTATTGGGGAGAGAAAAGACATTACAAGGGTTACAGACAATAATCATTGGAAAGACATTACAAGGGTTACAGACACTAATCATTAGAAAAAGACATTGCAAAAGGACATGAACAATAATCATTGTTACAAACACTTACCTTCAAAGTGGTTAGGTCACAGCTGGTCTGGGCTGCCACGCACACGGACCAGTGAAGCAACTAGATCCATCAATGGCGCCCCTGCTGATGAGAAGCAGAACGGAGAGCTCACCCTTACAAGAAAACAGGTGAGACTTTATGGGTAAACCCATGCTCACCTTGTTCTGGAACAAAGGGTTCAAGGGAAATCACGATCCAACCACAGCATTCTCACTGCCTCTCGTTTTCTCTCAGGGGCAGTGCCAGCAACCAGAGCAGTCCACACTACGGCAGCTGGGGAAAAAGGCTGATCCAGGGGAGCCAAGTCCAGGGAGGGCTCCAACCATGCCCCAAGCCCCCCGCAGAGACCAGGTGAGCGTAACACCTAGGTGCCACTACTGCATTTGCTGTTATTATATTTACTGTCCCCTGTGTTGGGCCCTTTCGCCCTCTATACAGGTGCCTAAAATCTGGGTGCTAATACTGCATTTACTGTTATTATATTAACTGTCCCTGTTAGGTCTTTATGCCATCTGTCTCAGTGCCCCAAATCTTGGTGTTTGATCACTGCATGCCATTCTGTGAAGCCTAGGCCTTTCTCCCATTATCTAGGTGTCACCGATCTAGGTGTCTTTGATCTAGGTGTTTAAATAACTGCCTGCCATTCTGTGAGACCTGGGCCTCTTTCCTGTTGTCTAGTTGTTAGGAATCTCGATGTTTAACTATTGCTTGCCATTTGCCGAAACCTAGATCCCTCTCTCACACTCTGATATCCTAAATCTAAGAGTACTATCTCATGGTAAACCACCTGTGAAACCTAGGATCCCCACTATCTTGCCATCTCAAATCCCTGGGTACTCGATCAGTACCTGCCATAATTTGAGCCTTAGACCCTCCCGAGACCCAAGAACACCCAGCAGCCACCAAAAGCTAGTGATTACAATCAAATCACTACCCTAGTAAACCAGCGCCCCACAGCCCCCACATAACCGACACGCCACACGTCCAACGCCTAATGCTCCCTTATTCTCTTGGACAGTCTGCCCATATAAAGAGGAACAACCTAACCCAACCGATTGAGCAGACAGACACCCTCAGAGAGCATCCAGGCATCGCAACATAAGAAGATAAAACTCAACATTATCCTAGCACAAGGCACAACAGGTGGGCAACTGCCCCTGTAAACTAAATACCAAGACCAACTCCTACACTGAGGACCCAAAATGCCCTGATGCAGAATTGGACTCTGACAAAGAGAGCAGGAAATGGAACAACTAATACAGATACACAAACTCAACTGCCTCAAGTAGAAGCCACCTTGAAGACAGAATGCACTTGGCCAAATAATGCAACAGGACAAACATCATAAGAGAAAAATCCTTATACCTTACACCATACCTCGCTACAACCGCAGAACCTTGACACTTCAACGAGACTGACATCTCCAGGCAGGGAAATAATTCCCCCGAACAACAGAAAAAAAGACGGGAGGACCCAAGAAGAGAATGGGATGCTACCAATCCCCTTATTCCTTATGTAACAAGAACAGAAGGGCACTACCGATATCAACAACAAACCACAGGACATTATGAAGCAGTAGAAGTCAACAACCCAACTATCAATCTAACAGAGCGGTTCAATGACATAGCAGCCCCCACAGAACCTCAACCAACTGGCATCAACACAGAAGCACTCAAATTGAACACCCACAAACCAAAACAGGGAACACCAAATACACCGAACTACACCAAAAAGATCCACTGCAATCTAATCACTGCAAGGTCAATGTCCAAACATGCCACCGAAATCTACAACCTCCTATGTGACGTATGTCGATACCTCCTACTCGTAACTGAAACATGGCTAGATGACAACTACAAGATCACCCTCAACAACTGCCTGCCCGATAACCTCAAGTGTGTCCAAGCAAACAGGAAAACCAAAAGAGGTGGCGGACTGACAATAATCCATAAGGAACACCTGGAAATTAAACTGGAAGACCCATTAAACATCAATAACTGCAAATCCCTAATACTGCGCCTATCAACAAACCCAAGAGCAAACCTGAAATTCATACTGATATACAGACCACCAACCTATGATGCAACCTTCGTAGACGCCTTCACGGAAACAATCTCCAACCTAGCTATCGAGCACAATCATCTGATTGATTATCCTTGGAGACTTCAACATCTGGTTTGATGAAGAAGCCACAACCACACAAAAATCTCTTGCCAGCCAATTGGCAACAAAGAAACTACCTCAACTAGTCAAAGGAGCAACCCACACTACGGGACATACACTAGAAGCAATCTTCACCCAGAAAAAACTCATTACCACAGCGCCACCAATTCTGATCCTCTGGAGCGACCACTTCATCATTCCCTTCGTAATCACAGTGGCCACACCAATAATCAAGCAACAGGACAAGCTAACGATCATCATGAAAAGACACTGGTGAACGGTCAAAAACTGCAATTTAACTGAACTACTGAAATCAGCAAACCACAATCAACAATTATGGACGAAGCGGACCCGGACAAAAAAATAGAACTTCTTCACAACTGGATCACAACAGCAGTAGACGAGATTGCCAAAGAAAAACCTTTTACCTCATCGTGCAAAAGAGCAAAGGCAAAATGGTTTAGCTCACTACTCAGCGCCATGAAAAGGAAAAACTGAAAGAAAACTTGAACTAGAATGGAGGATCAAAAACGACCATGCAAAGAAATTCAAATTCCAACAACATATCCGCTCATACAAAAAGGAAATACAAAAAACAAAAAGGAACTACTATGCCAAAAGAATCTTCAAAGCACCAAACACCCAAAAACAACTCTTTAAAATCATAAACGAAATATAAACCCACCTGGCTGCAACAACACTCCAATACCATCGAAGAAACTATTTGATGACCTCGCAGACCATTTAAAAACAAATCATGACCATCCGACAGACCATACATAGCATACCATGCGACCACAATATGCAACCCACCCACCCCTACGAGGAACATCCAAACAAACTCCGAAGCTTCCCCCAAATATCAGTGGAGACATTTGCCAAGCTGGTAAACAAAAGCAATAAAATGGGTTCCCCCACGGATCCCTGCCCCTAGACATATGCAAATCAATCCTCTCACAAGGAACACCCATGGACTACTACTGAAACACCTTCAACCAATCAATCTCAACAGGGAAAGTGCCACAATCCTTCAAATCAACACACATTACAGACCTATCTCAACATCCCCTACCCAGCTAAACTGCTAGAAACCTACATATATAAAACTGCCCTAGAATTCATAGAATAGCACTGCCTAATGGACCAGGCACAAGTAGGCTTTAGACCAATGAGAGGAACTGAAACAGCACTTCTCTCAATCTGGGATGATCTAAAGGCAAACATAGACTCAGACAATGGCAACACTTTGATACTTCTAGACCTCTCTGTGGCATTCGACACGTTTAACCACGACATCCTCATCATGAGATTGGAAAAAATTGGAATCACTGACTGTGCCTTACCATTGATCAAATCCTTCCTAACAAACAGAACAGAAACCATATGGATCAAACCCTTCAAATCCAACCCAAGCGAATCCTCATGCGGAGTACAGCAAGGATCATCCTTCTCCCCGTTACTATTCAACATCCACCTGTCTCAACTAATCAAGATCCTTAAAAGACATGGCCACACCTGCTACAAATACGCTGACGCAACACAAATAGTCCACAAAATACAAGACACACAAGAAGAAAATACCACATTAGAGAGCTACCTCCGTGAAATCTACAACTGGATGAACTCGAACTACCTCAAACTCAACCCAGGCAAAACAGAAATAATGATAATCACAAAAAATGGAGGAGACAACCACTACATCCCCTGGCCAACGGAACTTGGTACAACCCCAATGCCGATTGTGAAAAACCAGGGAGTCCTGATGGACAACCAACTTACTCTAGAGCCTCAAATAAACGCTGTAATCAAGAAATGCTTCTTTCTCCTGTGAGCAGTAAAAAGGATCCTACCATTGTTTTTATTCACCAACAAAACACTCACTGTCATCGCTCTCGTCATGTCCAAAGTAGACTATGCCAATAGCCTATATCTGGGCATGCCAGAACCCCTCCTAAAAAAACTCCAATGCATACAAAATGCATCAGCCAGGCTGCTCCTGAAACTACCTTGAAGAGAACACATCACACCAGCACTGAAAATGCTAAACTGGCTACCAATAAAACAGCGAATCAAGTTCAAATCAATGTGCATAACACACAGAGAAATACACGGCCAAGGCGTGGAATTCCTAAGAGAAAAAATAAATGTACACCTGACAACAAGGCCACTCAGATCCAGCAGCAACATCCGTTTGGAACCAAAACCATACAACAAAAGAAAATTTGGAGGATCCTCTTTCTTTAACCTCGCCTCAAAAACCTGGAACGAGCTACTAAAGAGCATACGTAACACAAAAGTTCACCTCCTATTCAGAAAACTCCTCAAATCTTGGTTCTTCACCCCATAACTAGAAAGAATGCCTATGGGGGCACATACACAACTGAAACAATGCTGAGAGGAAACCCATACTCCCTTTCTCCCCTAGAAACCACCCATCAACCGAAGTAAAGGAAGAACAACCTACAGCATATCAACTTATCAACTGAAAGATAGATAAGCTAGAATCATACCAAAGATCGATCGCAGAGAGTATGGGATGGAAGGGTAAGGTTGATATGTTAATAACTATGCAGCCTGCTAAATAAACAAATGGAAGCACTATTGACCGACAGGAAATAGATAGGAAGGAAGCGAGTATCTGGAAAAAAACAGGACCAATACCAGAGTGGGGGACAATGCACATCTCATCCTGGTACACAAAGCTTGAAAATTAACACAGCTTGGAACTTACCACGCCATTACTCCTAACAATCGGACAGACAGAAAAGAGAAAGAATATGCCCCCTTCACAGGACAACCGGACACAGAGAACAAGAATGAAAAGGACTAAGAGACATAGAACCCACTAACCCAAAGCTCACATTTCTGCATACTTAACTCACACAAAAATCCACACAACCACTTTCTTGCACAGGAAACCGCACACACTTTACCACACTGCAACAACAAACAAACAACACAGCACCAGCAGCACACGAGGACTCACATTGATCTGATATTCACACCCAAGCACAGCGCACAGTGAAAACCGATCTGAATCTGCCAACAGTACATCACCTTCTCACTTTCCTACTCCCTCTTCAACTGACTAACCCCACCCACCTTTTTGTTCGCAGATCCGCCTGAGTGCCTAGGGACCAACTCCGTTGGTGACGGTGCGCTATCAAATACCTTTAATATTTACATTAACATAAGGACATGATTTGTAAGGTGAGGTACAGGGAGGGATACATTATAACTCAAAAGCAAGGGTGGAAGCCTTGGAAGCCCAGAGATTGGAATGAGTGAAATATGTGTGTGTGGGTCAGTGTGACCTTGCGACTCCCCCTGTGTCAGTCTGTGAGCATGCCAGGTACTCTGTGTAATGATAGAGTAGTATTGTTAGCAACATTGTAACTAATTGGTTCTTCAACCTTGGTTCCCTGGGGACGATAAGCCCAGCAGACCCCAAGTGATGGAAGATGGACAGACTGAGATGGGACCAATATCCTGGAATCCCCTATGGAGTAGGTCGACCATGCATAGGGTCGCACCAACCAGCAACGCACATTTTTACTTTATGTAATGATGTCACCCATGATGCTGTGCCTCCTTTTAAGCTCCTGCTTGTACCCTTTTTCCTCAGAACATTCCTTGGCAGCAAGAGTTTCTTGGACGTTTTTCCCTTGTATTTTTTCTGTTGTGAGCGTTTAGAGGCTTGCCTTCATTTGGTGACCCTGACATGATCCCAGTGCCCCCCGTACCTGGAGAGGTGCCCAGGTTGCTTCTCCGGAGGGCCCGTGCCTACCTACAGCAACCAGTTCTGAAAAACACACATTCCAGAATGGTTTTACAGGAGCCATCTTTGCAGAATTCCTGTCTGCTCTTTGGAGCAGAGGGCGGCTCCAAGAAGAGTGCAGGCTGGTGTTATTGGAACCCTGTGATGGAGGAGTATGGGTGAACATGCGCACATGAATATACACATGCAAGTGGTAAAGTTGGGAAAGGGTATATGGGAAGCTGTGAAAAGTGTGAGCACGTGGAGAGTGAGATTATTGGAGTAGTATGGATGTGGTTTGTTTTATTTTTAGTATTATGATTCTTTTTTAAGGAGAATATCATCAAAAGGAAAATGGAATGGTAGGGAGCCTTCCTGAGTCAGGGGAGAAGGTGGTACCACGTATATTGTGTAGTGCAGGAAAAAGGAAACATGTAGGAGCCTTGCATAATTAGTGGGCTCGGGAATAGTAGTTGTTCTTATTTTAGCCTGTTATTTTAGCTTGTTTTGTTTATGTTTTTATTGTGTAGAGTGGAGGCCCACGGAGGGGCGTTTTGTAATCAGGGGTGTGTGTTGAATGCATGAAGTGAGAGTGGGGGGTGAGGGAAAGGTATTTAGATTTTTGATGGGGGGTGAAGGATTTACTCTTTTGACCAGCAGCGGCAAGGAGTGCGGCACACTAGCAAAGGCCTAAGGGTAGCGAGGCGCAGAGACCATTATAATGGGAGGGGAAACACCCATAAAATATATGTTTAAGGCCCTGCCACTATATACTGAGACAGAATCAGGACATAGCACAAAAAATGGGAGTCGGAGACAAGGGGATAGGGGATGGCCCCGCTCGGGGCCAGAGCAGGGCTCCCATAATAAGAATATTTTGGAACATATGTCCACATTTCCGACAGCTAAACACAAGGGGAAGCAGTTACAAAAGCAGAAAGAAATATTAGACCTTTGCAAAATGTTTGAAGACATGGAAGATTGTGGGGGAAGGGGAGCACAAAACGATAACAGATGTGACTGTTCAGGGAAAGAGGGTGAGGCACCAGCAGAGCACTGTGGAATATACCCACTGACAGCTTGTCCCTGCAGTAGGTTATACTAACCCAACCTATGTTTCCACTATGGCAACGGCCCCACCACCCCCCTATGCATCGCCTCCTGGTGTCCCAGCACATGCTGTGGTTAATAAAAGAGACCTAGAAGGGGCATTGGCAGCTGCACAGCTGCACAGACAGCAGTGAATAGATTACGAGCAGCACAGCGTGAAGTAAAGCCTGACAAACCAACAGAGCAAGAGTCCAATGGGTGGAAAGCTGGAGACTGTTGATTCAGGATAGATAGCACAGCCATAAAAAACATACATATAGAAAAGGAAGGAGAGGGGGATGAGAGGGTGGACAGCCTAGGGTAGGAGAATTCTGGATCCTGTCGAGAAGAGGAGGACAGGTGGAGTACATTTGAGGATTTCGAGGATGATGCGGATGAGGAGGCAGAGCAAGCGCCTGAACACACTCCTTGGATGGAGAGTCTGCGGGAGGGCAGGTTAAGGGGAGGCTTGGCCAGATGGCAGTATTGTTACGCTCACCTGATATCCCCGGGGCCGTCTGGAAGGCTCTGAGATCTGGAACCCTGGATGAGTAGTTGCCCAGTGCTGAATAATGAATCTGCAATTACAGAAGGGAGGATTTGTGATAACTGTCTCTAATGGGTGAATCTCCCACCTCCCTCTGACCGATTCCCTTCCCACTGGGTTCTTTTCGCACCTTAGTTATTGGTAGGGTGAGCTATCCGTCCTGCGTTTCTTGTGCAGGGGTGCTTGACGTTTGTTGGCGAGCTGCCGAGTTGTTTCACTGGTGCAGTATGCCTTCCTTGGGCCCAGGCCTGCTGTGACCCCGAATCTGCTGATAGGCAGGTAGGTTTGTTAATTGTACGTCTTTGTTCTGTTTATGGTGGGAATTCGTTAATGTCTTTATCTCCTTCTTTTCATGTGCGAAGGTCTTGATGCTGGCGTGCCGGATGGAGAGGCACGTTTCTAGGTAAGAGAAAGCGCGAAGAGCAGCGCCTTTATTGTCTTTTAAAGCTATCCTGTGTTTTCTTCTTCTTCTCCTCACAGGCCGCTGTGGTGCTGAGAGTGGATGAGAGCGTGATGAAAAACAGGACCCCGGAATCTGTTAAGGTAATTACAGCGCTGTGCGGTTGTTTAATATTGAAAGCGAACCTGAATATGTCTCTTTTCCTTTGCAGATGTTGCTGTGGTGCTCCGGATGGAATTCAGGTAAAACTGATGGAATTCGATGTTTTGGAAACATGCGTTCTAATATTGTTTTTCCCTTTCTTGTTATTGCAGGTCGCAATGTTCGAATAGCATCTGTGGTAGCGGTTCGCCAGAAGTCCTTAAGCTAGTACTCACAGGTGAGTGATGTTTCTTCTTCTTCTCTCGGTTTCCACAGATTGC
The DNA here is from genome assembly GCF_040938575.1 of Ambystoma mexicanum. NCBI lineage: Eukaryota > Metazoa > Chordata > Amphibia > Caudata > Ambystomatidae > Ambystoma > Ambystoma mexicanum. Next base: position 1,460,683,988 of record NC_090932.1, read on the forward strand.
AGGCCAGTTGAGATGCTGAGTGCTGGATGGTGTTTTCTCAGGTAAGACAGAATAATCTTGTTCTTGTTCTTGCAGGATTACAGGAAGATGCTGAAGACCAGGAGCTGGACACGGTGAGTGTCACGCTGCGGGTTGCAGAATAACACGAAGTGTGTTCTGCAGTCAGGGTGTGGTTTATATAGCCCAGGTAAAGTAGTGCCAGGGAAAGTAGTTCCAGGCCTGCCACACCCAAAACACTCGACCGCATGGCTTGGTTCTTAGAACTAGACTGTGTGGGTGCTTCCATGTTGGATTTAAAGGCCCGTGTAAATAAATGGGGCCTAGTTTGAACAGCCCTTCCTTCCCACATATGAGCCTGGTGCCAAAGGCGCTAGGATGGCTCCAGTAGCCCCTTTGCAGTGGTTTTAATGCCCTCAGGGTTCTGGTGGGAGCCTGCCTGTGGCACAACTTGTGCCCCCTCACAGTGGTCATGACAAGTATCAAGGAAGAGGGAAAGTGGAAAAAGGACTGATGGGGGAAGGACAAAAATGCAGTTGACCCTTATACATAAGGGCTCTGACAGGCTGCACTATGTCCCGTGGGCACGGATAGACAAAAACAACTTGATAAGGGCGCTCCCGCTACTTGCAGCGGATGTGGGCAAGTGGATTTACACATTCAAATAGCATACTGCCAGAGTACCCCTGGCAGTAGGCGACATAAAAAGCCTATTCGTAGCCACTATTGTAGAGCAAGCTGGGGATGTGTGGGTGAAAGCAGAATACCCAGGAGTGACTTTAGGGAATGACACACATGATGGAGCATCATTCAATAAGATCTGAGCAAAAATATGGGATGCACTGCTGCGTGCGTTCCCCGACACACTAGACCTACAGTCAATAATGCAAAGTACTATAGGCGATGATGAAGACCCCTCTCAGTTTATTCTTAGAGTTCAGGAGAAGTGCAGAACAGAAACAGGTAACTCGTTGGACCAATTAATACCCGTTTTCTACTTTATCGTTAAAAGGACACTGCCCAAAGAGTGTATTAGATAAGATCGTGAGCATAGAGGCGAAGGGGTGGGGCGAAATATGGAGCATACACCATTGCAAGAAAATAAAGGAGAAAGAATAAAGGAGCGTGACAAGGAAACCGCCCAGAGACAGCAAGCTGAGGAAGCAAAACTTGTACAAAACAAATTATCCAAAGTTTCTGTGGAGGCATCAGTATCGACGCCAGTATGGATGGAGGCAGCCAGAAATGGCCAAGACTTTGGAAATGCCAGAATAGCTGAAGGCGGGTAAGGACAGTGGGGTCAAGGTCCACAATACCCTGGCCCACAGTGTCAACAAGGAGGACAGCAGTGAGGAAGAGGTGGGTTTCAAGGAGCAAGGGAAGGGGAGTTCGGGGAGAGGGGGCCCAGAGGAGGGGGAATGTGGCCTTCAACAATGTTGGAACTGTGGGAAATGGGGGCACTTTTTAAGAGAGCGTAGAAGCAGTCAGGAGATGGGGTATAACTATGGCCCACCACCTCAGGGCCCCCCACAAGGACAGATGCCTAGAGGAACTTCTATACCTCACGAGATACACCAGGCCTACACACAGTTATCCCTGCAGATACCTGGTCCACCAGCGCAACAGCAGCAAGTGGTGCGACAATACACACATCAGCACACATTCCAACAGGCAGGTACAAACCCATTCAACCGAACACCAAATGGTACGGTCACCCCTTTTCGATGCACAGCCATGGTGGGGGGAAACCTCTTTTCATTTCCCGGGACAAATACATATCCTGACTAGGAGAGCCCACAGAGAACTCTTGCGTGTCCGGTCTTGTCAATGCCCCTCAACCCTGATCAGGAACCCTTGGTGGGGTCAGAGATAAGAAACAAACAATTCTTTTTTTATGGTTGAATCGGTTGCTGCAAAATCATGCATCAGTGAGGGGGAATTCCCGGTATCGGGCAAAACTCTTGACACACAGGGTTTCTCTGGGGCTATTTCTATGGTTCCGTACACTAAAGAGCTGGATGCATAGGGGGAGGGAAGATGGTGCACTCTCCCTTCTTGTATGCTGAGACTTCTGCTATCAACCTGCTGAGCATGGATTTGCTCAGTAAGTTGAATATGACGATCTTGTTCATTGATCATGACATTGTTTGCGCCATTCCAGGTATAGGCCCAATAAGAGCAATGGTAATATTTTATTTAGTTATTTATTGGTATAATATACATATAACCGAGTTCGTTTTGTATATACAATATAAAACAATACAATGGGGATAAAAAAAATGTTATTACAAGAGATACAATGCAACAATTATACAATATTACAATCTAAAACATCATATATATATAATTAATGTATCTGTTCCACAAGTTTGATTTAGCCATACTATGTGATAGAATATCATCATGAACAGACATGTATATTAAAAGACACCTTCCAACAATTGATTTAAAATATCAATACATTTCCAGTAAAGCGTAGCAATAAAATATATAAAATCCATATTGCTACCTTCCATTAAAAAACTCCACAAGTTAGATAGATCACAATTAAACTTATTATGATATGATTTTAAAAAGGTTGTTTGAATACCGTTCAGTCTTTCACATTCATATAAGAGGTGCTTACGAGGCCGATTCATGAATTAATGTGCGCTGAAATTTTCCATGCAAGCGTGCAAAAACGTGCGAATCGCAGTGCCAGTGTGAAAATCGCAGCGAAACCCGCGCACAGCGATTCATGGAAGTCTGTGCGCGTGTAAATCCCAGGATGTGCGCCAAAATTCTGCGTGGCGCACACGTCTACAAACACGTCTACAAACAGCGTGCGCTACGCGCACAGCGAAATCGCACATAGCGCGGCGCACACAACAAAAGTAGGAGGAACAGGGGGCATGACACGTGGAATGGGGAACAACTCGTGAAAATGTGGGTGTCACGGGGGAAGTACAGGAGGCAAGTGCGTGGAACGCCCACACGCACATTCAAAACACGTATTCATGGAATCGAACGGGGCTAAGGCGTGTGCCAAAAAAGACACGCTAATCAGGAAACACATACGCCAGCAGGAAGCAGGCATACATGGACCCGCGCAGCATAAAAGTGCACGCAAACAACAACCAAGCACAGACGCCAGCAGCAGTGGTTGTGGGATACCGCAGGAGGAGGAGGAGGATAGTCAGGCCCAGAATTTTTACACCCAGAACCAGCCTTTTTGGGATGCCTGATGACCAGGTGTATGGGAGGTACAGGTTTCCACCTCACATAATACTCGACCTGGTCAGTGAGTGGGAGGATGACCTCACATCACCCACCCTGTGCTCCCAAGCACTCAGCCCCCTGCATAAGGTCCTCAATGTACTGCACTTCTTGGCCACTGGATCATTTCAGCGGACAAGTGCCATAGTGGGGAGGGTGTCACAGGCCACGCAGTCACGCTGCCTACACCAGGTCTTGGCCATCATGACTGCACGCCCATCAGTCCGCAGGCACATATACCTGCCCAGAACACCTGCAGAAAGGCAGGCTGTCGTCCAGGATTTTTACGGGGTGGCAGACTTCCCCAAAGTGCTAGGTGCCATTGACTGCACCCATGTGGCTCTATGTCCTCCCAGGGCATCTGAGCACATCTATAGAAACCGCAAGCACTGGCATTACATCAACGTCCAGGTAGTATGTGATGCCAAGGGAATCATCACCTCAGTATATGCCAACTATCCAGGGTCCACCCACAACAGTTTTATTTACAGAATGTCAACCCTAAACCGGGACCTAGAAGCTGGGCGGCATGGTGATACATGGCTGCTCGGTGAGTATAAATGCCACAGCACATGCATGCATGTCAGATACTGAGTAATGTCACAACCCCACTAATGATACCCATCATCACCTCCCCAGGGGACAGTGCCTACCCTCTGAGCACCCACATGATGACGCCAATTCGGAACCCCACCACGCCACCCGAGGTAAAATACAACACAGCCCACATTGCAACCCGGGGCATAGTGGAGTGCAAAATTCAGAGTGCTCAAGTCACGCTTTCGCTCCCTTGATCGTTCTGGTGGGCAGCTGTTATACGCTCCCCCAGTAGTGTGCAGGATCATAGTGGCAGCATGTGTCCTGCACAACGTTGCAACACGCTGGGGTCTGCCCGTGGACCTGGTATCCCCAACCACATGCGCATGGGAGGGGAAAGGGCACGGGGTGAGGCAGCCCGTATGCAGCTGGTGGCTAATTAGTTTACCTAAAATCACACCCCTGTGGAGTGCACACAGCCTTGGCACATACCAGCTGACAATCAATGATGATGACATAAGGGACAGTCAACTGTCACAACCATACCAGCCTGAGATAGGTCACCTGGAAGTGTTACATTGTGTGCATCCCTACCTACACAAACACCACCAATGCTGTGTCATCAAAAGACACACTTCTATGCTGCTAAAATCATTACCCCCTTGCACAATACAACATGACAACAGTGCCATGTCACCCAAACCCTCCCCAGCACCGCCACCCAGCACACCATGGCATGTCATGCTATGTGAGAGCAAACAAAGCAATCCCCAAAACATGACACAGGTGTCAAAGTACAGTGTCCCTAATGGAAACTGCCCACACACAATAAGCTCCCAGTAATGTAGAACTAACAACACACATGACCAAATACTTACCAACAATACAATGCAGCTACACAACCTCAAACATAGCATAAACATGACAGTACTAAGTTAAAGTAGTGGTAGTCTTACAACCTGATTATGCCAGCGCATCGGCCTCTTCAAACTGTACAGTGCTGCTGCCACGCAAATGTCTAAGTGCACTGCTTACAACATGAACTCCATCTCCAAAGTAGACGGCCTTGTGAAGACATGAGGAATTAACCTGCAAATTAGGAGAAAGACATAGATGCACAAGCACATAGCAATACACCATGCAGTGTACAATTCAACAACAATATTCACTAGGAATGTATACACAGTATTGACCATAGACTGCCCACACAGCTCATGGGAGTCCTACGTCACCGTATAAGTCACTGTCACTTGGGCACACCCTTTGCAAGCCCATGGAAACGGGAAGCAGGAGGGGTGTGTGTCTCACGAACCCAAGCATCAAAAAAAACAAAAATCAAAAGTCAAAAAGCAAAAATGGCCATGTGGGGCCTGGGGGTGGGGGGGATGCGCCCACCCAGGAGGTCCGAGCACAGGGTGTGCACCAACAGCCACCTGTGTGGATGTTGAGAAAACAAACACCTCCATGGCCTCATGGCCTGCACGGCTATGCCATTGTGGGAGAACTGCTGCTGTCGCTCTCATCACCCTCTGCTGATGACACAGGTGGTGGTGGTGCTATGGGAGGCAGCCCACACAAAGCCCTAGTATGGTCCTCCGTGGCAGCAAGCATGCGGGTGTGGAAGGTCTCATTCTGGAGGATTATAGTGCAGAGATCCCCATGCAGCACCTGACGTGATGCCCGGATCTCCTCCCGAGTTGCCTGCATCTCAGCTGAGAGCGAACGTGTGAGCCGCTCCAGCTGCTGTTCTGTCCTCCAGTTAGTGGAAGCCCCAAAGGCAACAAGAGTCTCTCTGAGGTGATGGAGTTCTACCCTCAGGGCTTCCCTGTGGCCCTGGGACTCTATTGATATCGATTGGCCTAGAGTCTCCAGTGCCGCCTGTCTGTCACTGTTGGACTCCAACATGTCCTCCCTGTGTGATTGGCAAATGGAGTCTGTTGCCTGCTGTAGTTGCTCCATCTGCCTTTCAGGGGGGACAATGGAAGTGGCCACCCTCGCATTGCTTGAGCCATCATCTCAACTGATGCTGCCTGTTGGCTTGCAATACCGTACATGGATTGTTCCCATACGGTATTGCCTGGTGGCGTACGGCCACCGCATTGGCGGGCACCACAACTGTTTGGGGCAAGGCGATCTGCGCCTTGCTGTGCCGGCACTGCCTGAGGCTGCAGGACTGCATTCCCCCCTGATCTGCTGGCCCAGGAACAGGATCAGATGTTGTGGAGTGTGACCCTGAATCAATAACCGCCAAAGGCGGACTTACCAACACTGACATCCCCATAGAGGGTTCTACCCCTGGTGCAGGTGGGTTGGACAGAACAGAATCCCTGCCAGAAACATTTACTTGCGATGCCACATAGGTCTCATCATCTGAATCAGCACCTGAATAAAGGTCTGGGGAGGTGCACCCAGAGGCACCCCTCGACAGAATGGTCTGCAGCAAGATTGGGTTTTCACCCACCACCACACCACGTCCCCCACTGGTGCCCGGTCGTGCCTGAGATTCCTCCTGGGTCTGCACCATCTCCTCAACCTCAACAGCATCAAGTGCGTCATCCCCTGCAAAAACATGAAAGACAAAACATGGAAACAGGCATTAGCACCATAGCACACAAATAGGCCTGACAAGCTACAGAACCAGTACATGATTTACACATGTCCCACATGACTATAACCCTCCCAAGGGGAGGCAAAAGGCAGACACTGGTGACACCAAGATGGAAGAGCAACACATTTACTGCATGCTGGGTAGCACTGCCATCACACATTGGCCTATGAGTGGCATGTCCATATCACATACATGCCACATGCCATCACACAGATGGCATGTACCATAGCCATGGTACATTCCACAAGTACATCCATATGTCAGTGAATGAATAATGTCAGCCATCCATGTGAGATGGACATGATGAGATGAAAAATGCTACATGGGCCTCATTAGCCGGACGGCGGTGGACCAAGGTGCTATTAGCACCTTGGTCCATGCCGGTAAAATACCGGCACCGCCTTGGTGTAAAGGGGAATTACTGCCCTATTCCAAGGTTGGTGGGGCGGTAATTCCCCCTTCCTCCATTGCCCTTCCCCATTCCCATTTTTGCGCCATAGGGCATAATGGGAATGGGGAAGGTGCTAATTACGGCCCTGCTAATTGCGGTACCGTAATTAGTTCCGTGGTCCCTTTGCGGGTTGGTTTTTAACGCCTGCAAAAAGCAGGCGTTAAATTCTCCAACCCGCAAAGGGACCTCGTAGTAAGGCGGTAAGGGTTTACCGGTACCGGTAAAATACCGGTACCGGTAAACCCTTACCGCCTACCGTGTAATGAGGCCCATAGTGTGACAAAATAGGCATGTGCTATACACTGCAACACATCCAGTGTACAAAAATACAGTGATTGCAGGCCGATGTACACATCAATGGTTGTGCACTTCAACATGACAGGAAACAACTATCATGTTCCACATTCAAACAGGCCCCAAAATTTCCTGTGAGCAGGCCAATACACAATTAGCCTGAATGGTCAAATCATTCGCCTAACAAGGTAACACATGTGTGCCAATGTGGGGTTCATCAATGACAGAAGCATGCCACAAATGTGACAATAGGGCTGAGTAATGCGTAGCAAAAGTGGGAGAATTGAAACAATCAGCCTGAACGAACACTGAAAAATACAAACAATGTGGTTGCAAGATGCCACTTCAAGGGCAACTGCCGTAATGTTGCGCAAAATTACTAATGTGGGCAGAAGGGATACTGTCACACCCAAATCCCATACCACTCAGGCACACACACCCTCACCTAGCACTCAATCAGTACCCATCACCCAAACAACATACACATGCATTACACACACATGCATGGGCACTCACCGGACAATGCATCATAATCAGGTAGTCCTCCCACACCTTGGATCTGTTCCTCTGTGACGAAGGCCCCAGCAACAGACTCATGTTCAGTGAGTTTGTTGTCCTCTTGTGGAGACCCACCACAAGTCACCAGAGTATCGGCATGATTTGAGGTCAGCTTGTTCTTTGCTCTGCGTTTCAGGTCATTCCACTGCTTGTAGCAATCATCAGCTGTGCGCCTCACAAATCCAAGGGCACTTATGCAGTCGACGATGGTCTGCCAGTGTGCCTTACGTTGACCAGGTGTGGTCCTGCACCCTGAAGTCACCAGCATTTCGTGGCTATGTGCCGACACATAGCCCACAAGTGCATCAAGTTCCGGATCATTGAAGCAAGGCTTCCTTGAGGTACCGGAGTGTGTAGCCGTGTCTGGGGTCTCAGCCTGTCGTGCCAGAGCACCCTTCTTCCTCTTCTTTAAAGGTGGAGCAGAGCCAGAGTGGCTTACGCCGCTCTGGTCAGTAAGGGCAGAATCACCGGTGGACTGGGTATTTGGAGTGTGAGAATGCACAATGACCATAGGTCTTGATGCAGGCATTGGTTGCAGGGTAATGTTGGCAGGGGGAACGTCAGGTTGATGGACCGGGACTGACACTGTCCTGGCTGGGGGAGTCAGAGCTGGGGCGGATGGAGCTGCAGCTGCCCCTGCAGCCTCTCCACCCTGCATACTTGGGGCAGCAGATGACATAGCTGCCCCAGATCCACGTGGATTGGTGACAATAACTTGCACCACCACACGTGGCCTAGACTTGCTGACCTGGAAGTCAGCCAGGGAGTCATCCTGTGGCAGGTCAGGTGCCACAATGGGCTGGTCCAACAGGGGCTGAGCTTGGATGGTGTCAGCCATGTTTCCCTCAACCATGGAGGGAGGGGGGCATGGGTGTCCCTGATTGTTCCTCCACACATGGGGGCATAGGGGCACCCTGCAAATCCCGGCCACGTCCCCTACCGCGCCCACCACACCCACCTCTTGAGGGTCGGCCACCTTTGCCTCCCTTGCCGCTTGGTCGCCTCCCAACCATGACACTGATGTTGTTGTGCGTATGGGAGTTGCAGTAAACTATTGTCCTGGGCAATTAGGGGTCAAAGGGGTAGGATACAAGATGGAATTCGTACCCTAGTGCTCTAACGAGGCTGTCTGTGACCCCTGGGGGAAGATGACGGGTCACGCAACGCACAGGCAGCCCAAAATCAAAAATTAACGTGCACGCAACCCCTCGTAGACCACGTGTGTGAAAAAATGAACCCGCACTACGCTGTGGCACCCAGAAACACAAAAATAAGCGTATGTGTAATACATGCAGCCTACAATGACCTCTGAAGGGGAACGCGACACACGGGGCAAGCACAGTTGATAAGTACGTGCGGAACTCACCATCTGCCTGGAAAAAGAACATGAAAAATACACGTGTGCGCGCGTTGGCAACACCCCCACCAAAAGTAGAATTGTACGCTGTCTGAGGAGACAGGACAAAAGGAGAAGTGAAATCTGTTTGAGGAAACAGGCCCAACAAAAATTCCGAAAAGAGCTGTCAGAGGTAACAGGGAGTACGAACTAGAAACGCTGTGAAGTAATCGCGTGTAAACCGACAAGAAGTACAGATTTCACGACTCGCTCTCCACAAAAAGCACGTACAAGGAAATGGCGTCCTACATGTAGCTTTTAAACGGGCCCACACGTACACGTCAGATTCGCGTGTACGCGGGCACTTTCCTCCAATTACACACAATGACACTCGGACGTGCAGTTTTTCCACGTGTGCTCTGTCATCACGTGCTATGAGGGAAATGCCTGTGCGCGTAATGCAACTTACGCACTTACGCGCTAAGGGCCTTTGGTCCAATGGAATCGCCTGCATGTGCTGACGCACTTACGCGCTAAGGCCCTTTCCTCGAATTACATGCTGACGTGCAAGATTTTCACTTGCCAAATCACTCCGTATCAAGCTGGCCACGCGAAAACACACGGAAGACCACGCTCCTGCCCAGAAGGCCGAATTACTGCCCCCCAGACCCCCGAGCACGCACCCACCTGCCACCTGCCGCTGCCTGACTGCCTGCTGCCCACGTGCCCTGCCATTTGCTGCCTGCACGTCAGCCAGGGGTGTAGTTGCTGTGACCACCCCTGCTGGAACCGAAGACTCCCGACTGGGATTCCATCACTCCACAGCCCAGCCCCAGGACCCAGTTGCCCACCCACTCCTGCCTCTGGGGTTGCCATGTCCAGCACTACACCATCTGGCAGCACTGGCAACTGAAGTTGGTGTCCTAGTGGAGTAAGTCCTCGAGCAGTATGATGCCCTCTTTGGAAGTTCGCGTGCCGACAAGGAAGGACGGACCAGGATCTGGATGGACATTGTGACTGCCATCAACGCGGAGGGGGTGGCAGTCCGCGACTTACAACATGTCAAGAAGCGCTGGGAGGACTTCAGGTCCAGGACCCTCAACAAGGCCCGGTGCCTCGCTAAGGCAGCGGATGCCAAGGGGCGCTGGGCCAGCTGTCAGACCATCAAATGAGGGTCCTGGAACGCATATGCCCAGCGCTCTACCTCCAGATCCTTGAAAGGCAGACCCGCCTGGAGTCGAGCGGTAAGTGTACATGCATGTTGATGGTATGCTGTGCGTGTCGTGTTGTGCCAGTAGTGTGCAGGTTGCACATGTGTTTATGTAGGGCCATGTAGGGATGTGTATGAACATGGGCGTGTGGCTGCCACATGTGAGTCCTCTCGGCTGTGAGACACATTGATGGTGTATGTGTTGGTAAGCATGCTGGGCATATGCAGGTGTGGGAGCACACAGGTTTCAATCTCTCCGTATGTACATTGGCATGGTTGTGGCACGGATGGTGGTTCATAATTCATGTATCTGCACTGTGTACATGTGCATGTATGTGTATTTCACAAGTGTACAAATGTGATGCATCATGGATGCATGTTACACTGATATGGAGAAGGATGAATGGCAGATGTGACATGTATGGCGATCTCTTCACTGAAACAGTTGCAGGAGATGTAGACATGCATGCAAGTGTGGTGGCGTGTGTGCATGTCTAGTGTACTCCCTGTGTTTCATGTGATGTTTGGCTCACCTGTGGCTGCTCATGCTGTTGTATGTGTATGGATGTTGCTGGCCGTTGTGATATGGCTGTGGAATAGCTCATGTGTGTGAGTTGAAATGACATGTGGGTTGGGGATTGCAATGCCATGTCTGAAGTTTGACACTGCCACTCATGTGGAACTGACATGTGTGTATCAGTCCATTGTACAGTGCCCTGATGCCTGTCTTCTATCTCTCCCTATCAGCAGCGTCAACTGATGAAGAGGGCGGAGAGGGTGCTGTGGAGCACAGCGGCAGGGATCGCACCGCCAGCCGGAGACGCAAGGCCCGGCTCCCCTCCCAGGTTGTGATCTCGTCGGGGAGTGAGGAGTCCGGTGCCTCATCCCAGGCCGCAGCTGCCAAGGGTAGATCCAAGAGGCGGAGGTCGGAGTTGGACTCCTCGGCAGCAGAAGGGGCAGCTGAGACCCCACAGGATCTGACGGAGGAAGATGGGACGGAGTCATCCAGGTTGGTGGGGGGTTTGGAGGAGGCCGTGCAAGGGACAGACACGGGGTCTGGAGGTGGGGATTCCACTGGTGCTAGTGGTGCAGTGCAGGGGCAGGGACAGGAGGCAGCACAGGCCACCGCGGAGGTGCCTGTGTGTAATCCTGTCCCCGATCCTGTGACTGCATCATCCCGCACCAGCAGGGATGCCTACGTCCAGACCTGTTTTCAGGGAGGGGATCCGCTTACAACAACTGGCCATCCTCTCCCTGCGGTCGTGACTATCCGGGACCGGGTTGAGCCTGTCCTGGGTGGGGTGGCGTTGCGTCAACGGGCCAACTGAACTGACCTGCAGTCTTTTCATGAGGAGACTGCATGTCTTCTCGGATGGCTCGTTGACCGCGTTGACCTACTGGGACAGCTCACCAGGGCCGGATTCCTCTGTTTTCTGGACCTTGTTCCGACCCCCTCCTCAACTGAACCCCCTATGCCCCAGTCGTCCTCCATGCCATCTTCCCACCCATGTATCACCTGGGTACCCTGTGGAGCTGCCTCTGACCCTGCGGCCAGGCTGGTGGAGGACACATCCCTGCCATAGTCGGGAGTCGGACGTCCAGCAGGGGTGGCCGCCTCAACAACTCCACCCCAGCTGGAGGAGGATGTGCAGGCAGCAAGAGCCAGGGCACAGGCAGAGGCACAGCAGCAGCAACAAGGTGGGAGCCATCATGGCTCGGGGCCTTTGACATCGGAGGGGCAGGCATCGGCCAGAGGACTGGAGATGTCTTCCGTGTGGCAGCGGTTAGGCCATGCTATAGATGCGGAGCGGCACCGGGCAGAAGAGGCACGGCTCACGATGGTCAGGGCGGAGAACTCCATGCAGAGGTCCCTGAAGCGGGCCGAGTGCCTTGAGGCAATTCGCAGGGAGTTGGAGGAGAACATGTCATCGTCCCTGCGAACCCTCGGGGCCATGGAAGAGGACTGCCTCCAGGACATTGAGCAGGAGTTCGATGATGCCCTGGCCCGGGACATCCAAAAGTGAGCCGTCGGACTAGTCCGCTGCCCTTGTAAATAGTTTTTAGAGTTAGGTTTCCTTTACGTTTTCCTTTTATTTGTGGTCAATGGACAATGCCACCCAAAATTGTATATAGTTATATTTTTAGGTAGTTAGGTAGGTAGGTTTCATTTGTTTGTTTGGGATCATGGACCCTTTACATCCTTGGACAATGGATTGTATATAGTTTCATCATGTTTTCATTATTTTTTTGGTTTTGCATTATGGACATGGAGCAATGGATTTTTTTTTCTCCGGACAATGGATTGTAAATAGTTGGACTATGGATTGATTTCTCTTTTTTTTATTATGAACATGAAGCGATGGATTTTATTTTTTACATTTCCTTTGGATTTGCGTTGTTGGAGGGTGACTTTGGACTGTTTTTCTTTCAAATTTATATGGATTGGTTATCATTTTCATTCAATCATCTTTTTCACATGCTTTTCATTTCATGTTTCATATTTTGGTATGCTTTCATTTCATTTTTGATTTCATGTACATAATACATTTTCATTTTTTAGTTCCATGTGTGGAATTCGCTCATTGGGTTGATGCATGTGAAAATGTGGGTTTACACAGCAATGCCAACCAGTGTATGTGTGTGACGGACATGTGTTGATGTACATAGTTGACTTTTGTTTGTGTAATGAGATCAGCATTTCACTGCTGGGGGGTGCGGGTGCAAGGGGACATGAGTGGGGGCCTGCTGGCAGGTGCCCCTGTCTGCTGGGGGGGTGGGAGTGCTGGGGGACATGAGTGGGGGGCTTCTGGCAGGTGCCCTGCACTGCTGGGGGGTGGGAGTGCAAGGGGACATGAGTTGGACATGAGTGAGGGCCTGCTGGCAGGTGCCCCTGACTGCTGGGGGGTGGGGGTGCTGGGGGGCATGAGTGGGGGCCTGCTGGCAGGTGCCCATGACTGCTAGGGGGTGGGGGTGCAAGGGACATGAGTGGGACATGAGTGGGGGCCTGCTGGCAGGTGCCCTGCACTGCTGTGTTGTGGGGGTGCTGGGGGACATAAGTGGGTGCCTGCTGGCAGGTGCCCTGCACTGCTGGGGGTTGGGGGTGTAAGGGGACATGAGTGGGGGCCTGCTGGCAGGTGCCCTGCACTGCTGGGGGGTGGGGGAGCTGGGGGACATGAGTGGGGGCCTGCTGGCAGGTGCCCTGCACTGCTGGGGGTGGGGGTGCAAGGGGACATGAGTGGGGGCCTGCTGGCAGGTGCCCCTCAGTGCTGGGGGTGGGGGTGCTGGGGGGTCATGCGTTGTTGATCAGTAGTACAAGGTGACATGTGGCCTGGCTGGGGGGCATGCCCATGGTGGATGGGCTGCCTGTGGGACATGACCAGGGGTGCAGGGTAGTCCCCTGTGGTGTGGGCTGCCTGCGGGGTCCGTGGAGGGTGTAGAGGGACCACCTGGGAGGACCCACACTGCCAATTCACATGTAGGACTCCCCTGCACCCCCGAAATACACGTACCCTGCTGAAATGGCGTGTGAGACTTCCCGCGAACCCCATAATACACGTACCCCACTCGCACAGGGCCCTTTTGTGTGTGAAACATCACGCGAACCCCAGGAATATTGGCCCTGTGCGAGCGGGGTACGTGTATTACGGGGTTCACGGGAAGTCTCACACGCGATTTCAGCAGGGTACGTGTATAATTGGGGTTTGTGGGAAGTTTCACACGCGAAAGGGCTCTGTGCGAGCGGGGTACATGTATTACGGGGTTCGTGGGAAGTCTCACACGCAATTTCAGCAGGGTACGTGTATAACTGGGGTTCGCGGGAAGTCTCACATGTGAAAGGGCTCTGTGCGAGTGGGGTACGTGTATTACGGGGTTCGCGGGAAGTCTCACACGGAAAAAGGCCCTGTGCGAGCGGGGTACGTGTATTACGGGGTTCGCGGGAAGTCTCACACGCGATTTCAGCAGGGTACGTGTATAACTGGGGTTCGCGGGTAGTCTCACACGTGAAAGGGCCCTGTGCGAGCGGGGTACGTGTATTACGGGGTTCACGGGAAGTCTCACACGCGATTTCAGCAGGGTACGTGTATAACTGGGGTTCGCGGGAAGTCTCGCACGCGAAAAGGCCCTGTGCGAGCGGGGTACGTGTATTACAGGGTTCACGGGAAGTCTCACGCGATTTCAGCAGGGTACGTGTATAACTGGGGTTCGCGGGAAGTCTCACACGCGAAAGGGCCCTGTGCGAGCGGGGTACGTGTATTACGGGGTTCGCGGGAAGTCTCACACGCGAAAGGGCCCTGTGCGAGCGGGGTACGTGTATTACGGGGTTCGCGGGAAGTCTCACACGCGATTTCAGCAGGGTACATGTATAACTGGGGTTCGCGGGAAGTCTCACACGCAAAAGGGCACTGGTCAAGCGGGGTACGAGTATTACGGGGTTCGCGGGAAGTCTCACACGCGATTTCAGCAGGGTATGTGTATAACTGGGGTTCACGGGAAGTCTCACACGCGAAAGGGCCCTGTGCGAGCGGGGTACGTGTATTACGGGGTACGCGGGAAGTCTCACACGCGAAAGGGCCCTGTGCGAGCGGGGTACGTGTATTACGGGGTTTGCGGGAAGTCTCACACGCGATTTCAGCAGTGTATGTGTATAACTGGGTTCGGGGGAAGTCTCACACGCAAAAGGGCCCTGTGCAAGCGGGGTACGTGTATTACGGGGTTCGCGGGAAGTCTCACACGTGATTTCAGCAGGGTATGTGTATAACTGGGGTTCACGGGAAGTCTCACACGCGAAAGGGCCCTGTGTGAGCGGGGTACATGTATTACGGGGTTCGCGGGAAGTCTCACACGCAATTTCAGCAGGGTATGTGTATAACTGGGGTTTGCGGGAAGTCTCACATGCAATTTCAGCAGGACACGTGTATAACTGGGGTTCGCGGGAAGTCTCACACGCCATTTCAGCAGGGTACGTGTATTTCGGGGGGTGCAGGTTAGTCCTACACGTGAATTGGCAGTGTGGGTCCTCCTAGGTGTTCCCTCTACACCCTCCATGGACCCTGCAGGCAGCCCACACCACAGGGGACTACCATGCACCCCTGGTCATGTCCCGCAGGCAGCCCATCCACCATGGGCATGCCCCCCAGCCAAGCCACATGTCACCTTGCACCACTGATCAACAACGCATGACCCCCAGCACCCCCAGCCCCCAGCACTGAGGGGCACCTGCCAGCAGGCCCCCACTCATGTCCCACTCATGTCCCCCAGCACCCCCACCAGTCAGGGGCACCTGCCAGCAGGCCCCCACTCATGTCCCACTCATGTCCCCGTGCACCCCCACCCCCCAGCACTGAGGGGCACCTGCCAGCAGGCCCCCACTCATGTCCCACTCATGTCCCCCAGCACCCCCACCCCCCAGGAGTCAGGGGCACCTGCCAGCAGGCCCCCACACATGTCCCACTCATGTCCCCCTGCACCCCCACCCCCAGCACTGCAGGACCTGCCAGCAGGCCCCCACTCATGTCCCCCAGCACCTCCACCACCCAGCAGTCAGGGCCACCTGCCAGCAGGCCCCCACTCATGTCCCCTTGCACCCCCACCCCCAGTAGTCAGGGGTACCTGCCAGCAGGCCCCCACTCATGTCCCCTTGCACCCCCACCCCCCAGCAGTGCAGGGCACCTGCCAGCAGGCCCCACTCATGTCCCCTTGCACCCCCACCCCCTAGAATGTGCAAGGCACCTGCCAGCAGGCCCCCACTCATGTCTCCAAGCACCCCCATCCCCCAGCAGTCACGGGGCACCTGCCAGCATGCCCCCACTCATGTCCCACTCATGTCCCCCTGCATTCCCACCCCCCAGCACTGAGGGGCACCTGCCAGCAGGCCCCCACTCATGTCCCCTTGCACCCTCACCCCCAGCAGTCAGGGCACCTGCCAGCAGGCCCCCACTCATGTCCCCTTGCACCCCCACCCCCCAGCAGTGCAGGGCACCTGCCAGCAGGCCCCCACTCATGTCCCCCAGCACCCCCACCCCCCCACCCCCAGCAGTCAGGGGCACCTACCAGCAGGCCCCCACTCATGTCCCCTTTCTCCCCCACCCCCAGCAGTCAGTGGCACCTGCCAGCAGGCCCCCACTCATGTCCCCTTGCACCCCCACCCCCCCGCAGTGCAGGGCACCTGCCAGCAGGTCCCCACTCCACCCCCCAGCAGTGCAGGGCACCTGCCAGCAGGCCCCCACTCATGTCCCCTTGCACCCCCACCCACCAGCAGTGCAGGACACCTGCCAGCAGGCCCGCACTCATGTCCCCTTGCACCCCACCCCCCCAGCAGTGCAGGGCACCTGCCAGCAGGCCCCCACTCATGTGCCCCAGCACCCCCACCCCCCAGCAGTCATGGGAACCTGCCAGCAGCCCCCCACTCATGTCCCCTTGCACCCCCACCCCCCAGCAGTCAGAGGAACCTGCCAGCAGGCCCCCGCTCATGTCCCCTTGCACCTCCACCCCCAGTAGTCAGGGCACCTGCCAGCACGCCCCCACTCATGTCCCCTTGCACCCCCAACCCCCAGCAGTGCAGGGCACCTGCCAGCAGCCCCCCACTCATGCCCCACTCATGTCCCCTTGTATCCCCACCCCCAGCAGTGCAGGGCACCTGCCAGCAGGCCCCCACTCATGTCCCCTTGCACCCCCACCCCGCAGCAGTGCAGGGCACCTGCCAGCAGGCCCCCACTCATGTCCCCCAGCACCCCCACCCCCCAGCAGTCAGGGGCACCTACCAGCAGGCCCCCACTCATGTCCCTTGCTCCCCCACCCCCAGCAGTCAGTGGCACCTGCCAGCAGGCCCCCACTCATGCCGCCTTGCACCCCCACCCCCAGCAGTGCAGGGCACCTGTCATCAGGCCCCCACTCATGTCCCACTCATGTCCCCTTGCACCCCCACCCCTCAGCAGTGCAGGGCACCTGCCAGCAGGCCCCACTCATGTCCCCTTGCACCTCCAACCCCCAGCAGTGCAGGGCACCTGCCAGAAGGCCCCCACTCATGTCCCCCAGCATCCCCACCCCCCAGCAGTCAGGGGCACCTGCCAGCAGGCCCCCACTCATGTCCCCTTGCACCCCCCCAGCAGTCAGGGGCACCTGCCAGCAGGCCCCCACTCATGTCCCCTTGCACCCCCACCCACCAGCAGTGCAGGGCACCTGCCAGCAGGCCCCCACTCACGTCCCTCTCATGTCCTCTTGCACCCCCACCCCCCAGCAGTGCAGGACACCTTCCAGCAGGCCCCCACTCATTTCCCCTTGCAGTCCCACCCCCCAGCAGTGCAGGGCACCTGCCAGCAGGCCCCCACTCATGTCCTCCAGCACCCCCACCCCCCAGCAGTCAAGGGCACCTGCCAGCAGGCCCCCACTCATGTCCCCTTGTACCCCCACCCCCAGCAGTCAGGGGCACCTGCCAGCAGGCCCCCACTCATGTCCCCTTGCACCCCCAGCAGTGCAGGGCACCTGCCAGCAGGCCCCCACTCATGTCCCACTCATGTCCCCTTGCACCCCCACCCCCCAGCAGTGCAGGGCACCTGCCAGTATGCCCCCACTCATGTCCCACTCATGTCCCCTTGCGCCCCCACCCCCCAGCAGTGCAGGGCACCTGCCAGCAGACCCCCACTCATGTCCCCCAGCACCCCCACCCCCCAGCAGACAGGGGCACCTGCCAGCAGGCCCCCAAACATGTCCCCTTGCACCCCCACCCCCCAGCAGTGCAGGGCACCTGCCAGCAGGCCTCCACTCATGTCCCACTCATTACCCCTTGCACCCCCACCCCCAGCAGTGCAGGGCACCTGCCAGCAGGCCCCCACTCATGTCCCACTCATGTTCCCTTGCACCCCCACCCCTCAGCAGTGCAGGGAACCTGCCAGCAGGCCCGCACTCATGTCCCCCAGCACCCCCGCCCCCCAGCAGTCAGGGGCACCTGCCAGCAGGCCCCCGCTCATGTCCCCTTGCACCCCCACCCCCCAGCAGTCAGGGGCACCTGCCAGCAGGCCCCCACTCATGTCCCCTTGCACCCCTACCCCCAGCAGTCAGGGGCACCTGCCAGCAGGCCCCCACTCATGTCCCCTTGCACCCCCACCCCCCAGCAGTCAGGGGCACCTGCCAGCAGGTCCCCACTCATGTCCCCTTGCACCCCCACCCCCCAGCAGTGCAGGGCACCTGTCAGAAGGCCCCCACTCATGTCCCCTTATACCACCCCCCCCAGCAGTACAGGGCACCTGCCGGCAGGCCCCCACTTATGTCCCCCAGCAACCCCATCCCCCAGCAGTGAAATGCTGATCTCATGACACAAACCAAAATTCAACTATGTACATCAACACATGTCCGTCACAAACGTACACTGGTTGGCATTGCTTGTGTAAACCCACATTTTCACATGCATCAACCCAATGAGCGAATCCCACACATGGAACTAAAAAATGAAAATGTATTATGTACATGGAATCAAAAATGAAATGAAAGCATACCAAAATATGAAACATGAAATGAAAAGCATGTGAAAAAAATGATAGAATGAAAATGATAACCAATACAAAAATATTTGAAAGAAAAACAGTCCAAAGTCACCCTCCAACAATGCAAATCCAAAGGAAATGTAAAAGAAAATCTCCATTGCTTCATAGTCATAATACAGAAAATAAGAGAAATCAATCCATAGTCCAACTATTTACAATCCATTGTCCGGAAAAAAATAAATCCATTGCTCCATGTCCATAATGCAAAACAAAAAAAATAAGGAATATATGATGAAACTATACACAATCCATTGTCCAAGGCTGTAAAGGGTCCATGACCCCAACCAAAAAAATGAAACCTACCTACCTACCTAACTACCTAAAAATATAACTATATACACATTTGGGTGGCATTGTCCATTGACCACAAATAAAAGGAAAATGAAAAGGAAACATAACTCTAAAAACTATTTACAAGTGCAGTGGGCTAGTCCGACGGCTCACTTTTGGATGTCCCAGGCCAGGGCATAATCGAACTCCTG
Organism: Ambystoma mexicanum; assembly: GCF_040938575.1. Classification (NCBI taxonomy): domain Eukaryota; kingdom Metazoa; phylum Chordata; class Amphibia; order Caudata; family Ambystomatidae; genus Ambystoma; species Ambystoma mexicanum. The sequence goes on from NC_090932.1 coordinate 1,460,703,256, forward strand.
CTCGATGTCCCGGAGGCGGTCCTCTTCCATAGCCCTGAGGGTTTGCAGGGACGACATGTTCTCCTCCAACTCCCTGCAAATTGCCTCGAGGTACTCGGCCCGCCTCAGGGCCCTCCGCATGGAGTTCTCCGCCCTGACCATCGTGAGCCGTGCCTGTTCTGCTCGCTGCCGCTCAGCATCTATAGCATGGCCTAACCGCTGCCACATGGAAGACACTTCCAGTCCTGGGTCCTCATGCCCTCTGGCCGATGCCTGCCCCTCCGATGTTGATGACCCCGAGCCATCATTGCTCCCACCTAAAGCCTGCTCCTGCTGCTGCTGTCCATGTGCCATGTCTGATGGTGCCTGCACATCCTCCATCAGCTGGTCTCCACTTGTGGTGTCCACCCCTGCTGGGCCGCCGACTCCCGACTGTGGCAGGGATGTGAGCTCCACCAAGCTGGCTGTGTTGGTCGGGCCAGGTCCACAGGGGGCCCTGGTGGAATCTGGGCCGGAAGACGGTGTGGAGAACGACTGGCGCATAGTCTCCACAGAGGAGGAGAGGTCTGCCAGAGTACACGACACATGTAGGGACCCACCAACCAGGACGGAGCCCATACGTTCGTGGGACCCCTCGTCCGCAGGTAGTGGAGAGGCAGATGACATGGAACTCTACCCTACCTGCGGACGGGCCTGGGACGGGTCCTCCCTGTTGGTGCATAGTGGTGCAGTCACAGGGTCAGGGACAGCGACATGCACAGGCCCCTCCGCGGTGACCTGTGCTGCCTCCTGACCCTGGCCCTGGACTGCACCACTTGCACCAGTGGTACTACCCCCACCAGGCCCCATGTGCGGCTCAGTAGCGGGCTCCTCCTCCTCTGTAGAGACCACCAACCTGGATGTCTCCACACCGTCTTCTGCCATTGGAAGCCCCTGTGGGGGCTCACCCGGCCCTTCTGCCACAGCCGCTGTGGCAGACGCAGCACCAGCCCCCTCGGTCCCAGATGATGGTAATTCCAGGGAGGGTGGCTGGGCCTTGCGTCGCTGCCCAGTGGAGGCATCCCCGCCGCTTGGCTCCACAGCGCCGTCTCCGCCCTCTTCTTCACTTGACGCTGCGTAGAGGGAGACATAAAACACAAGCATCAGGGTACAGTACAAAATACCCTAGACAGGAAGCAATAACACATGAGTGGCACTGTCAAATGTCACTTCCATCCTGTCATTCCACAACACATGGGTGAATGCACACAACACACATGCAGAAACAGTCCTGGCGCCTGCAATCAACATCAACATCCATGTAGAAGGGCCCCTGTAAACCAAGATGTTGCCTTCAAAGTCACCTGCAGCCATGGCGTTTCAAAGTCACACACACACTTCTCTGGCACACACACACACGTGTGCACCATACATGTACATGACATCAGCACCCATTCCTCACCCCCCTTCATGTCCAGGAACAGAGACAGCCATGCTTTCATGTGTGCATTCCGCTTAGAGCTCCCCATGTTGCATTAAAACACATGCACCAACCATGTGGTTCACACATAACTGGTCTCACATGCATGACCATGATGTCCCTGCACACACACATCCATACATGGCCTATGTCACACATACAGGCAAGCATCAGACTACCAGCACACTGCAACATGCCCTGTCTCACACAGCAATGCTTGGCCACTTACCGCTCAACTCTGGACGGGTCTGCCTCCGAAGGATCTGGACGTGGAGCGCTGGGCCTATGCGTTCCAGGACCCTCATCTGGATGTTACTCATGCATGCCTGGCCCCCCCCCGCGAGGCGCCGGGCCTTGTGGAGGGTCCTGGACCTGAAGTCCTCCCAGCGCTTCTTGACGTGCTTGATGTCGCGGGTTGCCACCCCCTCCGCATTGATGGCAACCACTACGTCGTCCCAGATCCTCCCCGTCCTTCCTTGTTGGCGCGTGATGTTCCGAAGAGGGCATCATAATGCCCCAGGACATGCTCCACCAGGACACCAACTTCGGTGGCAGTGAAGCTGGTGGCCCTCTGCCTCTCTGGCTGGGGGTTGCCAGTGGTGCCAGATTGAGATGTGCCCGACATGGCAACCCCAGAGGCAGGATTGGGTGGGCAACTGGGTCCTGGGGCTGGGCTGTGGAGCGATGGTATCCCAGTCGGGAGTCTTCTGTTCCAGCAGGGGTGGACACAGCAACTGGACCCCTGCAGATGGCTGATGTGCAGGCACCAAATAGCAGGGCACGTGGGCAGCAGACAGTCAGGCAGCAGCAGATGGTAGGTGGGAGCGTTCTCGGGGCTCTGGGGGGCAGAAAAATGGCCTTCAGGGCAGGAGCGTGGTCTTCCGTGTGTGTATGCGTGGCCAGCTTGATACGGAGTGATTTGGCATGTGAAAAATGTGCATGTCAGCGTGTAATTCGAGGAAAGGCCCTTAGCGCGTAAGCGGGTCAGCACACGTACGCGATTTCATTGGACCAAAGGCCCTTAGCGCGTAAGCGCGTCTGTGACGTATCGTGCCTGGGCGTTGCCCTTTCGTGTGTCAAGCTTCACACGAACCCCAGGAATACACGTACCCCACTCGCACAGGCCCTTTCGTGTGTGAAACTTCCCGCAAACCCTGTAATACACGTACCCTGCTCCAATCACGTGTGAAACTTCATGCGAACCCCAGTTATACACGTACCCCACTCACACAGGCCCTTTCGCGTGTGAAACTTCACGCAAACCCCAGTTAGACACGTACCCTGCTCGCACACGGCCCTTTCGCATGTGAAACTTCCCGCGCACCCCTGAAATACTCGTACCCGGATCCAATCGCGTGTGAGACTTCCTGCGAACCCCAGTTATACACGTACCCCACTCGAACAGGCCCTTTCGCATGTGAAACTTCCCGCGCACCCCCGAAATACACGTACCCGGATCCAATCGCGTGTGAGACTTCCCGCCAGTGGTCGAAGTGTACGAAAAGAAGTAGTGGAGCTATGTTCCCTACTGGTCTGCACCGCTCCCAGCAAACCCCATCGCCATACCCCTTCCCATGCACAGTATAAACCCCCAAATGCATGCGCCTGCAGTTTAAGGGAATGTTCAGTGCACTGCACTGAAAGTGCAAGTTTCAACTGCTTCCTACACATTTATTTTAAAACAAAACCGTTCCGGAACGGTTTCTTTTTAAAATAATAGTGTAGGAGCTGTAAAAGGTCATTTAAAAAAGTATAGGAGCACCGCTCCCGACCGCTCCCGCTCACTTCGACCACTGCTTCCCGCGAAGTTATACACGTACCCCACTTGAACAGGCCCTTTTGCGTGTGTAACTTCCTGCGAACCCCATAATACACGTACCCTGCTCCAATCGCGTGTGAAACTTCACGCGAACCCCAGTTATAAACGTACCCCACTTGCATAGGCCCTTTCGCATGTGAAACTTCACGCAACCCCCATTTATACACGTACCCCGCTCGCAGAGGGCCCTTTTGCTTGTGAAACTTCACGCAAACCCTGTAATACACGTACCCTGCTGTAATCGCGTGTGAGACTTCCCGCGAACCCCAGTTATACACGTACCCCACTCACACAGGCCCTTTCGCATGTGAAACTTCACACGAACCCCAGTTATACACGTACCCCGGTCGTACAGGGCCCTTTCACGTGTGAAACTTCCCGCAAACCCCGTAATACACGTACCCTGCTGTAATCGCGTGTGAGACTTCCCGCGAACCCCAGTTATACACGTACCCCACTCGCACAGGCCTTTTCGCGTGTGAAACGTCACGCGAACCCCAGTTATACACTTTCCCCACTTGGCGTTTGCTGTTTGACAGCCCTGTAAACTGGTCCAGGGTTAGCGCAGCCCTTTCGCTGGATTATGGTTTTTGATGGCTTTTCCTTGCGCTAGGGGCGTTCTTGGGGGCGTAACTGGTGCTGCTGCAGGGTCGCTGCACCACTCTGCGCCACGGCTGGTTTTGGAGGCTAAAATCCATGAATACGCTGTGCGCGGAAATCGATTTTAGCGCACGCGACTGGCACAGACATTTGCACGTGCACACTGTGCGCCAGCCGCGTGCACCACTTTTGTGCGAAATTCTATGAATTACCCTGAAAGTGTTTCTAATTCAAGGTTACCACACAGGCGACACCATCTTACAGCACATGGAATGCCAAAAGTTGCTCCCTTTATCTCTCAGGTTTCACTACAATTAAATTTCATTAAAAGGTGCTGGCATATGATCTTAGGTGAGGGGAAAGCCTGAATATATGCTGGAACAGACACCCGAGCCACGCGATAATATAGGTACATACCACTATTGCTAAGAGTAGCAAGTTTTACAATGTTTGCTTCCATACTGAGATCTTTACACATCTTTTTCAACCAAGTTTTAAAACTCAGACCAAGCATGGTGGCATTACTAAACACATATTTACATGTTGTGTATAAGGACTTCATTTTACCAAGAGGGCCTATCTTCAAACAATTATCAAAATGTCTAAATACAGCCATAAACTGCACACCAAATGTTTGATTATCCACGGAGAACTACTTTTCATAACACACAGTAGATCTAAAATTAACATCAGTAACACTGCTATTTTTATCGAATTCAAGCAATATATACTACATAGATATACACTGTGGAAGGCGCAGCAATTTGCAGAGAATAAGGGTTTCAAACCTTTGTAGTTCGGAGATATAGTAGTATCCCCAAATCTCAACTCCATAAAGAATAATGGATTTAACTCTGGCTGTATATAAAAGTAAAACTGTCTTGATTGAGTATCCCATATTCCTACCAATAAAGCTACTAATAGTTTTATCCACTTTCAGACATTTACATTTTAGTTGTGACCAATGTGACTTCCAATTAAGGTGATCATCGACTTAAAGACCAAGATATTTGCATGTCTCAACTTGTTCAAGGATGTCACCATCAAGTTTCCATTAATTTTTATCTTTGCATGCACACTCAGGGCATTTAGAGACATCTGGAGGCCACTTGGAGCATGATGTAGCAAAAGCAGGTCATCTGCATATGCCAACCAATTGAAGGACATTGAACTTACTTTTGTGGGACATGTAGCTGTACTTATCATATTTTCTGCGAGGTCTGCCAAATACAAATTAAAAAGTAAAAAGTGTAGCTGCCACTATGCATCCTTGTTTGACACCAAAAAAAGTTGGAAAGGATTTAGAGAGTTTCCCTGTTGCATTGAGGCAAACTTGCACAGTGGTCCCCGAATATAACAACTTCAACATTTTAAGTAAACCTGACGGAATATTCCATTTAATGAGTTTAGCCCAGAGTCTGTTCCTATGTATTGAATCAAATGCTGCGCTAAATTCTATATATGCAGGATACATATTGGAATCCTTAAACTTCCAGCAATATTCCACAGCAGATGTGAGTAAGATTATGTTATATGCAGTATTAGATTTTTCAATAAACCAGTCTGATTCGGTGGAAAAATCTTGTATTCACGGATCCTGGCATTAAGTTCACTTAAGAGGACTCTTGTGAAGATTTTTACCGGTATATCAAGCATGGCCAATAGGTGGTAATTTGCTGGATTATTCCATGTCCCTTTTTTAAATACCGGCAAAATGTTACTCTTCTTCCAAGTAATCGGGAGTACACCTCTCAGACCAATTTCATTAAACAATATAAATAAAGCCTCAGCCCAGTTTCCCAGTGAAGCCTTAATCAAATTGTTACATACCCTGTCGGGCCAGCAGCTCTTGAATGTTCAGGCCTATAATAATATTATAGATGTCATGCGGTGTAGCCCAACACACCCAGGTACATTCAGGTAACTTCACCTTTTCAGTGGCAGTATCAATAGTGCCCAAGGTGGATGGAATATACCTTTGCCAGTCTGATTCAGTAACACAGTTAATGGGAAGATCCTGTTTTTTTGCTGTCCGTATTACCTGCTATATTTCTATCAAGTTATTTTGAGTCGCTAACCAAGCTATTTTGTTGCAAAGTTCAATCTCACGTCAGTGTTTGCACACTTTAAGCCAGGTACCCTGCGAGCACTTAATCAATTTCACATAAGAGGATGTCAGCGTACTCCCATTAATACCCAAGTCTGGATATATTATTGCTGGAATTTCACGACGAATATTTTCTTTTGCTACAGCTATTCTTTTATCATAATGAAGTCTTTTATCTGTCGCCATGTCAGACCGCTCATACAGGGTTCTGTACTTACAAGTTTAATCATTATATTAGTAAATGCTGCGACATATCCTTCGGGGACAGCAGAGCTGGATGCATAACACTGGGCTATATACAATATATATGATGAACAACTCTTGAGCAATAGTATTGCCCTTTAATACATTATTCCCATTCCAACAAATATGATTTTGGTTTTCATTGAGGAAGATGTTACCATTCAGATCATAAGGAGAGGAGGGGTATGCAACTACTAAAGATTTCTAAAGAACACACAAAGGAAAGTGGTCACTCTCCTCTCTTGGAACTATACCCATGTTGACAATCAAAGAAAGACCCACCAAATTGACAAGAATATAGTCAATAATTGAATTGCTTTTTCCCGCTGTCCGTTAGAATGGCATATTAGCGTCACCTGTGTATAAACCATTTAGCATTGTTAACTTGTATCTTTCGAAAAGGCTAGCCCAAGACTTTCCTTGGCGATTAGTTTGCATTTTGTTCACCGCGGATGAAAGATTATCTACCTGGGGATCAGAGGAATTAATAATTATTATTGCGTTAAAATCACCCATTAACCATATAGGATAAGAATGGGAGTAATTCTTAGGCCATTTTTCCACAACTTTTATATTAGCTTGAGTGTTAATGCAATTAAGCGAATCATAGACATTTGCAACCAAGAATTTCCACTTACCATATATAAGCATAGCTAACTGTATGTTAGGGGTGGTATCTTAATGTCTAATAATCTCCAGGGTTGTTTCGCTGAAAGCAGAAGCCGTCCTTTTGGGCGGCCTTGCAAATCCTCAGTAGCTGTCTGTTGTAAGGTAATGCGACCATCAAAATGGATTTCTTCCATGAGCCAAGTCTCTTGTATCACCACCAACATGAAGATATCCATATTCACGGCCAAACCATCCTCCCCAAATATATGGCCAAATCCTCTCGTATTCCATGATAACATCTAATTCTCAACATCGAGGCTAAGATGCAAAATTACTTTTAAAGGCAGATGGAAGCCATTGCCAATATACATCTATTGCTGTCCCATTTATTTCACCAATTTTTTGTGTATTAAGTTCTCCCATGTTGGCACATTGTTTCTGATTATTAACACTATTCTGTACAGAGGAAACCTTGGTTTGTGCTAAGGGTTGTACATTCTGAGTGCCCGAAGTAGCAGAGATAGTGGCAACAACTTTTGTCTCAGTTATTACTGCTCTGGTTTAATTTGGGAGAGCATTACCACTTTGGAAAGATATCCTAATCTAAAAAGATCATCTTCAAAACCCAATATGTAGACTAGGGTAGAGGGTAATTTAAACCATATGTTACTAATATATTCGTTTGTATGCTCCATCTGATCAATAATCTGGATATCATCAGATTGGAAGTCTCTAAGTGGAACGATCAGGTGAAATATACATAGAACTGCTGCTCTGTTCAATGACAAAGAATTCAAATTACTTGATACAGATTTCAATTGTAATACTTTATGAAGTTCACTAGATTGACCAGACACACCTCCAAAATTTGAAATTGAGGGGATAGGCTTCACTATGTTTGGTGCCCACTTATCAATTAGATTATTCTGGTTGTTACGGCGGGCAGGTATAGGATTTGTATCTATATTAGTACAACCACCACTCCCTGAGGCCTTCATGTTACCATCTGTCAGGGACTCCTGCACAAGGTTGTTACTGGTGGGGTTTGGTAGGGAAGCAGTGTCATTGATGGATTCTACATTCATGCTGGGGGCATTCCCAATTTCAGAATTGGCGGCTGAGTACACCTCTACATATCGCCGTTTCTTTTTCTTGTTCCACGCACTATATTGTGAGTAGGCGGTTTCTTAGGGTACATAAAGGCCTGGCGTAACTTTCATTTTTTTACCATTATTTGGCATGAACCTACCTCCTTTTTTGCTATCAGTCAATTTATGAGGTATATTAATCGGGGTATTGCTAATCTTAACAGCAATAGTTAAAGGTTTACTTTGATCAGAGTGTTCCATGGCAGTACCTACATCTTCTAATGTTTTATGTGTGCAATTAATACTTTCATTAGTAGTAAAAACTGAACGTCAATTTTCCTTTCTAGGCTTCCACTTTATTCTACCAACATTGTTAATAAATTATCTAAAGCCCAAAACATATCATCAGATGTCATACTGGACACACTTCCCTCACACAAATTATCTGTTGGCTTCTTCATAGGCGTAGCTGATCCACATAAGACATTAGGGGATACAACATCTTTACTGAACTTAGTTTTAACCCTTGGTGTTTCTTCTGAGGTATTATTCTGTATAGCATAGATTGTACTCTCTTCAAAGACTACATCGGGTTCTACATTCAGGACACCTGGAGTAGGGGTAATTTCTCTCTCATCTCCAGTAAACTCAACCTCTGAAAGGTCAATTTCAAGGTCCAGATTTTTGGCCAAATGCAGACCATTACCTGGGATACGAGGGATCACTGGTGGATAAATTTCAGGAGTAAATGCAGTTATCTCATCCTGGGGGCAAGGAGAGAACCTCTTCAGAACATTCTCTCCATTAGGCGTAGTCAGGGGCCTAATAATTACTGCATCTAATAGTTTCGGGCCTAGGCAACTTAAATTCCAACTCTGCATACGTCACTACAACAGTGCCTGCCGGTCTGTCACAGTGGAAAGGGAGGGGTTTCTGGAGAGTGGACGGTTCCCCAGTACAACATGCTGCGCTGCTAGACATATTGATTTCTGTGTTGTCCCAAGCCTCTGCATTGGCGGTCGTTAAGTTCGCCGCCCATACCAATAACACAGATGAAATTTCACTGGCCGGCGGCCACAGTGGTGGCTTATCTCCCAGTACCCATTCTACCTGCCTGCCGTCCTTCCCCCGTACTCTGATTGGCTAGCCTCATGTTTAGTAACACCAAGGGGTCTTTGCTGTATCCAGAGTCCCACTGCACCACTTAGGTCCCTGGTGCAGGTGAGTGAGGTGCCTTAGACGCTCTTTGTCCATTCTGGGCAGCCTTTCTGCTTTTTTTCATCCCCTTTGCCCCCTCCGCTCTGCCCAGCATTAGCATCGCTTCCTGTGTGGTCTCTCCCTTCCTCCCATTCCTCCGTACCTGCACTGATTGGCTAGCTCCATGTTTACTAACACCTAGGGGTATTTGCCGGTATCCGGAGTCCCACTGCACCATTTAGGTCCTTGGTGTTAAGATGGATTTCTGAACTCTGACCTGGTGGGCAGAGGTTCAGAAGGCCAGCCTTGTTTCCTGGAACAGGGTAACCTTCTGGACAAGCCAGACCAATCAAGGTAGCATTGGCGGTGGTCAAGACTAGGTCTCAGGAGGGGTGAGGGTGATTGAAAGCCCACAATGAGCACACACAGTAAACAACACCACACATGACTCTCAGTCAGGTGTATATATTAAAAGTACATATACATTTATTAAAGACCTCAATTATTCAGCAGTATTGACAAAACCAACACAACACTAACTATGAAACATATATACAGTAACCAATTGCATAAAAGGGATATTACACAGTACAGATCCACAACCTGCAAAGAAAGGGGTCACACATTGTGAATATCTTTTAGGCAGTCCTTCACAATTCAAACCCTATCTAAGAAGTAGTCCAGTCCCTAAGATGAGTAGAGCCTTGAGCTCAAAAGTACATTTGGTGCTGGTGCACGCGGTCGTGCGGTTAAGTTCAAAATGGGGTCTCTTCAAGAGGCTGTAGCGACTCAGGAAGTTGGGTGAGGCAGTGAAGAATAAGTTCACACTATTCTATCTCGATAAAGAAGTGTGGTACTCAGGGTAACTTGTGCGTAAAAGTCTATGGATGCGCCAGGGGCCACTGGTAAGTGATGCAAGTACTTACCAACCCTCTGCGCACTCTGGACCAAACTTCGCCTGTTCAGTCCAGATTGGTTGCAGGTTCAAATCCTGGAGTTGTACGGCTCGGCAGCTTTCAGGGGCTGCGTTCCGGAATCGATTCTGTGGTGGGACAGTGGCGATTTCTCGGCTCCTGGTGAAGGGTCAGGCCAGTTCCAATGCAGCAAGTCTGAAGGCACAGGGGGGCACAGCAGCAAGATACCCACAAAGTTCATCACCACAGCTCGGGTTCAGGCATACCCTCCTAATTCCAGACCTAGGAATGCTAGGTGTATGAAATACAGTCGGAGAGTGCCTTATACCCAGAACTTACAGTCTCCAAAGGCTCAAGTCAAAACTCTAGACAGTGGCAGTTCCAGGGCAAAGGTCCCATATAAACTGGTCAGTTCACTGGGCGGACCAGGAACACTTCCAAAAAGGCTCGCCTACAGGTTAAGCAGGAGGTGCTGCGAATAGTTGGTCCTACTATTCCAATGGGTTAAAGCACCCTTGCAGGCTTTCTAGGTTCGATCAGAAACAGGGGGTCTGATGGGACAATAGCAGGGTCAGGGTGCCAAACCTTCCAGCGGGTCACCAGCGGTTCTACAGAGCTGCTTCTTCATTTCAGGATACTTGGTACCTTTACTAAGTTTGGTGTGAACTCAGAAGATCGACCTGGAATGGGTGTAAGATGCCTTCTCTTATCCAAAATCTCCTTTGTGCCAAAATGAAGAGAAACCAATAGGAGATCTGCTCACATACAGCCATCCCAGACGTGGACCAATCACAGACCACGGTGATCCCAGTCACCCCAGCACACCTGACATCCTGGCACTTAGGATGTGTGTTGGAAATAGACGGCTCCAGCCCACATCCTGGGCGCACACACACAAGGCATGCAGAAGCCCGTGAAAGCTTCGGTTTGCGCGGGGGTCTGCATGGCCAAATAAGGAATTTTCCGGGTTTGCTCGACCTGGGGAAGGCAAAGGGCCAAGATGGCCAAAGGACAGGACAAAGGACCTCGTGGCATGGCCAATTTAGGCATTTGCCACTGTATTCGGCCAAGCACGGTAAATGCAGAATGGACAATAGAAAAGAGTTGAAAATACATAAAAAGTAACAGCTGCCACCAGCTCTGTCCACGGCACACCTGTACAAAAATCCTTTGAAGGTGTCTATGGTCTTTGAGCACTGATAAAATGTTACTAAAGAATATCATCAAAGTGACAGACTAAGGGAAACAAAGTCTCCCAGTACTGACAGTCTTACGGTCATGTCAGTTTCCCCATAACAAATAAGCAAAAGCCCAGTGGAGTACAGCAGAAGCCTGGGCTCCACTGGCAAAAGTCAGGTTAGGATGGTCAGACAACAGCAACAAGTTGGGGGTTCACAACTGAAAGGAAAATTACCCATAAATCGAAATCTTTCCAAACACTCGCCTCTTGGACTGGTAAAGGCCTTCTGGAGTTCAGAATGCTTTCTTTACCTTGGCATGTTCTGCTAGGGCTATTTGCCAATACCCTGCAGTGAGGTCAAATGTGCTGAGGTACTTGGAGAAACCCAAGGTATCTACCAGCTCATCAGTTCTAGGCAAGGGGTGTGCATCTTTCTCGGTGACAGCATTCAGAGCCCTGTAGTCCACACAGAACCTCAGCTCAGAGGAACCTGCCTTTGGTACCAGAACCACAGGACTGGACCAATGACTACTACAGTGACACTACAGTGACTACTACAATGACTACTACAGTGTTGGCTTCTTCATAGGCAACATCTTCTTCATCTTCTTCTTCATAGGCAACATCTTGTTGACCTCCGTCTTGATGTAAGATCTCACCTTATCTCACATCCTGAGTGTATCCTTTAAAGGAATTAAAAGCAGTGATAGGGTACAGTAATCCAATATATGAACCCCCCGCCCCCGCTTACAGTACTAATGATAGTCCGGAAGAGAATAAAAGAAAGAAAGAGATTTATAAGTTCATACAAGACAAGGACAAGACAAGTGAGTGGTCGAATTTGTCAACAGAAAAAGACAGGGAGATTAAGAGATGGAAAGGAGAAAAGGATAAGGCTGACGAAGTAGAGCTTGTACATCATGAATTGATGGGAGGACAGATATTACTCAAGATAGATGGGAAAAGTATCGAGGAGGTTAGGCAAAGAGAAGATAAGGACACACAAGAAAGGAAGGACAAGGAACTAGAGAAAAGATTAAAAGAGGATGATCAGAAAGGAAAAGCAGGGAGTGATGAGAGCAGATATATCAAGAGGAGCAAGAGAAAATTGAATAACGGCAGTACAAACAAAGAAAGTCTGACAATAGAAAAAGAGTGATAGAAGAAAGGGACAGAAAGGAAAGAAAGAGAGAGGAGGAAGAAGCACAAAGACTAAGGGAGAAAAGATTACAGAGAAGAAGAGAAGAAGAGGACAGAAGGGAAGGAGTAAGGAGAGAAGAAGAATGAAGGCAAGAGGAAGAAAGAATTAGAAGGGATGCAAGAAAGCAAAGGGAAGTAGATGAAGAAATAGAACAAAAAAGGAGACGGATAGGTTTTGATGCCAGTCTCCTCTGAAAGGAACAAATGAGGCCGAGCCCAGAAATACGATGGGACAGAGTGGAAGGGATTCTTCTGATAAAGGAAGTAACGCCAGCATTATCTAGAGTAGTGCTAGAAGAAGAAAGATTTGATGCGGAAAGCATTGGAGAAAGGATCAATAAGGTCTATCAACAGTTAAGACGAGGTAGCGAGTATGAAACCCGAGGGAATGGTGATCGATCCCAAATACTTGAATCTCAAAGTGATGAGGGAAACCTATTCAGTGATGAATGTCGGGTATTGTCGTTGAGCAGAAGTGGGACGGCAAACCTGTGGATAGTGTTGAGCGCTGGTGGGATTGGATAATCCAAGAATTCAGCTGATATGCTTATAGTTTAGGTACATCATCAGGTCAGAAGAGTCATGTTGGTGTTTGTAAGTTGTTGCTTTTTTATTATTGTTTTCAACACAACACCAGAGCAATTGGAAAACATTAACGTGGCCAATGATGCCAGTTTTTCAACATAGGTGAGTGCACACAGACTGAACTTAGACAAGGGTGAGTGGAATGAGAATCACACTAGTTAGGGCATCGATATGTTATGTTATGTTACTTTGCATTTATATAGCGCCTTATGTACCATTGGTATGGTCTGAAGGTGCTGGTAGGTTGAAAGCCCTTGGGAACTGAAGTTCGAGTCAGTAGAGAGGGTAGAGAGAGTCAAAGGTGCGTGTGAGCACCAGATATGTGTGCAGCTGGTGTGGCATTCGTGTAATAGCTGCTTCTTAGGGGTAGGTGTGGTGGTTGAGAGATCAAGAGTATGTGTTCGTTCTGGCAGGATTTATCCAGACCGATTGAGGCAGCGTTATGCCTGAGGAGAACGCCTGGTTGGGGTGTTTAGTTAGAGTGATGGGGAGTATGAGGCAGATGTTGGTATGAGAACAGTTATACCAAATGGTGTCATAGTATCTCTGTGTTCTAGTTGAATGGTGATGTAAAGAAGAGAGTAAGCGTGGTGATGTGATATGATGGGTTATGTGCTCTTTCAAACGTTCCATGCACTCCAAACCATTCCATTTCAGTCGCTCCAGTCCGCTCCACGCACTCCAGTCCGCTCCCTGCACTCCAATTGGTTGCACTCATTCCAAACCGTTCCACGCGCTCCAGTCCGTTCCACGCATTCCAATCCGTTCTACACACTCCAATCCGTTCCACGCATTTGAATCCATTCCATGCATTCGAATCTATTCCATGTACTCCGATCCGTTCTGTGTATTTCTAAGTTGTTTTATGCACTCCATCCACGTATTTCACCCGTACCATCCACATACTTCCCGGTACCTTTCACATATTACACCAGTACCTTCCACATATTTCTTCACCCGTCCCATCTACATACGTCACCCGTTCCCTCCACATACGTCACCCATTCCATCCACATACGTCACCCGTTCCATCCACATACATCATTCGTTCCATCCACATACTTCACCCATTCCATCCACATACTTCACCTGTTCCATCCGCTCTACATGCTCTACGCACTCATCAGCTCTACGCACTCATCCGCTCTACTCACTCATCTGCCCTACACACTCACCCACCGTACGCACTCACCCACCCTACACACTCATCTGCCGTACGTACTCGTCTGCTCTAGGCGTTCGTCCACTCAAGGTATTCATCCGCTTTATGCCCTCTCATGCTTTACGCCCTCACCCGCTCTACGCACTCACCCACTCTACGCACTCATCCGCTCTACGCACTCATCCGCTCTCACACGCTCACCCACTCTCACGCGCTCACCCACTCTCACGCACCCCTCCGTTCTTACGCATTTATTCGCTCTTACGCACTCATCTGCTCCATACACTCGTTCGCTCTACCCACTCCTCTGCTCTGGGCACTCTTCTGCTCTGCTCATCCCTCATGCTCTGCGCACCCATCCGCTCCCCGCACTTGTCCACTCCCCGCACTCGTCCACTCACCGCACCCGTCCGCTCCCCGCACTCGTCCGCTCTATGCACTCGTCCGCTCTATGCACTCATCTGCTCTACAAAGTAGTTCGCTCATACGCACTTATCCGCTTTATACATTCATCCGCTCTATACACTCATCCGCTCTATACACTCATCCACTCTATACTTTCCTCCACTCTATACACTCATCCGTTCTGCACATTCATCTGCTCTATGCACTCCTGCGTTCTACACATTCCTCCGACATTTACGCACTCATCCGCTCTATACACTCGTCTGCTCTACATACTCATCCGCTCTACACTCAACCCCTCTGCACATTCATCTTCTCTATGCACTCATGAGTTCTACATACTCCTCCGCACTTACGCACTCATCCGCTCTACACACTCGTCCACTCTACACACTCATCCACTCAACACACTCATCCGCTCAACATACTCATCCGCTCAACATACTCATACGCTCAACATACTCATCCATTCTACACGCTCATCCGTTCTACACACTCATCTGTTCTACACACTCATCAGCTCAACACACTCATCCACTTAGCGCACTCATCCGTTCCATGCGCTTCATCCATTCTAACAATTTCATCCGTTCCATTCACTTCGTTCATTCATCGTGCCTTACCGATTCAGGGCATGACACTGGTCATACGCATTGGATCTGTTCCGTGCTCTCTATCTGTTTCATGCACTATACTCGTCTCATGTACTTGACTCGTCTATTCTGTACTTTCCATTTATGCCATGCACTCATACATTCGGTGTCATCTGTCTGTGTACTCATCAGTCTCTTGTATTCATCTTTCCATCCTCTTCTCTTTATTCATTTCGCACATTTTGTTCATTTTGTCCATTGCACTCATTACATCCATTTCATTAATTTACACCTCATTACATTATGTCAGACGAGAAAATAGAGTCCGGTCTTGGAGCAGAACGAGGGAATGCGTGCGCCCCTGAAGAAAGCCCGCAAATGATATGATATGATATGGCATTTATAACCCGCCTATACACAAGTGTTTCCAGGCACGAATGAAATAAGGATAAGGAAGTGAGATGGTCGGATCTGGAAGTACCTAAAGATAGAACACCAGATCCCATAGCATATCCTGAGCATCCCTGAGGACGATAATATAGTGAGAAGGGAGAGTCTCACCATACGTAAGCAGGTTGAGGTTGTTACCGACAAGGAGACAGACAGGGATGATTATCCCTGCCATGGATAGATTAATAGCGGGATCCGAATATGGGATGGGGTTCACAAAATTCCTCTTATTAGAGAAAAGGGGAGCAAGATTACAATACATTCCATGGCCACAGATGGACAAGGATAGCTTAATATGCAAGCTCAGTAGTTTCGCTTCGGGGGCTGGGAAATGGATAAACAAATTAGAGAAAATGACAGGAGGAAATACACTGGCCATTGGGGACATAAAAGGTCTCCTGGCAGCCATTCTTGGAGAGAGGGCTGATGACATATGGAGAAGAGCGGGATATTCAAGTGTGACTGCACAAAACACAGCGCCTGATGGAGCGCTGTCTAATAATTGTAGAGTAGACATTTGGAGGGCTCTCAGGGTACAATAGCCTGACACATCAGATATGGGTGCAATTATGACAAGTAAAATGAAAGAAGGTGAAGATCCTATTGTTTACATTCTGGATATTCAGGAGAAATGGCAACTTGAAAATCGTGAGCTGTGGGAAAAGACAATGGCACTATTTTACCATATTTTATTTCAGTGGTTGCTTGGGCCAGTACAGAGGCAGATGAAAAAAATAAGTAGGGATGGAAGCGAAGCCACGGGCTAAGGTACAGTTGACAATAGTACACCATTGTGGGTTATTACAAGAGAAAAACAAGAAGAAGAATGAGAATACGAAGATCGAGGAAGCAAAGTTAGTTCAGAAAATGTTGACATAATTGGCCATAGAAGGGGTGGCACTGACAAGTGGAGAAGGACTGGGAATACAGGAAACAATAGGTACATCGCAGGCAAATCATTTTTGCCCCATTGGACCAAGGTGGGTATGGGTTTACGCCACGAGGCAGAGATATGGTTTACTGAGGAAGAGGAGGCAGATTTCAGAATAACCAAGGTGGGATTCAAAATAAACAGAATGACAATCAGAGTGCTCAGGGAGGCTATAACCAAGGAGGGATTAAAAGGAGGATTCCTCCAGTATGTTGGAATTGTGAAATGACAGGACATATTGTGCATGTATATGGGAGCCAAGGCGATGTACAAAAGGGCCAATTTCCCAGAGGGGGGACGGCTTATCCTCCATCATACAGCACACAGACAAGAGAGGGCTTTGCCCAAGATCACACACCTTATCAGGGACAAGCACCGCAAGTACAGCAGGTGCAACAGCAGGGACAAGTACAAATGAATCTGCCACGAGGGCAGTCGCAAAAAGGCCTTATACAGACACAGCAGTATGCAAATACAGGACAAGTATTGACACCTAGAATAGGAGGTGTCACTTTGGTAGGAGGAAATCCTTTCACAGGGAAGGGGATGAGCTTGTATCCACAATAGGACAGCACATAGGGTGACTTGATGTGTTGAGTACTATCTGTCACACCAGGCACCCAAGAGGAACCAAGGGTCGATGTGACGATAGGCGGCAAATCCTTTCTTTTCTTGTAGACACTGGAGCAACTCGTTCCTGTATATGAGAGGGAAAATATCCAATGTCAGATATTGCCATGAATGCTCAAGGGTTCCATGGAGCTGTGAGTTGAGTTCCTTTTACTGATAAATTACCAGTCTCCACAGGAGAATTCGGCATGCCCGTTCCTCTGTTATATTCACGACAGACACTGGTTAACATTTTAGGAAGAGATTTAATGACAAAACTTAACATGATGATTTCATCTACGGATCAAAGAATATTGTGTTCCACTCCAGGAATACACTATTTAAAAGTGGGAGAGTTCATACTGGTATTCACAGGGCAAGTGGCTCTGCGAGGCGTTCCAGTAGGTCCAGGGATTTTTTAATATGGAGTATGTATTTTACTGACATGGCTACCTGGCCTGGTAGGAAAGATTGTGAGGATACAAGATGAGATTTTGTTTAGACCATAAATACTTATGGATGTGGAGGGTGGACAGACTATTCATATAGAGTTGGAAGTAGCTATAGTACGCAAAAAGAAATGGCAATGCTAAAAGGAGTAGACGATGAGGGTAGACCATGGAGAACAGTGATAGCTCTTGAGGAGGCCTACAGATTGACTGACATAACTGATGATGATATGTTCGGAGAGGACTGAAGCAATGACAAAGTAGTGTTCTTCATGAGTATTACATACTGGATAAGGAGAGAGAAAAGGGAAGTTCCACAAAGAATGGTGATTATGCAACAGCGACCAGTATTCTTTCAGGAGGATCTTGAAAAAGTGCTGAGTGCCCTCTGGTCCACAGGCCCTTATAACGTAGGTTTATTGAAAGGAATAGGGGAAGTTAAAATAAAGCTTAAGCCAGGAGCAATTTTACCCCGAGCAAAACAATACCCCATGTCTCGAGAAGCAGGTGAAGGTATATTTCAGACTATCTCAGCACTGATGAATCAAGGGATTTTGGTGCCATCAGAGTCATTGTGTAATACAGCGGTGTATCCAATAAAAAAATCTAATGGAGGGTCGTGGAAATTTAACCAGGATTTGAGACCTCTTCACCAGATTGTAGATGCTGAGTTTCATTTAGTGCCTAACCTCTCGACAATATTGTGTAGTATCCTATTAGAAGCTTGATACTTCACGGTGGTCGATTTGAGAAATGCATTCTTCTCGATCCGTTGCATAAGGACTCCCAAGACTTGACTTCAATTTTACGACTTGTTTTCACACTTGTTTGCCTCAAGGGTACTGTGAGTCTCCATTGATCTTTGACAGAGTTCTACAGATGCACCTGGGCAATATCGATCTGAAAAGTGCAATGATACAGTACGTAGATGACCTATTGATTTGAAGTAAAACAGAGGATGAGTATAGACAGGACTCTATCTGATTAATGACTATTCTAGCAGATAAGGGATATAAGGTGGGCAAGGAGAAGTTACAGTACTGTCAAGAAGAGGTGTTATGCATAGGTCAGTTGATTTCACATGAAGGAAAGAAAGTGATACCTGAGAGAGCTGATGCAATCATGAAAACATCGAAACCGAACACAGTGAGACAGATGCAACAGGTTCTGGGTTTATGCAATTAGGTTAGAGTCTGGGTGTTTGATTACAGAGTTTCCTGTTTTAGGTTTTTATTTTTATTTTTTACTTCGGGGGTGTTTTTCCAGTGTTTTCAAAAAATTTCAGAATCTGTGTTTATCAGTGTTTTCCCATTTGCTCCTTTCAAAAAATCGCGGACAACTGTTTTTCCAGGTGTGAACACAGAACTGTTATTTTATTGCTTCATTGCGTGCATATGTAGGGTAATCTCTCAATGGGAGATGTTCTAAACAATTTCATGTTAATCCAGTAATCTGTTGCATTCCTACAAGTCAACATTATTGTAATAAATCCTGCAATACTTCTTCAAGGACTCTTTGCCCATCCGTGCCCTTTCTTTTCTTCCCATAAAGACTTTTATTTGGGAAAAAGACCTTTCTGCATTGGCACTGGACACAGGCTTCGGCGCAGGAGACAATTGGGCGTGCCCATTTTGGCTTTAGCTCAGCCACAAACCATGACCTGCAAGATTGTGAGGCTTGGAACTTAACCACAAGACCAAAGTGCCCTTGTGCCTGAGGCAGCAAAATTACATATTTAACCATCATGATGCAACAGCCTGATAAAAAATATCTATATATAAGACAGAAATATAAGCAGAAAGAGCGGTACACCCTCTTTTGGCGTTGCTGTTTACATCAACCCAAAGCCACAATTCTTTTCAAATGCAACACGATAACATTTCCTGCCAACGTGCTGCATTTGAAAAGAATTATTCTTTGGAATTTGGCGTGAGGGAATTTAGACGTGGCTGCAATGTCAGCCACGTCCAAATGTCCCTCGTGACAAATCGGTGGCGCCAAAAATTCTCCCGTGCCAAAATGGGCATGCTGAACTGGCTGCTGCAGCCAACTGGCCGCGCCAAAGCACCCTCGGCGAAACGACCGCGCCAAAAGGGGGTGTACCACTCTGGTGCCCCCTTGCAGGGGACAACAGAGGCAGTAACAGTCCTGCCCCCGTCCTGCTCCTCTGCCATGGCCTTATTTCTTTATTTTGGACAATGTTTTTCGGGTCCGTGGACCCGATTAATTTATTTATTTGCGCAATGTTGGACCAACATCGCAGAAATAAATTAATTAATCGGATCCACGGACCTGACAAACATTGTCCAAATAAATAAATAAACCAGGCCATGGCTGAGGCCTGTAACTGCCTCTGGTGCCCCCTTGCAGGGGACAACAGAGGCAGTAACAGTCCTGCCGCCGTCCTGATCCTCTGCCATGGCCTTATTTATTTATTTAGACAATGTTTTTCGGGCCCATGGACCCGATTAATTAATTTATTTCTGCGATGTTGGTCGGGAC
This sequence comes from Ambystoma mexicanum, assembly GCF_040938575.1. Lineage (NCBI taxonomy): Eukaryota > Metazoa > Chordata > Amphibia > Caudata > Ambystomatidae > Ambystoma > Ambystoma mexicanum. The sequence continues at coordinate 1,460,723,337 of NC_090932.1, forward strand.
CAAGATTGCAGAAATAAATAAATTAATCAGATCTACGGACCTGACAAACATTGTCCAAATAAATAAATAAACAAGGCCGTGGCTGAGGCTTTTAACTGCTTCTGGTAGGGGGCACCAGTGGCAGTAACAGTCCTGCACACGTCCTGCTCCTCCGCCACGGCCTTGTTTATTTATTTATTTGGACAATGTTTTTCGGGTCTGTGGACCCAATTAATTTATTTATTCCCGCGATGTTGGTCGGGGCCAACATTGCAGAAATAAATTAATTAATCAGATCCACGGACCTGACAAACATTGTCCAAATAAATAAATAAACAAGGCTGTGGCCTGTCACTGCCTCTGGTGCCCCCTTGTAGGGGGCACCAGAGGCTGTAACAGTCTTGCACACGTCCTGCTCCTCTGCCATGGCCTTGTTTATTTATTTATTTGGACAATGTTTTTCGGGTCGGTGTACCCGATTAATTTATTTATTTCTGCGATGTTTGTCAGGACCAACATTGCAGAAATAAATTAATTAATCAGATCCACAGACCTGACAAATATTGTCCAAATAAATAAACAAAGCCGTGGCTGAGGCCTGTCACTGCCTCTGGTGCCCCCTTGCAGGGGGCACCAGAGGCTGTAACAGTCCTGCCCATGTCCTGCTCCTCTGCCACGGCCTTGTTTATTTATTTATTTGGACAATGTTTTTCGGGTCTGTGGACCCAATTAATTTATTTATTCCCGCGATGTTGGTCGGGGCCAACATTGCAGAAATAAATTAATTAATCAGATCCACGGACCTGACAAACATTGTCCAAATAAATAAATAAACAAGGCTGTGGCCTGTCACTGCCTCTGGTGCCCCCTTGCAGGGGGCACCAGAGGCTGTAACAGTCCTGCCCATGTCCTGCTCCTCTGCCACGGCCTTGTTTATTTATTTATTTGGACAATGTTTTTCGGGTCTGTGGACCCAATTAATTTATTTATTCCCGCGATGTTGGTCGGGGCCAACATTGCAGAAATAAATTAATTAATCAGATCCACGGACCTGACAAACATTGTCCAAATAAATAAATAAACAAGGCTGTGGCCTGTCACTGCCTCTGGTGCCCCCTTGAAGGGGGCACCAGAGGCTGTAACAGTCTTGCACACGTCCTGCTCCTCTGCCACGGCCTTGTTTATTTATTTATTTGGACAATGTTTTTCGGGTCGGTGTACCCGATTAATTTATTTATTTCTGCGATGTTTGTCAGGACCAACATTGCAGAAATAAATTAATTAATCAGATCCACAGACCTGACAAATATTGTCCAAATAAATAAACAAGGCCGTGGCTGAGGCCTGTCACTGCCTCTGGTGCCCCCTTGCAGGGGGCACCAGAGGCTGTAACAGTCCTGCCCATGTCCTGCTCCTCTGCCACGGCCTTGTTTTTTTATTTATTTGGACAATGTTTTTCGGGTCCGTGGACCTGATTAATTTATTTATTTACACGATGTTGGTCAGGAACAACATTGCAGAAACAAATTAATTAAACAGATCCACGGACCCGACAAACATTGTCTAAATAAATAAAGAACAAGGCAGTGGTTGAGGCATGTAACTGCCTCTGGCCATGGCATGCCACTTACACACCTGCAGAGAGGCAAAGCTGCCTACAATGCACACCCACTCCCCACACCCCACTGCACCTCCCCTCCCATTACAACTCTGACACAAAACCATTCAGTGACTAATGGCCCATCATTAGCAGTTTCCTGCCAGCATTGTGATGGGAGGGGCTGAAATTAGCTGCAGGGGGAACTGAAGTGCCCTTATTGTTGCGCTTATGAAGAAATAAGCGCAACAATAAGGGACTAATTGACAGAGGGGGAAAAAAAAGCAGGTCGCAAAAATACACTAATTTCACCATTCGGCCACAAGGTGGCAATGGTGCATAATCACTTAAGGCATTAAATACAACTCTTTCATCGAGCTGCTAGGTTAGCTCACTGGCAACACTTGTGTCTTGAATAGAAGACATCACAGCTTCAAATCCCACTCCTTGTGCTTAGGAAATAAGTATCATTTAATGAATTACTAGGGTTTATCGGAGTCCCCTGCAAACTGGACTCCCTAATTATAGTACATGCACGAGGCCATTTCTGCAAGCATTAAAGAAAGCACAAGTTGGTAAAACAAAACTAGAATGGACCGAAGAAATTGAGGAAGGATTTGAGGAATTGAAAAAAACAATTTGTACAGCCCCAGTTTTAGAAAATCCCAATTATGGTAAGGAATCCTATCCTACACAGATGGGTCAGCAATGACAGCAGTGTTTACACAGAGAACAACATTAGGGTATAAGCCTTTGGCATATTATAGTGGGATTTTAGACCCATTTCTGAGAGGACACTTCCATTGCGAACAAACGTGGCAGCCACCGCGCTTGCAATTGAGAGTCCACAAGTATTGTCATGGGCTGCTCTATGGCCCTCTTGCCATTCTAGAGAAACCCAAGGGCATGACTTCCCAAAGGGTTTCAGTTTATGAGGTAATGATTTCCAACCCGACGTTTACATGTGTGAGATGTAAAATAGTGAACCCAGCCACATTCATAGCTGAACCCATAGAAGAAGGTGATCATGTGCCAATTATGTTGAATTTTATAGTGATATACCCTGTGTAAAGGAGAATGCTTTAGCTGGAGGGGAGATTATTTTTATTGATGGTTCTTCGAAAATTGATCAGACTAGTGGGGAAAGGCATTCAGGCGCCACAGTAGTAAGACATAGATTAAATGGAGAATTTGAAGGAGTAGCAAGTGCAAGGCTACCATCTTATTTTTCAGCACAAGCTGCAGAATTAGTAGTGCTTATTGTCACACCTGAGGAACATGAAGGGCAGGTAGTGACAGTGTACAGTAACTTCTTCTATGTGATGTCAACCGTACACGCAGGGTTGGCATGTTGGAAGAGGAGCTGTTACCTCCGGCAGACAGCAGTGCAGCATGCGTCCTTATTGGTGAGACTCATCGAGGCACTACAACTCTCAGAAGCCATAGCAGTTGTTAAACTAAGCGAACAGATTTGATCTCTTGTGGGAACAAAGCCGCAGACATAGAAGCCAAAAGGTTTGCATATTCTCCAGAAATTTAGAGTTTTGATACTGAGAGTATTAAAGAAAATGCAGTTACAACTAGGTTAGCGCAAGAGGGGTTTAATAAATTGTCAATAACCCAATTAATAGAAATACAGGGAAGCGCACCACAGGAAGAGCAAGAACTTGGAAGCGAAGGGGCTGTTCTTTATCCCCCATGGAAGCATTGTGGTGACAGGACAGCACTGGAAAGCCAGTGATGCCAGTACATTTATTAAAAGTCGCACTTGAACTGCTGTATTACCCTGTGCATGTAACTAGAGAACGTCTTGCTGCTAATATTGCAGAAGACTGGTTAATTCCTAATTTTATGGAACACGTTGCATTATTTATGGTGAATTACATCGTGTGTCAAAGGTTTACTGCTAGGCATACACTGAGAATGATTAGAGGATTAATAGTTCGACCAAATGGTCCATTTCAGCATTTACATATCGGCTATGTCAATAAGCTGCAGACATTTAATGGATATAGGTATCTATTAGTGGTGGTGTGTCTCTTTTCTAGGTGGATCGAGGCAGGTCCGTGTACACAGCCTGATGCCACTTGAACAGCAAGGTTTTTAGTGCATGAAGTATTCTCGAGGTGGGGTTTGTGTTAAGTATTCAGATCTAATAAAGGGTCACATTTTGTCAATTAGTTAGTTAAAACAAATAGGGCTTTTATTAAGTATAAAGCACAAGTTCTCTTCTGCGTATCACCCGCAAGTGAACGGTATATGTAAGAGACTCAACGGCCTCCTCAAAGAAAGGATTGCCAAGATAAAATTGACTTTGAAAAAGGGATGGCTGTATTGCCTACCCGTGGCCTTATATGCTCTTCGGAATCAGCCAGGATCAGACCACTACCTCACCCTGCATGAACTAGTGACAGGATGTTGAATGAGAAGACCCCATATACCTCCATCTAGGATTAGGAGTGATGCCCAGAGTGTAGCTAAAACCTAAGGTGATGAGATGCATGATTATTTGACATGTATAACTACCAGTATTTCTTTAATTTCAGATCAAATTAAGCGTCATGGGGGTCGGTCTAAGAACACAGAAGAAGATCATTCAACAACCAATCTAAGTGACCTATTACCACCACATAAGTTATATGTTGGGGACCTAGTCCTGATTAAGAATTTTACCAGGAAGTGGCATGAGCCACGTTTCCATGGCCCATTCTGTATTGAAGAAGTGTCCCCTTCTGCAGTTAAGGTACAAGGAAGAAGAGCTTGGTTGCACCTAAGCGATATGAAAATGTATAAAGGCAAGACCTTCCCTGCCACCATTTCTGATCCAGAAGCAAGACAAGAAGAAGAATGCAGACCCGATCGATGATAAGAAGAAAGACGATAAAGCAGAGTGATTGACACATACTTTATTTGGACTGGAACTCAATAGACCCCTCTTATATATATTTTAGTAGAGAGTACAAGGACTTTTGAATGAACTTTTAGAAATATATTGAAGCAGAGAGTTATGCCTAAACGTCAGTTCTTGATTAGAATCTGGTAAAGGGATCAGTACCCAGATTCATTTTGTGGAGAATATTTGTTTTAAGTGATAAAAACACATGATACCTGCCGACAGTGATGTTCATCAACTTGTTGTTGCTGTCTTTGTGCTCATACTTCAATCTTACCCTGCTCTTGTTAGAAGAGACGTTATTAGGCACACTTTCTTACGGGATCCTAAAAACGGTCCAGTGATAAGAAGAATCCCTATTGCTATAATTGAACAAATAATACAGTTGCAGACATAAAAAAGAAATTTGATGATTGTATTAAAAATGATTAATGAAGAAGATGGCATGATCATAGAGAGTGAAAAAATTCAGCAGGCAGTAGGGTGGCGCGAGAAATGGTTGCCTAGATTTTAATGCATGATATATTTTTGCATGACTGTTCTCATTGTCTTTCTGTTCCTCATCTTTCACAGTCTCTATCATCTTAATGCTTCTACTGAAGAAAGAGCTCTTATGATTCTCCCCACTATGAAAATGAACAATTACAAATGTCTTGATCTCTATAAGTATATTGGGAGACATAAAAGAGATGCAGAGGAAGACAATGAAGGGATAATTACATATTTAGATAATGCAGCTCCACTGGGGAATAACATGTGGTACCAACACATGAAAATTGTAGGGGAAAGAGCATCTGATGAGAGTTGCTATGTCTGCACTCTCACCCCCTATGCCATGAATACAGTAAGGACTTTCATTTCGAAGGAGGTTTCAGAACACAATGCGAAGTGCCTCAGCCATCTTGCAGCATGTATTATTCAAGAACCATTTAATTTCAGAAGATGGGCAACCTTGCGATGGAGATCAAAATGGTTGTTTCGGTACCAGGATGACTATATCAAGAACACACAAATGGAAAAGGAGCCTGTATGGAAGAGCAAGATGCTTGTATATCCTGCTGCAGGGCAGGATGAGGTGATAATTGAAGAAATGAAGAGAATTAATTACCCTGATGCGATGTAAATAGCAGGATCAGCTGGATGTTGGGAACAAACTCAAATGTTGGTCTATGGACGAGTGCATACCAAGAAGGGATGGGAAGAAGGAATGGTATCCTGTGCAGCTCATCTTCTGAAGATGGACTACGTACAAGAAGTGCAAAAAGTGAATGATGGACGCTTAACGTCATGGGCCAAGCATGCCAAATTATTGACATGGGTAGAATACGAATCAGGCCCAATAGGTGTAATCCCGTTGATTAATGCAACTCTATGCTTCCGAAGACACGGAAAGAACCATGTGGGATATAAAAAAGAATGCAAGACTACAATTGACATCCCCAGAATGGGAGAAGGGTCAGCCATCCTTATGGATCGATATTGGGGTTGTGGATCTAGAGCATATAGGAAGTTGCCCAAGGATTGGGGCGAAGTATGTTCCTTGGTGCTCATCCATGTTCCAGCATTAGTGATTCCACAGAGCGATCTGAAGATTGATGAATTTCCAGAAGTGGATGCCGATTTGAGAAAAAGAAAATTGTTTGAACTTTTCTGATGGACAAAAAGAGAAAATTATTTCTCAGCCAAATCGATAACAGTGTATGATACCATTCCTGAGGAGCACAGGTTGTTCAGCAGAACTGCTATGATAATGACTACTCTATTCATGCCTGGACTTCAGACAGTGGCGAATGCCAAATGGTTACAAATCACAGATCGGAGCTTTTGCAGACAATCAATGCTACCATAAAGGGATTCAATGCCATTAAAGAAGAGCTGAGGGTCATACGACTGATGACCCTCTAAAATCGATTTGTCCTTGATAGGATCACAGCAATGGAAGGAGGAGTTTCCACCAAAATCGGGCCATCATGTTGCACATTCATACCTTCTCACGATGACCAGAATGGAACCTTGACAGTGACCATAACGTCGTTGACAGACCTACATGCCAAGATGGAAGGTGAGATAGATAAAACATGAGATGGCATTTATAATGCGCCTATACACCAGTGTTTCAAGGTGCGACGAGGCAAGTGAGGGAAGACAGAGACAACGATTTTACTAGGCAAAGTGACATTGAGATCGCCCAAGTGCAGGGGAGAGGGGTGGGAAAAAGTGTGAAGGAGAAGAGGAGGGGGAAGTGTAGTACATGGGATCAACAATAACAAGAAGTGTGTCCAACAGGTGGCAAGTGCAAGGATAAGTGCAGGCAGGAGGTGTCAAAAGTGCCGTTAGGGGGACGGTAGGGTTACAGATACAGACCCAAGTGCAAGGGTTGCCAGGGGGGCAGTGCAAGTGTGCAACTAGGCGGCAAGGGGACCTGGGCCCTAGATCAGAGGGTAGCCAGGTGACCAGTGCAGTTTCAGCCAGGAATTCAGCAGGGAAGAGGCAAAGAGAAGGCAGAAGCAAAGAGGAGAGTCTTGAGGTGCTTCCGGGACCGGAGATGGTTTTCCTCAAGTTTCAGAGAGGCAGGGAGGCTGTTCCAGAGGGGAGCCCTAGCCGAAGAAAGAGATCTACCACCAACTCATTGCTTGGAGAAGCGACTGACCCTGAGGGAGTTGGAGGCAGAGGAGGGAACAGCTCGATTAGGAAGGTATTTGCAAAGAGAGCGTTAGAGGTATTGAGGCCCCAGACCTCAGAAGGCCTTGTAGGCTATGCAGAAGGTCTTAAACTTAATCCTTGCAGCCACTGGGAGCCAGTGCAGAGATTTCAGTGCTGAAGAGATACGATCGCTGGTGACCCTGAGGTTCTTAGCCTCACAGGTTGGAGCAGGAAGAGGGCCAAGAGAGGCCGGCCAGAGAGTGACAGGAAAGGAGGGTGCAGGTGTGCCAATGAGGAGAATCTCTGTCTTACTGGAATTAAGGCAGAGATCATTGTCGGCACACCACTCCTGGATAGCAGGCAGACAGTCAAAGATGAGAGACGGAGAAGATGTGGTAGAAGGGATCCTGAAAACAAGCTGGGTGCCATCCGCTTAGCACTGAAAGTTGGAGCAGAGAGCGACAATGCCGTGGGCAAGCGGTGCACGGTATTGGTTGAACTACTATGGGGAGAGTTAAGACCCCTGGGGAACAGCACAAGTAGACAGTGAGATAGAGGAGAGGAAGGACCCAAGTTGGACCTGGGAGGGTCAGTCGGAGAGGAAAGAGGTCAGCCAGGCCAGGGCCTGATCAGTGATACCCAGCTTATCACAGAGATGATTGAGAGCAGGATGGCATGGTTGACCGTGTCAAAGGCAGAGGAGAGATCAAGTAAGATGAGGACAGAGGGGAGATTAGAATCAATGTTGGAGAGCAGGTCTTCACAGATGGTCAGGAGAGCAGTTTCCTTGCTTCTGGCGGCTCTGAAGCCAGACTGATGGTCATGGAGACAACCAACAGATTCAGTGTGAAGATTAAGCTGGGAGATGGCCAGCTTTTCCAGGAGTTTGCCCAGGAAAGGAGTGATGGAGATTGGGCGATAAGTTGCCGGGCAGGAGGGGTCGGCTGAGGGCTTCTTCAGAAGAGAGTGCTTCAGGGGGAAGGGAAGGCTCCAGTGGTGAAGGAGTGGTTGTAGAAGTCATCCAGGACAGGAGCAAGGGTGTCAATGTGGTCCTTCATGGTTTTGGAAGAACAGGGGAGAACCTGTTTTGACAAGACTTTCATAGATCGGACTTGTCTAGAAGCCTCGTCGGGGGGAAACAGAGGTAAGGCAGAGAAGGAGGGAGGAGAGGTGGCCACAGGGGGGTCAGAGGTACAGTAGAGAGTAGAGGCAAGAGGAGGAGAGCATGTGAGAGTGGACAGGATGGCCTGAGTTTTAGAGAAGAAATTATAAGCCAGGGTCGTGCAGAGGGCCTGGGAGGGGACAGGAAAGGTAGCAACTGCAGCAGGATTGGCCAGCTCCTTGCAGATTTTAAAGAGTTCGGCCAAGTTGTTGGATGCCGCAGAGACACGTGCGTGGATGTGGGCTCTCCATTTGGTGCGGACAGAAGACGGTATGGCCTTTGGGATAGGCGGCAGGCCAGCTTGTCAGAGGATGCACAAGAAGCAATCCATTTCCTCTCAGCCACCCTGCACTTGCATTTAAGGGTGATGAAGTCTGACTCGTACCAGGAGTTGTACTTGGCTTTAGGCTTCAAGCGGATCCTCATGACAGGGGCAAGAACATCAAGAGTTTCAGAGATAGCCGAGTGGAGCATGGAAAGGGATGTGTCAGGATGTGATTCAGCCAGAGGAGGGGGAGAGAAAGTGGCAGTGAAAGACTCAACTGATGCACGCTTCATAGGTCAGATAGCAGAGAAGGTAGGCGGCAGTGCTGGAGTTGGCATGGCGTGAGGGGTGGAGAGGGTGAGATGGGAGGAAAGGAGAAAGGTGAGAGGGTAGAGAGGGGAAGTTCTGAGGAGATCAGAACATCCAGAGTGTGCCCTGTAGAGTGAGTCAGGCCAGTAGAGAGAATAGACATAGAGAGAATCGCAGTGGTTTCGAAAGAGTCCAGAGGAAGGACAGGAAGCATCCAGGTAGATGTTAAAGCCTCCAAGAAGGAGGAGTTGAGTGGTCGAGGCCAAGAGGGAGGAGGAGAGGCCCGCCCATTCAGAGAGGAAGGAGCTGATCTGACCAGGTGGCCGATAGATAGTAGCCACAGTAAGAGAGTGGCCAGGAGAGACAGAAAGCCTGCAGACAAGGCATTCAAAAGAGGAGTAGGCCTGCATAGGAATGACAGAGGCAGGAATCCACTCAGGGAAGATCAGGGCTACACTCCCTCCGGAACGATTGGGTCTGGGTGCAGAGAAAATCTTGTAACCATCAGGGTAGAGAGTGTCAAAGCTTGTGACAGAGCCGGCCATGAACCATATCTCGGTGAGACCGAGGACATTGAGGTCAAGTTCTTCCAGGAGGCGGCAGATATCAGAGGAGTGTTTGACCACTGAGCGAGAATTTAGAGTGGCGAGATGGAGAAGGCTGCCATCCCTGAAAGACTTCCAGGGAGGGGTACAAATCAGAGGTAAGTCCTGCGGAAGTGTAGAAGGAGCCCGAAGGGGGGGGCAGAGGAGACAGGAGGAAATGGCAAGGTAGCCAATGAGGAGACAGAGGTGTGAGGCAAGGAAGCTGAGAAAGGGAGAGAAGGGACAGCAGGAGAAGAAAGGAATTTGATGAGGCACGGGAAACATCTATCAAAGAGGAGAAGGTTACCCTGAGGGCCTTGGACCAAGATGGTGCCATTCAGATAAACATTAATGATGACCCTAGAGGAGTGGAAGGGGGCCAGGAAGGGCTCTCAGCGGGTGCCACCATTAATAGGAGAAATAGAGAAAGGAGAAAGCACAGAGAGTCCATAGGTCTGGCAAGGGTACAACAAAGAGGATGTCCAGTGAGGGTTTGTCTGTAGGAAGCACAGGCATAGGTGTCAGCGATAGGTAGGCCTGGGTTGGAGACCATGATGTCCTTTTTGAACTTCTTCCTACCAGACCCAGTAAAGAGAGCAGGATAGTCGATACAGAAGCCATTAGAAGAGATTGGAGAAACAGAGAGCATCATAGAGTAGGTGGGGGAAGAGGAGAGATGAAGTGGGGATGAGGCAGAATCAAGCAGATGAGACAGAGCGGGACGAGACAATAGTAGACAGTTTACTAAGAAGACAAGAGCTCAGACAATAGTAGATCAATTTACTAAGAGGGACGATTTACTAATAATACAAGAACCACAAACAAAAGGACAAAGTAGTTGACAAATGTAAACCTGGAGGAAGGAATAATGCAGCAGAACACACGGTAGTACAACGTAAGAAAGGGCAGTCAGTGAGGCGAGACACACAACCACACCAAGAGAAGGAAGTCAGCGAATGGTGACCTAGAGGAGGGAGGAATACAACCGGGCAACACAAGGCAGTATAATGCGAAAACAGGGCGGTCAGTGCGGAAAACAGCAAAGCAATGTACAAGAGCAGATAAATCGACAAGTGATAACCTAAAGGAGGCAAACTACGGAAACAGTAGGACAATCAATGGATAGGGCAGTCAGTGAGGAATAACAGAAGGGGGTGCGTGGGAGCAGGAGGAGAGAGAGAGGGGAACACGTGGTCCGGGAGAAGCGAGGGACACGCGGTCAAGGAGTAGCGAGGAAGTTGCAAGGTATGTGCGATGGGTAAGATAAGGATTTGGGAATAGCTTACTCAAATGCGCCAATCTTTATAGTGAAATGTTCACAGGTGAGTCTGAGTCGTGGATTATATTTTATAAATCTTCTTTATTTTCCAACTTAAATTCAGTTCATTAAACATATTCTTCAGTTCAAAATAACAAATCAAATTCAGTGTTAGTTTCACACCTTTGATAAATAAATCCTTGCTTTAAAGTTGCAGTATATTCCTGATCTCTTTGTTGTACTTTAATTCCAGTACATTGACTTATGTTGTAATTTTGATTTCCTTATAGTTCCTAGCTCAGTTCCTAACTCAACACGTGTTCCCAATTCTTGTTAACAATGGTTCTTGAGGAGATGGAACTTTTTCCAGATTGGTAATTTTGCTTATTGTCCAATAATTGGTAATGACCATATGTAGTCTCCTGTTATCCTTAATATAAAATAATTGTTCAGATTGTGCCTTATATTCAAATTCTCATGGTTGCTTCTAGCCCTTTTTATATTCAAGAATTCTGCACTGCCATGGTGAGCGTGCACGGACTTCACAGAGTTCCATCTCCTAAAGAACCATTGTGGAGTGGAGTGTTTTTTCTGGCTGTAATTTTTCTCACTTTAGTATATGCGATGGGTGCAGGTGGGAGAAAGGGGGGCATGAGGCAAGTGCATGGAACACGTGGTCAGGGAGTAGCAGGGAAGTTGTGAGGGACATGCAATCAGGGAGTAGAAAGGGACACGGGATGGGTGCTGGAGGTAGAAGGGGGCCCAGGGCAGATGGCCGGCACATGTGGTCCGGGAGTAGCGAGGGATACGTGGAGCATGCGGTCACAGAGTAGCGAGGAAGTTGCGAGGGACACGCGATCGGGGAGATGCAAGGAACCATGGATCAGGGGTGCACTGCTGCGGGCAAAACCAGGGTGGAAGTGCGAGAAACAATGCAATCAAGGATTGCGAGGGACCCACATGGGCTAAAGTGCACACACGCAAGCAAGGCCGAGAAGGGAAGGGCACCAAGATGCACAATGATCACGGGCGTTCAGGGAACACACCGACCGAGCGTGGCCAAGGATGGAGGGGGCACTAGAGCATATGCGATCGCAGGATTGCGAGGGACCATGCAAGTCAGGGGCATGTGGGGAGGCAGATAAGGGAGTGCTTGGAGGCGTCGCAGTCGCAGATTGTGTGGGAATGCACAGACCGGGGACACACAGCACGTGTGGAGGCAGCGCAAGTGAGGAGTGCGAGAGGCCATGCAGGAATGGGAGGTGAGGTATGCGTGGCTTGGGTGCGCATTTACAAGCAAGGGTAGAGGGTGCGGGAAGAGGGCTAAGAAGTGCAGAGCAGTAAGCAACTCCCCAACTTCTTACCTGGTGGCCGCAGACAGGAGGGTGAATCGTCCGCACTCACAGTCTACACCGCAGACCCCATTGTCGCCAAACACCTGTCTCACTCAACAATGCGGCCTTGGCCTGTGAGGGCTTTGCCACAGAGGGTCCGAACCTCGGATTTTATAGGCTCGGTGGCGTGGACGTAACAAACGTGTTACATGGAAATCAGGCAGTGTCGGGCAGATGAAATTGTAGATGACAGCTGGTTTGCCTCTTTGTTTTCATGGATTACACATTAGTTGGCAAATATTTTTAAGGTTCTTGGAGTAATACTGGTGTTAGTGATGTTTGGGTTCTGTGAAGTCAGGATGGTGATTGCCCAATGCAAGAAACCAGCAAAGAAGGTGCTAGGGATGAAGATTATGATTGATGTCAGACCTGAACCAAACGCAGAGGAGCTGACTGACAAAGCTGTCAGGAATCACATAGAAGACGGTATGGTCGCACCTCACGGAATGAAGTTCCTATATCCAAAGAATCATAAGTAGTATGTGGGACAATGGGTCTATTGTCCCCCGAATGGACAATGTAACTACATGACCTGGAGTGTAGATAAACATGTCAAATCATCAGCCACCCTGAGGGGGGTGATGAAGATATGGACACCAAAGAAACATTTCTCAAAGAGAAAATACCAGAATGTGTAAACAATTGAGGAGGTGGTTGAGGACTCGACCAGAGGGGGGAAGTAGAGGAGCAGATGCATGCCTCTGCAGGAAATCCTGCCCCCTTACTCCCCATATGTTGAAGACCTGGGATCATGTCGTGTTTGACACCAGCAGTTGTGCCAATACTGCAACGTCTGTTCAAAAGAAGATACCCATTGAGACAACCCTACCGAATGTATCCCCAAAGTGATGACAACTTAAGAGAGGAACTCCCTGAAGGAATATGAAAAGGAGCAAAGAAAGAAGCTAGTGATGTCACAAGAGACATGTACGACGTCCCGAGATAATGGATGTAGATGAGGTATGGATCCTACAGAAACTAATGACGAAGAAAAAAATCAAGAGAACCTTTAAATACGAAAAAGATTACATGTGCACAAAGTGCTGCAGAGAATCAACCGTTCAATAATTGTACAGATGCTGAAATGCAAGTAGACTAAGTCATCATAGAAGCTGGCCATACGTAGTGAATAGAATGCAGCCAAAGCCACCATTGTATAGAAGCTGGACATCGGTATCATGAATTTAGTAAGCCAGGACCCATGAAGACGGAAGGAAAAACTATGTCGGAGCAAGAATACGCTGAATCGTGGAGCTGCATGGCAAGGTTGTCTGGCCTGGAGTCAAGACTGAAACAGCCAAGTTCGGCTATCAATTCTGGAAAGGAGCGAACGTGCGAAGGATCAATAATCCCTTGTTAAGGTCCAAAAAAAGAACACCAAGAGTGCCATGTTTTATTCATTTAAGACATTTAAAACCTGCAAAATGGACCAAATTGTAGTCTCCTGTCACGTGAGCCAAGGATGAAAATAGAGTTTGGACTTGGAGTCCCAGAACACGATAGTGAGTGCCCGCACTCCCATGTATTCTGAAGACAAGGATACTTTTGCAAGGCCAAGTTCAAAAAAAATCTTCATGGTAGAAGGCTTGGGTGATGAGAGATGCTGGGCTAATTGGGTGGGGAGGTGGTGTCATGCTCTATCTCCTTGTACCTTGGTCTGGGCTTGCATGCTGCTAAGTGAACCGAATGTTCCAGACATAGCACAAGCGTTCCAACCAATTGTGGTAGTCCATGTAATGAAGGACCTTATAGTTTGAAAACCAGCAAGAAACTGTGTATCTAATGTTTCTGAAGATGAAATGTTTTAGAGGTAGGCAATGTTGTCCACCTGAAAGTGGGCGGCCAATTACAATCCTAGCTCCTATAGATAATATACTTAGATAGTCCCCTTAAGCCAGCCCTGATCCCTCATAGGTTTTTCATTATTTGTCACGTAGTATGAAGTCACCTATGACGTATTTTTGCTATATAATCTTTGTTTTGTGAAAAGATCGCTGATAGAAATCAAGCGTATGTCTGTTGATGTTCGTTGCAACTCCCTTTTTTAGATAATTGTTAATAAAACAGTACTTTGCCATCTTCCTGAGTTGGTTTGGTTATTTGGAGAGTTATTCTGTGTGATCCCATCCATTGCATGCACGTTCCTAAAGGGCCCTAAGCTCAGTAACACCAAGGGGTCTTTGTTGGTATCCTGAGTCCCACCGAACCATTTAGGTCCCTGGTGCAGGTGAGTGAGGTAGGTGCCCTAGGTGCTCTTTGTCCATTCTGATCAGCCTTTCCGCTTTTTTCACCCTCTTTGCCCCCTTGCGCTGTCTCCAGCATCTTCGTTGCATCCCGTGTGCTCTCTCCTGTCCTCCTGTCCTCCTGCCCCTCCCCGCTACCCTGATTGTCTATCCCCGTGTTTCGTAACACCAAGGGGTCTTTCTGGGATCCGGAATCCCGCCACACCATTTAGGTCCCTTGTGCAGGTGAATGAAGTGCATTAGACCCTCTTTCTCCAGTCTGAGCAGCCGTTCCGCTTTTTTTTCACCCCCTTTTCCCCCTTGCGCTCTCCCCAGCATTTGTGTCGCTTCCAGTGTGTTCTCTCCCTTCCTCCTGACTCCCAACCCTCCCCCCTACCCTGATTGGCTCGCCCCGTGTTTAGTAACACCAAGGGGTCTTTGCCGGTATCCGGAGTCCTACCGCACCATTTAGGTACCTGGTGCAGTTGTGTGAGGTGACTTAGGCGCTCTTTGTGCATTCTGAGTAGCCTTTCTGCTTCTTTCCACCCACTTTGCCCCCCGCGCTCTCTCCAACATCTGTGTCGCATCCTGTGTATTCTCTCACTTCCTCCCGCCCCTCCTCCCTATCCTGACTGGCTAGCCCCGTGTTTAGTAACACCAAGGGGTCTTTTCCGGTATTTGGAGTCCCACCGCACCATTTAGGTCCCTGTTGCAGGTGAGTGAGGCGCCTTAGGTGCTCTTTGTCCATTCTGAGCAGCCTTTCTGCTTTTTTTCACTCCCTTTGCCCCCTCACGCTCTCCTCAGCATTAGCCTTGCTTCTTGTGTGTTCTCTCCCTTCTTCCCAGCCCTCCCCCAACCCTGATTGGTTATTCCCGTGTTTCGTAACACCAATTGGTCTTTGCTGGTAGCCAGAGTCCCACTGCAACATTTAGGTCCCTGGTGCAGGTGAATGAGGTGCCTTAGGTGCTCTTTGTCCATTCTGAGCAGCCCTTCTGCTTTTTTTCACCCCTTGTGCCCATTCACGCTCACCCCCAGCATTAGCGTTTCTGCTTATGTGGTTGCCTTGGTGTAAACTAATGAGAAATGGGATGGTAATGCGCTTTGCGCCATTACAATAATGCAAGACAATAGTGTGTATAGATTTAATTAGATCATGAACAGCCGTCACGTGTTTCGACACGCAGGTCGTCTTCAAGGCTGAGTACTTAAGGCAAATTATAAATTCAGAACATGAAATCATGTGATGACATTATAAGCAAGGTATAAGTCACAACCGCGCAGAAATCAAATAGACATCACGGACGGAAAAATGTGTTTAACATTGACCAAAAGATACATGAAAATTCCATTTTCACAATGATACATATGGACGAGAAAGTATTCAAAATAAATAAATCAAAATGGAAATTAAAGAAGCATCGCATACCACGTGTCAGGTTAAAAGGGAGGGACAAGTGTTGCGGAGGCGGTTGAAATAGCAAAAGAAAACAAAACAAATTCACAGAAAGCAAACACTTGAAGGCATGAAACATGTCAGTAACAAAGTTCTGATAATTTCCAAGGTTCATGCTGTCATAGCAAATCTTTAATACGGGTGCCCTGTATTTGCTTCAGCACCGAAATCAACCGGCAAGTGATTCAAGCACGAGTCACCTAATAGAAATAATTGAGGACACTCATAAAGCAAAAAGAAGAGCATCTAAGGGGTGTGAAAATGCTATGTGCCATAAGTGGACTGCAACCAACCAGTGTGGCAAGTAGATCAAAATCTGATGGAAAGTAATTATAGAAGGTTGCAAACAACGCGTGTGTTCCCATGCAGTGTCCACTCAAAATAAGTAACCCTTGAGGGGTCAAGTGAAGTGTGTGGCAAATAAAGTAGTCTTACCGCGCACAATTGCAGTCAATGAAAATCTGGATAATCCTAAATTTAACACGGATGATATCAGAGACCAAGTGGAAAAAATTGACAATTCAGTAAAAGGGCGTGGACCTAAAAATAAGGTGTCACATACCTATTGGATGGCCATGTACATTACACAGCAGAAAGCACCAAGATCGTCATACAAATGACACTCAGAGATGGAATAAAAGCCATAATGGCTGAGTCAAGTATATTACCTAAGAAATCATGAAAAAAGCACATAATCAGGTCCAAAGTCGAAATCTGAAAATAACTATCTAAATTGTGTTGAACCGTGGAGTGTACAGCAATCATTGTAAAGGAATACTTACTCGTTGAATTGAGCAGCACAACAAAGAACAGGTAATCCAGTGAAGAACGTCAGTGACAGCGTGCAGTAAAGTAATGCTTCCGTGTATGTCACAGAAGTGACGTAGGCAACGTGAGGACGTGTTGCTTCGCGTTAGTGACGTCACACATAAACAAAGTAGATCCGCAATTGGCGTAGCTGCCGATTATGTATTAACAATGGACCTGATGCTGTGAAAGGTAGGTGGAGCAGTATAGTAAACAATGAGACATCAAGCAAGTTGATCAAATATTGGGAAGGGAGAGCATCAGAGATACAAGTTAATAAGTCAGGTTTGGCGTACAAGCACATGTAATCCCACTTAAAACACATGAGGCTCAAAGTAAATAGTATGGCATAATCTAAAGCATGTCCTATCGTACAAGCAAAATAAAATTTAAAAGTGGAACAAAATGAATACACTATTGGAACGGAGTAATGAAAAAATATAAAAAACATTTTGAGGCAATATTGTAATGCATGAAACATCATGCAGGATTGTGGGTATGGTGTACCAACAACATCAGTTGGTGAACAGTATTGATTGGGAATTGGCATTTCAGCAAATCCCATCTCACTCAAAAATTACAGCTCCATGGGGTTAGTTAAACAATATTCAGAGGCTTGAAGCGTCATGCTGGTAAGATAAGCATTGGGGTGAAACAAAATGGGACTGGCCACATAAAGTAGAGGCCATCGTAATAGAGTACATCAAGCGACTGGGATTAGATAAGGTAAGCGCTGGTGCTTGATCACAAATAGCGGAGGAGGTCCCAATCAAAGCTAGGTGCAGAATTAGAGGAAAATACATTCATCTAATTAATGCAATGTTGAATTACTGGTTGCACAACTAAGACATCCTCTTTAAAGAGGTTGAACACCGATGTTACAGAAATACATGCATCTCATGATCAGAATTGAGACCTCTGGTTGTACAACGTAAGAAACAAATAAGTTTAGCTTCTATTTGTCTGAGTTTAAGTTTGAGATTGCCTCCCCTTTTCCCCCGGTGCACTTTCATTAATCCAATATAGCATAGATCTGAGATAGGATCCAACTGGTGTTCAAGTTGCCAATGTATGGCTAAGGGAGATTTCGGCTTGCACATCTTGAGGCTGGCCAAATGTTCCCTGATGCGAACTCTGAGCTGACGAATGGTACTTCCCAGGTAGAGCTTGCCACAGACACATGTTATGGCATACACCACGTAGGTAGTCTTACAGTTAATTAAATCATGTGTAACTACTTCTGAGCAAAATTTATCAGAAAAGACTTTGCATTTTGAGTGAGCCCATGGACACTGATTACAATTCCTACATTTGAAAAAACCCATCAGTTGTTGTAACCAAGCAGATTTGATCAATTTGTTATCAAAGAAGGATGGACTCACCATTGATTTAATCGTTGTTGCTCTTGTGAACGTAAATTTAGGCTTAGGTGTCAAATATGGTTCAAGGTCATGATCCAGTCTCAGAATGTGCCAATACTTTTCAACTATTTTGTATAGTAATGAAGAATCATTAGTAAATTGAGTCACAAGTGAAATATGTTTTGGGGATTCTTTGCAGTCAGTGACATCAGCCAAGAGGTCAGATTGAGTTACATTTGCGAACCTCATGTGTGCTTTATCGATGACAGAGCTTTTGTAACCCCGATTTATAAAACCTGATTAAGTATGTTGCATTCCTTGTCATAATCAATGGGATGGCTACAATTACGTCTGGCCCTATGAAATTCGCTCATTGGTATGTTGTCAATGGTCGAACGTTGATGATTGCTCTGTGCTGCCAGAATGGACTTGACCTCAGTCGGTTTCCTGTAGGTAGTGGTATACAAGTGTTTACCTTCACTAAAGATATGCCAAGTCCAAGAAATCAATTTGTTTCGAATCACACTTGCCTGTTAAGCTAATACCAAACAGATTGGTATTGGCATAGGTTAGGAATTCCAAAAAAATCCTTAGTACCTCTCTAAATCAAGAAAATGTCATTGATAAAGCGCCGCCACATGATAATATTCGAGACAAATTGTTATTGATTGAGTATATGGGTTTCTTCATAATATGCCATGAAGAGGTTGGCCAGAAAGGGTGCAAACTTAGCCCCCATGGCAACTCCTTTCAATTGAAGGAAGAACTGATCATTGAAGATACACACATTGTTGGCTAGGACAAATTCCAAAAATTCCTTAAGCATAAGAACATGGTCCAAATATGATGCAGAAGTATTGCGGAAAACATAATCAATCGTCTGCAATGCTAAATTGTGATTAATATTAGTATAGAGAGCAACAACATCAAGTCGTGATTAACAAATAATCTGATTCCCATGTACTGGTTTGCAGACCCTGAAGTATTTGTGTGCTGTCTCTGATAAATGACTTAATTTGCACCATAAAGGGTGTGAGTGCTTCATCCAGATATTTAGATAGGCCTTCAATAGCCCAATTGATTCCACTCATAATTGGCCGTACCTCAGGCAATGAATCAAAGGGTTTATGAACTTTGGAAGGAAATACAGAGTGGGTAAGGTTGGATCAGTAATTAACAAGAAATGTATTTCCTCATCAGTTAAATATCCCTTGGTGTACCAAATGTCGATTAGCTCAATAAGATCCATTACTACACGTATAGTTGGATTTGATTTTAGGATCTTATAACAGTCTGGGGTGTTAAGGTGTTTTAAACCCATAGTAATATAGTCCTCTGTGTTGAGAATCACAATATTACCCCCTTGTCCGCCTCTTTAATAACAATATCATTGTCCTCAGCTAGATTTTGAAGGGCTTTATTTTGATTGATGGTGAGATTACATCTCCTATTCGGTTTCGTCTGCCTATCTAAATACATGTGGATGTCCTTGGTTAATGCTTGGTGGAAAGCCTCAATAACATTGTCGGAAGTAAATTGGGGAGTAAATTTGGACTTCACTTTCAATTCTTTTAGTTCTAAATGTAGCATATTAATATCCAAATCTTTAGATAGACTTGATGATTGTATGCTGGCCTCTTGGTCGAGAGAAACTAAGGTATCAAAAGCACTCAAGTCCCCAATGGTGAAAGTGCTGGGGGATCCAGTTTAGGCTTAGGAGTAAACATAGTAACCTGAGTAGCAAAACATTTCTTTAAGTTTCCTCAATAATTTAAATAAATCAATCTGAAAATTGACAAAATTAGTACCAATACTGGGTGAAAATGATAAACCTATCTTTTGAGCAGACTTTTCAAAAGGAGTGAGTGCCCATTTAGAAAGATTGATAACCAGATCTGAGTCTTCTATTGTCCCAAATGTTTTTTTGAGTAAGTCAAGATCCCTGGTCGAGTGCTGTCTTCGTCCGAGCTTGCGCTTCCGCTGCCGCTTGCCCCCCCCCTGCCTCTTGTGTGGTTGGCAGAGTTGGAGTATCCACAGTGGGAGTTTTGGTAAAGCGTACCTGTTTCGTGTTGGCAAATCTTACGTTGCCTTTTTTGCTACGTCTTATTTCGCCTAAAAAAAAAATTCCTTTCTGATTGGGATTTACATCTGATTGGATCTCATTATCATCTGGTTCTCCTGGTTCAGTTTCGGAGTCAGGGTCAGAACTAGCGGGAGTGGTATTAGCTGAGGTCGGTTTGATGTTGGTATTGATGTTGTCATATTTCGGTTGGAATGTGTAGACCCTATCCTGTCTATAGTCTTTGTCATCTCGGAAAAACTTCCTGAATTTGCGCATTTTAATTTCATCTTGGTATTCAACTAAGATATTGTGCATCTTTTCAAAGTTTTTCTGCTGGTTTCTTCTGCATTAGGCATGCTACTAATTTCTTCTTTAATAGCTTGTATTTGAGTAAGTACTCTTTTATGTTCCCTAGTAGCATGTAAAATAAGTAATTCAAGTATGTGTTTGGAGCTCTGATTGAGATTATTAACCCATTGTTCCGCTAGATCTGCATCCTCCTCTTGATCAAAATTCAGAAATGTCAGAATCCGTAGACCTCTGGGAATGATATTGTTTTCTAGATAATTAGTAAGGGATGCTTGTTTCCAGTATTTATTGATTTATTTTCTTGACAGACATTCTAGTTTAATGAATTTTTGTTTAAGAGTTTCTGGTACTGAGTAGTTACTCTTGAAGGCATTGGCCGTGCTCCCTCTTGGGGCAAATAATGCTGCTCTGTCCTGGTCTCTATTAGACATGTAATCAGCCATCGTGTCTCAGTGATAGTCAGCGGCACAAATAATGTCGAAATGAAACTGTAAAGATTAGGAAGTGGATTCGAAGCTGGGTATCCGTGCGCTATTGATCACCGATTAAATTATGGTTGAATGAACTTGAATGTGGTCAAAATAAGATCGGTGCAAGCGGCAGTCACTCTGGTCCGGCCAACCAATCCACCCTGGTTAGTACTAATAGAGTAAACTAATGAGAAATGGGATGGAAATGCGCTTTGCACCATTACAATAATGCAAGACAATAGTGTGTATAGATTTAATTAGATCATGAACAGCCGACACGTGTTACGACACGCAGGTCGTCTTCAAGGCTGAGTAGTTAAGGCAAATTATAAATTCAGACCATGAAATCATATGATGACATTATAAGCAAGGTATAAGTCACAACAGCGCAGAAATCAAATAGACATCATGGAAAAATTAGTTTAACATGGACCAAAAGATACATGAAAATTCCAGTTTCACAATGATACATATGGACCAGAAAGTATTCAAATAAAATAAATCAAAATGGAAATTAAAGAAGCATTGCATACCACGTGTCAGGTTAAGAGGGAGGGACAAGTGTTGCGCAGGCGGTTGAAATAGCAAAAGAAAACAAAACAAATTCACAGTAAGCAAACACTTGGAAATTGGTATATTAAAATCTAAATATACAGATATAAAATCTATATCTAAATCGTGTGTACAGCAATCATTCTAAAGGAATACTTAGTCGTTAAATCGAGCAGCGCAACAAAGAACAGGGTAATCCAGTGAAGATCGCCAGTGACAGCGTGCAGTAAAGTAATGCTTCCACGTACGTCACAGAAGTGATGTAGGCAACGTGAGGACGTGTTGTGTCGTGTTAGTGACGTCACAAATAAACAAAGTAGATCTGCAATTGGCGTAGCTGCCAATTATGTATTAACAATGGACCTGATGCTGTGAAGGGTAGGTGGAGCAGTATAGTAAACAATGAGACATCAAGCAAGTGGATCAAATATTGGGAAGCAAGAGCATCAGAGATACGAGTTAATAAGTCGGCCTTGGCGTACAAGCACATGTAATCCCACTTAAAACACATGAGGCTCAAAGTAAATAGTATGGCATAATCTAAAGCATGTCCTATCATGCAAGCAGAATAAACTTTAAAAGTGGAACAAAATGAAAACACTATTGGAACGGGGTAATGAAAAAATATTACAAAAATTATGAGGCAATATTGTAATGCATGAAACATCATGCAGGATTGTGGGTATGGTGTACCAACAACATCAGTTGGTGAACAGTATTGATTGGGAATTGGCATTTCAGCAAATCCCATCTCACTCAAAAATTACAGCTCCATGGGGTTAGTTAAACAATATCCAGAGGCATGAAGCGTCATGCTGGTAAGATAAGCATTGGGGTGAAACAAAATGGGACTGGCCACATAAAGTAGAGGCAACTGTAATAGAGTACATCAAGCGACTGGGATTAGATAAGGTAAGCGCTGGTGCTTGATCACAAATAGCGGTGGACCCCGGTGCAGGCCAACCAGGTCCCAATCAAAGCTAGGTGCAGAATTAGAGGAAAATACATTCATATAATTAATGCAATGATGAATTACTGGTTGCACAACTGAGACATCCTCTTTAAAGAGGTTGAATACCTATGTTACAGAAATACATGCTTCTCATGATCAGAATTGAGACCTCTGGTTGTACAACGTAAGAAACAAATATGTTTAGCTTCCATTTGTCTGAGTTTAAGTGTGAAATTGCCTCCCACTTTCCCCCGGTGCACTTTCATTAATCCAATATAGCATAGATCCGAGATAGGATCCAACTGGTGTTCAAGTTGCCAATGTATGGCTAAGGGATATTTCGGCTCGCACATCTTGAGGCTGGCCAAGTGTTCCCTGATGCGAACTCTGAGCTGACGAATGGTGCTTCCCATGTAGAGCTTGCCACAGGCACATGTTATGGCATACACCACGTAGGTAGTCTTACAGTTTTGGACTAGTAAAGTCAATGGTGACTTTACAGACCCTGGGAGACAGTAGTCAGTCCCAGGGTATGGAGTCTATGGTTGGGGGTCACTATGACACCCCTGTGTTACTGCACTGAGGGTGCTGTGTGTGGGATTACATGTTGTAAACCAAACCCGACTTATTAACCCGTATCTCTGATGCTCTTGCTTCCCAATATTTGGTCCACTTGCTTGATGTCTCATTGTTTACTATACTGCTCCACCTACCCTTCACAGCATCAGGTCCATTGTTAATACATAATCGGCAGCTATGCCAATTGCGGATCTACTTTCTTTATGTGTGACATCACTAAAGCGACGCAACACATCCTCACGTTGCATACGTCACTTCTGTGACATACGCGGAAGCATTACTTTACTGCAAGCTGTCACTGGCGTTCTTCACTGGATTACCCTGTTCGTTGTTGCGCTGCTCGATTTAACGAGTAAGTATTCCTTTAGAATGATTGCTGTACACACTCCACGGTTCAACACGATTTAGATAGTTATTTTCAGATTCGACATTCGACCTGATTATGTGCTTTTTTCATTATTTCTTAGGTTATATACTTGACTCAGCCATTACGGCTTTTATTCCATCTCTCTGGATGACGACCTTGGTGCTTTCTGCTGTGTAATGTACACGGCCATCCAATAGGTATGTGACACCTCATTTTTGGCTCCACGCCCTTTTACTGAATTGTCAATTTTTTCCACTTGGTCTCTGATATCATCCGTGTTAAAGTTAGGATTCTCCAGATTTTCATTGACTGCAATTGTGCGCGGTAAGACTACTTTATTTGCCACACACTTCACTTGACACCTCAAGGGTTACTTATTTTGAGTGGACACTGCATGGGTACACACGCGTTGTTTGCAACCTTCTATAATTACTTTCAATCAGATTTCGATCTACTTGCCACACTGGTTGGTTGCAGTCCACTTATGGCACATAGCATTTTCACAGCCCTTAGATGCTCTTCTTTTTGCTTTATGAATGTCCTCAATTATTTCTATTAGGTGACTCGTGCTTGAATCACTTGCCGGTTGATTTCGGTGCTGAGGTGAACACAGGGCACCCATATTAAAGATTTGCTATGACAGCATGAACCTTGGAAATTATCAGAACTTTGTTACTGTCATGTTTCATGCCTTTTAATATGCCAATTTACAAGTGTTTGCTTACTGTGAATTTGTTTTGTTTTCTTTTGCTATTTCAACCGCCTGCGCAACACTTGTCCCTCCCTCTTAACCTGACACGTGGTATGCAATGCTTCTTTAATTTCCATTTTGATTTATTTATTTAGAATACTTTTTGGTCCATGTGTATCATTGTGAAAATGGAATTTTCATGTATGTTTCGGTGAATGTTAAACTCATTTTTCCATGATGTCTATTGGATTTCTACCCTGTTGTGACTTATACCTTGCTTATAATGTCATCATATGATTTCATGTACTGAATTTATAATTTGCCTTAACTACTCAGCCTTGAAGACGACCTGCGTGTCGTAACACGTGTCGGCTGTTCATGATCTAATTAAATCTATACACACTATTGTCTTGCATTATTGTAATGGTGCAAAGCGCATTACCATCCCATTTCTCATTAGTTTCCTCTATTACTACTAACCAGGGTGGATTGGTTGGCGGGATCAGGGTGACTGCTGCTTGCACCCATATTATTTTTACCACATTCAAGTTCATTCAACCATAATTTAATCAGTGATCACTAGCGCACGGATACCCAGCTTCGAATCCACTTCCTAATCTTTACAGTTGCCTTGGTGTAATCCCACCCCCGGACCCTGATTGGCCCATGGCCCTCATAACACCCGTTCTGCGAGGACAGCCCTCTGCCTGTAGCAGTCCTGCAACGAAGGACTCTGAGGCAAAGGACTGCTCCTGGAGAGGCAGCTCAAACTAGTGTCTGCAGGTGTCAGCAGGGGAAGCATAAAACAGGGAGCCATCAACCAGCAGTGACAAGCAAAGTAGATGTGGTGGAGACAGGGGACACAGCAATCACTGCGGCCCACTGGATTAGCCCACCTCTCCCTCACTGATCATATCCTCCCCACCACCCATTAGCTGAAAACCTGCATGAAATACCAGTCCCTATTTGCAAGCAATAACCACATATGCATCCACTGAGCTTTAAACTGCATTGTCTAGCCATCCCTCACACCCAGATTAACTGTACCCTATCTGTGCTAACCACCCCTGTCAGAGCTGTGAAGATTAGCTGGTGTCACATCCAGATAGAACTCTGCATATTAGCCTGTGTCACATCTAGATAGAATTGTGCTTATTAGCTTGCGTCACATCTAGATAGAATTGTGAATATTCACTTGCGTCACAGCTAGATAATTTTAGATATTAGCTTGCGTCCCATCTAGATAGAATTGTGAAGATTTGATGGTGTCACATCCAGATAGAAGTGTGAATATTAGCTTGCATCACCGCTAACAATTGTGCATATTAGCATGCGTCACATCTAGGTAGAGTTGTGAATATTACCTTGAGTCACATCTAGATAGAATCATGAATATTAGTTTGATTCACATCCAGATAGAACTGTTCATATTAACTTGCACCACATCTAGATAGAACTGTGAGTATTTGCTTGCATCACATCTAGATAGAATTGGAATATTTGGCCTGTGTCACATCCAGACAGAACTGTGAAGATTAGCCACTGTCACATCCAGATAGAACTGTGAATATTAGCTTGCGTCACATCTAGACCGAATTTTGCATATTAGGTTGATTAGGGACAAAGTTTGCTGCACTCACTGCCATGGTCCTCTACCCAGTTGCCCCCGATCAAAGAACTATTGCATTGTCTATTGTGCCCACTTTAGGCCCCACTAGGACTCTCTCAGGGTATCCCAACCCTCTGTAGGCCTTTCCCCCTTTATCTAGGTGCCCCAGATCTAATAGCTATTGCATCGACTGTAGTGCACTCTTTAGGCCTTTCTCCCTCTATACTAGTTTCCCAGAACAAAGAGCTATTACATCGACTTTAGTGCTCTCTTTGTGCCGCCCTTCCTCTTTCCAGGCGCCCTGGATTGAAGTACCCCTCCATTGATTGCTGTGCCCCTATCTGAGACTCTTCATCGGTCCAGATGCCCCAACTCTAGGTGTGACTGCGTTGACGGTTGTGCCCTCTTTAAATCCCACACCCCCAGTCCATATATCCCAACCTGTGTGTCTGCATTCATTGTTTGCGGCTTGCCAAGCCCTTCTGTCCAGGTGCCCCAAACCGAAGTACTGTCATGCTAACGCCTGTGCCCCAACATAAGCACCTTCCCGCGATTTGGGGGTTCCAATCTTAGGTGTGACTGCATTGACTGTTGTGCCTCTTTAAGACCGCTCCCTCGGTCCAGGTATCCCAACTAAGGTAGGACTGCTTGGACTGTTGTGTCCTTATTAAGCCCTTCTCCCTCTAGACAAGCATCTCAAGTCTAGGTGCCTCTGCATGTATGGTTCTAACTCCCCCCCCAGACTAAATCCAGACATCTCCACCCAGCCAGGTGCGCACACCAGACCCAGAAGGAAAAGACCACTAAAACAAAAGTTCTTTGAGGGCTTACCACCCCCAGCTCAACAATTCAACAATCAACAACCATAACCAAAAGAGCACCCATACATCTCTACCCATCCGGATCCACCCACAACGCTGGACACACACTGGATGCAATTTTCTGCAGAGAAGGACTATGCGCATCGGCCCCATCGACACCAATGGTATGGAGCGACCACTACTTAGTACCATTCTACATCACATCCCGAACCCACCCACTGGCCAGGAAGGAAATACTCCCTACCAGCAAAAAAGAAACTGGAAAAACAGGATCTAGAGGCCCTAACAAACCATCTAGACCTAACAGTCCCAAGCAATAGAGAACCCACCGAAATAAGCTTAGACACCTCGGAAGACACACTCAACAACTGGATCACCAAGGCCCTCACCCAATTAGCACCAGCCAAAACATTCAAAGCAACACCAAAATAACTGGCAGTAAAATGGTTCATAGAAGAACCGAAAGAATTAAAAAAAAACAACTGCAAAATGGAAAAGAAATGGAGAGAACAATACACCCGATGAGACAAAATAAAATACTAGAGACAATTCAAACTATACAAAGCAACAGTCACTGAAAGCAAAGAAATTCTACTACGGCACAAGAAAAGAATCGGCAAACAATCCGCAGAAGGAATTCTTCAAAATCATCAAAGAGATCAAAAACCCTTCCACCTGTAAAAACTCCACCACCCCGACACAAACACTTTGTGACAACATCACCAACCGTGTGAGAGCAAAAATAGACACAATCTTGGCGGCTATCAACATATCCCGGGTAAATACAACCACGACTGCCAGACCATAAACACCGGACAAAACACGGATTACAGCAAAACTCATTTGCCTAGAACCAATCACAGAGGAAACATTCGCCATACCGATCAAGGACACAATTCTTGCAGGCTCTCCAAGGGACCCCTGTCCCCCAGACATCTTCAAAGGAATCCTTAACCATAGAACCCTGGGGACACACTTCCAGAACCTAATGAATCTATCACTCAAAAGAGGAATAGTACCGTCCGCCTTCAAGTCAGCATACATAAAACCACTGATAAAAGGGGAATCAGAAAGCGCAGAAGACCCAAGCAACTACAGACCAATTTCCAACCTGCCCTACCCAGCAAAGATCCTGGAGAACCACGTATATAAAATCCTTCTTAAACACGTCGAAACAAATGGAATACTCGACTGATTACAAGTTGGATTTAGACCAATGAGAGGAACAGAATCAGCACTTCTATCAATATGGAACGACCTGAAAATAAACACAGGCGATACCGCCCAATCGGCCCTCATACTATTGGACATATCAGAGGCTTTTGACACAATCAGCCATGCAACACCAAAAAAAGACTGACAGAATGTGGCATACAGGAATCTGCACTAAAATGGCTTAGCTCAATCCTAACAAACCGAACTGAAAGAACCTACCTACCACAGCTCACCTCAAACACGAAAAAGATATCCTGCATAGTCCCACAGGGTTCCAGCCTCTCTCCTCTACTATACAACATCTACATGTGCCCACTGATGAAAATCATTCAATCCCACTGACTCACCGCCTACAACTACTTAAATGATACACAACTGATTGTGAAAACAAACAGAACTCAGGACTCAGAACTCAACAACTGCCTCATAGACATCTACAACTGGATGACAACAACCTCAAATTGAACCTAGCAAAAATGGAAATAATGCTCTCACCAGCAGGATTCAATGGAGGGAACTCACAACTGGACTGGCCGATCGGCATGGGAACACAACCAGAGACTACAGATGTAGTAAAAAACCTATGAATACTCATGGAAAATTGACTATTACTGGAACCACAAGTCAACGTAATCAGCAAAAAAAGAAAATGCTTCCTCCTCCTATGACTGCTCAGAGGATTACTCTCCTTCCCACACAGAACCCTCACAATCATATCCCTGATACTCACAGGAATTGACTATGCAAACAGCCCTACTTATGGGTCATCCCTCCGGGATTGTATTGAATTGTTTATGTATTTTTGGAAGAAAATACATAGTGGGCATCGTTAGTTCCTCAATCATCATATATCTTTTCTCTTCTTCTGAAATAAGCCCTTGAATGCCACAGAGACTTACCAAGAAACTCCAAAGGGTGCAAAATACAGCAGCCACGATCCTATTAAGACTAAACAGAAGAGACCAGATCACTACAGCACTGAAAAGCCTACACTTGTTACCAGTAAAAAAGTGCATCAAATTCAAAGGACTCGCTCACAAAGCCATGCATAGACAAGGAGCAGAATTCCTCCAAGACAACATTAGCCGGTACCGCCCAACAAGGGAATGAAGATCCAGCAGCGACCTACAAATAGAGGCAAAACATTATGAAAAAAGAAAATTTGGAGGAACAGCGTTCTCACGTCTAATTGCGAACATCTGGAACAAAATGCCCAAAGTAAGTAGAACCACAGAAGACCACACTACCTTCAGGAAACTGCAACAACAACGAATTCAAACAACAACTAGAGATGAGACAAGATGGACCAAAAGAACCACAAACAAGAACCTGCCTAGATACCGTCAAGCGGCATCCGAAGGGCCGCGTCGGAGAGCCCCCCAAAATAAAACAACTCTATTAACCCTTCTCCCTTCCTGCTCATCTTACATAACTGACACCACTACACCCGATCTTAGATTAGCCACACCCACATAAACAAGCAGAGAACAATTACTATGTTCCACATGCGAGTAAACAACACAGATAGTCCAAAACATCAAAACATCAATCATGCAACTACACACCAAATGGCCAGATTACCATATAGCTTTGACCACTGTGCCTCTGGCTCCGTTAGGGACACCATCTAACCATTGAACACGAATAACCCATCATAACCACACAACTCAATAACAACAACACAAAACTTGCCACACACCCGAGGCACGGAATCTTACCAATACGGTTACAATGCTTAAGGCCTCTCTCAAACTACCACATGCAAAACAACAATCACAGACGCCAGTTCCTCCTGGTTCTGAATCTATCCTCTCACCTTTTTCCCAACTAACCCCCACCCCCTCTTTCTTCCAGAGCCACGTGAGTGTCTGGAGACTGCCCCTGGGTGGTAGCAGTGCGCGGTACCAATCAACATAACATAACATAACATAACACTTAGATTGTCAACTTTGACATCAGTTAATGCAATAAACACGACCAGATGGTCAGCCTAATAGAAACCCAAACAAAAGAAGCCCCTGTTAGCAGATTTAGGCAAATCATTGTCTGTAGGCAAGTATGGACATGTATGCAATTCCTTAATTTGAAAGCACATACTATTTTACAGCTTGACTTTTCAAATACAGAAAACAATGGTTCCTATAAATCTACAACCATGCCACTTAGAAATGAGCAGAAAGCAGAACATTGTATTATGACCCAAAGGATCCGTTTTATTATATGAAACCAAAAGTGACTATGATTTGTAATCAATAATACAATTTTCAACACTGATAACTATATGGAAAATGATGCTACATATTTATGCCACATACCCTGGGTTCTGTCTAGGTTAGGGTATTCCGGAAATACGTGTTTAATTAATTGAACAATGTGCTTTGTTGAAGACTGGTCACGTTGGCAACACCTTTCTCTTTGTAACTGTTCCAAATGTTATTCCAAGGTGTGTGAAATTTGTTTTGCCAAGATCTCTTACGGCTGTCGCGTCCAATTGAGTGAGGTGGTCACAAAGCCTAAGACCCGCTGAAAAATAATAGCCAACAAAAAACACTCAAGGTGGACCTGCACCAGCTTGTTTTACACATAAGATATTTAATGCACACAAAATAAAGAAAAAATGCCCTTTGTGATGTTCTCAAGACGCGGTGTGCCATTTTCATTAGGTATTTCTCTATTTCCTGGCATGTGCTCAGTGAGATTCCTGTTGGAGCTTGTGAGCACCATCTTTTGGGATTAGTATTAACATAGTGTCCATCTGGATAGGTGCTAGAGTACCCAATCTAGGTTGGTTAGGGCATACGGGTACTCATATTTGTTTAGATTATTACAATTTCATTGTGGTTAATTTAATACCTTTACGGATGACTGACCGTGCATATATAATCTATTTAAAATACAAAATGTGTTTTCACAGTCCTGGGCTCGAGTGATCTTTCTTCCAGATTAACTACTATGCATCTTTTGGTTTGCATGAATTTCAAACTTCACTACAATAAGTGAAACTTTTCAAATTATGTCAAGTATAGGTTTTAGTGGTATTTTGGCAGAATGTTTGTTTTGATAATACAATGCTTATGTGTTGATTTACCATATTTATAATATCAATTAGCACCTGTTGATCATTTCAAATATATAACAGGCATTTCCTCATGAGAACAAAATCATCTCATTATTGGAGTTGAGTCCTGTCACTGTCGTATTCAGTTTACATATAAGTCTAGCTTCAGTTTGTCTGAGTATCTTTTCTTTGTTTCTACCTCTTCTTCCTAGAGTGATTCTTTGGAGGCCTATGAATCTTATTTCAGATTTGCAGGCCTTTTGATGTGCTGCTTGCCAATGTTGTGCAATGGGGAACCGAGGGTCCTGACTTCCAATCTGGGCTAAATGTTCTCTGATACGTGTTCTTAGTTTTCTTTTTTTACTTCCTATGCACAACTTGTTACACTTTGATATTATTCCATAGACCACAAATGTAGTTCTGCAGTTGATCTCTTGTTTTATGGGGACAACTGTTCCACTGCTATCACAGAATGTGCTTATCTTCACATGTGCATATTTGCACATGGTGCACGTTCCACATTTTCTGAAACCTGTGTTGTCTGCTTGTAACCACTTACTTTCCCTCATAGTTTGGACATTCGGCGGTAGTGAGGGGCTGAGTTTAGTTCTAAGGGTTTAGTTCTGAATGTAATTTTTGGCTTGTCATCCACAAAGTGTCTAATATTTTCCCCCAATTTAAGTAGGTACCAATGCTTTTTCTTGTTGATAGCACAATGATTGCTGCTGTATTTAGTTACAAAACTGATGTTGTCTTGTTGGTCCAAAGAGGCCTTTTTCTTGATTTGTTTTAGTATCTGGTCTTGTGTCAGTTGACTAATTCTTTTGTATGCTTGCTTCACACACTCCTTCTTTGCATATCCCCTTTGGTGGAATCTTGATCTGAGTAGTATGCATTCTTTCTCAAATGTGTCTGTGTTTTCACAATTCCGTCTGGCTCGGATGTACTCACCTGTTGGGATGTTCAAAACTGTGGGTCTATGGTGACAGCTTCCTTCATGGAGTATAGAGTTGACTTCCTTTTCTTTTCTAAAAGTCCATGTTTCAAGTTTCAAATTCTCCACATGTATCATCAGATCTAGAAAGTTAATTGTGTTAGTGTCACATGTACCTGTGAATTGCATCCCGGAAATATTGTGGTTAATTCTTCTCGTAAATTCATGGAATTGTTCTGCTGTCCCATGCAAGATTAGTAGGATGTCATCGATATATCAAGTCCATAGTATAATTTTGTCTTGGTATGCTTCATCGGTGTAAATCACTCTGTCCTCAAAGGGACCCATAAACAGGTTGGTAAGGCTGGAGCATATTTGGTGCCCATGGCAACACCTTTGGTCTGTTGCAAAAATTGGTTATCGAAGATAAATACGTTGTAGTGTAGTGCTAGTTGTAGCATCTCTTTGATCATTTGGATCTGTTGGTAAAAAGATGCGGAATCCTCTTTAAAGGTATAATTGATGGTATGTATCACCCAATGGTGCTGTACTGACGTGTAGAGAGCTTTAACGTCGAGGGTTGCTAACATATATCCTTTCTACCATTTGATTGTTTTCAATTTCTTGATCGCACTACTAGTGTCTTTGAGATAGGATTTTAGCTTGCTTGCCCGTGGTCTTAATATGTTGTCTAAGTATTCTGAGATATTTTCAGTGGCCCATCCTATTCCACTGAGGGTGGGTCATCCCTCCGGGATTGTATTGAATTGTTTATGTATTTTTGGAAGAAAATACATAGTGGGCATCGTTAGTTCCTTAATCATCATATATCTTTTCTCTTCTTCTGAAATAAGCCCTTGGTTGCACCATCGTGTGATGTATTCATCCAATTCTGTAACAATGTCTGGTGTTGGGTTGGTGGTCAATATTTTGTAGCAACCCAATTTGTAAGTGTTGTTTGGCCTTTTCCAAATAGTGCACTCTGTCTCATTATAACAATGTTGCCACCCTTCTCGGCTTCTTTGCTGACTACTGACGTGTCTGTGGCCAATTCCCGTAATGCCTTGTGATCGCTATAGGTAAGATTGTATTTATGATTTTTTGTTGATTTCCTAGATTCTAATCGAGATGTACTGTAGCATTCTTCCGTAACCGCTTTGTAGAAGGTATCGATGACATTGTCAGGCGGTAATTGAGGTACAAATTTAGATTTGGGTTTTAATTTTTTGGTAGGCAAAGAATCTGTTTTAATAGCAAGTTCTTGTAATGTATTCCTCATTTCGTAGTTTTCTGGTTCCCCCACTGATCTTGCAAGAAATGTATTTTCAATTTTTCAACAGTAAAGTCACTTTTTTCTATATGCGCTGGTCTTACGTTGTTTGCTGGTGCTTTTGGTTGAAAAGATTCTTTTTGATTTAAGATTGCGAACAAACTTGAATAAGTCTATATGTATTTCTACATCATAATATCTTGATGTCAGAGCAAATGAGAGTCCTTTATTGAGAAGTTTTCTTTCAACTTCGGTAATTGTCCTATTGGATAGGTTAAATACAAGATGTTTCATTTCTTCATCCTGTTCTCTTCTCTTGCGCTCGATCTTGTATACCATTTGTTGAAATTTTCCAACGCTTCTAGGTTCCCTGAGTCTTCTACCCCCCCCTTCCTCTCCTCCTTGGGTTAGTTGTGTTGGTCCTGTAGTTGTTGGCAATTGACAATGGACTTGCCTCTGTGGGAAACTTCTATTTCGTTTCTTGTACCTCTTAATTTGGTTCGTATATCCTCGACTGCCCTTCTCAGGTACTTTGTCTTGCATGGCCGAGCCATCCGTAGACATATTCTCTGTTTCTGAATCGACCTCTGAGCTGGCTGAAGAGGTATTTGGTGTGCTGGTTCTTGATGTTGGTTTTTGGTATTGGTTATATTTTTCTTGGAAGGTATAAACTCTATCATCTCGGTAGTCTCTTTCATCTCTGTAGCACTTCTTAATTTTGTTAGTTTTACCTCGTCCTGATAATTTTTGAGAATATCGTACATTTTTTATAGTTACTTTCTTTCATTGTTTCTAGTGCTTTCATTTCCGTTATTTCTTTTTTGACACTTTCTATTTCTTCAATTGCTCGCTTATGCTCCCTAGTCGTGTGTTATATCAAAAGTTCTAACATCTTCTTAGAGCTGCTATTCAGATTTTTTTCCCACAAATCTGCAAGGTTTTGATCTCTGTCATTATTAAAGTTTAGGAAAACATGGATTCTTAAGCCTCTTGGTATAAACTTGTTCTTTACGTAATTTTCCAGTGACACGATTTCCCAATATTTGTTGACTTCTTTTTTAGAAATCATTTCCAGTTTTAAGAATTTAGGTCTTAGATCTTCTTTCTTGAGGTTTGAATTGGTGAATGCGTGCACTGTGCTGCCTCTGCCAGTGAAGAGGTTGGCACTTTCATCTTGTCTTTTCCGCAAATATTCCGCTATCTTAGAGTCAAGTTGAAGTTTTGATAATATAAATATGGTAAATCAACACATAAGCACTGTTTTATCAAAAGATAAAATCTGTCAAAATACCACTAAAACCTATACTTGACATCCTTAACAGGTAAAATCCCATAACATCACACACCGGAGATGATCACAAAGCACTGCACCATCAAATAGGTGGGTAAAGGTGGCTATACAAATTTGGGCAGTAGCACTATGGACATTACCATATCACAGCCTCAACCTAATATTTTGAATAGATTGTCATATGAGAAATGGGATTATATAGGCACGGTTAGTCTTCTGTACAAGTGTGGACCAACTGTAAAGTAATTGGAACAAGTACTTAGCTAACCACGAGTGATATGGGAATAATTTGATAAGTTTCACTTATTGTAGTGAAGTTTGAAATTCATGCAAACCAAAAGATGCATAGTAGTTAATGTGGAAGAAAGATCACCCTAGCCCAGGACTGTGAAAATACATTTTTTATTTTAAATAGATTATATATGTACGGTCAGACATCCGTAAAGGTATTAAATTAACCACAATGAAATTGTAACTAACATCTATTCAAGTACGGTATTAGGAATAATAATCCAAACAAATACGAGTACCTGTATGCCCTAAACAACCTAGATTGGGTACTCTAGCACCTATCCAGATAGATACTATGTTAACACCAATCCCAAAAGATGGTGCTCACAAGCTCGAACAGGAATCTCACTGAGCACATGCCAGGAAATAGAGAAGGGACGCAACCACTAACATTACCATAGCAACATAAACTAACAAATACCTAATGAAAATGGCTCACTGCGTCTTGAGAACATCACAAAGGGCACTTTTTCTTATTTTGTGTGCATTCAATTTCTTATGTGTAAAACAAGCTGGCGCGGGTCCACTTTGAGTGTTTTTTGTTACATATTTAATCAAGGTGGCATGCTGCTATGATGAAATCTCTGCACGTATAAAGCAGAACAATCTGTACGTTTGTTCCTTATCCAATTTCACACTGTTCCACCAATCTGCACCAAATTTTGCATAGTTACCTGGCAGGATGGCAGGATGCTCCGGACATACTGCCTACATAACATTTCGACACCCCACCCATTTCACTGGATTTCAGCCTCTTCACACATGAGACGGTTGTCTGAAATTGGCGAAACATAAATGTGGTCGTAGAAGGACCAGACAAAGCTCATTTTAAGCATCTCAAGGCAAGGAACAACACTCAAATCTTCAAAAACACATTTCAAGCCCCTAGGACACACAGTTTCTGAGATATTTGCACCACAATGCGCTGCACCACGCCAGGTTGAGGCGACAGGTGGGGAGAGCGCACAGAAGGTCCCAGTATGCCACAGCATGCCAACTCTAACATCCTCTCCTCGTCTGTTCCCGTGTATGTCAGCCAGCCACATGCGCCCATTCTCAGTGCAGTTTACTTCAGAGTGCAAATCGCATCAAGCGATAAGCGACTCGGAACAGTGACCTACAGGATCATTGATTTTGAATAATTGATGAGTGTTCTCATGTGGGATTCCGCTAGTGAAAACATCCCGTCCACGTCATGGGCACACTTGAAAGGTGGCTACGTTACCAGTAGACACATCTTGTCACGGCCAGGATATTCGCTGCACCTTGGTTCACCAAAAGCCTCGGTTCACACACTCTCCCCTTCTGAAGCGAAAGGGATCCGGGGCCCAACGCACTGTTCCAGGAATGCTGGAAGTTGCCATGGAAACATCGGCATCCTCTACATGCACAAAGCCACGCGTTCCAACCGGGGAGCGGCAGCCTCTGCAGTCATGTGACTGAGCACACTGAAACTCCACCCGCTTACTCTTCCGGTGCTTCTGAATTTGTACAGTTAGCTCTGTTTCTTAGCTCTTGTGATTCTGTTGTTCTTGTTACCGACCTTGCACCTGTTTTTGGATCTCGCTTTGCCTCATCCTCTAATTTGTTTCTGGATAAGAAGGTAACGACCTTGCTTACGCCACATGGAATTCTTGCCTCACGCCGACTCGGACTGCTTCACAGATTGTTGCAGGTTCCTCCTTGCTCTACAGAAATTGCCCGCTTGTTGCCGACCCTGTCTCCTGTTGGGTCTCCTTTCCACGTGTTGACACAAACTGTGCTCCACCGTCACGCCTCTGCGATAGTGCATGGACTAGACACTTCCTGTACTGGACTTCTCAGAACTGTTAGGTGTCCTCGTGCCGTCGGGCTAGGGGAACCACTTGGGACTAGAGACTGCCTCAACTCTTCTACTTAGGCGTCCTCGTGCTGGCGGGACAGTTTTTGTTCTTGGATTGCTTTCTCGCACAGAGGAATACCGGATCGGTCATCTTCGTGCTGTCCAGGACGTCATGCACGGTAAGCAACGCTTATATCTTCAACATTCAATTCGTCCCAACTCCATAAACCCCACTTATATTCTTCTGGTATTTTGTTCCATTGCCTTACCTGCAGATACAGCCACCCGTTGATACTGAGACCTTTCTCTTGCAGCCAAAAGTGTCTCATGCTGTGTCCACGCTTCCGATTAACAGACTCCTCTGTATGTCAGTATCAACATCCAGAGGGGTACATTGGTAGGAAGAACTTGTCTCCTACATTACGAGTTCAACTGCCGTTTTAGCGACCTTGAAACCCGTTTTACCAGGGAAGGCGAGTTCTGACATAATGCATGTTCGTCTATAGAACTCATGCAGAGTATTGGTATTTCTGAATTCAAAAGTATGAGAGCACGTCGCCCCCACCTTCCTCTTTCTTTTCAAATTTATAGAAATTATGATTACCCCATAAGAATTGGAAATGTGTATTCTATGGGAGAGTCTGACTATTGAGCAGGCCAATGAAAAGATATGACCAATCTAAAGTGTGTTGTCATCAATGACAATGTGTGGGAGTAATTCAAATTATTAAAAGAGGAACACACAGGAGATAGAGATCTCACTGTGGAATAAAAGGCTGTACAGAAAGGATACCAGCTGTTCCAAAACGATGAGTGCTCATTAGGAATTTATCAACCTCTTTTGACATTGCACAATAGGGGAAGGGTTCTGTAACTGTGGCACATGATCTGCAAAATGACATGGATGGGGTACTCCTTCTCATAAAAGGAAATCATGAAAACCATTTTCCTCCGTTGGGTGGGTGAATCAATATCCTGTATGTTCTAAATTGATAGCACTGTTTTCTAACACAAACCTGCAGAATTAGATTAAAAAACATAAAATTAAAATTGAAACGCGCTTTCACACACTGACCAATGAACTGCATGGTTGTTATAGACTTGAGAATGCTGCTTAGATGTGTCTTGTGTTATTTAGGATTAGAAATGTTAGTTTAGCCATTGCCACTTAGTGATAAGAGTGCCATATCAGCAAATATCTCAACAAACACAGGGGCTCCTCTGGGATGGGAAGTAGATAACATCACTGATAGAGACACAGCCATGCATTGAGTAACACAAAAAGAGTCCAAGATCAGCGATCTGCGTGAAGTTGCATTAGTGCATGGAATTGGATGGTCCCCGTTTTATAGCCCCATTAGAAGAGGCAGGTTTTTTTCTTAGAGTGCTAAAGATAGGGTAATTCATAGAATTTCGCAGAAAAGTGTCGCAAGCGGCTGGCGCAGAGTGTCCGCGTGCGATTGTCTGCGCCAGGCACGTGCGCTAAAACCGATTTCCGCGCACAGCATATTCATGGATTTTAGGCTCCCAAACCAGCCGTGGCGCAGAGTATCGCAGCGACTCTGCAGCAGCGCCAGTAACGCCCCCAAGAACGCCCTCGCGCAAGGAAAAGCCATCAAAATCGCTAAATCATCGCAAAGGGCAGCGCTAACCCTGGACCAGTCCACAGGGCTGCCAAACAAGGAACGCAAAGCGGGTAACGTGCATATCAGGGGTACGCGTGAAGTTATACACGCGATTAGCCAGGGTACGTGTATTACAGGGGTACACGGGAAGTTCTACACGCGATTCGGCTGGGTACGTGTATTACAGGGGTGCGCGGGAATTCTCACATGCGATTTGGCCAGGTACGTGTATTACAGGGGTGCGCGGGAATTATCAGACGCGATTTGGCTTGGTACGTGTATTACAGGGGTGCGTGGGAAGTTCTACACGCGATTGGCCAGGGTACGTGTATTACAGGGGTACGTGGGAATTATCACACGCGATTTGGCTGGGTACGTGTATTACAGGGGTACACGGGAAGTTCTACACGCGATTCGGCTGGGTACGTGTATTACAGGGGTGCGCGGGAATTCTCACATGCGATTTGGCCAGGTATGTGTATTACAGGGGTGCGCGGGAATTATCAGACGCGATTTGGCTTGGTACGTGTATTACAGGGGTGCGTGGGAATTATCAGACGCGATTTGGCTTGGTACGTGTATTACAGGGGTGCGTGGGAAGTTCTACACGCGATTGGCCAGGGTACTTGTATTACAGGGGTACGTGGGAATTATCACACGCGATTTGGCTGGGTACGTGTATTACAGGGGTACACGGGAAGTTCTACACGCGATTCGGCTGGGTACGTGTATTACAGGGGTGCGCGGGAATTCTCACATGCGATTTGGCCAGGTACGTGTATTACAGGGGTGTGCGGGAATTATCACACGCAATTAGGCTGGGTGGGTCCTCACAGGTGTTCCCTGTACACCCTCCACGGCCCCTGCAGGCAGCCCACAAAACAGGGGACTACCCTGCACACCTGCTCATGTCCCCCTGCACCCCCACCCCCCAGCAGTGCAGGGGCAGCCCCCACCAGGCCCCCACTCATGTCTCCCACCACCCCCACCCCCCAGCAGTGCAGGGTCACCCTCCACCAGGCACCCACCCATGTCTCCCACCACCCCCACCGCCCAGCAGTGCAGGGGCACCCTCCACCAGGCCCCCACCCATGTCTCCCACCACCCCACCCCCCAGCAGTGCAGGGGCAGCCTCCACCAGGCCCCCACTCATGTCTCTTACCACCCCCACCCCCCTGCCACCATGGGCAGCCCCCACCAGGCCCCCACTCATGTCCCCCTGCACCCCCACCCCCCGGCAGTGCAGGGGCAGCCTCCACCAGGCCCCCACTCATGTCTCCCACCACCCCCACCCCCCTGCCACCATGGGCAGCCCCCACCAGGCCCCCACTCATGTCTCCCACCACCCCCACCCCCCAGCAGTGCAGGGTCAACCTCCACCAGGCCCCCACTCATGTCCCCCTGCACCCCCACCCCCCGGCAGTGCAGGGGCAGCCTCCACCAGGCCCCCACTCATGTCCCCCTGCACCCCCACCCCCCGGCAGTGCAGGGGCAGCCTCCACCAGGCCCCCACTCATGTCTCCCACCACCCCCACCCCCCTGCCACCATGGGCAGCCCCCACCAGGCCCCCACTCATGTCTCCCACCACCCCCACCCCCCAGCAGTGCAGGGTCAACCTCCACCAGGCCCCCACTCATGTCCCCCTGCACCCCCACCCCCCAGCAGTGCAGGGGCACCCTCCACCAGGCCCCCACCCATGTCTCCCACCACCCCCACCCCCCAGCAGTGCAGGGTCACCCTCCACCAGGCACCCACCCATGTCTCCCACCACCCCCACCCCCCAGCAGTGCAGGGGCACCCTCCACCAGGCCCCCACCCATGTCTCCCACCACCCCCACCCCCCAGCAGTGCAGGGGCAGCCTCCACCAGGCCCCCACTCATGTCCCCCTGCACCCCCACCCCCCAGCAGTGCAGGGGCACCCTCCACCAGGCCCCCACCCATGTCTCCCACCACCCCCACCCCCCAGCAGTGCAGGGGCACCCTCCACCAGGCCCCCACCCATGTCTCCCACCACCCCCACCCCCCGGCAGTGCAGGGGCACCCTCCACCAGGTCCCCACTCATGTCTCCCACCACCCCCACCCCCCTGCCACCATGGGCAGCCCCCACCAGGCCCCCACTCATGTCTCCCACCACCCCCACACCCCAGCAGTGCAGGGTCACCCTCCACCAGGCCCCCACTCATGTCTCCCACCACCCCCACCCCCCAGCAGTGCAGGGGCACCCTCCTCCAGGCCCCCACTCATGTCTCCCACCACCCCCACCCCCCTGCCACCATGGGCAGCCCCCACCAGGCCCCCACTCATGTCTCCCACCACCCCCACCCCCCAGCAGTGCAGGGTCAACCTCCACCAGGCCCCCACTCATGTCCCCCTGCACCCCCACACCCCAGCATCCAGGGTCACCCTCCACCAGGCCCCCACTCATGTCTCCCACCACCCCCACCCCCCTGCCACCATGGGCAGCCCCCACCAGGCCCCCACTCATGTCTCCCACCATCCCCACCCCCCAGCAGTGCAGGGTCAACCTCCACCAGGCCCCCACTCATGTCCCCCTGCATCCCCACCCCCCAGCAGTGCAGGGGCACCCTCCACCAGGCCCCCACCCATGTCTCCCACCACCCCCACCCCCCAGCAGTGCAGGGGCACCCTCCACCAGGGCCCCACGCATGTCTCCCACCACCCCCACCCCCCGGCAGTGCAGGGGCAGCCTCCACCAGGCCCCCACTCATGTCTCCCACCACCCCCACCCCCCTGCCACCATGGGCAGCCCCCACCAGGCCCCCACTCATGTCTCCCACCACCCCCACCCCCCAGCAGTGCAGGGTCACCCTCCACCAGGCACCCACCCATGTCTCCCACCACCCCCACCCCCCAGCAGTGCAGGGGCACCCTCCACCAGGCCCCCACCCATGTCTCCCACCACCCCCACCCCCCAGCAGTGCAGGGGCAGCCTCCACCAGGCCCCCACTCATGTCTCTTACCACCCCCACCCCCCTGCCACCATGGGCAGCCCCCACTCATGTCTCCCACCACCCCCACCCCCCAGCAGTGCAGGGTCAACCTCCACCAGGCCCCCACTCATGTCCCCCTGCACCCCCACCCCCCAGCAGTGCAGGGTCAACCTCCACCAGGCCCCCACTCATGTCCACCTGCATCCCCACCCCCCGGCAGTGCAGGGGCAGCCTCCACCAGGCCCCCACTCATGTCCCCCTGCACCCCCACCCCCCGGCAGTGCAGGGGCAGCCTCCACCAGGCCCCCACTCATGTCTCCCACCACCCCCACCCCCCAGCAGTGCAGGGGCAGCCTCCACCAGGCCCCCACTCATGTCCCCCTGCACCCCCACCCCCCAACAGTGCAGGGGCACCCTCCACCAGGCCCCCACCCATGTCTCCCACCACCCCCACCCCCCCCGCAGTGCAGGGGCACCCTCCACCAGGCACCCACCCATGTCTCCCACCACCCCCACCCCCCGGCAGTGCAGGGGCACCCTCCACCAGGTCCCCACTCATGTCTCCCACCACCCCACCCCCCTGCCACCATGGGCAGCCCCCACCAGGCCCCCACTCATGTCTCCCACCACCCCCACCCCCCAGCAGTGCAGGGTCACCCTCCACCAGGCCCCCACTCATGTCTCCCACCACCCCCACCCCCCAGCAGTGCAGGGGCACCCTCCACCAGGCCCCCACTCATGTCTCCCACCACCCCCAACCCCCTGCCACCATGGGCAGCCCCCACCAGGCCCCCACTCATGTCTCCCACCACCCCCACCCCCCAGCAGTGCAGAGTCAACCTCCACCAGGCCCCCACTCATGTCCCCCTGCACCCCCACACCCCAGCATCCAGGGTCACCCTCCACCAGGCCCCCACTCATGTCTCCCACCACCCCCACCCCCCTGCCACCATGGGCAGCCCCCACCAGGCCCCCACTCATGTCCCCCTGCACCCCCACCCCCCGGCAGTGCAGGGGCAGCCTCCACCAGGCCCCCACTCATGTCTCCCACCACCCCCACCCCCCTGCCACCATGGGCAGCCCCCACCAGGCCCCCACTCATGTCTCCCACCACCCCCACCCCCCAGCAGTGCAGGGTCAACCTCCACCAGGCCCCCACTCATGTCCCCCTGCACCCCCACCCCCCGGCAGTGCAGGGGCAGCCTCCACCAGGCCCCCACTCATGTCCCCCTGCACCCCCACCCCCCGGCAGTGCAGGGGCAGCCTCCACCAGGCCCCCACTCATGTCTCCCACCACCCCCACCCCCCTGCCACCATGGGCAGCCCCCACCAGGCCCCCACTCATGTCTCCCACCACCCCCACCCCCCAGCAGTGCAGGGTCACCCTCCACCAGGCCCCCACTCATGTCTCCCACCACCCCCACCCCCCAGCAGTGCAGGGGCACCCTCCACCAGGCCCCCACTCATGTCTCCCACCACCCCCACCCCCCTGCCACCATGGGCAGCCCCCACTAGGCCCCCACTCATGTCCACCTGCATCCTCACCCCCCGGCAGTGCAGGGGCAGCCTCCACCAGGCCCCCACTCATGTCCCCCTGCACCCCCACCCCCCGGCAGTGCAGGGGCAGCCTCCACCAGGCCCCCACTCATGTCTCCCACCACCCCCGCCCCCCAGCAGTGCAGGGGCAGCCTCCACCAGGCCCCCACTCATGTCCCCCTGCACCCCCACCCCCCAGCAGTGCAGGGGCACCCTCCACCAGGCCCCCACCCATGTCTCCCACCACCCCCACCCCCCAGCAGTGCAGGGGCACCCTCCACCAGGCCCCCACCCATGTCTCCCACCACCCCCACCCCCCGGCAGTGCAGGGGCACCCTCCACCAGGTCCCCACTCATGTCTCCCACCACCCCCACCCCCCTGCCACCATGGGCAGCCCCCACCAGGCCCCCACTCATGTCTCCCACCACCCCCACCCCCCAGCAGTGCAGGCTCACCCCCCACCAGGCCCCCACTCATGTCTCCCACCACCCCCACCCCCCAGCAGTGCAGGGGCACCCTCCACCAGGCCCCCACTCATGTCTCCCACCACCCCCACCCCCCTGCCACCATGGGCAGCCCCCACCAGGCCCCCACTCATGTCTCCCACCACCCCCACCCCCCAGCAGTGCAGGGTCAACCTCCACCAGGCCCCCACTCATGTCCCC
Source organism: Ambystoma mexicanum (assembly GCF_040938575.1). Lineage (NCBI taxonomy): Eukaryota > Metazoa > Chordata > Amphibia > Caudata > Ambystomatidae > Ambystoma > Ambystoma mexicanum. The sequence goes on from NC_090932.1 coordinate 1,460,766,338, forward strand.
CTGCACCCCCACACCCCAGCATCCAGGGTCACCCTCCACCAGGCCCCCACTCATGTCTCCCACCACCCCCACCACCCTGCCACCATGGGCAGCCCCCACCAGGCCCCCACTCATGTCTCCCACCACCCCCACCCCCCAGCAGTGCAGGGTCAACCTCCACCAGGCCCCCACTCATGTCCCCCTGCACCCCCACCCCCCAGCAGTGCAGGGGCACCCTCCACCAGGCCCCCACCCATGTCTCCCACCACCCCCACCCCCCAGCAGTGCAGGGGCACCCTCCACCAGGCCCCCACCCATGTCTCCCACCACCCCCACCCCCCGGCAGTGCAGGGGCAGCCTCCACCAGGCCCCCACTCATGTCTCCCACCACCCCCACCCCCCTGCCACCATGTGCAGCCCCCACCAGGTCCTCACAATCCCCAATCATGTGCGTAATGGTCAGCCTCCACAGCCAAAAAGCCCTACCAAGTAACCCATTCACCCACATGGAAATGAAAACACATGTTACACCCCCAATGTTCATGAAGCAAATGAACCCATGTCCGTCACACACATATTTTCCAATTGAATGGGAAAACACACAACATGACATGCATGAAACCAATGAGATGAAACCACACAGTGAACAATGGAAAAAAAATGTATTGGACAAAAATACGAATGGTAAAGAAAGAAAAATAACTACAATGTAAATGTGAAAAAATAAGCTGCATGTCCGCATAAAAACACAAAAGTAGAAAATCAAATCCAAAAAATTTTGTCCAAAGTGAAATGTAAAAACTCTCCATGCAACAAAGAACTATGTACAAAAATAACAAGGGTCCATCATCACAACTGAACTAAGGAAACCTCCTAAAAAACCTACCTAAATATCAACTATATACAAAAAGTGGAGCAGTGTCCGTCGACTCCAAATCATAAGAAAAAACAAAGGAAACCTAAAACTAAAGAACTATATACAAAGGCGGCGGGCAAGTCCAGCGGCTCACTCCGTGGTGTTCCGGGCCAGGGCATCATCGAACTCCTGTTCGATGTCCCGGAGGCGGTCCAGTTCCATGGCCCGAGGGTCCGCAGGGACGACGCCGTGTACTCCTCCAACCCCATGCGGATTGCCTCGAGGCACTCGGCCCGCCTCAGGGCCCTCTGCATGGAGTTCTCCGCCCTGACCATTGTGAGCCGCGCCTCTTCCGCCCGCCGCCGCTCCGCACCTATGGCGTGGCCCAACCGCTGCCACACGGAAGACACTCTCTGTCCTGGGTCCTCCTGCCCTCCGGCCGATGCCTGCCCCTCCGATGTCGAAGGCCCCGAGCCTTCATGGCTCCCACCATGTTGCTGCTGCTGCTCTGTCTCTGCCCGTGCACTGCCTCCTGCTGCCTGCACATCCTCCGCCGGCTGGGGTGCAGTTGTTGATGTGGCCACCCCTGCTGGACGTCCGACTCCCGACTGTGGCAGGGATGCCTCCTCCACCAGCCTGGCCGCACTGTCAGAGGCAGCTCCACAGGGCACCCAGGTGACTGATGGGTGGGAAGATGGCACAGAGGACGACTGGCGCGTAGGGGGTCCAGTTGAGGAGGGGGTTGGAACAAGCCCCATCAGACGGAGGAATCCGGTCTGGGTGACCTGTCCCAGCAGGCTGACGTGGTCAACGAGCCATTCGAGATGACGTGCAGTCTCTCCATGAAAAGACTGCAGGTCACCTCGCATGGCCCGTTGACGCAACGCCACACCAGCCAGGACAGGCTCAACCCGGACCTGGATAGCCACGTCCGCAGGCAGAGGAAGGCCAGTTGACGTCAGCTCATCCCCTGCCTGGAAACGGGTCTGGACGTAGGCATCCCTGCTGGTGCAAGATGATGCAGGGACAGGATCGGGGACAAGATTGCACACAGGCACCTCCGCGGCGGCCTGTGCTGCCTCCTGTCCCTGGTCCTGGACTGCACCACTAGCACCAGTGGGATCCCCACCTCCAGACCCCGTCTCTGGTGCTTGCACGGCCTCCTCCTCCACCAGACCCCCCACCAACCTGGATGACTCCGTGCCATCTTCCCCTGTTGGGCCCTGTGGGGTCCCAGCTGCCCCTTCTGCTGCCGAGGAGTTCAACTCCAACCTCCGCCTCTTGGACCTCCCCCCGGCAGCTGGGACGCGGCACCGGACTCCTCACTCCCCGACGAGATGACAACACGGGAGGGGAGCCGGGCCTTGCGTCTCCGGCTGGCGGTCGGATCCCCGCCTCTGTGCTCCACAGCACCTTCTCCGCCATCTTCATCAGTTGACGCTGCAGACAGGGAGAAACAAAACACAGGCATCAGGGCACTGTACAATGGACACATACACACATGACAGTTGCACATGAGTGGCATTGGCAAACCTCAGACATGTCATCACAATCCCCAACACACATGTCATTGCAACTCGCACACATGAGCCATACCACAGCCATATCGCAACTGCCACCACCATCCATACACATACAACAGCATGAGCAGCCAAAGGTGACCCAGACATCACATGCAACACAGGAAGTGCACCACACATGTACACACACCACCACACTTGCATGCATGTGTACACCTCTGCCAAGTGTCGCACTGTTCAGACGGGCATCCATGTCACATCTGCCAATCAGGCTTACACATACCGCAGTCACATGCATCCATGTTGCATCACTGTTGCACCCTTGTCAAATACACACACATGCACATGTACACAGTGCTCATACATGCAGCCCAAAACAACATACATGCGTGACATCACGGACATGTCTACTTACATACACATACATACAAACATGTGTGCACGCACAACTGCATTTGCCATGCAAGCCTACACACACAAGCACCATCCATGTCTCACACATTACAGCCCTCGCATGTGTCAGCCCCACGGCCATGTACACCCCCACCCATACTCGACCCCATACAAACAGATGTGCAACCTGCACAATACCGAATAATCACCACACGCACTGCTCACAATCAGGATGCATGTACACTCACCGCTCGACTCCAGACGGGTCTGCTTCTCCAGGACCTGGACGTGGAGCGCTGGGGATATGCGTTCCAGGACCCCCATCTGTTCTTCCGACAAGTGGCCCCGGCGCCCCTTGGCATCCGCTGCCTTCAAGAGGCGCCGGGCCTTGTTCAGGGTCCTGGACCTGAAGTCCTCCCAGCGCTTCCTGACATGTTGTAAGTCCCGGACTGCCACCCCCTCCGCGTTGATGGCAGTCACGATGTCAGTCCAGATCCGAGTCCGTCCTTCCTTGTCGGCGCGGGAACTTCCGAAGAGGGCATCATACTGCCCCAGGACTTGCTCCACCAGGACACCAACTTCGGTGGCACTGAAGCTGGTGCCCCTCTGCCTCTCTGGCCGGGGGTTGTCAGTGGTCACAGATGGTGTTTGCCCCGACATGACAACCCCAGAGGCAGGAGTGGGTGGGCAACTGGGTCCTGGGGCTGGGCTGTGGAGCGATGGAATTCCAGTCGGGAGTCTTCGGTTCCAGCAGGGGTGGTCACAGCAACAGCACCCCTGGCTGATGTGCAGGCAGCAAATGGCAGTGCACGTGGGCAGCAGGCAGTCAGGCAGCAGCAGATGGTAGGTGTGAGCGTGCTCGGGGCTCTGGGGGGCAGTAGTTCGGCCTTCTGGGCAGGAGCGTGGTCTTCCGTGTGCTTACGCGTGGCCAGCTTGGTACGGAGTGATTTGGCACGTGAAAATCCTGCACGTCAGCGTGAAAATCGAGGAAAGGCCCTTAGCGCGTAAGCGCGTCAGCACGCATACGCGATTCTATTGGACCAAAGGCCCTCAGCGCGTAAGCGCGTCTGTGACGTGACCCGCACGGGTGTTTCCCACACAGCACGTGATGACAGAGCACACGTGGAAAGACTGCACGTCAGAGTCTCATCGCGTGTGATTGGTGGAAATGGCCCTACACGCAGAAGTGACAAAGCATGTAATTGGTGGAAATGGCCCTACACGCACAAGTGACAAAGCGTGTAATTGGATTGGTGGAAATGGCCCTACACGCAGAAGTGACAAAGCATGTAATTGGTGGAAATGGCCCTACACGCACAAGTGACAAAGCGTGTAATTGGAGGAAATGTCCCTACACGCAGAAGTGACAAAGCGTGTAATTGGTGGAAATGGCCCTAGCGCGTACACGCCGCGTAAGTGACGCTGGACGTGTGGCCCTGTATAAAAGGTACGTGTAGAACACGTTTTCCTTGTACGTGCTTTTCGTGGAGAGCGAGTGGGCGAATTCTGTACTTCTTGTCGTTTCACACGCGATTTACTTCACGGCGTTTCAAGTTCGTATTCCCTGTTACCTCTGACAGCTTTTTCTCTTTTTTCGCTTTTACTGGTTTACCTGGGCCTGTTCCCTCAAACAGTGTTCCCTTCTACTGTTGTCCTGTCTCCTCAGACAGCGTACAAATCTTCTTTTGGCGGGGGTGTTGCCAACCAAACGTGCTCCTTTTACACGCTCGTTTACCAGGCAGACGGTGAGTCACGCACGTATCTAACATCTGTGCTTGCCCCGTGTGCAGCCTACCCCTTCAGAGGTCATTCTAGGCTGCGTGTGACACGCATACGTTCATTCTTGTGTTACTGGGTGCCACAGCGTAGTGCAGGTTTTTCTTTCTGCACACGTGGTCTAGGAGGGGTTGCGTGCACGTCATCTCCCTTTTTTGGGGCTCCTGTGCGTAGCGTGACCCGTCATCTTTCCCCAGGGGTTACAATCAGCCTTGCAAGAGCACTAGGGTACAATTACCATCTGGTACCCAACCCCTTTGACCCCCTATTGCCCAGGACAATAGTTTCCAGCCACTCCCATACGCACATTTACATCAGTGCCATGGCTGGGAGGCGAGGATTCCGTAAGGGTGGCAAAGGTGGAAGAGCCACAAGTGGTGGCCGTGGTGGATCCGGTAGGGGACGTGGTCGTTACTTGCAGGGTGAGCCTGTCCCCCCATGTGTGGAGGACCAGTCAAGGGCACCCATAATCCCCCCCCTCACGTTGAGGCTGATGTGGCTGACACCATCCATGCTCAGCCCTTGTTGGACCAGCCCATTGTGGCACCAGATCTGGCTGACTCCATGGCTGACTTCCAGGTCAGCAGGCCTATGACATGTGCGCTGGTGCACGTTGATGTCACCATGCCACGTGCATCTGGGCCAGCAAGGTCATCTGCTGCACCAAGGAGGCAGGGCGGAGAGGCTGCAGGGGCAGCTGCGGCTCCATCCACCCCAGCCCTCACACACCCAGCCAGGACAGTGTCGGTCCTAGTCCATGCTGCTGACATTCCCCCTGACACCATCACACTAGAGCCAATGCCTGCACCAACTCCCATGCTGAGTGTGCAATCCCACACTCCTGATACAGAGTCCACCAGGGCTCCTGCCCCTAGTGTCCAGAGCGGCGCAGGACACTCAGGATCACCACCACCTTCCAAGCGGAAGAGGAAGAGTGCTCGTCCGGCACTGGCTGATGCCCCAGACACGGCTACACAGTCCGGCCCATCCAGGAAGCCCAGCTTCACGGATGACGAACTGAATGCACTTGTCGAGTACGTGTCCGGACATGACAACGAGATGGTCATTGTTGCAGGATCCAAGACCACACCTGCACAACGCCAGGCACACTGGCAGACCGTTGCGGACATCGTAAGTGCCCTTGGAATCGTGAGGCGCACAGCCAATGATTGCTATAAGCGCTGGAATGACCTAAAGCGCAGGGCAAAGAGTAAGCTGGCCTCAAGTCATGCCGCAACTCTAGTGACTGGAGGTGGGTCTCCAGTAGTAGACATGGAACTCACTCCACATGAGTCAGTCGCTGGGACCTACGTCACGGAGGAACAGATCCAAGGCGTGGGAGATCTGGCTGATTACGAGGCATTGTCCGGTGAGTGCACATGCATGTGTGTGTCATCCATGTGCATGGTGTGTGTGTGAGGGCTTCTGTTTGTGTGCCAGGTGAGAGTGTGTGCGCCTGAGTCGTATGGGTCAGCCATGTGCTTCATGCAATCCTTCCTGCGCAGCTGCATTTGGCCATAGCAGTATCCCTTCTGCCAACAGTAGACATCTAGCCCAACTGCACGCCAGTTGCCCTTGAAGTGTCACCTTGCCACAACATAGTTGCTTATTTTTCACTGTTCATTCAGTCAGTTTGTTTGCATTCCACCACTTTCACTAGGCATGTCGCTGTCCACTAGTCACATGTCTGACATGGGTATGGTAAAGTGGAGTGACTTTGTTACCTGGATATCATTTGTACACACATGTCCCTGTGCAATTGGACCATTTCAGACTGGCAGCTCCAGGTGAAAAATCTGACCTGTTAGAATTAGAAAAGCGATTACATGCGGGAACTGGACTGAATGAATAGGTGCTGCCCTCCTCTCCATCTTCACTCAATAGCAATGGTACATGCCATCATGTGATGGCATGTGTGTTTCACCTGGCAATCACAGGCCAATGTGTGATGCCACTGCCAGGCAGCATGCAGAAAATGTGTTCATCTTCCATCTTGGTGTCATCAGTGTGTGCCATTTGCCTGCACTTCATACGCAGTGAGGGTGCATGCATGGGAGGGTTTTAGTCATGTGGGACATGTGTCAATCAAGTACTGGTTCTCTTGCATCTCAGCCCTCATTGTGTGCCATGGTGCTAATGCCTGTTTCCATTTCTTTGTTTTCATGTCTTTGCAGGGGAAGACGCACCTGATACTGCTGGGGTTGTGGAGATGGTGCAGACCCAGGAGGGGTCCGAGGGCCGACCAACCACCAGTGAGGGACGTGGTGTGGTGGTGGGGGAGAACCCACAAGTGCTGCAGGTCGTGCTCTCAAGGGGTGTCTCTGGCTGCACCTCCCCCGAGCTGCACTCAGGTGTTGATTCGGATGAGACCTACGTGCCGTCGCAGGTGAGTGTTCCAGGGAGGGATTCTGTTCTGTCTCACCCACCTGCACCAGGGTCAGAACCCTCCATGGGGATGTCAGTGTTGGCAGCTACGCCTTCGGTGGTTACGGATGCAGGGTCACACTCCGCGACATCTGATCCTGTTCCTGGGCCAGCAGATCAGAGGGGGAATGCAGTCCTGCAGCCTCAGGCAGTGCCGGCACAGCAAGGCGCAGTTCGCCTTGCCCCAGTCAGGTGTGGTGCCCGCCGACGTGGTGGCCGTACGCCACCCGGCAATACCGCATGGGAGCAATCCATTTACGGTATGGCAACCCAACAGGCTGCATCATCCGAGATGATGGCTCAGGCCATGGATAGGGTGGCCACTTCCATTGTCCCCCCAGAAAGGCTGATGGAGCGACTAGAGCAGGCAACCGACTCCATCTGCCAGTCACACAGGGAGGACATGTTGGGGTCAAACAGGGACAGGCGGGCGGCACTGGCGACTCTGCAGGAGGCCATCTCCATTGAGTCCCAGGGCCACAGGGAAGCCCTGAGGCAGGAGCTCCTTCACCTCAGGACGACTCTTGTTGAGCTTGAGGCTTCAACACACCAAAGGACAGAACAGCAGCTGGAGCGTCTCACCCGTACGCTCTCAGCTGAGATGCAGGCAACGAGGGCGGAGGTCCGGGCATCCCGTGAGTTGTTGCATGGGGACCTCCGCACACTCATCCTCCAGAACCAGACCTACCACACCAGCATGCTTGCAGCCATGGAGGAGCAGACTAGGGCCTTGCGTGGGCTGCCTCCCATAGTGCAACCACCTCCGGATGCAGCTGCACAGGGTGATAATAGCGACAGCAGTGATACTCCCACAATAGGGTAGCCGTGTGGGCCATGAGCCCATGGAGGTGTTTTATCTTCCCAGGATCCACGCAGGTGGGTTCTGGTGTGCATCCTGTCCTCGGACCTCCTGGGTGGCCTCCCCAACCCCCCCGGGCCCATCAATGGCCATTTTTGATTGTTTCTTATTTTTATTTTTATTTTGATTTCTTTTATTCCCAATTTTTTTGGGACGATTTGTTGGCTTCCGTGGTTCCTGTGGGCATACGCTGCATTGTGGCTGGGCACATGCAGGCTTGTAATGTATTTGGTTCATATGCTTGGGTTTGAGTCACACACACCCCTCCTGCTTCCCGTTTCCATGGGCTTGCAAAGGGTGTGCCCAAGTGACAGTGAATTACACAGTGACGTTGGACTCCCATGAGCTGTGTGGCCAGTCTGTAGTCAATACTGTGTATACATTCCTAGTGCATATTGCTGTTGTGTTGTACACTGCATGTTGCATTGATGTGTAACTCTTCTTCTGTGTCTACCTCCCAATTTGCAGGTCCCTTCCTCATGTCTACACAAGGACCTCTAGTCTGGAGATGGGGTCCATGTTGGCAGCAGTGCACCTACAACTCTACATGGCGCCAACACTGCACAGTTGGTAGTGGTGGGAGTGCAGGCATTTCCAGGTGGTGAGACTACTAATATGTAACATTTGTGATGTCATGTTAATGGTAGTACGTGCTCAAGTATGTTGTTGGTCCGGCATTGCTGTGAGCATTTCAGGTGTTGCAGGTTTCTAATAGGGACACCGTACATAGTGAGACTGATGTCATGTTGTGGGGATTACTTTGTTTACCTGCAATTAGCATGACATGGCACGGTGTGTCGTGTGGCGGTGCTGGGGTTGGGTTGGCTGACATGGCACTGTCCTCTTGTTGCATTTTGCAAGTGGGTATTCATTTTAGCTGCTTCAATGTGTAACTTCACAAAACTGCATTGGTGGTGTCTGTGTGGGTAGGGATGCACACATTGTGACACTTCCAGGTGAACAATCTCAGGCTGATATGGTATTCACGGTTCATTCTCCAGACATTCAGGATCAGTGTCAGGTTGAGTCATCATTGATTGTCAGATGGAATGTGCCAGGGCAGTGTGAACTCCACAGGGGTGTGATTTCTATGTGAAGTAATTAGCCACTAGCTGTGTACGGGCTGCCTCCCCCCGTGCCCTTTCCCCTCCCATGCGCAGCGGCTGTGCATGTGGTTGGGGATGTGGGGCCACCACCATGTCCACGGCCAGGCCCCGGCGTGTTGCAACGTTGTGCAGGACACATGCTGCCACTATGATCCTGCACACTACTGGGGGAGCGTATAACAGCTGCCCGCCAGAACGGTCAAGGGAGTGAAAGCGTGACTTTAGCACTCCGAATGTGCGCTCCACTATGCCCCTGGTTGTAATGTGGGCTGTGTTATATCTTACCTCGGGTGGCGTGGTGGGGTTCCGAATTGGCGTCATCATGTGGGGGCTGAGAGGGTAGGCACTGTCCCCTGTGGAGGTGGTGATTGGTATCATTGGTGGGGTTGTGACCTTGCTCAGTATCCAACATGCATGCATGTGCAGTGGCAAACATACTCACCAAGCAGCCATGTATCGCCATGCCGCCCAGCTTCTAGGTCCCGGCTTAGGGTGGACATTCGGTAAATGAAGCTGTCGTGGGTGGAGCCGGGATAGTTGGCATATACTGAGGTGATGATTCCCTTGGCATTACATGCTACCTGCACGTTGATGGAATGCCAGTGCTTGCGGTTCCTATAGATGTGCTCAGATGCCCTGGGGGGACGTAGAGCCACATGGGTGCAGTCGATGGCACCTAGCACTTTGGGGAATCGTGCCACAGCGTAAAAATCCAGGGCGGCAGCATGTCTTTCTGCAGGTGTTCTGGGCAGGTATATGTGCCTGCGGACTGATGGGCGTGCAGTGATGATGTTCAAGACCTGGTGTAGGCAGCGTGACTGGGTGGCCTGTGACACCCCACCCACTATGGCACTTGTCCGCTGAAATGATCCCGTGGCTAAGAAGTGCAGTACATTGAGGACCTTCTCCAGGGGGCTGAGTGCTTGGGAGCACAGGGTGGGTGATGTGAGGTCATCCTCCCACTCACTCACCAGGTCCAGTATAATGTGTGGTGGAAACCTGTACCTCCCATACACCTGGTCATCAGGCATCCCGAAAAGGCTGGTTCTGGGTGTGAATATTCTGGCCCTGACTATCCTCCTCCTCCTTTGGTAGCCCACTGCCACTGCTGCTAGGAACGGTATGTTCATCCTGGCGTATGAGCTTGTTATTGTTAAAGTGCGCAAATTTATGCTTTGCACGTGTTCTAGGCGAGCGTGTGACCCGCGCACCCTTTGGAATCCAGTTCCCAGTCCAATAGCGTGTGGAAATTCACACGCACCACGGGATACAGGTTCGCTGACGTACTTGCGTGTGTAAGTGCCCGCGCACCCATGAAATACACGTACATAGGCCAATCGCGTGTACGCGCACTTTTGTCCAATTACACGCGATGACACTCTGACGTGCAGTATTTCCACGTGTGCTCCGTCATCACGTGCTGAGTGGGGAACACCCGTCCGGGTCACGTCACAGACGCGCTTACGCGCTGAGGGACTCTGGTCCAATAGAATCGCGTATGCGTGCTGACGCGCTTACGCGCTAAGGGCCTTTCCTCGGATTTCACGCTGACGTGCAGGATTTTCACGTGCCAAATCACTCCGTATCAAGCTGGCCACGCGAAAACACACGGAAGACCACGCTCCTGCCCAGAAGGCCGAGTTACTGCCCCCCCAGTGCCCCGAGCAGCCTCCCACGTGCCATCTGCTGCTGCCTGCCTGCCTGCTGCCACCGTGCCCTGCCATTTGGTGCCTGCACATCAGCCATCTGCAGGGGTCCAGTTGCTGTGTCCACCCCTGCTGGAACTGAAGACTCCCGACTGGGATTACATCGCTCCACAGCCCAGCCCCAGGACCCAGTTGCCCACCCACACCTGCCTCTGGGGTTGCCATGTCGGGCACTTCCACATCTGGCACCAGTGGCAACCCCAGGACAGAGGGGCAGAGGGGCACCAGCTTCACTGACACCGAAGTTGGTGTCCTGGTGGAGCATGTCCTGGGGCAGTATGATGCCCTCTTTGGATCGTCCCGCGCCAGCAAGGAAGGACGGGAGAGGATCTGGGCCGACTGTGTGGTTGCCATCAACGCGGAGGGGGTGGCAACCCGCAACGTCCTGAAGATCAAGAAGCGCTGGGAGGACTTGAGGTCCAGGACCCTTGTGAAGGCCCGGCGCCTCGTGGAGGGGGGCCGGGGCCGCATGAGTTCCATCCAGATGAGGGTCCTGGAACGCGTACGCCCAGCGCTCCACGCCCAGATCCTTGAGAGGGAGGCCCGTCTGGAGTTGAGCGGTAAGTGTCCAAGCATTACTGTGTGAGACAGGGCATGTTGCGGTGTGCTGGTTCTATGATACTTGCCTGTATGTGTGCCATAGGCCATGTATGCATGTATGTGTGCAGGGACATCATGGTAATGCATGTGCGACCAGTGATGTGTGACCCACATGGTTGTTGCATGTGTTCAAATGCCGCATGGGGAGCCCTATGCAGATTTTGAACATGAGAGCATGCCAGTCTCTGTACCTGGACATGGGTGGGGGTGAGGGATGGGTGCTGATGCCAGGTACATATATGGTAGCCATGTCTGTGTGCCTGACCTGCGTGTCTGTGACTTGTGCATGCCATGGATGCATGACACATGTGTGTGACAATGCACAGATTCAGTGAAGCAGCCAAATTACCCTTGTATCTGCTGTGTTTGGTGTGTTTGGGGCCAGATGGATGTGACTGAGGTGAAGTGTGTGCATGTGATAGGCATGAGCCATGATGCATGTGAGTTACATATCATTGAATGTTTCAAGAGTCCATTGGACATGCATGGAAATGTCCATGGCATGCACCATGCCTGTTACTGTGTGTGTTTTGCCTGGACTGACCCATGTGTTGTGGAGGGACATGATGGAAGTGTACTTTGACAGTGGTGCTCATCTGCTATTGCTTCCTGTCTAGGGGACCATTGTACAGTGCCCTGATGCTTGTGTTCTTTGTCTCCCTCTACGCAGCGGCTAGTGAAGAAGAGGGCGGAGATGGCGCTGTGGAGCAAGGCGGCGGGGATGCCCCCACGGCTGCAGCGGAAGGGGTGGGTGAGCCCCCACAGGGGCCTGCTACGGTGGGAGACGGTGAGGAGCCATCCAGGTTGGTGGTTTGCACAGAGGAGGAGGAGGCCGCCACTGGGGCACACATGGGGCCTGGTGGGGGCATCCCTGCTGGTGCAAGTGGTGCAGTCCAGGGCCAGGGGCAGGAGGCAGCACAGGTCACCGTGGAGGGGCCTGTGCATGTCGCTGTCCCTGACCCTGTGAGTGCACCACCATGCACCAGCAGGGATGCCCCGTCCCAGGCCCGTCCGCAGGTAGAGGGGATGTCCATGTCACCTGACTCCACTCCACCTGCGGACGTGGGAACCCCTGGCCGTGTGGAGAAGGTCCTGATTGGGGTCGCGATGCGCACGGCTGTGATTCGTGATGCCGTGCGTGCTTCCCGGGAGGAGGACGCACGTCATCACGAAGTGCACCGTGCCGACGTGGCCCAATTGGGATCGGCCATGTTCGGGGGTTTCCTGCATGAGTTGTCCGATCTGGCGGCCCTCTCCTCCTCTGTGCAGGCTATACACCAGTCGTTCTCCTTGCCGTCTTCCGGCCCAGATGCCACCAGGGCCCCCTGTGGACCTGCCCCGACCAATGCAGCCAGCTCGGTGGGGATCCCATCCCTGCCACAGTTGGGAGTCGGAGGTCCAGCAGGGGTGGACAACACAGCAACTGGACCCCAGCAGATGGAAGATGTGACAGCATCATCGGTCAGGGCACGTGCACGACGGCGTCGGTGGTTTCCATCAGCCTGGATGCCGTCGTGCTGGCAGAGGCAGTGGCATCGGAGGCAGCAGCAGGCTCGACGTGGGAGGCATCATGGCTCGGGGCCTTCAAGATCAGAGGGGCAGGCATCGGCCGGAGGGCAGGGCAACCCTGGGATGGTGGTGTCTTCCGTGTGGGAGCAGTTGGTCCAGCGGATAGGTGCGGAGCGGCAGCGGGCGGAAGAGGAGCGGCTCACCATGGTCAGGGCGGAGTTCTCCATGCGTCGGGCGTTGAGGCGGGCTGAGTGCCTCGAGGAAGCTCGCAGGGAGTTTGAGCTGGACATGGGGTTATCCCTGCGAGACCTCGGGGCCAGGACAGAGTCCCGCCTCCAGGACATCGACATGGAGTTCGATGATGCCCTGGCCAGCAACATCACCGAGTGAGCCGCAGAACTTGCCCGCTGCCTTTGTATATAGTTATTTAGTTAGTTAGTGTTAGGTTTCCTTTATTAATTTTTGTATTTTTGGACCGCTCGGACAATGGCCACTTTTTTGTATATATTATTTTCATTAGGTAGTAGTAGGTTTCATTTATGGTGTTGGGCTCATGGACCCTGGAATTTTCGTGTATATAGTTAGCTTTTTGAAGAAACATTTTTTTTATTAATTATTGTGTTCAGCATGAGGAAATGGTTTTTCTTTATTTTACTTCCACATGATTTTGCTTTGGACAACATTTGTTTTTGGATTACTTTGTTTTTTTTATTTTTACATTTGTTCTCGGACATGGACCATTTATTTTGTTATCCCCATTGTTGTATGTTTGATTTTTTTACTTATTTTTCATCTTTAATACATGTTTTTTTAACTTTCACTTGTGGTATTTTCTCATTGGTTTCATACATGTCATGATATGGGTTTTGACATTCACTTGCACCCATTGTGTATGTGTGTGTGACGGACATGTGTTCATTTACAGACTTGCCATTGGGGTTGTATCATGTAATTGCATTCACTATGTGGGTGGATGCAATCCTTGCCTGGGTGTTTGTGCTGGGTATGCTGGCCATTACTGCCATGATTGAGTATCGTCAGGACCTGGGGGCAGGGGGACATGTGTGGGTGCCTGGTGGAGGGTGCCCCTGCACTGCTGGGGGGTGGGGGTGGTGGGCACATGAGTTGGACATGGGTGGGGGCCTGCTGGCAGGTGCCCCACAGTGCTGGGGGGTGGGGGTGGTGGGAGACATGGGTGGTGGCCTGGTGGAGGCTGTCCCTGCACTGCTGGGGGGTGGGGGTGGTGGGGACATGAGTTGGACATGGGTGGGGGCCTGCTGGCAGGTGCCCCACAGTGCTGGGGTTGGGGGTGGTGGGAGACATGGGTGGGGGCCTGGTGGAGGGTGCCCCTGCACTGCTGGGGGGTGGGATGGTGGGTGACATGAGTGGGGGCCTGGTGGAGGGTGACCCTGGTGGCTGGGGGGTGGGGGTGGTGGGTGACATGAGTGGGGGCCTGGTGGAGGCTGCCCCTGCACTGCTGGTGGGTGGGGGTGGTGGGAGACATGAGTTGGACATGGGTGGGGGCCTGCTGGCAGGTGCCCCACAGTGCCGGGGGGTGGGGGTGGTGGGGGACATGAGTGGGGGCCTGGTGGAGGGTGCCCCTGCACTGCTGGGGGGTGGGGGGTGGTGGGAGACATGGGTGGGGGCCTGGTGGAGGGTGACCCTGGTGGCTGGGGGGTGGGGGTGGTGGGTGACATGAGTGGGGGCCTGGTGGAGGGTGCCCCTGCACTGCTGGGGGGTGGGGGGTGGTGAGAGACATGAGTGGGGGCCTGGTGGAGGCTGCCCCTGCACTGCTGGGGGGTGGGGGGTGGTGGGAGACATGAGTGGGGGCCTGGTGGAGGCTGCCCCTGCACTGCTGGGGTGTGGGGGTGGTGGGAGACATGGGTGGGGGCCTGGTGGAGGGTGACCCTGGTGGCTGGGGGTGGGGGTGGTGGGTGACATGAGTGGGGGCCTGGTGGAGGGTGACCCTGGTGGCTGGGGGGTGGGGGTGGTGGGTGACATGAGTGGGGGCCTGGTGGAGGGTGACCCTGGTGGCTGGGGGGGTGGGGGTGGTGGGTGACATGAGTGGGGGCCTGGTGGAGGCTGCCCCTGCACTGCTGGTGGGTGGGGGTGGTGGGAGACATGAGTTGGACATGGGTGGGGGCCTGCTGGCAGGTGCCCCACAGTGCTGGGGGGTGGGGGTGGTGGGGGACATGAGTGGGGGCCTGGTGGAGGGTGCCCCTGCACTGCTGGGGGGTGGGGGGTGGTGGGAGACATGGGTGGGGGCCTGGTGGAGGGTGACCCTGGTGGCTGGGGGGTGGGGGTGGTGGGTGACATGAGTGGGGGCCTGGTGGAGGGTGACCCTGGTGGCTGGGGGGTGGGGGTGGTGGGTGACATGAGTGGGGGCCTGGTGGAGGGTGCCCCTGCACTGCTGGGGGGTGGGGGGTGGTGGGAGACATGAGTGGGGGCCTGGTGGAGGGTGACCCTGGTGGCTGGGGGGTGGGGGTGGTGGGAGACATGAGTGGGGGCCTGGTGGAGGGTGACCCTGGTGGCTGGGGGGTGGGGTGGTGGGTGACATGAGTGGGGGCCTGGTGGAGGGTGACCCTGGTGGCTGGGGGGTGGGGGTGGTGGGTGACATGAGTGGGGGCCTGGTGGAGGGTGCCCCTGCACTGCTGGGGGGTGGGGGGTGGTGGGAGACATGAGTGGGGGCCTGGTGGAGGCTGCCTCTGCACTGCTGGGGTGTGGGGGTGGTGGGAGACATGAGTGGGGGCCTGGTGGAGGGTGACCCTGGTGGCTGGGGGTGGTGGGTGACATGAGTGGGGGCCTGGTGGAGGGTGACCCTGGTGGCTGGGGGGTGGGGGTGGTGGGTGACATGAGTGGGGGCCTGGTGGAGGGTGACCCTGGTGGCTGGGGGGTGGGGGTGGTGGGTGACATGAGTGGGGGCCTGGTGGAGGCTGCCCCTGCACTACTGGTGGGTGCGGGTGGTGGGAGACATGAGTTGGACATGGGTGGGGGCCTGCTGGCAGGTGCCCCACAGTGCTGGGGGGTGGGGGTGGTGGGGGACATGAGTGGGGGCCTGGTGGAGGGTGCCCCTGCACTGCTGGGGGGTGGGGGGTGGTGGGAGACATGGGTGGGGGCCTGGTGGAGGGTGACCCTGGTGGCTGTGGGGTGGGGGTGGTGGGTGACATGAGTGGGGGCCTGGTGGAGGGTGCCCCTGCACTGCTGGGGGGTGGGGGGTGGTGGGAGACATGAGTGGGGGCCTGGTGGAGGCTGCCCCTGCACTGCTGGGGTGTGGGGGTGGTGGGAGACATGAGTGGGGGCCTGGTGGAGGGTGACCCTGGTGGCTGGGGGGTGGGGGTGGTGGGTGACATGAGTGGGGGCCTGGTGGAGGGTGACCCTGGTGGCTGGGGGGTGGGGGTGGTGGGTGACATGAGTGGGGGCCTGGTGGAGGGTGCCCCTGCACTGCTGGGGGGTGGGGGGTGGTGGGAGACATGAGTGGGGGCCTGGTGGAGGCTGCCCCTGCACTGCTGGGATGTGGGGGTGGTGGGAGACATGAGTGGGGGCCTGGTGGAGGGTGACCCTGGTGGCTGGGGGGTGGGGGTGGTGGGTGACATGAGTGGGGGCCTGGTGGAGGGTGACCCTGGTGGCTGGGGGGTGGGGGTGGTGGGTGACATGAGTGGGGGCCTGGTGGAGGGTGACCCTGGTGGCTGGGGGGTGGGGGTGGTGGGTGACATGAGTGGGGGCCTGGTGGAGGCTGCCCCTGCACTGCTGGTGGGTGGGGGTGGTGGGAGACATGAGTTGGACATGGGTGGGGGCCTGCTGGCAGGTGCCCCACAGTGCTGGGGGGTGGGGGTGGTGGGGGACATGAGTGGGGGCCTGGTGGAGGGTGCCCCTGCACTGCTGGGGGGTGGGGGGTGGTGGGAGACATGGGTGGGGCCTGGTGGAGGGTGACCCTGGTGGCTGGGGGGGTGGGGGTGGTGGGTGACATGAGTGGGGGCCTGGTGGAGGGTGACCCTGGTGGCTGGGGGGTGGGGGTGGTGGGTGACATGAGTGGGGGCCTGGTGGAGGGTGCCCCTGCACTGCTGGGGGGTGGGGGGTGGTGGGAGACATGAGTGGGGGCCTGGTGGCTGGGGGGTGGGGGTGGTGGGAGACATGAGTGGGGGCCTGGTGGAGGGTGACCCTGGTGGCTGGGGGGTGGGGGTGGTGGGTGACATGAGTGGGGGCCTGGTGGAGGGTGGCCCTGGTGGCTGGGGGGTGGGGGTGGTGGGTGACATGAGTGGGGGCCTGGTGGAGGGTGCCCCTGCACTGCTGGGGGGTGGGGGGTGGTGGGAGACATGAGTGGGGGCCTGGTGGAGGCTGCCCCTGCACTGCTGGGGTGTGGGGGTGGTGGGAGACATGAGTGGGGGCCTGGTGGAGGGTGACCCTGGTGGCTGGGGGGTGGGGGTGGTGGGTGACATGAGTGGGGGCCTGGTGGAGGGTGACCCTGGTGGCTGGGGGGTGGGGGTGGTGGGTGACATGAGTGGGGGCCTGGTGGAGGGTGACCCTGGTGGCTGGGGGGTGGGGGTGGTGGGTGACATGAGTGGGGGCCTGGTGGAGGCTGCCCCTGCACTGCTGGTGGGTGGGGTTGGTGGGAGACATGAGTTGGACATGGGTGGGGGCCTGCTGGCAGGTGCCCCACAGTGCTGGGGGGTGGGGGTTGTGGGGGACATGAGTGGGGGCCTGGTGGAGGGTGCCCCTGCACTGCTGGGGCGTGGGGGGTGGTGGGAGACATGGGTGGGGGCCTGGTGGAGGGTGGCCCTGGTGGCTGGGGTGTGGGGGTGGTGGGTGACATGAGTGGGGGCCTGGTGGAGGGTGACCCTGGTGGCTGGGGGGTGGGGGTGGTGGGTGACATGAGTGGGGGCCTGGTGGAGGGTGCCCCTGCACTGCTGGGGGGTGGGGGGTGGTGGGAGACATGAGTGGGGGCCTGGTGGAGGCTGCCCCTGCACTGCTGGGATGTGGGGGTGGTGGGAGACATGAGTGGGGGCCTGGTGGAGGGTGACCCTGGTGGCTGGGGGGTGGGGGTGGTGGGTGACATGAGTGGGGGCCTGGTGGAGGGTGACCCTGGTGGCTGGGGGGTGGGGGTGGTGGGTGACATGAGTGGGGGCCTGGTGGAGGGTGACCCTGGTGGCTGGGGGGTGGGGGTGGTGGGTGACATGAGTGGGGGCCTGGTGGAGGCTGCCCCTGCACTGCTGGTGGGTGGGGGTGGTGGGAGACATGAGTTGGACATGGGTGGGGGCCTGCTGGCAGGTGCCCCACAGTGCTGGGGGGTGGGGGTGGTGGGGGACATGAGTGGGGGCCTGGTGGAGGGTGCCCCTGCACTGCTGGGGGGTGGGGGGTGGTGGGAGACATGGGTGGGGCCTGGTGGAGGGTGACCCTGGTGGCTGGGGGGGTGGGGGTGGTGGGTGACATGAGTGGGGGCCTGGTGGAGGGTGACCCTGGTGGCTGGGGGGTGGGGGTGGTGGGTGACATGAGTGGGGGCCTGGTGGAGGGTGCCCCTGCACTGCTGGGGGGTGGGGGGTGGTGGGAGACATGAGTGGGGGCCTGGTGGCTGGGGGGTGGGGGTGGTGGGAGACATGAGTGGGGGCCTGGTGGAGGGTGACCCTGGTGGCTGGGGGGTGGGGGTGGTGGGTGACATGAGTGGGGGCCTGGTGGAGGGTGGCCCTGGTGGCTGGGGGGTGGGGGTGGTGGGTGACATGAGTGGGGGCCTGGTGGAGGGTGCCCCTGCACTGCTGGGGGGTGGGGGGTGGTGGGAGACATGAGTGGGGGCCTGGTGGAGGCTGCCCCTGCACTGCTGGGGTGTGGGGGTGGTGGGAGACATGAGTGGGGGCCTGGTGGAGGGTGACCCTGGTGGCTGGGGGGTGGGGGTGGTGGGTGACATGAGTGGGGGCCTGGTGGAGGGTGACCCTGGTGGCTGGGGGGTGGGGGTGGTGGGTGACATGAGTGGGGGCCTGGTGGAGGGTGACCCTGGTGGCTGGGGGGTGGGGGTGGTGGGTGACATGAGTGGGGGCCTGGTGGAGGCTGCCCCTGCACTGCTGGTGGGTGGGGTTGGTGGGAGACATGAGTTGGACATGGGTGGGGGCCTGCTGGCAGGTGCCCCACAGTGCTGGGGGGTGGGGGTTGTGGGGGACATGAGTGGGGGCCTGGTGGAGGGTGCCCCTGCACTGCTGGGGCGTGGGGGGTGGTGGGAGACATGGGTGGGGGCCTGGTGGAGGGTGGCCCTGGTGGCTGGGGTGTGGGGGTGGTGGGTGACATGAGTGGGGGCCTGGTGGAGGGTGACCCTGGTGGCTGGGGGGTGGGGGTGGTGGGTGACATGAGTGGGGGCCTGGTGGAGGGTGCCCCTGCACTGCTGGGGGGTGGGGGGTGGTGGGAGACATGAGTGGGGGCCTGGTGGAGGCTGCCCCTGCACTGCTGGGGTGTGGGGGTGGTGGGAGACATGAGTGGGGGCCTGGTGGAGGGTGACCCTGGTGGCTGGGGGGTGGGGGTGGTGGGTGACATGAGTGGGGGCCTGGTGGAGGGTGACCCTGGTGGCTGGGGGGTGGGGGTGGTGGGTGACATGAGTGGGGGCCTGGTGGAGGCTGCCCCTGCACTGCTGGGGTGTGGGGGTGGTGGGAGACATGAGTGGGGGCCTGGTGGAGGGTGACCCTGGTGGCTGGGGGTGGGGGTGGTGGGTGACATGAGTGGGGGCCTGGTGGAGGCTGCCCCTGCACTGCTGGTGGGTGGGGGTGGTGGGAGACATGAGTTGGACATGGGTGGGGGCCTGCTGGCAGGTGCCCCACAGTGCTGGGGGGTGGGGGTGGTGGGGGACATGAGTTGGACATGGGTGGGGGCCTGCTGGCAGGTGCCCCACAGTGCTGGGGGGTGGGGGTGCAAGGGGACATGAGTTGGTGTTCATTAGTTCAAGGAGACATGTGCCTTTGCTGGGGGGCATGCCCATGTTGGGTGGGCTGCCTGCGGGACATGACCAGGGATGCAGGGTAGTCCCCTGTGGTGTGGGCTGCCTGCAGGGGCCGTGGAGGGTGTACAGGGTACACCTGGGAGGACCCACACTGTCAAATCACATGTGGGACTCCCCGGCACCCCTGAAATACACGTACCGTGCAGAAATCGCGTGTAAAACTTCCCGCGCACCCCTGAAATACACGCGCACAGGCTATTCGCGTGTGGAACTTCCCGCGCACCCCTGAAATACACGCGCCCAGGCTATTCGCGTGTAAAACTTCCCGCGCACCCCTGAAATACACGCGCACAGGCTATTCGCGTGTGGAACTTCCCGCGCACCCCTGAAATACACGTAGCCCGCTCCCCCAGGCCCGATCGCGTGTGAAAGTTCACGCGAACCCCTGAAATACACGAGCACGCTCACCCAGGCCCGATCGCGTGAGAAACTTCACGCGAACCCCTGAAATACACGTAGCCCGCTCCCCCAGGCCCGATCGCGTGAATGACTTCACGCGCACCCCTGAAATACACGCGCCCAGGCTATTCGCGTGTGGAACTTCCCGCGCACCCCTGAAATACACGCGCCCAGGCTATTTGCGTGTGGAACTTCCCGCGCACCCCTCAAATACAGGCGCCCAGGCTATTCGCGTGTGGAACTTCCCGCGCACCCCTGAAATACACGCGCCCAGGCTATTTGCGTGTGGTACTTCCCGCGCACCCCTCAAATACAGGCGCCCAGGCTATTCGCGTGTGGAACTTCCCGCGCACCCCTGAAATACACGCGCCCAGGCTATTCGCGTGTAAAACTTCCCGCGCACCCCTGAAATACACGCGCACAGGCTATTCGGAACCCCTGAAATACACGTAGCACGCTCACCCAGGCCCGATCGCGTGAGAAACTTCACGCGAACCCCTGAAATACACGTAGCCCGCTCCCCCAGGCCCGATCGCGTGAATGACTTCACGCGAACCCCTGTGATGCACGTACCCTGCTGAAATCGCGTGTGAGACTTCCCGCGCACCCCGGTATACACGCACACGTATTTTTTGTCAGCGGGTGTCCGTGTTTGTGGGTACCCCTTTGCACGTCATTTTTCCTGGAGGGCCACAGTATGGGACATTCATCATGGCAGTATATAGGTGCTATTTGTTGGCGCACCTTTTGGCGCACATTTCTTACAGCCGCAGAGACGCTACCGCCTGCTTTCTTGTGGCGGTCGTGTTTGTGCCTGTGCGCTGGTTTGAGCGTGCGCTTTTTTCCCCTATTCTATTCCATGAATACGTGTTGTAGGCGAGCGTGTGGGCGTTCCGCGCACTTGTGCCCTGTACTTCCCCCGTGACGCCCACGTTTTGGCAAGTTGTTCCCCATTCCGAGTGTTACGCCCGTGTTCCGCCTACTTTTGTTGCGTGCGCCGCGCTATGTGCGAATTTCGCTGTGGCCTGTGCGATTTTCGCTGTGACCTGGCGCACGCTGTTAGATGGCCTGTGCGCCAACGTGCGCCGCGCACTTTTTTATCGCACATCCGCTGGTTTTCTCGCGCACGGCCTTCCATGAATCGACGTGCGCTGCTTTTCGTGCAATTTTCGCACTTGCACTGCGATTTTCGCTATTCCACTGCGAATCGCACGTTTTTGCCCACTTGCGCCGCGCTAATTATTCCATGAATCGGCCTGATAATTGCAAAGTAGAATTGCTGTATAGATGGTAACATTTAATTTTGGAAAAATATTGGATTTTTGGATAATTCAGGTGGATTGTTTGATTGTGGGAGCAATGATTTTTATATAGATTGAGGCATACTTTTGATCAAACTTACAAATCTAGAACATCACAGAACATTGATTTTAACCATGGTTTGAATAGATATTTTCTGCATGGGCTTTGGCTGATACAAAAACAAAATCGTGCAAAATCGTGCAAAATGCAGGACCAGGTATTTGGGCACCAGAAGGCCCTATAGATAATGTACTACAAAAATTATATTTAACCTCCACATCGAGGGAGGAGAAGCACATGATTGTGAATCGTTCTGCCAATCTCTTCTTTCACTTTAAGCTGGTTGAGGACAGATTGGCTGAAAACCTACATTATTTGCATTATAGTCGTCATTTTATAGCACCATTTTCCCATTTGTATGGCCTCAATGCTCTTTGTGATTGTAACGCACTCGGGGACCGAAGTCCAGGTATGGGTAAGCATTCGAAGAGTAGACTCTAAAATGCGTTTGTGCATTCTGCCAGGATTAGGATTTAGGAGGGCTGGCTAGGCTCCAGAAAGCAACCCAAGAGGTCAGATACGTGGACGGGTCTTGTCGGTGGTCAAGTCAGAGATAGGATTTCAAGGGCATGGGAGTTGAAAAATGACTCCATGGGAGGGGATTCCATGGGGAACACATAATAGAACTCCTACCAGCCCCCACAATATTTGCAGTGTGACCGAAAACTAACTGGAAATTTCTCTAACTCAAGGATTACTTCCCGGATTCTTTCAATGCAGGGTTACCCTATAGAAATCTGAAGTGGCCAAAATGAAAAGAGTATGATGGCACAAGGATTAGCCGATCTACATGATTGTGTCTAAAACATCTGTCTAGATTAACAAGAGTTTAAAACAACTAATAAAATGGAGGCATATTTTGCATTCCTTAACGGGGTATGACAAAAACACCTGTCAGGGAATGCTCATAGTTTATGTGGTTGAATGTTCCTACCATTTTAAAGAAAATTATGAGATTGAATTAATAGCTAGTGTCGGAAATGCTTGGGTGAATGACATCCCTGAACCTTGAACTGGGTATAAAATTGGTCCCGGGAGTAGTTTGGTGGAAGATTTGACAGCTATATATAAAACTGTCCTTAATGCCGTGAATCATCAACTCCATGAACTAGTAATCGTGATTGATTCAGATTATGTTCAAAATGGATTTGTTGAGCACTAAGCAAGCAGGAAAAGTATGCTTTGTGCAAACAACAAGCTCCAAAAACACATGAGGTTAATCCAAACGACAGATGATTTAGTGACGTCAAACTACATAACCCTATTCTGGAAACAGATGAAGATTAACTCAAAGGGTGAAAACCCTGATAAGACAGTAAACGGTTTGGCTGATCAACAAGCCAAAACAGGGGCAAGGGGATTGCACTGATATGGAAGATCTCCTTGGAGTAATACGTATAACCCCAGTAACTCAATCACATGTGAAGCTGAAAGCAAGGTTTCTACTCTTCAATGGAGTAGAGATGCTCCAAATCAATATCTAATTACTGCCCAAAAGGAAGACCTGATTAATGGAAAATTGTATACATATCTAGAAGACCCAGAAAACGTTCCCTTAAGGGACTATGACTGTCAGGGAAAGAAAATATAATCGAGTGTTAATGAAATTTCAGAAAATATTCAAAATTCACGATGGACTTTTTGTTAGGAAACCCCAATTTGGAAACCATTAGTGGGTGGTACCTACCTCATTTCAGAGAATAAACATAAGAGATACCCATAATGCAGTGACCACTGGTCGTCAACAATTTCAAAAGATGATGGAGAACCTGCATGTGGTTGCTTAATGGCTACACATGGGTAGGACTTAAACACATACTTAAAGGGGTGTTTGTTGTGTGCTCATTCCCACACAAGTTCCTGCACTCAGCGGGCTTCTCTGCAAAAGAGAGGAGTGACATTACCCCCGTGGTCTGATCTTCAGATTCATGGTTCAGTGATTTGTTCTGGCCATGACAACTAATATATGTTGACCATTATGAGCCTCTTCACTAAATGGATGGAGTGCCCACCTGCCCCAAATTGCAACGCGGAGATTGCAGCTATGTCATTGATCAGCAATATTTTTTTTCATTTTGGCATAACTCAAAGGATTGAGTTTTCTTGCAGTCTGACAAGGGTAGTCATGTCACCAGTGAGGTCATTCCTAATTTGCAGGAAATTCTTGTAGTCAAAAAAGTTGCATATCACCTATAACACCTGCTGTCCAGCGGTGGTGGGCAGGGTCGGACTGGGACAAGAAATAGGCCCGGTCACCCAAAAAAAAGTGGCATACCCCTCGCTTCAAAAAAGTGGCCCACCCCTCGCCTCACGACCCTTCACCTCTGAGACCCCACCCCAAAGTGACATCCCAGGAAGCAATGAAACACGACCTTTCAACCCTTGACAAAACGGGGAAGTGGCATCAAATAGCATTGTTGCTAAGTACACTACATTACAGTGAATCCAAGCAGACGTCCAAGGCCAAATGGTAATGTGTTATTGTATAGCACTTACGCTTAAGCTGTTTTTTATAGAACAAATATGCATACAATATCACCCAACCTGTGTTGGTACTCATTTATCGACCTAAGAAGGGTGAAAGGCTTTTTGAAAAAAAAAATGAAAAAAAGTGACAAAAAAATATTCTTTTCTATTTTCTTTTCTTCCAAACCGGCCCAGGCATGGCCAGAAAATGGCCCCCACTGCGCAGGGACGATTTCGGCCCAGCCACGGGCCGAAAGGCCGAGGAGCCAATCCGACCTGGGTGGTGAGAGGTGGGACAATATAATAATAAAACTATTGTAGGAATTTTTAAGAAGTTTGTGTTGTGCTGGATTCAGGACCCAGTTGGAACTTGCAATGGCTACTAGACCAGAGGGTGTTTAGGTCTACCCCTACTTCTGCAAATAAGATGTCTCGTTTTGAACTTATGACTGGCAGAAGAATGGTCTTACATCAAAATCTGTCATACCAAACACAGAAACAGACGTTGATCAACACCTCCACCATGATGAATATGTAGAAAACATGAGCAAGTATCTCTAACATGATTTTCCTATGTGCAGAGGAACCTGGAGAAGGCTGTGGTATGAGCGCCTACTATGATATAAAGACCTCCAAAAGGGAATACGGGTTAGAGGAGAGAGTTTACCCCTATAATTTCCAAAGGAACCAATATAAAGAGCGCCCATTTTTCACTTCTTGGCGAGGATCATTCGAGATCACAGAAAAGCTCCCACCGCTAGCCTACAAAAGCAAGATGCCAAAGGAGGAACAGACAGGGTAATACTGGGTGCATGAGAACCATCTGAAGACCTGTCATCTCTAAACCGTCTTGAATCGGATTGAGGAATCAGTTCCTCTTCCTGATGAGACGGCCTCTGAATTAAAAAGAATATGCATTAAAATGTTTAGATGAAAGAATGAATACTTGTGTAATGTTTAATAAAATAAAGAGATTGGTTTAGTATATATGTAGAATTTGATGTGGAAATTAAAGTACAAAATACTATAAGGGAATATGTATATTAAAAAGGTCAAGATGTCACACTAAACCGGCTTTTTACTCCTTTCTTTTAGTAAGAAACTTGGGGTTTCTTCCAGTCTCTAAGACCGGTTGGGAGAGAGGAGGGAAAGGTGTCAACGCCTCATACCGACAAAGAACATGTGACAATCCCAACATCCTCACCTCTGAAGATATACATTTGCATCGACGTGGAAACCACATCGCCGATGAGCGAAGCCCAGTCGAAACCGTGGCAACATCTTGGAAGCTAAGAAACCATTTTACAACTGCCAAGAACAAATAACCCTTGAAGAAATGTCTTTCCCCTCAAGACATTGGTCCTGGTGCGGGGATCTTTCGGAATAAATGGACTCTAGAAGTATTCAGCTAGAAGCAAATGAAAGCCAAAAATCTGAGCTGCTTCTTCCAAGTGTGGTGCATACGGTTCAACCGTGTGGAAAAACATGGTTTTATGATTTCCCAATAAAAGGCACAGTACTCCTTCCACGTCACTTCTCAGATAGGTTTCTAGGGGTGCACAGTCCTCACCCCTACTGTGCAGTGTCAAGAGACGAGGATATAGTGATAAATGCGGATGAGATATTAATGGGATGTGAGCGTGCTGGGATCCAACAAAGCTTAGGAGAAGGGGGATCTCGGTGAGCCACTAAAAGGGGCCACTATGACCCAACAGTGCTAAGGAAGGGGCTCTCAGGTGAAGCACCGACAGGTGCCAGTAGGACGGGACCCAATAGAGCATTGAAGAAGGAGCACTCGGATGAACCATTGACTAAAGTGGATGGTGTTTGGACCGATAAAGCATTGAAGGCGGGGTATAAGAAGGGGCCTTTGATAGAATGTGAGGGCACGGGGATCCAGCAAAGCTTCGAGAAAAGGGGTATTTGGGTAAGCCATGATGGAAAGGAGGGGCGGGCATGGGACCCGCCAGAGTGAACCACTGACAGGTTGGATGGCTGGAACTCGAAAGAGCTTTGAAGGAGTACTATAGTGAACTATGAAGAAGACTCTGGTAGTACCCTACACTGTGAACTATGAAGAGAAGAGGAGTGGGTGGTACCCTACAGAGCACGGAAGGTGTACTCTGGTGAACTATGAAGAGAAGGTGAGTGGGGTGGTACCCTACAGAGCACGGAAGGTGTACTCTGGTGAACTATGAAGAGAAGGTGAGTGGGGTGGTACCCTACAGAGCACGGAAGGTGTACTCTGGTGAACTATGAAGAGAAGAGGAGTGGGTGGTACCCTACAGAGCACGGAAGGTGTACTCTGGTGAACTATGAAGAGAAGAGGAGTGGGTGGCACCCTACAGAGCACGGAAGGTGTACTCTGGTGAACTATGAAGAGAGGAGGAGTGGGTGTACCCTACAGAGCACGGAAGGTGTATTCTGGTGAACTATGAAGAGAAGAGGAGTGGGTGGCACCCTACAGAGCACGGAAGGTGTACTCTGGTGAACTATGAAGAGAAGAGGAGTGGGTGGCACCCTACAGAGCACGGAAGGTGTACTCTGGTGAACTATGAAGAGAAGAGGAGTGGGTGGCAACCTACAGAGCACGGAAGGTGTACTCTGGTAAACTATGAAGAGAAGAGGAGTGGGTGGTACCCTACAGAGCACGGAAGGTGTATTCTGGTGAACTATGAAGAGAAGAGGAGTGGGTGGTACCCTACAGAGCACGGAAGGTGTACTCTGGTGAACTATGAAGAGGAGTGGGTGGTACCCTACAGAGCACGGAAGGTGTACTCTGGTGAACGAGAAGAGGAGTGGGTGGTACCCTACAGAGCACCAAAGGTGTACTCTGGTGAACTATGCAGAGAAGGTGAGTGGGGTGGTACCCTACAGAGCACGGAAGGTGTACTCTGGTGAACTATGAAGAGAAGAGGAGTGGGTGGTACCCTACAGAGTACGGAAGGTGTACTCTGGTGAACTATGAAGAGAAGAGGAGTGGGTGGTACCCTACAGACCACGGAAGGTGTACTCTGGTGAACTATAAAGAGAAGAGGAGTGTGTGTACCCTACAGAGCACGGAAGGTGTACTCTGGTGAACTATGAAGAGAAGAGGAGTGGGTGGTACCCTACAGAGCACGCAAGGTGTACTCTGGTGAACTATGAAGAGAAGAGGAGTGGGTGTACCCTACAGAGCACGGAAGGTGTACTCTGGTGAACTATGAAGAGGAGTGGGTGGTACCCCACAGAGCACGGAAGGTGTACTCTGGTGAACTATGAAGAGAAGAGGAGTGGGTGGTACCCTACAGAGCACGGAAGGTGTACTCTGGTGAACTATGAAGAGAAGAGGAGTGGGTGTACCCTACAGAGCACGGAAGGTGTACTCTGGTGAACTATGAAGAGAAGAGGAGTGGGTGTACCCTACAGAGCACGGAAGGTGTACTCTGGTGAACTATGAAGAGAAGAGGAGTGGGTGTACCCTACAGAGCACGGAAGGTGTACTCTGGTGAACTATGAAGGAAGAGGAGTGGGTGTACCCTACAGAGCACGGAAGGTGTACTCTGGTGAACTATGAAGAGAAGAGGAGTGGGTGGTACCCTACATAGCACGGAAGGTGTACTCTGGTGAACCATTGTCAGGAGACGGGTGGGCCGGGAATCAACAGTGCATCTAAGAAGCCAAGGGGTATTTCGGAAGATCATTGGCAGGATGGGAAAGGGTCGAGGCAGACTTGTGGTGGCTCTGGGCCTGACAGAGGGCAGGTGATGCGAGAACAGGGGGGATATTTGACTGGACTGGAGGTGGGAGAGGCCAGCCGTCGGTGCGCTGGGGGATGTTCCCGAGTGAAGGCGCCGGGCCTGCGTGTTTTCTGCATTTGTATACGGTTACTGTTTGCCTTTTAATCAGTCATCTAAACTGCGCAGCGTCTTTAGAGCTATGAATAACAATACTTACAGGTAATGACTCACCCCCATCTATACCGGAGACTCATGAGAAAGACAGACAAGCGAGCTTGTACCCGGTCTCTGGGGCGCTTCTAGGTGAATGGCAGCTGGGCGCACGCAACCCAGTCCAAAGAAAGAGGACTGACGGATACGAGGAGGCGAAGAGAGAACGATATGGATTTTATCCTGGCAGTTTTCATCGATTTTCTGGTATTGATTCTTTCAAACTGCACTCCTCTTTTTATATTAAATGGAACGTGCTCGGCAGCCCTTTTCAAGGGTAAAGAACACAACCCACATCTTAAAATACATACAAAGAATAATCAGATATGTATGTGCCCTGCTGCAAAACTAGGCCCGAGTGACGCAGATTAACAGTAGTCGCCAGGGGGAGGGGTGACAGTAGGATCCAGTGGCGAGGAGTGACAGTAAGCACCAGTGGCGAGGGGTGACTGTAGGCTCTATTGGTGAGGGGTGACAGTAGGCTCTATTAGCAAGGGGTGACAGTAGACATCAGTGGGAGGGGTAACAGTAGGCCAGAAGTGACGCAGGATGACAGTTGGTGCCAGTGGGAGGGGTGACAGTAGTCGCCAAGGGGCGGGGGTGACAGTAGGCTCCAGGGGTAGGGGTGACAGTAGGATCCAGTGGCGAGGGGTGACAGTAAGCACCAGTGGCGAGGGGTGACAGTAAGCACCAGTGGCGAAGGGTGACTGTAGGCTCTAGTGGTGAGGGGTGACAGTAGGCTCTATTAGCATGGGGCGACAGAAGGCATCAGTGGGAGGGGTAACAGTAGGCCCGAGTGACGCAGAATGACAGTAGGTGCCAGTGGGAGGGGTGACAGTTGTCGCCAGGGGGAGGGGGTGACAGTAGGTTCCAGGGAGAGGGTTGACAGAAGGTTCCAGTGGCGAGGGGTGACAGTAAGCACCAGTGGCGAGGGGTGACTGTAGGCTCTAGTGGTGAGGGGTGACAGTAGGCTCTATTAGCCAGGGGTGACAGTAGGCATCAGTGGGAGGGGGTAACAGTAGGCCACAAGTGACGCAGGATGACAGTAGGTGCCAGTGGGAGGGGTGACAGTAGTCGCCAAGGGTAGGGGGTGACAGTAGGCTCCAGGGGGAGGGGTGACAATAGGATCCAGTGGCGAGGGGTGACAGTAAGCACCAGTGGCGAGGGGTGACTGTAGGCTCTAGTGGTGAGGGGTGACAGTAGGCTCTATTAGCATGGGGTGACAGTAGGCATCAGTGGGAGGGGTAACGGTAGGCCCGAGTAACGCAGAATGACAGTAGGTGCCAGTGGGAGGGGTGACAGTTGTCGCCAGGGGGAGGGGGTGACAGTAGGCTCCAGGGGGAGGGGTGACAGAAGGATCCAGTGGCGAGGGGTGACAGTAAGCACCAGTGGCGAGGGGTGACTGTAGGCTCTAGTGGTGAGGGGTGACAGTAGGCTCTATTAGCATGGGGTGACAGTAGGCATCAGTGGGAGGGGTAACAGTAGGCCCGAGTAACGCAGAATGACAGTAGGTGCCAGTGGGAGGGGTGACAGTTGTCGCCAGGGGGAGGGGGTGACAGTAGGCTCCAGGGGGAGGGGTGACAGAAGGATCCAGTGGCGAGGGGTGACAGTAAGCACCAGTGGCGAGTGGTGACAGTAGCCGCCAGTTAGAGGTGTGACAGTAGGCTCTAGTGGTGAGGGTTGGCAGTAGGCTCCACTGGTGTAGGATGAGGCACCAGTGGGAGGGGTGGCAGTAGACTCTCGTGGAGAGGAGTGTCAGTAGTCCCGAGTGTTGCAAGATAACAGAAGACGCCAGTTGGATGGGTGACAGTAGACTCTAGTGGTGAGGGGTGACAGTAGGCTCTATTAGCAAGGGGTGACAGTAGGCACCAGTGTGAGGGGTAACGGTAGGCCCGAATGACGCAGGATAACAGTAGGTGCCAGTGGGAGGGGTGACAGTTGGCTCCAGTTGGAGAGGTGACAGTAGACCCTAGTGGGGAAGTGTGACAGTAGGGGCAGTGGGAGCGGTAACAGTAGGCCCGAGCGACGCAGGATAACAGTAGGTGCCAGTGGGAGGGGTGACAGTAGACTCCAGTGACGAGGGGTGACAGTAGGCTCCAGGGGAGGGGTGACAGTAAGCACCAGTGGCGAGGGGTGACAGTAGCCGCCAGTGTGAGGGGTAACGGAAGGCCCGAGTGGCGCAGGATAATAGTAGGTGCCAGTGGGAGGTGTGACAGTTGGCTCCAGTGGGAGGGGTGACAGTTGGCCGGAGTGGCGCAGGATGACAGTAGGTACCGTGGAAGGGGTGACAGTAGACCCCAGTGGGGAAGGGTGAGAGTAGGGGCAGTGGGAGCGGTGTCCGTAGGCCCGACTGGCACAGGATGACAGTAGGCACTAGTGAGAGGGTGACTGTAGGCCCGTGTAGCGCAGGATGACAGTAGGCCAGTGAGAGGGGTAACATTAGGCACCAGTGGGAGGGGTGACCGTAGGCGCCAGTGGGAGGGTGACTGTAGGCCTGAGTGGCGCAGGACGACAGTAGGCCAGTGAGAGGGGTGACATTAGGCACCAGTGGTAGGGGTGACTGTAGGCCCGAGTGGCTCAGGATGACAGTAAGCACCAGTGGGGGAGTGAGGGGGTGACAGTAGACTCCAGTGGCGAAGCATTACATCTTCATTTACATGAACAAAATCTCTAATCAAAGATCCTAAAATCTCACAAGGTTGCGAACAATTCCTTTTTTATTTAAGCAATGCCCCCATGTTTATCCGTTTAAGTCTGGCAGAAAAATCAGATTTTTTTAAAACTAAAAATACATCGAGAATGTTTAGTTTGTCATAATATTTATATATTTTGCACGATTCGGGAAGCGAGCTGTTCGCGCGGATTCTCGTGTTATGTGAGCAGGGCAATCTCGCATGGATCACGTCCGCTAGATGGCGCTGCAGTAGCTATGCGGAGATTCCGACGTCTGGAAAAACACGTTGCATTTGCTGAGTGCGTTGGGGAAATGATAGGATTTTGATAGCATAGCAATGTATAGCAGCATAAAGAATTAGCACAGCCTTCGTTTAGATTGGGAGACCGATGGAAAGCTAGATCGGGAGACAGATAGCTAGGCCAGGCCGGGCCATGATACATGCAAAGAGATGGGGCCATGGGCAGGTGGACTGAGTGACTGCAAGACGGGCAGCAATACAGATGGCAGGCATACAGGCAGACAGACAACCAGGCACACAGATATGTTAAGCAGGCAGACAGATACCCCATGTGGTCAGACTCAGAGTCCGATAGCAGCTGAGAGACACACAAGACACTTAAACAGATGGATAGATAGACAGACAGACAGACAGACAGACAGACAGATAGATAGATAGATAGGTCGATAGGTCGATAGATAGACCCTCGTGTTAGAGAACCACCTCCTCGCCCCCTGTCCTCCCTATTCTATTTCCGTCCCTTTTGTGTAAAGCGCCGTGTTCTTTCTAGCTAGTTTTGAGCGAATGAATAAGTCCCACACATGCACACATGTACACATAGAACATTGCTCGAGCCTTGCGTTGAGTTGCTCCAGTAAATCGTTCTCCTTTCTAAACATAGCTACTATGGAGGAACGCTGGGTGCCTTCCTCTGGGAAAACTGCGCGTGGACGAACATCCCATCTAGCCCTGGATATTCAGCTCAGAAGAGACGTCGACGTTTAAAGTATATGGGCCTTTCAAAAAGTAAAATAAAATAGGGAGCGCTTTTGGATTTGTAAAACAAAAATAGGAGGCCCTGAAGAGACAAAAGAGTGTGTCACCTCCAGGTAATCGGGTAAGCAGGTGTATCACCCCCAGGCGGTAGACTAGCGTCACGATTAAAGTGAGCTGAACGGCTAAATAAACCTGACACAGAGAAGGCCAACCCTTGTGGGTGATGGAAAGTTGGTGTCCCCCGTTCTCTTGCGTAGACATCCAAAATAAATCTCTTGCGTGAGGCTCTAACAGGGTCGCCGATCTGACCCCTGTATTTTGCGATTGAATTTTCGCATGATCACAAAGTGTCGCGTAGGTCTAACTGCGATGACCTCGTGAGACTTGAACCACAAATGGACAATGATGAGGACTTTCCCAGCGCGGTGCCAGGACAATGGTCACTGTCACCCCCCTCCTTTGCCCCCCCCCCCCCAGCACAGTCAGCTGCCAGACTGCGTGGCCACCCCCTTAATTAATTCAGAAGCTCCAACGACGTTCTGGAATTTTAATAGGACATTATTTTCTCTGCAGTCTTTCAGATGATGCCACAGCAATGGTCTCTTTTCCATAAGAAAACACTGCAGTACTATAGTCACCGCTGTATAATGTAGACTGAGTTGGAAAGTTCATTCCCATAATGCACTCTGCGTGGAGCAGACACTGCCTTCTAGCGGCAGGATCTCAGAATATTAAAAAGAAAACGAAAAAATGACAGTGCGCATGCGCGCATGGCATGGACAATATTGTCATTCACCCTGACATTTCGTATGTATTCTTTTTATTGATTTTTTTATTTCTACTTTATTGAATTTTTGATGTAAGTAATACACGGTTGTAACGCTTAACTGCAAATAGCAAAACTAAAGTGTATGACTCTAGGGCAGGTATATTTATTTTGGATTTATAACAGCGCACTAAGCCCCCTGGCATTTGGGCGCAAGTTGCATGGGTGGGTATAGTCCAAGCAGGTGGTACATGACAAAAGTTAGGTGAGCCGATGAGTCTTAAGGTTTTTCCTGAAGAGTTGGTAACACGTCTCAGAACGCAGGTGAAGCGGCAGGTTGTTCCAGAGGTTGGCCACGACAGTAGTGAAGCTGGAGCCACCTGCTCGTTTCCGTCTAAACCAGACGGTAAGTAGTTGCTGGCTGTTGGAAGATCTGAGTGGTATGGCTGGTGAGTATTTTTTGATCCTCTCAACGTGGTAAGTGTGAGGATTTTGAAGGTTATTCTTTACCAGATGGGTAGCCAGTGGACTAACCGCATTACCTCAGAGATGTGGTCATCTTTGTTCAGGTCCAGGGCTGCTCAGGGAGCATTGTTTTGGATGATCTGAAGCCATTTCAAGTTCTTCTCTGACATCCTGCTAAGTAAGGCATTACAATAATCCAGCTTGGACAACACAGGGGCGCAGGCAACCATGACGTAGTTGGTGGATAAAAAGGTCTACTTGCTTGTATACGTTTGGTCGTGTAGGATGTTGCAGAGGCGATGTTGTTGAATCGGCGGGTCATATTGAGCGATGCGTCCAGGTAAATGCCCAATGTTTTGACTTAGGTGGAGACAGTTATTTTGTGACCATCTATGGTGACGAGACGGTATGCAGGGTCAAGGTTTGCGTGATGGTTTGGGGGGTCAACTAGAAGGAGCTTGGTCTTCTGGTTGTTAAGAAAGAGGCTGTGTTATTGATATTGATATTGATATTTTATTTCTATCGCGCTCGTACACAAGTCTTGTGTCATCCAGGTTTGGATTGTCTCGTAGATGGCGTTTATAGTGGTGCAGTCCTGGTCATAAAATCCTCAGGGGGATGAGTATTTCGGTATCATTCACGTAGTTGTTGAAGGCGATACTCAGGGAGTCAAAGTGGTCAAACAGTAATTTTGTGTAAATATTGTAGAGGGGTGGGGAGATACAGGAGCCTGTGGGACACCACACGACATTGGAGTAGGCAGGGCTGTGGCTTTACCAGCAAAGACTGGTGATGTTCTATTTCCGTGGAAGGAGGCAACCCAGCTAGCTGTTTCTGGTGAGAAGTATGCTACTGCTGTCAGGTGGCGGCAAAGGGTCTTATGGTCGATCACATCGAATGCGGCAGAGAGATCAAGTAACATCAGGAGGTAGAGTTTTCCTTCGTCGTTGGCATCGTCCAGTTGATTTTTCAGGTCAAGGAGGGCCGTTTCTGTTCCGTGACCCGAGCAAAAACTGAATTGGTGGGGAATGAGGATGGAGTATTTTTCCAAGAATGTCTGAATTTGGATGTAGGCATATGTGCTCCGATGCTTCTGCAAAGCACAGCTTCGGCAGCTCATTTTTTTTGCCCAGGAGTTGTGCGGTGAACCATGTATTTTTTTTGTGGTTAGCATTCTTTTCTTTGCTCAGCTTGAGGGGAGCTCGGGACTCAGTAGAGTGTTGATGTTGTGGTGCAAACATAACTCTGTATAAGGATGGTGAAGAGTAAATGCATGTTGTGGTGCAAACATAACTCTGTATAAGGATGATGAAGAGTAAAGGCATGTTGTGGTGCAAATGTAACTCTGTATAAGGATGGTGAAGAGTAAATGCATGTTGTGGTGCAAACATAACTCTGTATAAGGATGGTGAAGAGTAAATGCATGTTGTGGTGCAAACATAACTCTGTATAAGGATGGTGAAGAGTAAAGGCATGTCAGAAAAAGAAAGTGGGGCAAGCAGATAACAGAGGGGCAATTCAATTCCATTCTTTCTTTATTTTGAAAACATTTATTTCCAATAAAAGAATAAAACAAACAGGTAAAATACAAAATTTATCAAAAGACATTACTTAGTGTCAAACAGGGAAAGTTCACTTTTTCAAAACATTTTTTATTTAGAATGTTTTATTGGTTATTACATTTTAAAACTTTAACATTACTCCATTTAGTACTTAAAAGTGCTATTCCGTCCGTACAGGATGAGTAAACTATGGTAATAGTTCAAATCATGAGTCTTAATCCTTTAAAGCTGACTCCACCAATTTTAGAGCTGCAGTCGTTACTCCAGTCTTTTCAGCAGTCATCAGTCCCTCCCACCATCCTTCTTCTGTCATTGAGTCGTGCAATTTGGCGTATTCGCCCAAGGAATTTGCTCTACTTTCAGTGAGTTCTGGCAATTAAATGCAAGGTGCTTTATTGTCTCTATTTCCTCTTCGTCCCTGCAAAAGCGACAGGCTGCCGCATGGGCATTAATCTGTTTTCTTAATAGCAAGACCTCTTTTGTTGGTGGTATGTTCATTCTGGATCTCATAAGCAGGTCTCACTAATGAGCCAATGGAAATCTTTTTAAATATTTCGGTGGTTGGTTTAATTTCTTTGATTCCCAAGTGATGTTAAGGTCATGTTTGTTATTATACACCAGCTGCAAGGTTTCTATCCAATCCTTTTCCTGCAAGATCTTCTTTGCTTTGGTAGGGTTTTTTGATAAGAATTCTGTCTCAATGTCATTTGTCATCAGAAATTCATTGCATCGATTACCCCAATGTTTAAGGTATTTTTCTTTTAGCTCGCTCTAATTATTCAAAATCTCAAAGTAGTTACACATTTCTCATAGATGGAGACGGTTTTCCACATGGTTATTGATGTCAGTGTTTGAAGTCTTAGTTCATGTTTTATCATGTATCCTGGTAGGGAATTTGGTAGTCTCAGCACCTTTCTCCAGAAGTAACTCTTGCAGACTCCCCAGGTGTTCCAAGACAGGTTCAATAATGACTCGGATCCGTACTTCAGAACCGCCACCCCCTTTTGCTTATAAAAAGTCAAAATGGGAATCATACAGAATCTTCCATAACGGTTGTGAAGGGCTCTCCCCTGGTTAGTCAGTTTTGTAAGTTTGTCTCTGATCAAATTATAGTGACCTAGTTCGTTGATATTTTTATTGATCTTGACTCCCAGGTATATTATAGAGTCTACCTTCTCCAACTTTTGGCCATTGATAGACCGGTCAAAAGTTTTCTCCCTTTTTTTTGCTCCTTGTGCTGACATCATTATCATAATATTTGATTTCTTCTCATTTGCCTTCATCTCATTCTCATCTAAGAAAACTATAAAGACGAGATCGTCTGCATATGAGATCCAAGGGATCACCCCTCATTAATTTTTGGCAGGAATGCTTGGATGTTCTTTTGAG